>NC_079136.1:100976218-101616218 GCF_945859705.1 Episyrphus balteatus | reverse complement strand
TTGAAAAAATTATTAATTAAAAAATAACAAAATTTTTTCGTGTTTCTTCGCGGATAATGGTGCACGGTTAAAAATTCTGGAGTATTTTTTAATACAGCTCTTGTATTAAAACAATTTTCAATTTTTGTATTAAATTTCAATATTTAAGTATTAAATTTACTACTTGTAATACAAAAATTATTAGAAAATAATCTCCGTGGGTTAAATTCCAATTTGTATTGAATTTTAATACCGCTGTATTAGATTTTAATATTTTTGAATTATTTTTGAGTATATTGTATTACACTTTAATATAATTGTAATAAAATATATTAAAATATTATTAAAAACTAATATAAAAAGTATTAAATTGTAATACGAGAATATTTAATTTTAATCAAACGTCAGCAGCCACAGTAGGTACACATAAGGTCTGTTTAATGAATCTGATCCGCACAGAAAAGAACCCAAAAGTACAAGTTTTTGTGTTTCATGAAAAAAAACTCGCCCCAACTTGTTCTAAAATCTGTCATTTTATGTTTCGTGAATTTTTTCAGCACAGAAAAGTTCAAGTTTTTCTGCTCCTACTTTTGGGGTAGAGTAAGTGAGTGAAAAGTGTCAATTGTCAGCTGTTTGTTTGATTGCAAAAAAAATAATAGAAAATACGAATTTAAAAATTGGATTTCTAAGAGTTTTTGATTAATAATAATAAAAAAAAAAAAATACGGGAATATTAAAAGTGCTAGTAATTCATTTATTTTAGAAAAAATCATTTCAAGAAATGGATTTGAATTAAAATTTTTTCAACTGATACTGACAACTGTCAATCTTGTAAAATACGAAGTTGAACTTTTCTGTTCTTTCTTGTTCTGACAATATTTACAAACTTGTGCTGCCCTGATCTATTCTGTGCTAGATTTTTTTCATTAAACGGACCTATAATAAGGTAATTATATTCCGAACGTTGTCAAAATTTGTTAATCAAAAATGGGCACCAATTTGTCAGGTCGGCCTTTAATTTTTATATTTCAATCGTAGTAAACAGGAAATTTGTTTTTGTTTTAATTTATAAAATTACATTTGAAAAAATTATTAATTAAAAAATAACAAAATTTTTTCGTGTTTCTTCGCGGATAATGGTGAATAATTGTTAACAAATTAGTGGTTGTGCGATTTTTGTCGGTAAATAAAAGAAATAAGATTTACGGTAGCTGACATTGGTCGCCAAATTGTCATGTTTTGACAATTTGGCGACCAATGTCAGCTTGGAAGATATTACCTTTTTATGTGTACTGTGGTCAGCAGCAGCCATATTAAAAATGAAAAACATCCATTGTTTGAGGTACGTTTTCTAAGAAAAAATTGAATTAAAATTTTTAAATTTGTACTAATCTAATCTGAAGGCGCTTTGTGTTTTTTCGAAGCAAAATACATACATTGCAGATGAATTTTGATCGGCAATAAGATTTTACATGCCACAGTTTGTGAAACAGATAAAATAGAGACAATAATATCACCATTAATATATTATTTATGATTAATATTTATTTTCAGTAATGAATTTAGAAAAAGAATACATATTAACTTTAAATACATTTGGTATTAAATTGAAATATTTTTGTACTATCTTTTAATAAAATTTTTATTAGAAATTAATATAAAAAGATTAAATTTTAATATGCAATACCTAATTGAAATTTAATACATTTTGCATTAAATTCTAATATAAACTGTATTATTTTTTAATGCAACTATATTACATTTTAATACATTTTTTATTAACCTAAAAATTTTAATATTTGTCTTGTATTAAATTTTAATACATTTCTGGTGTAGACCTATATGTAACCCAAAAAGTATTAAAAAATACTCCAGAATTTTTAACCGTGCATAAAACAGTACGTATGACACTGATGCATATTATTGTAAAAAAAAAATCTTTGACGGGTGATGTACTTATGAATATGAACAGACAAAGGACTTTTAGCTTCTTCACTATGAATTATTAAAATTATAGGTAACAGCTTTAATTTCGAGAATTTTTTTTTTTTAAATTCCAGTATAAAAACAAATTAAATGAAATAAAACATTTTTGAATTTTTTAACGACGTTTCGTTCATAATTATGAACATTATCAGGTATATTTATTAATTGTTTTTGTTGTGATAAACGTTTAAATTGTACAAGTATTCAACATACAAATATTAATATTGCACTTATTTTAAACATTCATATTGCGAAAAAGATAACATTTATATTGCACTAAAAGTTAAAAAAAGAAAAAAATTATAAAAAAGAAAGAATACTTTCATTTTTTACACAATACCTTACATTATTTTAGCTTTTATCAAAGGCAAAATTAAATAAAAATTGACAATGCAAAGTTTATTAAAGGAATGATAACAATTGACAGCTTATAAATACATTTATGTAAATAGCTCATGTCAAAATTATTGATCTTTTCTACTGATGAAATTAATTCCTTTAATCTTCGAAGTCCACTTTCCACTTCTTGAACTGAGTTCTGATTATTTTGATCTCTTCGGTTAAGGTGGATTCCCTGAATCATTGCCCTACACATAAAATAAACACAAGCGACAGAGAATGCTTGTTAAAATATTTGTCAAATGAGATTCCGATCAGTTGTTGGTATTTTTTTATTTTTTTTTTTTTTTTTTTTTTTTGTTCGATGTACCTTGTCCTCTAAGTATATTTAAATGTTTGTTTTGGTAGGATCTGTCTGTTCAGGTTGTCCCAAAATTTCGAAACAACGAAATCCATCCGAGACAGAATCAGGTCCAATTCATTTGGGATTACTTGTTTTTTTTTTTTTTGTCTTTGTTATTATTTCATTCTGGTGTTCTTCTTTTATTCTTTGAAGATCCCAATCCAAAATAAAGGAACATATTTTTTTTTTTGTCTGTGATTCAGATTTTTGAGGTGCCCATCTTTTGTGTGATTTTTTTTTGTTCATGGGACATGTATTGGGTTCGTGTGAAAATTAATTGTAGCCTAAACAAAACTTGAATATTTTTTAATTCTTTATTCAAATTCTGTAAAAATTTAATTTCAATAAAATACTTTTGAACTTTAAAATAATTCAACTATTCTATTGGTTATTTGTTTGAAAGGAAGTTTATTAAAAAAAATTAGGTCAAAAAGAAAAATCTTAATAATGTAGTTTTAAAATATTTGGCATTATAAATCATTTTGACCATGTAAGTCTATATTCTAATTCAAAATTAATTGAATTTGTATAACAAACCTGCACAGCAAAAACGTTCGACGCCGATGGATACTTTAACATTTTTATTTTTAGGGATCGAACCAAGTAAGACTGAGTTAAACACTATCATGCTACATTATTGAACCATCTTTGAGCATCACTTTTACGATTTCAAAATATATTTTGGACCTTTGATTGAGGTGTTCAATTTGTGTTCTTTTAAAGCAGTGGCAAATCGTTCAAGAACAAAAAAAAAGTGATGGTTTTTTGCAGAATATAAATTAAATAAATAAAAAGTGGACATAATCGTATAAGCGATAAAGAAGGAGTGTTCTTTTTTTGTACATTTTAATATCTGCGATGTTTTCTTTTTCACATTTAAGGATTGTTACAGTTTTGATTTCAGTTTTTAGAAGTAGTATGTCAAAGTGTCAAAAAAAAAAAGATAACAACGAAAGCAATTCAAAGTGATGGATAATGTGAAAATCAGGGAAAATGTAATTTGGTTCAATGTTTAAATAAATATTTGCTTTACCTAAGAACGATACAAATCTAAAAATAATAAAAAGAAATGTAGGTATTTTTTTATTATTATTTTTTTTTTGTTTCGAATAATATAACCATTTTTTTAAATCACCGACTTTTCACGACAATCACTCTTCACACAAATTCATGCATGCATACCAGCTGCGTTGGTAATTCACGGCAAACATAAATACACATAAATATTTTACTGAGTTAGTAAAAAGTATTTCATTTTTATTCAAGAGATAATTTATTGCTTTTGTTTTTTCTTACCAAAGAAAATCTTTAGTGATCACGAAGATTTAAATATTGAACTAATTAATTTTTCCAATCTAGTTTAAACAGTTTACGATGTGTCAACTGTACTCTGATTCGAAACCCAATGAATGACTGATTTAGATCATCGAGTTAGAAATGCTAATGGAATTTTAAAATAACCAATTTCAAATTCTTAACTATATTTTCCATTGCAGAAACAAAACCTTTTAGTATGATTAACTCTATAAACAAAAGAGCTGATGGAAAAAACTTAAAACAAGCCATCTATCGAGTGATTATTTTTTTTAATTGGTGGAACTGTCACAGTAGACAATTATTTTCAGAAGTTAAGATTATAAAGTCTTGACAGTTTGAAACTCTTCCATATATGAGATTTCAGCAGTGACAGACATTTTATGGATTTGTAATGAAAGAGGTGTCTAGATAAAAATTCAAATGCTCCAGCTTTGCATTGACAAAGAATGTTTTGTTAAGAGATAATATTATGTTAAATGGGGTGAAAATGGCCTAATAATTTTTTTTCAAAACGGAAAAGGGAGCGGCTTATACGATTTGTTTTTATTTTTCACTAGCCATATATCTACTTAAAATAATGACATGTTTGTTGTATTAATCAGCCATAAATACTTTGAAAAAAGATTAATATTTAAATGTAAGGCTATCTTAAGTTAAAACAAAACAAAAAATACAACTAGCAGTAGTTTGTAAATCAGAGTCTACTAAGTGTCTTCTAGTCTTATCGACTCTTTCAAACAAAGTCTTTTATCAGCAAACGGGATGGAAACCAGAAGTTATCACTTTTCAATAAAACAAGAATAGTTAGAGATCGAAGAAGTTACTTTAAAGAGAATTAATTCCAAAGGTGTGGCATAAAAGCTGTTGAAAAATATTTCAAAAGGTGTGACTAATCATTATGCTTTATTTTTTTATTTTATGATTTTCTTAAGATTTTTCGTGATTCGAACACTCGTCAAGTAAAGCCTCGAAAAAAACTCGCCGTATATCAGGAAATCATAGGCAAACAGGAGGCTTTCAAAGACTGTCTGAGATGAAATTGGTCTTCAAAACAGTCTGTACAAAAGCTATGTCTATGACAGTAGATTTTCTGGATGTATCTACACAGAAAGAAGTTTTCCATCACTTTTGGTTTTCATATAAGTCGGCGACACCTTTTCTTTAGATCGTCAAAGCGGTGCCTATCTCAATGATTGGCTAACTTCAAGACCTGGTTCATATTATAATCGCAAGACGCTTCAGCAATCATTTTTATAACAATGATTCAAGCTTAAAATCGGTATAAATGATTTGAAAAGTCAAATATGGGGGAATTGTTAGAAAAAGTTTTTGGTCTTGGAGTGGGTTTAAATGTTTCCAATTATTGCATGGGACAATTTTAAATAGATAATAATTTACTGGGTCAAAAATTTGTAGAAGGCAAAATGCACAAATAAAAAAAAATTCTTAACGTCTTTTATTCATACTCACACATCTTCCTGATTCTTAAAACTGAAGGCAAAGAATAGAAGAGTGTCTGCAGCATACGAGCGAATCTTGTCTTAGAGTGGAAATTTTCACGCCAAAGACCAGCGCAGCGCAGCGTCTTCCCATGTGATCATAAGACTTAAGCTGGTGTGTCTGGACCAGACAACGTGTTGTTCATCAGCTTACATTGAAACAACGACAACAAAACGCAAAACACGAAAAGAAGAAGCACAAATCTGTGTTGTTTTCCATGTCCATCCATGTTGCAATTTTAATTGAACCAGCCATTAATTAATTTCTACATTTTTCTTAGTCAGCCTTCAATTTATTGTGCCAAGCGCACAGTTTTTTCGCCAGCCAGAATTACTATGAGAAAGACTCAAGTCAAGCCTGCTTGGACCATGGATTTATACCAATGAGGCGTATGCACCATTGCACTTGATCACCACCACCGACCGTCAACGTGTTACACACATAAAGGGTTTTGGCTTTTTGGTCATTTTATAGGACGCGCCTCTAAGCTTCTGTTATAGTGTGATATGGAGACTTCTGTATTGGAAAAGACTTTTATATAGATGAACCATGTTCGGATTGTTGTCATGACATACGATGTGGTGCAAATTAATGCTGAATGCTGCTTGGCATAGATACTCCATGTGCGGGCTTACTTGAGGAATATTAATTTAAGGCTGAAACATATCAGCAGAGGCTACCGATTGAAACGCCTGGCAATAAAAATTGTACTCTTCTACGATTCGATTGCTAGCTTGTTATTGATAATAATAATTTGAAACGAATAAATGGAAAGATTTTCTTCAAAAGAATTATACCTATAGTGTGTTTGGCAAGAAGAAATAATTTATAAAAAAAATGAGACAATTGTTGTATGGTTAAAAAAAAAAAAGATTATTTTGAATGCGAAAAATGGAAAACTTCGACCAAAAAGCAAAAAGATGCAATACTTATAAAAATTAATTAAAAAAAAATAAATGAAGATTAATGCAAAACAAAAACATTAGACGATAAAGATTTTTTGGATTTTTTAAGTCAAAAAATTACAAATTAAATTAGTATCTCATTGTAAAGTAAGTAGAAGAATTTTTTATTTTTATGTTCGCCCAACAGCTTTCTCCAATATAATAAACATAAGAGGCGTACGTTGAGGCTCCTTTGATATTTGGGGGCCAGTTTGATATAGAAAAGAGCAAATAAAAAAGTACGTATACGCCCTCCTTTTTTTTGGGTCCCTAATGTATCATTTGGTGGTCGCTAAGATTATTCAAGTAACATTTTTTGGGGCCCCAAGATAATATATAATTTTTCTTTCAAAAAACCGATTTATTTTGCCCTTGAGGAAATATTTTATTTTTTGAGATGAAATATGTGGCTGGTTACCAATTCATTCTGCATTACACTGAAGAATATAATTTGTCTCTCTTGTGTCCGAAGTGATTCATGTCAAATATCTAATCTTTTTGCTTCGTTACTTATAATAAGTTGCATTCTGTGCATTGTCTCCAATCGGGGCCCTGGTGTGTTGGGGGCACCCGGGGCACCGCCCCTCTTGCCCCAATGGTGTGTACGCCCCTGATAAACATATTCAATTCATATACTTTACTTTTAAATTTTTGCTAAGGCCTTAAGTCTGAAGCAAAATTACAAAAATTACATCAGCAGAATGCGTTTAGTTTAGAAACGAAAGAGCTGAGCAGAAAACTTTCTTCACTGATTTTTTTTGCAAACTACATTGTCGATTGTGTGCGAAAATAACTTATTTCACGACTAGGTCACACAAGTTTTAATAACCGTTTTTTTTTTAGTTAAAAAAATGTTTCTATCTATAAAAAGAAACATTTTTTATAAACAAATACTTATGGTAGGTACTTTATGCTAAATTTTATTTCAGTTTATGGTATTCCAAACAACAACAATTTAAATTTCAAAACTGTTCTTAATATAAATTTTTTCACTTAAATAAATCCATAAAAGTAAACACTCAGAGATGACCATGTCCTACAGACTGTGAAAAAATTTCTCTGCAATAATATAATCAACCACCAAATGAAATACCGAGCACTAAAGATATAAACGCTCTAAACAAAACCACCACCTAGTAATCATGTAATGAGCTTGCAACTGTAACTTTGCCTACCTGTCTTGAAGTCTCCTTATCTGAATTTGAGTCTCAGCATCTTTCCGTAATCTTCCCTTCCCCACCCAATTTATATGAGAGGGGCAACTTAATCCCCACCTTGTAGCAATCTTTTCAAACCAGCAAGTTCTTAATGATCAGTTTAAGTCAATGAGTTATTATTAAGCTACCGGTCGGTGGTGTGGTGTTTGCGCAAAGCGCACGTTCATCTTTTCAATTGGAGGTTGCCGCTACAGCAGTGCAACGTTTATAAATTGTATTGGCGGCAGCAGCCCAACCCCACCTTTTTTCGCATTCAAAATTGATTGACGGTTATTTTTGTCATTCAACTTGCATTTTGCCATCACAAATGACTGTGATTATTGTGAGGTCGGATGCAATTTGTTTTCCCCCATGCGTGAGAGCTCAAAACATGTAGGTACCTACACAGTATATGCGTGAGCCGATCAATCAAAGAGAACGCGTATTCTTTGTAATTGAATATAATTATAGTTGCTACTGTTTTGGGTGTTTTATTTTTTTGGGGGGAGAAGTCTTATTCTTGCGGCCCATTAAGGCTCATTAGCACGCCTTTCAAAGTGACCGCATTGTTAAAACTATAATGGATACATTTATATAACTTGGTGAAAGCCTTTAAGGCTCATCAATAAAAAAAATCTTTCTGAACTTTTGTTGATAGGTTAATTGGGTGCCGACATCTGCCAGAAAACAAGAAGCTCGTCCACTAAAGAAATCCAATTTGATACTCTTTAGAAACAACCTGTAATTTGGAGAAGGTCTTTTGCATTCGATGAGCTATAGGTTGAAAATTATTGATAGGCGTGAATTTAATGAAAACTGTTGGTCGAACTGGTTCGGAGTTAATTTTTTGATCGCGGGTACATGGAAGGCTTCAAACTTGAAACATTTTTAATTGGTCAAATCTTCATAAAGTGAGTGATCTCGGAACTATTTTGATGAAAATAATAATAAATCAAAATAGTTTAGTTCACTGCGTTCTACGTTTGAAAACGAAAACTCTAGGCGCATATTGGGAACAGATGGACTCATACCAACTTTTATGAACAAGACATTTTTTATTAGCCAAAAAATTTCAATCTTTTCATTGATTTATCATTTCATAACTATTTTTATGGGTAAATAATTTTCAAGTATAGTGGGGTGAATTGGGATTAAGATAAATTTTATTTTGACATTATCATAATCAATAATCGAGACCATTAAGTATAATCTCAAAAACATTTCGTTCTACATTATGAGATAAAAGGGTATGGTTTGTTTCGCTTTTCTTATTTCGGTTTTTGGTTGTTTCGTCTTAGTCGATTCGCTATTTTATTGTTTCGTATTTTTGTTGTTTAGTTTTTTATTTATTTCGTTTTTCCTTATTTCGACAAACTTATACTCCGTTTTCTTATGACTTCGTTTTTAGTTTATTTTGTTATTGATTACTTCGTTTTTTCATTATTTCGTTTTGGAATTAAGTCGCCTTTAGTTCACTTGGACTTTTATTATTTCGCCACCAATTGTTTCGCCCATTTTTTTGTGGATGTTAATAGCCTAAGGGCGTTAAAATTCGCGCGAATTTAACGCCCTTAGGCTATTAACATCCACAAAAAAATGGCGAAACAAATGGTGGCGAATAATTCGCGTCATTTTTAGTGCCTGTTAATTTTAAAAATGCCCAAAAAATAAAAAAAACAACGAGTTCGTTACAATTTAAGGTAAAACGATTTGCTTATCTTTAATCCAAAAGTCTTCAAAACCCAAAACAATCCACAAAACTGAAGACGGAATAACCAGATGCCAAAATAAACTAAAAGCGAAATGAACCTTGGCGAAACAACTCATTGGACTTGTAATGAAAATGCGAAATAAATAAAAATCAAGAAGACACAAGTCGAAGTTATAGTTGGGCGAAGTGATCGAAATACGAAGTAAACGAAAAACCAAATAAAGATGGCGAAATAATCAAAAATAATTGTGTCAAAAACGAAATAACAGAAATCGAAGTAAAAAGGGCGAAACAATAGGCACCCGAGATAAAAAGTGAAGGAAAACATACACTGAAAATAATAAATTTCGTAAAATTACGAAAATCCTTTCATACACTACATTTTCGTTGGCCCAACGAAACTTTCGTTGGCTCAACGAAAGTATGTAATTTTTCGTAATACGAAAACCTTCATCAATTAATGAAAACGTTTCATACACTTTTTCTCCCTTTTAAGTGCCAAAAAATCCAATTTAATGAAAAGATTCATCAATTAACGAAAAATTTCATACTCATTTTAAAGAATGAAAATGAGAATTTTTTCCTTACTTTATCAAAGATTTAATTAAGTAACGAAAAAATTCATTAACTTATGAAATTCAACATTAACTACCGAAAATCTTCATAAGCTTATGAAAATTCTTCATATACTAATGAAATATTACATCGGCTTATGAAAAAATACATCAGTTAACGAAAAAAATCGTTGCCTTACAAAAAAAAAAAAACCTAGACTTGGGTGCATTTCTGTTGTAATGATGAAAAACTAAATCTTGCTGGATATAGTTCACATTCACATTTTGTTTAAAAATCTATGTAAGTTGAGCTGAATATAAACAATATTTGCGTATTCACAAGGTGAAGGTGTCTCACGATAAGTCAGTCAACTGATGAGTCCAAGTGAGTTCCACCGGAATAAACGCCAATTTTTTGTTTGGACTATTAAATCAATGATTTAACAGGTCCAATTAAATATTTATAAAATGAAAAATGAATGAAAAAATTCGTAGGTTAACGAAAAAATTCGTTATTCTACGAAAAGAATGTGAGAATAATCTAATAAAAAAATTATTAATACAACGAAAAGTTTCGTTAGCTAACGAATATTTTTTCGTAATTTAATTAAAATATTCATAAAATTTACGAAAAACTTCGTTAGCTTACGAAAGTTTTAATTAAATTTTACGTTAATTGATGAAAAAATTTCGTAAAGTGATGTAAAAATTCATTAATTCTCGATCAAAAATTGATGAAGTTCTTCATTAACGTATGAAAGCCATTTCGTTGAGCCAATTAAATTTTTCATCGGCTGAAAATTAATTAAATTTTCGTTGGCTCAACGAATTTTTTCGTTGTATTTACGTAAGGATTTGGTTCAGTGTAGTGAATTCCTCATTTCTGTTGGGAAGGCTCTTGATCTCGAAATTAATTATGTAGTAGAACTAACATCATTTTGTATTTAGTATTGGTACTAGAACAAAAACATTGTCATATGGGATTATTAAAGGTGTTTGGCGCTAAATTGAAGAATAAACTATTTTGCGAACCAATCCTAGAAATTTGTATCTTAGGTAAGCAATGTTGAATTTTTAATAAATCGGATTTCTAAATATTTCACCTCCATGATTTGGACCCATATCTGTAAAAAAAAACAAAACGTTTTTAAAAGATATGCGTAAATAAGAACTAATCCTATAATTTCCGAATCCTTTAAATCAACCAAAAAAAATATTCTAGTACATACCTACTTTAAATTACTTGACAAAAAATATATAATCATTACATAGGGGAGACAATCATCGTTCCAGTCTTTTCAAT
Organism: Episyrphus balteatus; assembly: GCF_945859705.1. Classification (NCBI taxonomy): domain Eukaryota; kingdom Metazoa; phylum Arthropoda; class Insecta; order Diptera; family Syrphidae; genus Episyrphus; species Episyrphus balteatus. Next base: position 101,604,986 of record NC_079136.1, on the reverse strand, counting down.
CCATTAGAAATCAAATTTGCCACGGCCAACATTCTTAGAAATTCAAAACACTCTTCTTATCCAAATTTTGATTTTCCTATTTTCTTCAAAACTGATAGGTAGAAATGCCAAGTGCAAAGACAAACATTAGTGTTGCAACCTTGCAACCGCAAAAACAACACTTTTCTTTCCCAAAGGACACCTTTTATTATGATGACTTAGCTACCGTTTCCCATCAGGTAGAACGCTGGTTAAAGTAAATATTTTCTTTGATCATTTGAACAAAAAAAAAAAACTAGAGATCTTTTCTTTGTGTCAGAGGTCAGAAAAGCAAAACATTTACCTTTGATAATCGATTTACTAAGGCTCATCCCTAGAACAATGTGTCTTTTATTGGTTTTTATTGTTGTATGCACATAACAATGATCCGTTATCTTGGGATAATACCCTTAAATCAGTGAAAAGTGCATTCTTGTTTTCTCAAAAAAGAAAAGTCCAAATACCTACTCAGTTACGGTTTAGTAAATTGTGAATATTTTGTGTCTTTGAATAATTGCGGTTTAGTGTGTTATATAAGGGTTACTATTGGTATTAAATAATAAGTTAATACCTAACAATAAAATTTGTTTGGTTTCTGAAAATACCCTTTTGTTATGTGTTGACGTCATTGTCCATCGCAAATAAATTTTTGTGAGGGAGAACACTGAGAAGTAAAACTTCAAATGACATATTAATGCAATATTTTGGTTAAATGCTAATAACAAATAGATTTCAACATACCCTGTCGTATTTAATAAAATTGAATAGATATTAAGTTTAAAAAATCCATGATTAAGATATAACTTTTCTAAAAACCTATACTAGGTTACGCTGCAACGGAGAAGTGCTATAACAGCGAAACAGTGAGATAATCCATTTTTCTCTTTTCTGAAAGCAAACAAGCTAGTTTCGGTCAATAAGCTTATTACCCCTTTTACATGTTTTAATTTTGTTGCGATTGAATTAAAGTTGCCCATTTTCCTACACCGGGAAATATAATACAAAATCAGATCGAAGTATTTTTCTATTGCATTATGAAAGTTTTATATAACACAAAAAAATCAGGTAATTGGACAGAACTTTTTTTACATATGGATAACATGATAAAAAATAACATTTTCTTAGAATTTGTTGTCGTTTTTTAAATTATTTGTTTTCCGTGAAATGAAAAAGAGCGAAGAGTGAACACAAAGATTGTCTCACTGTTTGCACTTTTCCTCTACGTTGATTATGAATAAATAAAATTTATTACGTCAAAAGATGATTAAAAAAAATTTAAATACAGCAATTTTTGAATGAAATCTTGTCTTTTGGTTTTTAATAAGGTTGTACAAGGATGATTTTTAGTTTAGATATGCTGAATTTGGTTACTGTATCATAACTTTTAATAATCATTTCTATTAAAAAACAAAACCGACTTCCATGGTTAAAAACTGGGGTTTATGGTATTTCTAATAGTTTCTATGGCCAGAACTGAACGAAATTGAAATGGGACCACACTGCAGCCACCAGCTTTCCAATACAAAAATAATTATCAAAACTCAGGCCAACACACAAAAAAAATGTGTGTGTACACATGTACACGCGACTGAAGTTATAGGTACTTCTCATTCAGTATTATGTAAATGAATTTCATTTGATATTTTTAATTTCTATTATTAAATTAATTAATCCACACTTCGTTTTTTACATTTTTATCTAGTGAACAATAAAGTAATTCTTTCATCCTCCTTGCGTACATGTAGTTTTCAATGTATTCTGTGAAATTTACTCATGTTGTGCCAGAACGTACGGTATATGCTTAACGAAAGTAAACGAATTGCGCATAAAATGTGCGATATGGTAATTTTATGAGAATTGTGTGTGCTTCAGCACTAGTAGTAGCAATATGCAACTTGCTGGGTTGCTACAAAGCTCAAAAGTGAGCTGAGCTCAGCTCACAACTCAGCTCAAATTTTGAGCTAGCTCACTTTTGAGCTAGGTACCATAGCTCAGCTCATTTAAGCTGAGCTGAAAGTGAGCTGAGCTGAAAGTGAGCTGAGCTGCTGAAAGTGAGCTGAGGTGATGTGAGCTGAGCTGTGATGGGTGAGAGGATACATTGATTTTTATTTGGAAAGTATAATGAAATATGAAGATATTTTAAACTTTTATAAAACACCATAGCTTAAGATGTTTGGTTCTAGTTATTAATGGAATTATTTTCACACATGGATATTTTTATAAATAAAACAGATAATTTTTCGTGATCTTTTCTCTTGGTTTTTTTAATAGTAAAAATATTTCTATTTTTTTAGTAAAATATTTCTTTATTTATCATAAAAAAAATTCCGAGATATAGGCGTGGGAAGTTGGGGGTGCGAAAAAGCTTCTGGGAGCTGAACGCTTTGACCTAGAGACATGGGAGTGGTGCCATATGAAAGCTTATATTCTCAGCTACCCGATACTGGTATAATCCGATTTTTCGATTTTTTTCAAAATTCCGAGAAAATCGCGTTTGAAAGTTGGGGTAAATTTTTTTTTCGAAAAATCCCCAAATCTTATAACGCTCCTGGAAGGTAAACCACTTGAGAGCAATTGAGGAGGGGAGTGATGCCAAATGATAGCTTGTGTCATGGGCCTACGCTTTGCACATTGCCAGATTTTTAAAAAATCGCCTTCCATGTTAAACCGCCACATCATGCCTATTTCTTCAGAATCGTGCTTATTTTTTTTTTACTTTTAAGTTCTCCCAGTTTGAGAACGCGTGAACCTACAGGGATGGGAGTTGTACCCCGCTACCTTTTGGCATCAAACATTTTTTTTTCATTTTTTTCAAAATTCCGAGATATAGGCGTTGGAAGTTAGGGGCGCTCACTTTCAGCTCAGCTCACTTTCAGCTCACTTTTAGCTCACTTTTAGCTCACTTTTAGCTCACTTTCAGCTCAGCTCAAATGAGCTGAGCTATGGTACCTAGCTCAAAAGTGACCTAGCTCAAAAGTGAGCTAGCTCAAAGTGAGCTAGCTGAGCTGTGAGCTGAGCTGAAATGTGAGCTTTTTGCAACCCTGGCAACTTGCCACATGCAACTTGCCACATGCAACTTGCCACATACAACTTGCCACATGCAGCTTGCCACATACAACTTGCCACATGCAACTGCCACATGCAAATTGCCACATACAACTTGCCACATGCAACTTGCCACATGCAACTTGCCAAATGCCACATACACTTCCACATATTGCATACTGAATGCCACATGCCTTGTGCTACTTGCCACATGCAACATGCATTTGCACCATGTTTCATGCCACATGGTACTTGCCACATGAAACATGTATCTTGCAACGTGTTGTTTGTTTGCCGTACTGCGGCGTACTGCATTTTGAAATACTAAAGTACTGCCTACTCTAGAGGTGAAACGACAGCCCTGCTACCCATGGTGATCGCGTCATAATCCCTTTGACATTCTTGTCAAAAAGTAAATTTTCATACCCACCCTCCCACATACATTTTAGTAAACACTTTTTTCCCTCTTACCACTCTATTAATTTGACAAAAAATTATCAACCAGAAAAAAAAAACAATTTATTCGATCCAAAACATGTGTTGCACAAAGCACAATGTAAATTTATCCATATGCAACCTTTTTTTTAGTTGGTATTGCATGTTTCTTCATCTAAGATTAAAAACCAAATTGAAGCATTTGTGTTAAATGGCTATACTCCAGCATCAGACACAAATTCTATTAACAACAGGCTCATCTTTAACACTATTTGAAAGGTAATGTTCTTTGATGATGTTAAACGAAAACTTCCAACCTGGGTTCCTTTTAAACAACAAAACGAGTTACCGATTCATCTGAAAGAGGAAGTGTTTTGGAGGATGGCCATATCCATGACAATTTCGTTTACTATGTGTTAATGCTTGCCATTATTGTTAGGACTGTATTATATCCCTTGATGTGTTGATTTTGTTAGTAATACAAAGAGGTTTTAACAGTACCAGCTTAAAAAAATGGACTCCCAAAGATCTTAATTAATTTTGTAATATTAACGCAGGGACAAAGCTCCACAGGCACAGGACATTAGTCCATTAGTACCAGCTTAAAAAAATGGACTCCCAATGATCTTAATTAATTTTGTAATATTAACGCAGGGACAAAGCTCCACAGGCACAGGACATTAGTCCATAAAGTTCTTATGGACTGTAGATTAGATTAGATTAGATTCTTCCTTTATTCATTAGATAAATTACAATTTTTTTCTATTGGAAATACGGACATGACAATGCTGCCGTCTGCCGGAAATGACATTTCAGTATAATAAATAAAATTATATAAAGAGAAGATGTATCAAAAAGATTTACAATAAATTTGAAATAATAAATTACATAAATAAATATTACACAAAATATTAGACAAAAGTTTATATTAACATAGATATGAGGAGTAAATTTGTATATAATTTTAAATTTTAAGTATTAAATATTAATTTTTTATTTTTAAAATTTTAAATTTTTTAAATTTTCAATTATTTTAAATTTTTAATATTTTTTAAAATTTTTTAAGTTTTTGTTTTTTTAAATAAATTTTTTTTTTTTTTTTTTTTTTTTTTTAATTAAATTATGGGAGAGCGAGAAACGTTTGAGCAATTTTAATGATTTGCAACATAAAAACTAGTAATTTTAATGATTTAAAACATAAAAAGAATATCAATTTTAATGATTTGAAACATAAAGATTTGATTAAAAGCAATAATTTGCAGCCCTTAAATTGAATAGAGACTTGTTGTGAGAACTAATTTAACAAAAAACTATTACGATAAGTCATAGCATGGTTGCAATATTTGTACAAGGTGAGCCAACCACGGGCGCCATTTAATATTTCGTAAAGACTATTTACGGACAGAAAACTTTCTTGGAAATGTAATCTTCGGATTTCTTGTAGAATTGGGCATACAGCAATGAAGTGGTAAATATTTTCAGACTCTCTCCTGTTACATAGATCACAAGTCTGCTGAAGATCGACTCTATGTGGCATGAAATTCAAATTTAATAATTCAACTCTAGCTCTGAAAATGGTGCTTATAACTTTTGACGAAAATTTTGTGTTGAAATAGCATTCAATGGTTAACATTTGGTGGTTAAGGTTGCGGTAAATAAATCTGGAAGGTGATGAGGACGCTCTTGTTAAAAACTGGTCGTATATTTTGTCATCTTCTTTAGCTATGACCCTTGCGAACATATTTTGCCAGTCGCTAACGTTATTTTCCGATAAAGATAAATCGATATCATGAGATAACGCCAGCTGTTGCCAATTTCTGAAAGGATAAGCATTTGTTTGCAATAGCCTAGTTAACACTGCCCTATGTAAACTATTTTCACTTCTCTTCATTACTTTTATTAAAAATACAGAATGAGCTTTCAGATTTTGCAAATAAATGGGTGGCAAACCTGATTCCACATGAATTGCGTAGGTAGGAGTAGCGTTTGGTAGACGGAATAAACGCTTGAAAAAGTACCTTTGTACAGTTTCGAAATCTTCAAAGGGGTCTACTCCAAATGCCTGCACCCCATAGCACATACAAGTGTTGACTGTGGCATTGAATACATTATACTTTGAGGACAGATCAATGTTTTGGTTTGCGAAGAATTTTGGCCACATTATGTTGAGTGCCAGTTTTGCTTCTCTGCTTTTTTCTTTCACATGATTTCGAAAGTTTAAGTTGCTAGACAACAGTACGCCAAGGTACTTGAACTCAGGAACTACTTCTATCGACTGGTTATTGAGTCTCCAAGTCTCCACTCTTCTACTCCTTCGGTTCTCGAAAACCATAACTTTTGTTTTCAAGACGTTGATATGTAGATCCCATGTCTCACAGAAAGCCTGAAGTTTGTTTATTTGCAGTTGCAGAGTTGAAGGATTCTCAGCCAGCAACACCAAGTCATCAGCATAAAGGAGAACCTTTATTAGCTGACCAGCGAAGCTAACGCCACCCGGAAGAATTTCAGAAATGGAGTCAATGTATAGTGCGAAGAGTATAGGGCTTAAAATGCAACCCTGAGGAACACCTGCAGAAGTTGGGAACCATTCAGACAACTTGGATCCATCCCACACGGTTGCACTAGAGGAAGATAATAATTTCGCATATACTTCCAAGAACTTTCTGGATATTCCAAGCGACGCCAGTTTGTAGATCAAAGCTTGCCTGTTGACTGTGTCAAAGGCTGCTTTGAAGTCTACAAAACAAACATATAACTTTTTATTAATTTCAATATATTTTCTGGCTATGCTAGTTAGTGCGAAAATGTGGTCAATTGTTTAAAACCCGGAACGAAACCCTGCTTGAAAAATGCTGAGACGATTAAAATTTTCTATCCACGTAGAAAGCCTAACATAAAGAGTTGTGGCAAAGATCTTTCTGAGAGAATTTAGAATGGAGATTCCCCTATAATTTTCTGCTTGGGAAGCATCGCCTTTTTTAAATATTGCAAAAATAAGCGATTTGTTAAAACCAGAAGGAACGCAAGCATTATTATATATCTTGTTGAAATAATCCACAATATAATTTTTCAGTTGTACTGTTCCGTTTTTAAAGAATTCGACTGGAATGCCATCACAACCCGGGGCCTTATTGTTTTTCATAACCAGCAGAACTGAATCAAGCTCTTCACAAGAAATCGGACAGTCTAGTTCAGATACAACTTCATTTTGTAGCGCAAAGCTAAAAGTATGAAGATTCTCCTCCGCTAACAATAGAGTTTTAAAATGAGCAGCTAGAGTCTCAGCTTCGAGAGAAATCTTCATACTTCTACTTTGCCCACCTAACTCTCTTACATTATTCCAAAATTCTTTGGAATTTTTAGAGTGCTGCAAGTTCATTGCAAGATTTTTTAGATAAAGCCTTTTTTTCTCGTGACATAATTGTTTGAATTCTTTGTTTGAGTGTAAGTACATATTTTTAAACGCAACCGAGTTAGTTCTTCTAAAAAGTTTCAAGTACTTGAATGAGAGCTTACGAAGTTTAACACAGTCTTTATCAAACCATTTATTTTTAAAATTGAGCGTAGAGCTAGTGCTTGTAGATACAGCTGAAGCGTAAATTACTCTAGTAATGCTTTCCTCAATTTGTTCAACATTGCTCTCATCTTGAAGAGGGAGAAGATTGCAATGCTGATTCAAAAGAGATTTGTACCGTGAAGCTTTATTTTCAAACCATCTGAGTTTTCGAGGGATATCTACGTTCGTCTGCTGTATGTTCTCGTGGAAGCGTATTTTGACAAATAGTGGCAAGTGAGCTGAAAAACTGTAGAGGGAATCACTGAGAGCTTAAAACCAGTTTTTCGGGAAAATCGAGCTTGAGCAAAAGCCGCCTACGTAAAATGCATAGGAAAATGAAGGAATTACCGTAACCTCACTTTGAAATTTCGACATGGTTCGCTTTAAAAAATTCTTGCTTTTTTTTAGGCATCGTAGAAATATGATTGAAGCGTCATATAAAAGGTAAAATAATAAGCTTTCAGATGATATAAAAATTTTTATAAGATGTCATAAAAATAATGGATTTAATGGTGTTAGAAGAGAAAAAAGATTTTTTTTGCTCTTTTCAAGAAAAATGATTGTTTTGAATAAATTTTTTAAAAAACTTTTTGCGCATTGTAAAAATTTAAGTAGGTACCCATGGCTTTATATTTTAGGAAAATTTGTAAACTTTTTAGTTAATTGTGTATTTTTTTTCAACAAAAATGATTTTTTAAGGTTTCACTTCTACATGATTTTTGTTATTGCTGTCATAGTCAAAGCGAAAAATTTTGGTATTATTGTAATAAAAAGTGTTTTGGCATTTTATCATTTTGTATTATGATCTTTATCAAAATTCTTAAAACTAAAACTTGGGCCAAAAAAGAAAACTCCTTGATCAACACATTTTTAAAACCATATTCCATTGTTCTGGCCATTGCTGTTACTCTTTTTGCCATTTCGATCAGCACACGATGACTACAAGTGTCACATGTCAATGCAAATATTTCTTCTCTTTTATTTCTCCATGCCAGGTCTCCCAGAACAGATGAAGATATTCCACTTTAAACGCGATCGTTCTACATAAGCCTCGACAGTTGTATAGCCCATGGATTACCGATTCAATTGTATGACGTGCTCCATTTGTTTTGGGTGCAAAACTGGAATAACCACGTGCAATGAACTCCTTGGTGTTTCTTCGGTGTAGGTATTGGTATGTTATTATATTTCTTTCTGCTGGATATTGCCAGAGAGGTTCGTATCCCTAAAGTTAAAACACTCCGCCACTATACATTATAGGTATTCTCAATGCTTCAAGGAATGTTTGCATTTGCTCCAGAAAAACCAAACCGCCACATACCATAGATAAAATGGGTTAAAATAAGCACACAGCCAGCTAGCCAAACTAATGAACGACATAACTCACATAGAACTTTTTTGTTTTTTTGTTGTTTTTGTTCTTAAAAAAATAATAAAAAAAAAAAAACTGGTCTAAAAGAACCTCAAGCAGACTTCAACAATACAAATGAACTGCAATGTCAAAAACAAACAAATGAGATGACAGAAGGTAGCCTCCAACTCAAGACAGCCACAACTATGTTGCGCTGCGTTGTTGCGACGACGAATGAACGATGACATTAATAAATGTCCGCCAGTTCAATATCGTTTGCAAATTAATCAGCACAGTCCTTAATATCATTTTCGTTTATTATAAGTTTTTTTTTTGGAATATAAGTCTGATCGGTCTAGTTTTTTTTTTTTTTTGTCTTTTATTATTAGCTCAAGAAAAAGAAGGCTTTTGGAACTTATACTCAGCAGCTAGATCAACTGACTCAGATGAAATATCGTTGGGTGATAGATTTTTCTGGCGGAACTGCCACCATACTAACGCACTAATGGGTCTAAATGGACCGCGTACACTTTTATTCGCAGCACAAATGAAACCGGAATAGCTTCATCTAAACTTAGATATACATATACGGCATACTGGCCACTACTACTAGTGGTACAACACTTTGAGCGTGACGCGGCGTCATCGCTGCCTCACATCTCATGATGGATCTTTTTGATTAGAATGGCTGACTTTCGCCTTCGACGACGCGCGATGCTCGATGCGCGTTGCGTAGCCTTTTGTTCGTCGATATAAGTCCGGCTTAAATAAGTGACGACCAGCAGCGCCACATGCGAGATACTTCTGTTCTTCTGCATATTCGGCTAGAAAATTCCCTGGCGCACTCCATTTGTCATGGCCATTAGAAGTGGCGACTGGGGCTATAATACTAGTTTCGTGATCTTGAACAAACGATCCTCGCACTGGGCAAAAGAATTTTCATTATAAAATAATTATTTATGGCCAATGGCGAGTCGGCCTATGCAATGGCAGCGCAGGAGCACTAGATACTATACACAGATGAAACGGGATGTTAGTTTCGCAATTGGCTTCTTCCAATAACTTTTGGTCGATGATAGTTTGGGATCTTGCGATTTCGCTCAAGCCCCCGTTAACACAAAATATCACATTTAATAAGCTGGCAATTTAATTTGTTTACAAACGCTGTGGACTATATTTTTTGTTCGGCGTTCGGATTTGGCTCAGGCATCCAGCGAAATGAAATTGAAAATTATTATTTATTGAAATTATCAGACACTCAACCGAAAGGGAGGACAGACGACTACTGGATGGGATGAGAATTGAGGATGATGAGAATGTGAACTTTTTTCCGGATGCCAAAAGCAGGTTTCTTGCCCGGCTCTTAAAAGTCAATGTTCATCGAGCTTCATGGTAGGGGACCAAAGATAGAGCTTGTAAGTATTGACAGTTAGAAGTGGATACTTTGCCAGTAAAATTTATTTCGGCAACTCATCCCCATTGGTGTAGAAGAGATACTCTTATGATGATATCTCAAAGGAATTATGGCCAAATGTTCTGGGGACAGACATATCAACATTTTAATGGGATTTTATCAACAATTGACTGAATTACTTACAAATTGCGGAATGTAAAAGAAGAATATTAATTTAATTTTGTGTGGAATTTGCTGGGAACTAGAACTTGCTATGGAAAATGGGTTACTATCGAGGAAAAAAGAAGTGATGTCATGCACTAAAATAGCTGATACTTTTGGCTTGATATTTTCATTTAGAAATAGTATTTATCATTTTCTATGTTATTCTTATAATATTCTGCAATTACTTATTAATTTTGTGAAATCATATAAAACGAAGAGACTTGTTAATTTATGTATGCATGTTTTAGGGCGTTTGTTATTTTTGAATCAAGTTCCTAAGTGGAAAAACTGTTTCTAAATAATAAAAAAAAATTCCCCTAATTTTTTCAGATTTTTTTTTTGACGCTAGATGGCGCCCCAAGAGGGTTAAAGTTTTTTCTCATTTGAAATAGGTATATGTTGACTTATGAGGCCATTTTTTAGATATAGCCTTATTGTACAAATTTTTGATAAGGTTCTTTTCTATATTAAACACCCTTTTCAAAAAGGTATAAACCATTTTTCTAGGACCAGGGGTTTAGTCAGGGCATTCATGTCTTTTTTGGGTTTATTTAACCAAGCATTTTTAACTAAAACAAGCATATGAGTACCACGAAAAATAAAATAAAACCCAAACAAGACATGAATGTCCTGACTAAACCCCTGTTTCTAGAAAAATGGTTTATACCTTTTTGAAAAGGGTGTTTAATATAGAAAAGAACCTCATCAAAAATTTGTACAATAAGACTTTATCTAAAAAAATGGCAACATAAGTCAACAAATACCTATTTCAAATGAAAAAAAACTTTAACCCTCTTGGGGTGCCATCTAGCGTCAAAATAAAAATCTGAAAAAATTAGGGGATTTGTTTTTTTTTTTTTTTGTTATTTAGAAACAGTTTTTCCACAAAAGTGAACAGTGTTTCAAACATGTGTGTTGTAAATTTTACCATCTGTAGATGGTTAATGCTAATATATGTCAGTAAATTTATATAAAATTGATAATTTATTTCCTTTTTTCCACATCCATCAATTTTTAAGGTCACGTTCTTTCATTTTTGCTCATTAAAATACTTTAAGTAGAACATAAAATCCTTAAGTTCTAATATTTCTTAACCCTAAGTTATGTTAAACTTAGAGGCTTTTATGACACAATTTGAAATTCGTGCAAACCGCTTTGTATAACTTAAGGTTTTATGTTTCACATAAATATTTAAGACTCAGCAAATGGGCCTCAAATTGATTTAGAAAAAAATCCTTAAGTCAAGATTTTACTGTACCTATGACTGCTCTTTTTTCAATATAAATACAAATTACGCATGAGCGAATGCTTAAGATACTTCACATCTAACTGCAGTTGAGCAAAATCTCAATCAACTTGAGAAACTACAATCAATTCTCTCCTAGATGTTTTATTTTGCTAATTTACTAAATATACTGTGAAAAGAAAATCATTGCAACAGAAATTTATAAAAAAATAAACAATCACCTGCTGTTAAAATCATCTCGAAGCAAGTCTCATTTTAATTTTAATAAAATGTTTAATCCGCAATTAGCTCACTGAATGCATTTAAACGTCACATAAATTTCCTCGATCAATTCAAAGTGCCTGTCCGTCCGCTTACCCCAGCATTATCTCAACATCGCTAAAAGTATCACAAATAATATTTAACACCATCGACCAATGGAGTTTCTGACAGTGTGACTTCCCTTCAATACAAGTAGCCGGATTCTCTGTGCCACTAACTCATCTCTTTAGAAATATAAAATTCTGACATTTTTACATCAACTTCACCATTTATATTGAAAGAAGCTATAAAATCTAAGTTCTATCGACAGTGCCAGCCACTTTGATGCAATGGGTCAGATAGGCCAATCCATTAATTACGCACTGATCCTAAGGTTCCAATATGTTTCGTTTTTTATTTGCCAGTTGGCACATAAGGTAATTGGGTGCAATCCTGCACACACACTTAGCTTGCGACAAAAAGTCAACAAATCAATACCGTTAATTAGAGTCGCTAATCGGTAGGTATTGGTGCTTGGTGGTTAAAAACTTGTTGTGGTCAACTCGACGACATGGACCGGACAGTTCTCTGCATCCATGATATCGTATATTCTCTAAGGTAAAAAAAAATAAATATCAGAGCACCAGAACAACATCTTGGGTATTAAATGTATTCTAGATTTTCTTCTCGGTTAAACTGGAGTAATTAAGATGGCCCTCTGGCGTTATAAATCGAAACTAGTTCATTATTATTTGTTGCGCTAAAATGGAACTTCTGCATGGTGTTTTGTTGGAGCTGGCATGGAGAATGCCTGACTAACTATAAGAACAAGGTGGAATTTATTTGAAATCCTCCATCGAGTGAAGTTTATTTAATTGAAGCGGGTGGTAGTTAAAGGCTAAAAGTTGTGCAACAGGATATGCAATCGGGTGGATTAAATTTCTTTGGTAGTTTATTTTTTTGGTTTGGTGACTATTTTTTGTCTTATTAATCAAGAACTCGAAAGATACTTGTTTGTTTTGTGTTGCAATGGAAGGATAAGAAAGTCGTTGAAAACGAAAAAAGGGGTTGATATTTTTATACATACCTAAAATGAGCAAATTTTCAATAAATTTTCTCTATAGTTTAAAATAACAAAGAAGGAAAAAGTATGCGTTCTTAAGTAGTCACGCAACTGACAATCTAGGCACCAGTGCAATAAATATAGTAAAATAAAAAGCAAGAAATTATTTCACTGAATAGGTTTCTAATCATAAGTTCCTTAATGACGACGACCCTAAGAAAAATTAATCTTTAACAGCAAGAACCAATAATATGGCAGTTACCAGAGAACAATGTTGAATCGTATCGTTTGACCTAATTCTAAATCAATAAATAAATAAATCACGATAATTTAACCTTCTTTATTTACCATTTTTAAAGTTATTTCAGTTTTTGATGGTTAGAAAGCAAAGGTATAAAGGCAAAATATCGTTTCCTTCCCGCAAATCAATGAACAACATTTGATTAAAAGTTTCCCACTATTGAGAAGGACTTGGATACATTTTGAACAATTGGTCAAGAAAACATACCTACAAATCATCATCGTCCCCAAAAATTCTAAGGACAAAAAGTAATACATGTACCACCTATGTACCTACATAATTTTTTCTGTAAACTCTGTTTTCGATTATGAAAAAGTCGCTTGCGATAAAATGGCGAAAAAGTCTTCATACATCCTAGCTCCGTCGCACAGTGGGACGACCCATAGCAATAAATAAAAAAATCGAATGTTATTGCGGTACTTTTGAGTGATTGGTATGTCATCCCAAATATATTTAGGTTCTAACTGCATCAAAATTATTTGCGTTGTCCAATTAGTGCAAAAGTTATAGAGTGCTAAACATTGTCTAGTTTAATTTTTTTTTGGTGGTGAAAAATCAGGTTGTAATTTGTCTAACTCCCAAAATTTTCTGTGCGGTAAAAAATTAATTTAATAATGGATAATAACACTCATCAAGGTATATAAATTAATATTTAACTATAAAAAATTTTTTGTTTTATTGAGTTTTGTTTTTATTAGTGATTTTCCAAGTGTTGGTAGAAAAAAAATTTTTTTGACTTTGAGTGAGATTTTCTTTTTTACACCTAAAAGGCTCTCTGGGGTTTTTATGGTTTTATACTCAGGAAAGTGTCCTCTAAAGGAATCAAGAAAAAAATCTTGCCCCAATTTGCCCCAAGTAATTATGATCGCGTTTTTTAGGTTCGACCCCCTATATCAAAAATGACCAAAATTTAAAAACTTCGCTGGATAGTGCGAAAACAGACGTTTTGATGGGTTTTGTTTGAAAATTCAAGAACTTCTTGGCTTAGAATAGTCAACAGGAGATGTAGAAGCTCAAATACAGGAAGTAACTAAATTTTATTACCTCAAAGTAAAGTAGAAGATGGAGCAGTCTTCTAGAAGACTCAATCGGTTCATGAGCGCTAAGGAATAATGCCTGAATTCTAATCTGAATATAACTAAAGCTATACATGATTGCGTAAGTGATAACATCAATTTAAAACAAAAAAATGCTCTTTAAACCAATATTATTTATAACATTTTACCATTTTAATCAAAAATGATGGGATCAAATTCTATAAAAATGAAAAAATTCTTAGCAGTTGTCGAATCTCCGGTCAAAAAGTTCACATATATCAAATTATGATCGAGATATATACCAATATTCATCAAAAAATTATATAGATATTAGTTTTCCCCTAGAATTTAACCCGAATTTAACGACTTAAGTTATACCTCCGAAATCGACAATGAATAAAAAGTTTTGTTTCTTTATTTTTTTATTTTATTATTTGTTTTAATATTCAAATTAAAGTGTTTTATCTATATTATTATTAGTTCTATTTTACATAAATTAAAATTATTTAAAAGAAAAGAAAAAATAATAATAAAAAGAAAATCCTAAAAAAAAAGTTCGCTGCTCAACTCTTTTAATTAAATAAAAATGAATTTCCTGGCTAAAACGTTTCCATTTATCTGGTTTTCATGTTTAATTCATAGATTTAGGTGTAAATAGACGTCTTAATGCAACTTTGCGTAGTTTCAGTCACTAAAACACAAGATATTAGAAATGCCGATTTTTCCATACATTCGTCCCACTGTGCGTCGTCGTCTAAACAAACAAACAAAGGCAAACACAAGTTTCAACGCCAACACTGAACCAAAAAGGTACATAAATTAATGAATTTGTACATTAAATTAATGTAAAAATTCATGGCAAATGAGCCAAAATGTAAAAATTCATTAAATTTAAGAATCTTTTTAAGAACAAATTCATAAGGGAATGAATATTTCTTAAAAATTAAGAATAAGTTCTTAAATTTTTGAAAATGTTTAAGAAAAGTTTCTTAGATTTTAAGAAAAATTCATACAATTTAAGAATTACACAGCCACACAAAAAAATATAAAAGTTCTGACCTGGGGTTGCGACTAGGTTTTCCATATAGTTTTTGGGTCGCTGAAACCGAATCCGTTTTGCCCCATCACGTCAGGTTTTCGAGATAACCTCAAAAAATGTCACAAAAACAAAAAAATTGTTTCTCTGATCTGGATATGCGAATATGTTAATCATATAGTTTTTGGTCCGCTGAATCTAGATTCGAAGTCAATTTCGCCCTATCATGTCAGGTTTCTGAGATATCCTCAAAAAAATGTCAAAACCAAAAAAAACAAAATTTCTTATCTGGGGTTGCGACTAGGTTTTTCATATAGTTTTTGGGTTTTTAAAACCGAATCCGAAGTCTATTTTGCCGTATCACGTCAAGTTTTTGAAATATCCTCAAAAAATGTCTAAACTAAAAAAAAAGTTCTTATCTGACATCTTTTGAGGATATCTCAAAAACCTGACGTGATACGGCAAAATAGACTTCGGATTCGGTTTTAAAAACTTTTATTTTTTTTTGTGTGGCTGTGTTATTTCTTATAATTTAAGAACAAAGTTTAAGAAAAGATTCTTACATTTTAAGATTATTTCTTAAATTTTATGATTTTTTTCATAAACTCCGTAAAAATTTGAATAAAATGTTGCTTAAGGATAAGAAAGTCGTTGAAAACGAAAAAAGGGGTTGATATTTTTATACATACCTAAAATGAGCAAATTTTCAATAAATTTTCTCTATAGTTTAAAATAACAAAGAAGGAAAAAGTATGCGTTCTTAAGTAGTCACGCAACTGACAATCTAGGCACCAGTGCAATAAATATAGTAAAATAAAAAGCAAGAAATTATTTCACTGAATAGGTTTCTAATCATAAGTTCCTTAATGACGACGACCCTAAGAAAAATTAATCTTTAACAGCAAGAACCAATAATATGGCAGTTACCAGAGAACAATGTTGAATCGTATCGTTTGACCTAATTCTAAATCAATAAATAAATAAATCACGATAATTTAACCTTCTTTATTTACCATTTTTAAAGTTATTTCAGTTTTTGATGGTTAGAAAGCAAAGGTATAAAGGCAAAATATCGTTTCCTTCCCGCAAATCAATGAACAACATTTGATTAAAAGTTTCCCACTATTGAGAAGGACTTGGATACATTTTGAACAATTGGTCAAGAAAACATACCTACAAATCATCATCGTCCCCAAAAATTCTAAGGACAAAAAGTAATACATGTACCACCTATGTACCTACATAATTTTTTCTGTAAACTCTGTTTTCGATTATGAAAAAGTCGCTTGCGATAAAATGGCGAAAAAGTCTTCATACATCCTAGCTCCGTCGCACAGTGGGACGACCCATAGCAATAAATAAAAAAATCGAATGTTATTGCGGTACTTTTGAGTGATTGGTATGTCATCCCAAATATATTTAGGTTCTAACTGCATCAAAATTATTTGCGTTGTCCAATTAGTGCAAAAGTTATAGAGTGCTAAACATTGTCTAGTTTAATTTTTTTTTGGTGGTGAAAAATCAGGTTGTAATTTGTCTAACTCCCAAAATTTTCTGTGCGGTAAAAAATTAATTTAATAATGGATAATAACACTCATCAAGGTATATAAATTAATATTTAACTATAAAAAATTTTTTGTTTTATTGAGTTTTGTTTTTATTAGTGATTTTCCAAGTGTTGGTAGAAAAAAAATTTTTTTGACTTTGAGTGAGATTTTCTTTTTTACACCTAAAAGGCTCTCTGGGGTTTTTATGGTTTTATACTCAGGAAAGTGTCCTCTAAAGGAATCAAGAAAAAAATCTTGCCCCAATTTGCCCCAAGTAATTATGATCGCGTTTTTTAGGTTCGACCCCCTATATCAAAAATGACCAAAATTTAAAAACTTCGCTGGATAGTGCGAAAACAGACGTTTTGATGGGTTTTGTTTGAAAATTCAAGAACTTCTTGGCTTAGAATAGTCAACAGGAGATGTAGAAGCTCAAATACAGGAAGTAACTAAATTTTATTACCTCAAAGTAAAGTAGAAGATGGAGCAGTCTTCTAGAAGACTCAATCGGTTCATGAGCGCTAAGGAATAATGCCTGAATTCTAATCTGAATATAACTAAAGCTATACATGATTGCGTAAGTGATAACATCAATTTAAAACAAAAAAATGCTCTTTAAACCAATATTATTTATAACATTTTACCATTTTAATCAAAAATGATGGGATCAAATTCTATAAAAATGAAAAAATTCTTAGCAGTTGTCGAATCTCCGGTCAAAAAGTTCACATATATCAAATTATGATCGAGATATATACCAATATTCATCAAAAAATTATATAGATATTAGTTTTCCCCTAGAATTTAACCCGAATTTAACGACTTAAGTTATACCTCCGAAATCGACAATGAATAAAAAGTTTTGTTTCTTTATTTTTTTATTTTATTATTTGTTTTAATATTCAAATTAAAGTGTTTTATCTATATTATTATTAGTTCTATTTTACATAAATTAAAATTATTTAAAAGAAAAGAAAAAATAATAATAAAAAGAAAATCCTAAAAAAAAAGTTCGCTGCTCAACTCTTTTAATTAAATAAAAATGAATTTCCTGGCTAAAACGTTTCCATTTATCTGGTTTTCATGTTTAATTCATAGATTTAGGTGTAAATAGACGTCTTAATGCAACTTTGCGTAGTTTCAGTCACTAAAACACAAGATATTAGAAATGCCGATTTTTCCATACATTCGTCCCACTGTGCGTCGTCGTCTAAACAAACAAACAAAGGCAAACACAAGTTTCAACGCCAACACTGAACCAAAAAGGTACATAAATTAATGAATTTGTACATTAAATTAATGTAAAAATTCATGGCAAATGAGCCAAAATGTAAAAATTCATTAAATTTAAGAATCTTTTTAAGAACAAATTCATAAGGGAATGAATATTTCTTAAAAATTAAGAATAAGTTCTTAAATTTTTGAAAATGTTTAAGAAAAGTTTCTTAGATTTTAAGAAAAATTCATACAATTTAAGAATTACACAGCCACACAAAAAAATATAAAAGTTCTGACCTGGGGTTGCGACTAGGTTTTCCATATAGTTTTTGGGTCGCTGAAACCGAATCCGTTTTGCCCCATCACGTCAGGTTTTCGAGATAACCTCAAAAAATGTCACAAAAACAAAAAAATTGTTTCTCTGATCTGGATATGCGAATATGTTAATCATATAGTTTTTGGTCCGCTGAATCTAGATTCGAAGTCAATTTCGCCCTATCATGTCAGGTTTCTGAGATATCCTCAAAAAAATGTCAAAACCAAAAAAAACAAAATTTCTTATCTGGGGTTGCGACTAGGTTTTTCATATAGTTTTTGGGTTTTTAAAACCGAATCCGAAGTCTATTTTGCCGTATCACGTCAAGTTTTTGAAATATCCTCAAAAAATGTCTAAACTAAAAAAAAAGTTCTTATCTGACATCTTTTGAGGATATCTCAAAAACCTGACGTGATACGGCAAAATAGACTTCGGATTCGGTTTTAAAAACTTTTATTTTTTTTTGTGTGGCTGTGTTATTTCTTATAATTTAAGAACAAAGTTTAAGAAAAGATTCTTACATTTTAAGATTATTTCTTAAATTTTATGATTTTTTTCATAAACTCCGTAAAAATTTGAATAAAATGTTGCTTAAATTTTATGAAAAAAATCATAAAAACTATGAATTTTTCTTAAAGTTTTATGATTGTTTTCATAAAATGTAATACACTTTTCATTAAAATGTATGCATTTATTTATATAGATGCATATAAAATACATTACCATTCCAAGCATTTAATTTGTTCCTGAAAAAAATTGTATTCCAATCAAACAAACAGCAAAAGAAAACAACCCAAAATCTAAAACAAAGAAATGAAACTGTTTTTAAAAATAAAAGAAATGATTGAGTTTAAACGTTATAAAAATGTTTTATTGGTCACTTTCACTATAAATATCACTATAAATTTATTTTTTAGTTTAATTTTTCTTTTTTAATGGATGCATCATCTGGAAAGATAAAAAAAAGTTTGTATTTAAAATGACTATGTACTATTTGGTTCAAAAAATTGAAATAGAAGGTAGAATTATCATTTACCTTATTGTAATCGGCAGCATTAGGTTCTGCAGCTGAAAGAAAAAACAATACAAAATTGAATAAGTTGGGGAAAAATCACAATATAAAAAATTTAGGTAGATACAGCATTATATAGAATAATATGAGGAATGTTGATAATATTACGTTAACACAAAATTTAAATATTTAAAGGAATTAAATAACATGTAACACTTACTAAATTCTATGTTTTCCAAACATGATGTGTTTGCTTTATTTTGCAATGACATACTTCGGGTGTACTGGATCTGTTGCAAATAGCCTTTAAGATGGTTTTTACGGTGCAGTATTAAGTGCCCTTTTGCCGGTTCTATTTTATTTCGCTTTTTTGCGAAAACAACATTGTCTAAAATTGAAGATTACTCACGTGCCTACTCGTTTCACAAAAATATCTAAATTATGTACCTATAACAAAAAAATTGTAAATATATTTAATATATAAAAGAAAGAAATGTTTAACAAGTTATGTTTTTATACTTATCTGAGTATATGGGAAAGAGGCAACGGGAACCAACAATAATTTACATTGTTGAAATGTCTTATACTCTTCAAAATTGTTTACGTGGTTTAAAATGCTTAACACTGTTTATAATAAATATTGTTTTTTATTCACAAACTTGTTTCGACAACGACCGTCCACTTTGAATATAAGATTTTAAACTAAGTCTGCAGAGAAAACCTTCTAAGGCATAGATTCAAAACAACAGTTATTATTTTCTAGATTGATGAAAAAATACATAGACCTTAAGAAAATATACTTAAACACTCAAAACGTAAGAATTTTTTCATAAATTATATGTATACTTTCATAATATTTAATGAATTAATTCTTAAATTTCAAAAAATATGAATTTCGAACATAAAAAGTATGAACAGATTCTTAAATTTTAAGAATAAGTTCTTAAACTGAATACAGGATAACGGTAAAATATTCGTTATTTTTCGATTAATGAAAAAATACATTCATTTTAAGAAAAAATACATTCATTTTTAAGAAAAAATACTTTAAAACACAAAATGTATGAATTTCTTACAAATGTAATTTTGAAAATAGATTTTTCAATTTTAGAAGGAAAAAAAGTCAATTATAAAAATTATTTTAGCTCATAATACAAATGAATGCAAAATAATAGTGAATTTCGTTTATAAAGGTATGTACAGATTCTTAGATTCAGCAAAAAATACTTTCCAATTGGATCTAGAAGTTTATGTATTTATTCATAAACTTTCGTATTCGTTCTTAAAAAAAATTCATAAAATTATTTTCCATAGGAAAATTTTTATGAAAACTTATTCTTAAATTTTATGAATCTTTCTTAGAACTAAACTTTTTTTTAAGAATTTGTGCTTAAATTTAATGAATTTTTCTTAAAAATGTATGAATTTTGGTTTATGAACGAGATTCATAGTTTTTAAGAATAATACTTTTTTCAGTGAATTCTAGCATATTCAGATTTTGTTCACTTGTATCTCTTTTGGTAATTTCAATGCATTTAGAAGAATGTTTAATGTTTTATCTCAATGCGATAAAGTCTATAATTAAAAATCATTAAAAAATTCACAAATTATGTTTTTTTTTTTTAATTTTTTGGATATTAGGTATATTAGGTACATATATAAAAAAAATTACCATCGAATTATTTTAGTTTTTATTTTGCATGATGACAAATTAACCAAACACCAAAACAATTTTATTGGAATTCATTTAAGATTTTATATCATTGGTGCACAGTTTTTTCCTCTGTCATAGGACAGGCAAAAAAAAACTGACACGATCTGCGAAGAAAACAATTTTTGATGTTTTATGCAAATCCCATCAGCCTCTAGGATATTTTATTTTTGTTTAACAAAAAAGTGTTACTGAGAGCAGTGTTGCCGTAGAAAGTCTTTTTAAAATTTCAAAAAAAAGAAGATAAACAAAAATGAGAAAAAATATAAATAGAAGCTTCGATAGTGTGCAATTTATTGAACACCATTAGTTCATTCTAATTCACGACTTAAAACACAAAGTCTTATACCTGAATCCTCCATTTTTACTCTATACCAGTTGCCCCAAAAAGAACAAAACAACAATAAACAAAAACAACATTATTTTTGTTTACCACGGTAACGCTAACTTTCCGAATGTAATGCCAGTGTGTTTCTCTGTCAACATCATCAGCCAGTAGAGCACGCTATTGCGAAACACGTACCAATAAAATAAAAAAAACAAAAATCGACCATGATAGAGGTGTGAAGCAACAAGAGATCGGACACGGATGCACTGCCATAGCAGAATGTCTTCAGGAAACAAAACAAAAAATAAGAAAACCCAAGTTGAAGAACGGGCATCACTTTAACAAAAAATTTAAATACTTGAATGCAAAACAAGAAAATGGAAGCAAAAAAAAAAGTTAACATGCATAGCTTGGATGACATCACAAAGCACAGAAGGATCGCAACACCATCACCATAAGAACAGGATTAATTAATGATTCCAGTGTCATCATCCAATGTGTTATTATTTTTATCACTATCTCTCTAGCGATGCTGAGCCGAGTCAGTCCAGTTCCATATTGAGGAACTGGATTGTGACACCTGGCATAATTGGAAGTTAATTTTGATGCTGTGGAATGTTTTTTTAGAGCTAGCTAAAACAAATTGTTATTGAGTACTTTTGGAAATCATAATAATCGTGAATGATAATTTCACTGATGTAATAAAATTAGTGACCGGTTTCTTTTATGGAAATCAAACTAATATGGCTGATTTGTTAAGATCGATGCTTGAAAGGGTTATAAAAAGTACTTGAAATGTAAATTGTTTAAGTAAATTTTGGTATTTGGTAAAATTATTAGGAATTATTGGTAAAATTGAGAAAAAAAAAATTAATAACAAGGTAAATTTTTAAAATAAATGTTTTAAAACCTTAATGATTTTTGTATCTCTTTGTACCTTTTCATCAAATGTACACGAAGAAAAAGTAACGGCAGAGGAAACTTTACTCCAGTTACATTAAACTCTGTGTACCTTTCAGACGAAGTAATAATAACTAATAATAGCCCAATATACAGATACTCTTTTAGGATTGGTCATCATTAGTCTGCAAAAATTGTCTGATCATTAAAATTTCAGAAGCCATGAAAATTATTCTCAGAGCCAAACTCAGTGGGATGCATTTAGAGCTTTATAAGCTCAGTAAGATATTCACTAGGGTTTACCTACTTGAGCTAGATCTACGGATTCAGAAATTCTTAGTTCCAACAAATTTTTCTCATCCTTTTTGTCTTTTGTTGATAGCTTGAAATCATTATTAAAAAAAGAAAACGTTTAGTTGCAATTGCAGTAGGCTTTTGCATCTTTGAGTATCCCAGAAAAATGCATTCCTCTACTTAATGTTGTTCTTGAAAATGTTGGTGGCAAAATTCGATTCCATTATTGGATCACAAAACCTATGGTTCTTGTGTCAAAGACACTTTCCCTTATTATTCCTGAATAATTTTTTGTTTACCTCAGCAGGTCAGCTGTTAATTGAGGAATGTATCAAAAATAAATGAGTTATTTTGAATTATTTTAAAGATTGCATATATGTCTCAAGTCTATCATGATTTGTTTTCTTGTACAACAAATTAACGCGCTTCTTTTTGAGCACACATCCTCACAACACCTATGTTACGAATATTCATTGGACTGTACAAAAAAAAGAACAACACTATAACTCTACAACTATAAAAGATACACGATACATCGCTGCTTTGGCAATCGCACACATTACGGATACAAATCACCACTCAACCAACTAACATTATCTTTATGCCATCTTACCACGTTTGGCAAATTGCAACCTCTATCGATCTCTACCAATAAATATACGAATAGCTAATGTCTTATACAACCTCTCAATTTACTTTTATACAATTCCCTCCTCCCATCCCATGGCAAAATGTAAACAGTATGTAGAACAGCCTCATTAAATTTTTGCAAAACCAAACATCCAGCATTTATCCTCAAATTCAAATCATAGAGAATATGTAAATATCTATAACCATACGATATAAGAAATTGAATTTACCACACCTCTCATCGGTTTCCTGGAGGCAACTTACAGGTAAGTCTATAGTTTTATATCCGGACAAACAAACAAATTATCCTAATTCCAGAGTGTATTTCCTTTCAATCAATTTATACTTTTTTACCATACACGCGTACAGCACGCGTTTATCTTTGCGCTCAATCAGGGTTTATATTGAACGCAAGTCCATGAACCGACACCGCACTTTAAGGCATTGGACACGATTTCGATTTCATTTGCTTTAGTTGTTATAACTATTCATAAAAGCCAAAAATTTCATTTAAGAGAAAAAGAAGAATTTCAGAAGTTTGCATTTAACCAATATTGTTGTTAAAACGTTTTTATTTTACAACCTATAAAGTTCTCAATGACGCTATATACATATGATAATATTTTTAGCATCTTAGAAACAATTGATTGTATTTCCTTGGATATGGCCACAATGTTGGTGTTTGAATTATAAGAAAGATTCAAAAACAAGGTGGTAAAATTTTGTTATAAGGTCGGATTGAATATGAATATAGCATATTTGAAATTTGAGGTAAAAATTATTTTGTGTTCTTAAAACTTAAGTCCTTTCACAAAAAGTTTTGTTTTTAAAATTATGATTTATAAACAATATTTTAGGGATTCGAAATTTTGCTGGAAGAAATTCACCATAAATTTTTAATAGGTATAATTTAAAGGAAGATAAAATATTTTTAATCTTTCCTTCTGCATAGATGTGTATTTGTGTATAGTTCAACATCACAATTAAAACTGGTTCACCCGGCTATGCCTCCGACCCAATACGGATAGTTATTAAACTATGCGGTAGCTCCACAACATTCAAAAACAACAGCACCCTGCCGTCAAAATTATATCATTATACATTCCGGGTCACTTAATTAATTCGAATTTTAGTACAGTAAAATAAAAAAAAAAAACAGGCATTTTGTGAAACGAAATAAAGGAAGGCTGATTTTTTCAAATGTGAAAGAAGTGTATTAAAAATATTTAAGTTGAGGTTTTCGGGACACCACCCCTCTGCCGAAATCCGCCAGAAGGGTAGCCTTTTTTCGTACAAAAAAAGTCTACATCGTATAGGTACTTATTCAAAACAAGAAAAATATGATTTGAGAGGGGGAGAAAATATGATTTGAGAGGGGAGTCTCTTTCACCATCATTTAGGTGGGATGGGCAACTTTCTACAACAGTAAAAATAAAATGACATAACTTCAACAGTACCTGTTGTCCCCACAGAAAAACACAGATTTTGGTAAATTCAATCAGTAAACGTACGGTATTTAAGTGACCAACACTTTATTTAAATAAAAGTACATTCAAAACTAAAATGTCTTCACAAAATATACAATTCTCTTGTAAACTAAATGAATCCTTTTAAATAAAAACTATGAAGAAACTCAGAAGATTTTTCCATTTATTTTTAGTCTTTTTCAAATAGGCTTTAATAAATAGACTTAAAACTTACTAAACAGAAATCTAAATTCTGTAATATTCGGTAGGAAAGCTTTTAAACATATTTGTAAAAAAAAAAAATATGTATGGCGTATACGTAACATTTTTTCTCGAAAAAAAATCAGTTATACTTTAATCGATTTAAAAAACTTTTGTTTTACTAAAAATTTGTTTGTTGACCTGTCACAGAACTGTTTTCTTGATTTCTGAAAGTCTCGACGACTTAAGTTTGAGTTGGACCTAATATAAAAATTTTCGAAAACATTTTTGATTCTTAAAATTAATTCAATTTTTTTTTTTTCGAAAAATCAGTTTTTCTAAAATGGGTTTGTACAATGTACATATGTATGTATGTACATATTTTTTTAATTGGATTTTATGTGCCGAATTCCTGAAAAATGTTAGGTACTACAAATAGCATACATACAAAATTATTTAAAAATAGGCTCTATAGAAAATTAAATGTCGTTTTTGTTTGAATACACCAGTAGAGAACCGAAACAAAATTTTCAACATTAAATGAAAAGGCAATCATTTTAAAAAGAAAAAATCAGCTGTTGTGGAGTGTGTTTGTACCTGTGTGTGTACAAGATACTTAAATATGTACTTATATCAAGATATAGATATTGAGCGAAATAAAATTGAAAAAATGACTACTGAGCGCCATGCCTGAGTCTGGGCTCATTCGAAGAGCTGAACCGTATCGCATGGTTTAAAAAAGTCGTTGTTCAAAGTTTATCATTTTGAATAAATCTATTTCGAATCGCAAGGCGAATTGTTGAAGAATTAATCGTTTTTAGCCCAACGTGAGTTTCGTTATTATTTGTTGCTGCAGCCACTGAAGTCCATTCGAAGAAATCCAACAAAAACAGGAGCAAATCAAAGATATGTTTTTTTTTTCTGATTTTATCAGATTCCTGCGGTAGGTGGAAAAAGGCAGTAGTTATAAGAAAAATATCTGAAAGAAGGTGCAACAAGAGACTGGAGTCGATTTCAATGTTCCTCTATCCGAATCCGATGGTCAACAAAGATGTTTTTTTTATTAGCACACAGGTGGAAACAAAATAATCAATGAGTGGTTGTAGTGGTTTGAAATACAAAAATGACATTTGTGCTAGATTGCCGCGTAATTATTATTAATGTTTCTTAATAATTTTTAAATGGCTCGAGGGGCACATTTCTTTAAAAAAAATATTATTCTTTGAAAATGGTTTATGGGATCCTAATAAAGGAGTCGAGGTCAGGTGCGGTAATCTTGATAAAAGAATTTTCATATAATATGAGCTCACAATAAATCACTACTAATAGTGGAATAACTAAAGCTACAAAAATGGAGATATTGGGGAACCTGGCCGAACAGCTCTGATTTTGATGATCTTTTTTTCAAACGACGGTAGTTTAAAATACTTTATAGATTAAAAAATTGCGCTGTTGTTGCTTTGATTTTTTTAATTTAATTGAAGATTTTTATGAACAAAAAAAATGTTTTCAAAAATTTTGCTTAGATAAATTTACTAATGCCAAAAGATTGTCTAGGCAATTAAATGAAAACAACTACATATATAGGAGTGAAGGACAATCTTCCTTCTTCCATCACTTAGGCGATAAATGAAATTTTCTCACAAATGGACTTCAAACACAAAAAAAAAATATTTGAACACAACGGCGGAGTTTTTGAAGAAATGATATTTAAACTAAAATTTCGAAAAAAAACATTATTGAAAAAAATTTAACTTTTCCCTTTTAAAACTTTTTCGTAATATAAAATGCATTTATTTTTCAAATTTGTCTGGCCACATTTATTATGATTTGAAATTATAAAAGAAAATGTCAATATGTATGTATTACAGTTTATGAAAAAAATAATAATATTTATGGCCAGAAAATTTTTTTAAAATAAATTCATATTTTACTACGAAAAAGTTTGAAAAAAGCCATTTAAAATTTTGTACCTAATAACATTTTTTTTTCCAAAATTCTGAGTTGAGGACCATTTTTTCAAAAACTCTTGATTAAATTTTACAGGTAGAAATGAGATTCTGGCTTTTTAAGTAATTTAATAATTTAAATTTTTGTAGGTGTTGCCGTTGTAATCGAAAATATTTTTTTTTGTGTTTGATGTCAGTTTGTGAGAAAATTGCATTTATCGTTTAAACGATGGAAGATTGTCTTTTACTCCCATGGTTTTTTAAAAAAAATAAATTTTAATTTTAAAAAACAATACGGCAACATCGGCAATTTTGAATCTATAGACTTTAAAGTATTTTTAATTACCGGCGTTTGAAAAAAAAGATCATCAAAATCAGAGCTGTTCGGCCGGGTTTCCTAATAATTTGTTCCACTATAAGCATTCCTTTGGGAAAATGTTTATTATTTTTTCCTTTTTTTTCTTTGTTAACAGATTTATTCTATGACTTAATGCTTCAACACTATTTAATATGTTAAGCATAGGTCAAAATTAAAGTGGATCGAATTCCCATCCTTTTGCTGTACCTAACAAATTATTACCGTTAAGTTAAAAAGCTTAATAAATTGAACTGATAGTTGTAACTTTTTTGATAACTGTTATGTTGTAAATGTCGTCTCAATTGGATCACACACCCTTTTAAAACTTTTAAAACATGGTGTTTTGAGAAAAGTGGGATTACAATACAATATTGAACAAACACAGGTTTTCCCCCATGGGCACCGCCGACATGGATTCGATATGGATAATACTACTTTTTTGACTTCCCGTTTTTAAATTCCTTTTAAAAAGTCATTAAGCTTCTATCTCCCGCCAACAATCACGGAACCACATTACACATCACATCATGAGGTATTCCAAAGAAGTAGTGCTTGATCTACCGTATAACAAAAACAACTACAAACAACAACTTGGAATTCAAATAGAAATGGATGAATGCCTATCTTGATCAAAATATCAAGACAACAATTTGCATATCTTTTGTGTCCAAACCAAGGAGGAGAATAAAAATGTCTCGAGAGATTTGATTTCATATCGCTTGCGGACGCGGTTCCCCTCCTTTAATTTGATTAAAGAATTCCATGGAAACCACACTACCAGATGAAGATCTTCTTCATCATCATCATCATTTTTATTCTCCAACTCCAACTCAGTTAAGATCCCAAAAACTACCTGTGTTACTCGTGTGCGCACCATGTGCTTGGGTTGTGCATTCCTGATCGCTGGCTGCTGGACCCAAAGCGCCTATCAGTGTTTTGCATCAGATGACGCGGGACAAGTGTGCTTGCTTCGTTTTAGGGCAAAGAAAACCACCATACAAAACAATAATTCCAAAGACTCATCTGTCTGTCATAATTTTCCTAAAATTAAAAATAAAGGAAAAAAAAATAAAATGAAAACGGAATCCAAACAGAAGCAGGCAACAATCTAAATCTACAGATATGATGCATCTGTTGGCAAACAAAGTCGAGAAGTCAAGGGTTCCTTGCCGTGCTTCTTCCAGGGCTTTTATAGTCATCGTCGTCATCATTTCTATGGCATACAAAAGATCCAAGCAGACGTCTTCTTAGCCAAGATACACGAATTATGAAGAGCCACATCACGCTAGTAGGGAAATGGAAGGTTTTTGATTTGATTTTGAGGTCTTTGTCGCGGTTCTCATCAAGGTAAGTTGCGCGCTTTTGAATCGCAAAACGCAACAACCGAACTGCTGCGCTGCTGGCTGCACCGCTTGTTTGTATCTTAACGTCATTTTGAAGTGATGTCGTGCGTCTGTCGAAAACATTGTAAGTCAAGCTAAATGAACAAAAGAGCTTCTTGGACCATAAAAAAAGAATTGTTGTGAAAGGTCTTTATGTCGGAGTTATATTGCGGATGCGTTTAATTCGGCACTATTTTTACGAGCTACCGCATATGATGTTGTATAATTTAAAGAAGTATTGCCAGATGCATAATTTTTGTTGTAGTTAATTACGGTTCGTCTCCAATGATAATATCGTCGCCAATGATAATATCGTCAGCCAAAACCGCGAATTTGCATTTTTTGACATTTTTACTTTAATGCGTCATTTCACTTGTATTGGTCCCAATCCTCCACCTGTTGCCTATAAAGCTTAACTATCAATTTCCGTTGCACGAGCTTTTATAAGATTACATGAGTTTCCAAAACTTTGAAGCAGGGGAACCAAAATATCAATAATCATTTTTAGCAAAAAACAAAACCGACTTCCATGGACCAAAACTGGGTTTTATGGTTTTCAAAATAGTTCCTATGGCTTAAAGTTAACGAAATTGAAATGGGACCACACTGCAGCCACAAGCTTTCCAATACAAAAAGAATTATCAAAATGGGTTCACTCAGTAAAAAGAAAGGTAGGCCTAAAAACTCCTGGTACAAGCAAATGCAAAAACACCAGCATTCAGTTGGCCTCAGAAACGGAACAATACAAAACCGGGAGGCTTGCCGCCGATTTCTGAGGTCAACCCGGCGAACCCCACAGGCGGATCACTAGTGTGAAGCAGTAACGTGGGAAGGTTATGATCCCCTCGACATCGAGATCATAACAGCGCCGAGAAAAAGGAAGAAGAAGAAGAAGTCCAAAGTTATGCGGTAACAAACATAAAAAAAAAAAAAATACAGACGAATTGAATACCTCCTCCTTTTTGGAAGTCGGTAAAAAGAGGGATTTTTTGTCAATTTTTAAAAAGTGGAGGGAAAGTGGATTGGGTGAAAAAAGAGGAAAAACACCTCTTTAGAGGCGCAAAGGCAGCCCTGCAAACGTATAAGAAGGCTTCCCTAATTATCTGACTCTATATGTCAATTTAATTTTTCAATTTCCTGCACCAATAAAATTGTACATAACCTCATTTCACTATGAATGTACCACGACGAATCCATGAGAGGGTAAGATTTAGTGACTTTCACCTCTCAACCACTCCAATTTCTGGCGATTTCTAATAACGTGGATGAGATGCAAGGATACTTTTAGAGGCTAAATCATTTCCTCACAAGTGGCAGTACCCCTGAACATAATGTTAAGTTGGAAAAGATAGATTTGAACTAAGAACCTCTGGCGTCAAAATCCATCGCAATAACCATTGCACCATGGGGTACCTACTACAACAAAATATATTTTCAGTAGTACATGAAACATGTGTTAATACAAAAATTAACTTAGTAAAGTGCAAAATCTTGTGAATTTTAGTAAAGTTTCGTATCTTATTTAACGTATTATCCGGTAATCTGCACATTTATCTATTAAAAGCCCATATTTACGTATTATCCACTTAAACTTACATTTATGTACCTTTACACTCGGGAACCTGATATCAAATTAACAGCATGACTCAACTAGTTCTAGTCTCATTGAACATTATAAGTTAAATAGACCAAAATGTTCTTCCCTTTCAAACATCTTTTTCATTACATCTTCCGGTTTAATTCATAAAATCAAACTATTTATACAACTCGTTGACCTCTTCACCAAGCCCAATTATCTCTTTACCAAAGCCTCCATCAATGTTCAATAGACCCTTGTCAAAATACAACTTCAAATCTAAATTAATTTCAATAATAATTTGCTTACTTTTTTTGATAGAAAAGATAACAAAATTTCAAAAAAAAATGTTTAAGATCTTGAACCGTTAAATTGGTTTGAAAGGCCTTAACCAATTGGTAACACTAAACACTATATGGCACGCGGACGACATAGCCAACCAAACCAGCATCATTGTTGTGTACCTGCTTTATGAAATTTGTGTGGTTAACATTGCTATTTGCCTCTGGGGAATTGATTGAGAGGCTAGAATGTCAGCCGGTAGCTGGAGTACCTTTACTCCTGCCCATCATAATAATAATATTATGAGTATAACCATGGAGTTATAAATAGTGGTAGTAGTCATCCACATCGTTTTTTTTTTGGTCGCGTCTCATCGTTTCGTCTCTATTGCGTACTTATGATTTAGGGTTTATGTGGTTAAGACGCTCTCTATCCTGAATGGCTAAATGCGAGCTGTTGTACCTTTTAATATTCTTAATAGACTGCGGATAGTGAAAGGTGCACTTTTTATTAATTATGATAAGTAAAAAAAAAATAAAAGTGGGTATTTTAAAAGTTTGCCAATGTAACAGAAATATTTTGATATAGAGAATTGGTGTACTACGGACTTTTTGGTTGGCCGATAGTTTTGTCGGAGCACTAAATCGGCCGATGAAAAACTAAAAATTCAGTTTTATTGCAATTGCTTTGAATATTACGTCTGCAAAGTGTAATAAAAATCGTTAGAACTTTTTTCGAGTAATTAGTAATTAGTAATTAACTTGAAAACTGTGTATGGGAGGTACACTTTGTAAGTAAAAAAAAAACAACTTTCAGAATTTCAAAAAAATCATCTGAACGGAATTTGAAGAAAATGTGTCCACCCGTTTGGGCTGTGGAAATGTGAACAGATGGACTCACACACGGAAGGACGGAATTGCGAAACCCACTTTTTCAGAATTCTCCATTATCGTAATTTTGGTTTTGATTAAAACCTCAAATTTTTTTTCAACTCGAAACCAATACTTGTCCTATAGAGCAAGTCAAAAATGGAACCTATATTAAATTAAGAGGGTTGTGCATGTTTTTTTGTCAAAAATACTGCCGTCAAGTCAATCAACTTGGATTGCGAAACTGGAAGCAACTGGCTATACAGAGGAAAAATAACCACAGGGATTACTTTAATTATTTTATATTTAAGAACATACTACAGTTACAACTTTAAAACAACAAAAACCACGTTGATTCAATTATTTTTCGGAAGACAATAGTTTTAAAATCAAAGTAGAACATCGTTAGTTTAAAGTGGTTTGTAGTTTTAAAAAATCTTTGAGTCAAAGTTGTTTCAACTTTTGAAAAACGCATCAATAAAAAAAAATTGCTAGCCACACACTGATAATCGATCTTACAACTGCTGGGTCACAAGGCGAATGCTTTACCAACGTGCTATCTCACTGTTGGAAATAAGGATCATAAATGCAACAAAGGCTAAAGGTCGAAAAAAAAATTAAATTTTCTTACGTTACGTTGTTTCAATTTAACTTTAAATAATATTATTATATTATATTATATTATGTTTTATGTTAGTTTTTTCAACATTAAATCAAAGTTGACCAATGACCATATTACATTTTACGTTGTGTTTTTTCCCACAGTGTATATGGCAGAAGTAAAGTTAACCCAGCCTTATTTTCTCTCTATGTAGAGCTGGCTGGAAAAGCTTGTTGGTTTAGGGCCAGAGTAACTGTAGTATGTTTTATGGT
This sequence comes from Episyrphus balteatus, assembly GCF_945859705.1. Lineage (NCBI taxonomy): Eukaryota > Metazoa > Arthropoda > Insecta > Diptera > Syrphidae > Episyrphus > Episyrphus balteatus. Next base: position 101,573,128 of record NC_079136.1, on the reverse strand, counting down.
CATGCAGTTTAAACCGTATTTCGTGGATTTTTGCCTTGAAAACAGCGGATAAGTATAATATTGGGCATTGTCTTCGTAGCAAAGATTTTTTTTGCATGTGTGGTGGTTGTTCATAATTTAGCTTTTCAAATACTTACGCATGAAGATCCTAAAAAACGATTGCCAAACAGTTACGCAACCGAAAAATGCAATACGTTATTGAGTCTTAAACAAATTAACATAATTGTACATATTGCTTTTGAACAGTTACTTGTAGCCGAGTTTAAAGTACACTATAAAAATTCTTGCGAATCTAACAATTTTTAATTATTTAAAGATTATGTTTTAAAGGATCCCAAACGCTGAATTTCAAATTAAAACAAATAAAGATCATGACAAAACTATAACGGCTCTCAACGGCGCCAGTTAAGTACCAATTCACACTTTAATGACCCCAAGGAAAAGTGTTACCCAACGACACGAATAGAGTAAACACCTTATACTCGTCACAGTGAAACCAAGTTACCTACGTTAAAGACGATGTGCAAAGCTGTATGCAAATTTTGTGTTTTCTTTTTGTCTTAGCTTGTTCAACTATTATTTGTTTAATAGTTTCTTTTTTTTAATGCACACGAACCTTTTAGGTGCTACCAAGATGGTCAAGTAATTCCAAGCTTATCTTTCGTTTGTGATTCTCCGGCGCGCATCATTGAGCGGATCCAAAATTATTAGCGGAATGTCTATAAATAATAATTTAAATGACAGATTAAAATCATCTTAAATAATTTTTTTCTGGGACAGACACCAGTGCGGATGCAGAAAAGAAATTGACTTCCATCTCGTGAAAATGTTAGCTCAATTAGCAGACGGCGACGCAAGACGGCTGATCGTATTCCAAAAGGTCTAGGGACTTTGTTTTATTTTCCGGTGCGCGTGAAGTAAGAAGTTATGACAACGGTGATAGTCAGCAAGTTGCAGATTAGGGAAATGAAGAGAAATGGCTCAATACCGGTTAAAATTGAAAATCCAATTTAACTGCTTTTATTTGGTTATTGGTAAAATGGACCGTGAAAAATCATGCGGAAACGTTGTATGGGTAAAGTGATTTCACCATCAGTTAAGGCTTTTTGTCCATAGGAATAAGATGGTTTCTGAAGAAAGCATCTTAAAAAGTTTATTGATTTTAGAATTATATCATGAAAAGGTTCTTTGATCGACCGATAAAGATTTCTCGAAGGAGGAAATATGTATGTTATAGAAAACTTTTTTTGGACTTGGTAGCTAAAAATTAGTTGTAATCTGTTGTTTATAGACTTTACACCTGCTTTGAAAGAATTCATTGATAAGCTTAAGCCATGTAAATATTAATTTATTATTAATTTTAATATGGGACGTGTGAATAGTTATATATGTGCAGGTAATGGAATGTGTTGTTTGTAATGTTTATTAATGAAGAACTAAGTCGATGATTTTGAAGCCCAAAATTTAGTAACAATAGTTTTTGCCGAGGATGGAAAGAGTTTTTTTTTGTTAAAGATAAAATGTAAAACGTTCATTTGCTTTGTGATAAAAAGATAAAAAGTAAGTGCAACCGCAACCGATAATCTGAAACGCACAATAGCTTACCTTGTAAACATTCTGAGGTCCACCTGAGTAAGATTGCACCACCACCATCAATGGAAGATATAATAAAAGATCGAGGGATTCGAAGTGAATAAAAGATGCTATGTGGTAGAAGAAGAAATGCAGTTGGTTGAAATAAATCAGCATTCCTTGTTATTTATAAAATTTATAAAATTTGATTTCTAAGTGTTTTTAGTTAGGTAGGTATATCCCCTAGTAGCTTTTACTATTGTTTTCGCACCCAAGTATCTTTTGAATATAATCTATTTAAAAGAAAGTCTGCTGAATATACAAAAACTACTTACAAGCTAAACTGGTGGACACATTTTTCATATAGGTAAGCTGATAATGTCAGAATACCCTCTTTATTATTAAGCACACTTATTATCGATCAAAGCACACGATTAAGCACACAAATCGTTCAAAGTAAAATCATATACATCGAACGTGTGTCATGTATACTTTGTGAACCAAACAATTTTATTGAATATTTAATTATTGCAATCATTTAAGACCCAAAGACGTGTGTTGTTTATCTTATTTAGAATAAAGCATTTTCTTCCTTTGGAGTTGCATGCCGCTGAGTTAAGATTTTTATCTCTCTTTTAATGAGAAGCTATGGAGACTCAAAAAAAAAAAAAACAAAACAAAGGTACCCAAAAGTTATATTATCTTTCCATCAAACTTTCGAACACAAAATTATTACAAATTTATTAAATAGAAAAAGAAACGCTTCATTCTTCTAAGATGTTTACTAATTGCATTCCAACAAACGGTTTTTTTTTTACATAGATTCAACCAAATGATTTTGATAATATTAATTAAAAAGCGATTTTTAAATTAATTTCTAATATGCCCCCTGCTTGTTTGATAGGCGACTGGTCATTTAATTAATACCTTCTTCTCCTGGTGGGCTCGATTGGGAAGTGTCGATAAGGAGGAGCTTTACAGAAAGGTTACCGCTAAAAGATTTTGACAAAAGTTAAAAGACGCTCTATGAATGAAGTAAGTCGCAGGGCCGGACCGCAGCGAAAGTTAACAGTTCCAAAGGAAGTTATCAATTTTTTTAGCACTATCCTCAGGCTAAGACTTATATTATATTAGGGCAAATTCGAATAACTATCAAATATTCGAAACCTATTTGCACTATCTTATGCCTCAATTCAATTGATTTCACAAAGTTTTTAAAAAAATAGTTTCGATTGTTCTTACCAATAAGATCAATTTTTTTTTTTAAGAAAGTGTAGTATTAATCTTCCAGCAATCGATGGTAGGTGCTATAATTTTTTTGATATTGCAACGCCTTTACCAACTAACCCATGAAGATACAGCCGTTTAAACTAAATTTATCATCACTTGTAAAATAGCTTTGCTGAGTCTTTATGTCGCCCTCAAAAACAAACTTTTCATAACTTTGACCGTCTCATCGGTCAACCTATTATTTTCGTTACATGATAAAGATCAAGATCAAGGTTGAGGCTTTTCCCTATAGTTCTTCATGATTGTCTTACAAAAATGTGGCGCCAATTTTTATTTGAATACACAAATATTTTATTTTTTTTTTTTCCTTTTATTAGTATCTACATAGTTTTTATTAATTTTTGTTTATCTAAATTGGGAAAGAATTTGTAATTTGTGTTTAAAAGTCGAAAACTGCACGCGCCCGAGATAAGAATCATTTCGAATAATTTCGATGAGTTATGAGTATTTATTTAACGGTAAAACTTGGCATCAGGTTGAATTCCATTAGGGATTTGTATGGAAAGAATAGTGGATCCCCTATAAACTCCCTCACATGCATAATTTGCATTTAAAACGTTTTGTAAAATTAACCAAACACACAAATTGTGTATAAATTTGTATCTGATGAATAGATTTTTGAGATGATAAGTTTCGGATGTATCAAGCCAGAAGCTTTTTTCCTGCCTTTCGTTCAAGTGATGATGTCGTGTGTTGCTGATGGAGTGTTGGTGGATTTAAGGTGCAACGTTTCTGACAACAAAGTAATGATAAAGTGGTCGTTTTGGGTAATTTTTTGAAAATGAGAGAAATTTGTGTGTGAAACAAACTGATGATGGTGCCGGGGAGGTGTTGTATCATCGTCGCTGGTGGCATTGGGCTTTGGAATAAAGCTGATGCATAATTTGGGTGGTCATTAGTAATTTGAGAATATATGAAGGTATTGACATTTTGATATGACCAATATTTTCGTTAGTGTCTTTAAACAAAAAAAAAACAATAAAAAAGAAAAATATAATTAAGTTCTAAACGAAGAATTTCATATCATAAAATTAGAAATTTAGTCAAGATAAAGTGTCAACTAAATGTATTAGTATTAAAGGTTTTGTGAACCTTTTGACAACTTTATTGGGCATTTGAAGTGTTGTTGGTTTATAAAAAAAAAAATAAGATATTTTACATAGAAATTCCTTTCCTTTTTTTTAATTTAAGCAAAAACAGATAGAAACGGATATGGAAGAACACAGTACATTTTGAGTGTGAGTGTTGGCGCACTATAGGTACCTATTAATTGAGACTTAAATTAAGGCATTTGGAAGTATGTAGGTATATAAGTTAACAGTTTTTGATGATTCCATGGAGAAGAAATTGAATTCATTTTAGTACCAAAACTAATTGTACCTGTCATATTGTGAAAATATGTATCAAAATTAATTTTTTGGAAAAATGGCTCTAACGATTTTGATTACAATTTACATACGTAATGTAGCAAATAAGTTGGTAGGTACTTTTGTAACAAGAAATAGAACGGTTTTTTTTATTTCTGAATTCCTGTGAAATCAACTTAAACGTGAATTTTTATACAGAAGTGCTTAAGTATTTCCAATACAAGAATTTTACAAAACAAAAAAAGAAACACTTTTTGGGATCTACTTACATTTCATTTTTATGTGTTAATTAATATTTCATAAAAAATAGCATATGTTAAAAAATGTTAGAAAATACATATTTATACAGGGTGTCCCAGGAGTAAATAGTCAAACGAAATATGCTGATAGGCTAATTTGTACTTGTGAATCCCAAATCCTTACGGGTTTCGATTAAATGCTGTTCCTGTGAAATTTCGGAAAATCCGTTTTTTACAGTATTTTGCTATTTTGCTTCCTCAGCCCATAATAGATTTTTATTTTTTTACAATTCTTTCACTAAAACATTGCCTAATAATAAGAATTAATTAATAATTCAAAATATTTTCTATTTCATACGCCATTTCGCTGCAAATTTACAGTTCCAAGTTTTATAAAAACTCAATTTCTTACACTGAGGGAAAAAACAACTTAAAATCAACGAAAGCCACGTTGATTCAACAATTTTTCGGAATGATTTTACGTTGAAGACGAAAATTTTAAAATCAAAGTAGAACATCGTTAATTTAAAGTGGTTTACCGTAATAAAACATCTTTAAATCAAAGTTGTTTCAACATTAAAAAAAGGCATCAATTTATTAAAAAAAAAAGAAAAAATGGGCAGCCGCTGGGGATCGAACCTACAACTCTTGGGTTACTAGGCGAATGTTTTACCAACGTACTATCTCACTGTTGAAAATTAGAGTGATAAAATGCAACAAAAGCTGAAGTCCGACAAAAATAAAAAGATTTCTTACGTTGTTTCAATTTTATTTTGAAGAAGTTTCATGTTAATTTTTTCAACATTAAATCAAAGTTGAACATTTTACATTTTACGGTGCGTTTTTTCCCTCAGTGTACATTTATTTCAGAGCAACACTGTTTTATATAGAAACTTTTCCTGTTATTAGATACAGTTTTCAAAAAAGTATAAAAGTTTCCAAAGTTGAAGTAAGATTGAAAAATATTACAATTTGAATTCAACAAAACAGGGCTTTTCAGAGCGAAAAACAAACATGCATTTAATCGAAAACCGTAAAGATATGTGATGAGTTACCAAATTCTGAAAGCCCTTAAGTTGGTCTATCAGCATATTTCGTTTGATCCATTACTTTTGGGAAACCCTGAATAAAAAAAATAATGTAAGACGACTCTAACGATATTCGAAATTTTTGTCTGAAAATTATATGTTTTATTCAAGGAATCATATAATACATAGTATATGATTCCTTGAATAAAATATGCCATATTATGGCATATTTCGTTTTGTGGTCAAAATCATTTAAATCGGTGTTTAAGTCCCTAGTTCTAAAAATAAAACTTCATATTTGCTTTTTACAAAAATCAAATTATTGCATACATTTTTCCATAACAAAAGCTTTTTTCACCATATGAGCAAGAATTTACACTGGAAAAAAAATGGAAAGTAAAAAGCAAGTCTAAATCCTTAAGTTTGTCATTTGGAACCTCTTGTCAAGGACTATTTCCCAATTTCCCAAAACTTTTATTTTAGCCATGGAAAAAAGATCTGTACCAATTTTCAACTATTACTATTCGAGCCAAAATTTAAAATATCAAAACTTAGCCTATCTGGTCATAAAAATAACTTCCAACAAAGTAATCTTCTTCCTTCTAAATTAAATTCCTCATATCTATTTGTCACACACACTTAAAAATAAATGTTTAAGTCTTCTTTGAAATATACCATAACACTCTGAAAATGAAACTACCTACATAGGTGTGGCTAAGACGAAAAAAGTATAAAAACCTATTTTTGTGACCATCTAGTAATCGAATTTTATAGCAACACCAGGAACAACGCATATAAAATCTTACCACAAACTCTCCTGACAAATCGCCATCATTTATATCATTTAACGATCTCTGCTTCTTTAAAGCTGACCTTCAATATTGCCTTATTAACACCTTGGTATTCACACCATCTCTGCCATCTTCTTCCATCATACCCTGTCCATGTTTTCGAGTTAAACTAAAAATCAAAATTCATAACCGAACTCTTGACCATATTAACTAAATCACTTTAACGATACCCGGATGCTGTCCTGTGGCTTATACCAGGGTATACTTCTTATTCCTTCACTGCTCTGAGCAGTGAAAGCGAAACAGCTAAAAAAAAATAATATTTAACTGAAAAACTATAAAATCAACATCCAGCTCCTCTTGATTTGAAGACCACTCCATCAGAACAAATAGCTTTGAATAAGACTGCAGAGCTATATGGCTCCAATAAGCCGCAACGACCACAGGGGGTGCCTCACTGTTATGGTCACTGTTTTGCGGCACTTAATTGGAATACAAACAATCACAACAAACCATGTCAGGAATTCTTTTTGGGGTCATTATTATCAATGAAAAACTATTAGAGCTTGTATGGGGCCTTGGATTTAACTGCAGAGATTTTGTCATTTAACAAGTCTCCATATTTCAACATCCGAAAGGTCATGATCACTAGAGTCTGCATCTTATACAAATGCACCTGCAAGTGACAGCGTCATATGGTTTATTTAATTATTGAAATTTTTGGTGCTCCAATATATTGTTTTTTTTTTTTAGAATTCCTGGAGTGCTGAGGTGGATAACAAATTGTGGGTTTCTTTCAAATTCCATACGGCACGTGAGGTTATCAAAACGCACGCCTTACACATAACAATTACTATTTTATGTTTGAACAGGCTTGACGCTTGAGTAGACTTTGGAGGTGCTAATGAGAACAGAATGATATTTTATTTTGTTATTTTTTGTGCAATAGGTCGTTCTTGAGAAATTAAAAACTACTATTTTCTTTAATTACGCAAACTGAGATTGATACTAAAAACATACCCCTCTTCAATATTGCATTCTAACCTTGCTGACGTCAAAACTTTTTTCAGATCCTCTACATTTGACTCCACATTGTAAAAATGCACCATGACATGCAACAAATTAATTTTTATGTGCTATCACTGGTTATCAGAGTTGAGTTTTTTTTTTTCTTGAAATATAAGTTATACATTTTAATAATAAAATGTTTCACTTCATAAATCTCAAGACCGTTGACAATTAAAATATAAAATCACTTTAGCGTGTGCTGACCAGGACCACAACCTTTACCCAATGCCTACTATTTAATGATCCATGGTAAAAGCGGAGTTTCTTTATTGTGGTGAGTAATTTCTTAAAGTTGTAGAACAGGCGATGACAAGAACATAAAAATGATTGTCGGCAGTAAAGGATTATGGGTTCTTCTTATATTTGCCACGCTTTGTGGCAAGTATTGATTGTTGTTGTTTTTTTTAAGCGAAGACGGAGATGAAAACGTGTACCATTTTGGCAATGTGTTTAAGTGTGCGATACTTTAACCTAAACGAATTGACTTGAAACCACAAAAGAAAAAGCGACTTAATCATGGATTCTGCTTATACACTGAGGGAAAAAATAACTTAAAATCAACGAAAACCACGTGTATTCAACTATTTTTCGTAGAACATCGTTAGTTTTACGTCTTTGCCGTTATACATAAAACACCTTTAAATCAAAGCATCAATTTTATTTAAAAAAAAAGACGAAATTGGCAAAAGGGTGTAAAATGCAACAAAAGCTGAAGTCCGACAAAAATAAAAAAAAAATACTTACCTTGTTTCAATTTTAATTTAAAGATGTTTCATGTTAGTTTTTTCAACATTGAATCATCGTTGAACATATTACATTTTTTACATTGCGTTTTTTCCCTCAGTGTATTACCGAACCGAGTGACTATAAAGATGTAAGTAAATTCAATTAAAGATTGTTAAATTGAGAAAATGCATTCGTCAAAACAAAAGGCTTAAAAGTCCGGTACAATTACTCATATATGTCTTTTTGTAAGGACATGAGCCTTTTACTCGTTCAGAGAAAGACTTAAAGCGATCTTCTTTCAATTGCATTTAATAAGGGAATCAATTTAATCTTCCTCCTAAGAGTTGTATGATTTTTGCTCTAAAAAAACCTGTTTTGTTGAATATTTCTTTTATCTAACTTCAACTTTGGAAATTTGTATACCTTTTTCAAAACTGCAATATCGGGACAAGTTTTTAAAATAATAAATTTTTTTTGATATGTTGCTCTGTAATGAATGTAAGAAATTGAGTATTGAAAAAACTTGGAACTATTTATTAATTTGCAGCTAAATGGTGTATGAAATAAAAAATATTTTCATCAATTAATTGTTTCTTATTATTGGTGGGCAATGTTTTGGAGAAATAATAATAAAAAACATAAATCGATTTGGGGGAGAGGAAGCAAAATACTGCGTTGGAAAATAAGGATTTTTCGAAATTTCACAAATACTGCATTTAGGTAATTGAAAACCGTAAGGATTTGGGATGAACAAGTTACCAATTTCTGAGAGCATTTATTCATCTCTGCAAAATTTGTTTGCAACTCTTAAAACAGGTCTTTCAAAATTGTCACCGCAGATTCTTCTAATATTCCAACAACGTAATGTTAATCGACAATTTTTGAATTTTTGTTGCTAGTATAACACTAGTCAACGAAATTGAACTTTTTTTTTGCCACAAGAACCAAGATATACTTTTCTATAGGTTTTAGACTGTGCTGAACTCGAATCTGAAGTCAAAAAAATTTGATTGGCCTCCGTTTTTTTAAATATTACCGTTATAAAATGCTAAAAAAAAAGTATATTTTGGTACTTGTGGCAAAAATCTTGTTGACCAGTGTAATCAGTGGATGTGGTAGGCCATCCCACTTGCTCTGTTTCTTCAAAGCTTTCTCCATCATCTTTAAACATTTTACACCATTCATATACCTAATTAATAGTATATTTGATAGAGCGGTAGCGAATAGAGAAATTTGTTACAGTTTCCTCAGCCAAAATTTGATTTCACAAGCAAGGCCTTGCAAAAACCGAGGAACTCACTTTTGGTTGTTTACAATTATTTAAGAAATTGAGATGTTGTTATAAAACTCGGCACATATTCAAAGAAACAGCTACCAACTTAAGGGGTAATAAGTAATAACACTTTGTAAGCACGAAATCGAGTGTCATTTTCATCAGCGTATAACACAACTATTTAAGTTTATAAAAAGGTAACAGAATAGGCTGTAGCTTAGCAATACTATTCCCCACTGAAGTACGTTTTTTGAAATATTAAAATTTAACGATTTTATGGTCTTTTTTTCACCGAATTTTGTTTTTGGAATAAATGATTTTTTTTTTTCAAACTAATGCCATTTCCCTAAAAACCAATAAATCATAAAAATCTTATGTACTTCACTGGAGAACAGTATTGTTAATCTTCACAAAACTGTAGGAGTTAGTTGGTCGCCCGATAGAAAAACAGGAGTTTACGATCATACTGAACAACGCCGCCATTTTATCTTTGAAAATTTTCGCATATGCCTATTCCGTTATCTATTGATAAACATAATCAAACTAAACAAACTCCAAAAAAAAATAATGTTTCTCCTTTGTATTATACGCTGATGAAAATGGTGAAATGATTTCGTGCCTAAAAAGTGTTATTACTCCTTAAAAATAAACTGTCCCTTTCGAAACACAAATTTATTTTTAATTAAAATCTCCCGGCGATTTTCGCCCACAGTAGAAAAATATATTGACAAGCTTCTTCAATAATCTTCAATTCAATTCTAACATCACCATTAGTGAAAACAATTATTATGCGTGTTTTATTGGTAACTCAGTACTTAGCTCAGTAAAATTTTACACGATAAACAACAACAAATGATTGCTAAGAATAAACAAAAGTTTTTTATTTAATGGTTTACAGAGAAATATTTTGTATAGACTTATACATTTTTGACCCTTAAACAACATAGGATTATAAAGAATTAATAAAAGTAATCCGTTTTTGATGTTTCTAGCATAAAATGTTTACTCAGTAAAAACTGAGTACCAATAAAACACGGCTATTGTATCAGTTTATGCAACGTTCAATTGCTGACATTTACGACCGCATTGCAAATACTCATACACATCAACATCTCCCATCGTGAAGGAGTGTCAAAAAAAAAAATTCACAAAGGAACGCACACAACACACTTTATACTAGCCAATTTATTCTAACAAATACAGAACTGTCTGACCTCCTCCTTTTTATATACACTATCTGAACTTATGGGGCAAAGAACGCGTCAGATAGATTACAGACTAGAAATAAACGCACCTTTTCTGGTCGAAAATTGTTGCAATATACCAGCAAGTAAACGCATTTGTTCCATTCAATGTAACAAATGATGACTTTTTGTCCATTTCATGTCAGACAAAATGTCATCTTTACATGGTTTCCATTTAATATGATTGTGTTCGCGCGCGCATCATCCTCATCTGCGTGGAGCACATTTACTTTTATAAGAAAGAAAGAATCTCGCAAGTTGAGCGAGAAGATCGTCCACGTCCACCGAACAGGAGTGCAATGTTTTAGAGTTTATAGCTTTGTGGAAAGCAAGGTGGGGCTGTCGTATTTGTATTATAGCATAAGCAACGGAACCACTCAGTCGCAAACCGTCTTAATGCTAACTAATAGTTTGACATGGATTTTTTTAAAGATACATATTAATTATTTTCCCCATCTTTAAATCCTCTTACACTTTACATGTCATAGCGGACGCCGCCATCGCCACCACGCCGAACCATTGTGCATATGAACGCAACGATAGTGTACAGTGTAACGATTTGAAGTGAAAAAAAATTGAAAATTGTTTTACTCGGTTTCATGTAGGCTAGACTTCACAAGACCTCTAAAAACCACATTTTTTTCAGGAAATGTAGATATTGAAATAAAAAGACAAATTTCTTTAAACTTTTAAAAATAGCATAATTGTTAAAGACATTGAAGTACTGTGACGGCCTTATTTGTTTTACTCATATCTTGATGTGATTTGTTTTAAGTTTTATGGCCACAATTCTTATTCTTCCTCAATGTCACTCATAGTTATAGCTCACAAGGCACAAGAATCCACTCTTGGACTGTTTTTTGCCAGATTTGAAGACAATTCATCCTACTGTTTAACGGCCCTGATAAGACATTCCTCGAAGACTGATAGGTATGAGTACGATGAAGGCTAAATAGCTATTGTGTGTGTCAAAGAGGATTGTGAACGGATTGTTCTTTGTTTGGATTTGTTTACATTTATTTTGTTTTTATTTTTAATTGGGGTTATATTTTGGGTATATTCTTTAATGCAAGTTTTCTGGTTGTTGGTCAAAAGTTTTTCACACATTTATTGTTCATGATAAATCATCAACCAAACAAGACCTCAGAAATGCCGACGCATGGTGTTCGAAGTTTTACAATCCGAAACTTTTTAATTTAACGTGTTCGTTCCTTAATTATTGTAGGTAGTAGGAATAGGTACCTAATTTACCGTAGCCGGCTAACCTTGTGAAAAATAAACAAAACTTTTGGCTATGGATCGTCTATGTAGACATGTAGGTATTGCTTTTTAATTATTTTACGAAGGCGCTTTATATTTTCAAGGATTGTATGTGCCTACAACAAACTACAACAACGACTTTTAACATCAATAGATATGTCCCATTTTAGAACAACTGAACTATTTCCACTAAGGTACAATAACATGCGTTTATTGATTTTTTAAAGCCGTTACTGTATAGCTGATTTCAATAATGAGGAAAAGACCTCAGTCGTTAAAGAAGATAAAGTTGGGCGCCATTTAAAAAAAAGTTAATGTTGGGCGCCATTTACAAAAATTATATCGTTTAATTAAGATTAAACTTAGGATAGTTAAACATTTTATTAGATCCAAAATTATCAAAAACTTGAATTTATTTTTTTTTTCAGGCCAACAAAAATCTGTGCAATTCAATAAATTAACATTACAAATAAAAACAAATCCCTGAAAGCTAGTTTTACTCGGAAAAAAAATAAATAATTTTATTATAGGGTTAACATTTGGGAGTATTTAACATTTATTTAGTTTATTTATTTATGTTTGTTAAAAGAGTAGGTATATTCTATAAAAAATCTACTCAATAAAAAAGAAATGTCATTTAATTTTTAGATCAAATGACTATTAAGGTTTGCGATTTTCTGTTTATACATTATATTTAGAAATGTGAAAAAAATATTTTTAAAATAAACAAAATGTGACTTGAGTTCTTGCCCATTATGAAGATCAGTCAAGATCAAAGATAGAGCACAATTCAAAACACATAGTCATTCCATTGATGAACCCATTAACCTGATCTAACATTATTATGTATAAAAATATATAGAACGTTCTCGAGTAGAAACTCTTTCTAGCGTTAAGATTGTAAAGAAATCGTCATCCGTGGATTCGTTTTGAACCAGCGATCTTTGAAATGAAACGTTCACGGATCACCAATAAAAAGAAGTTGTGTAGAAAACACAAAATAGAGTGAGGTCTGAGTCAGATTTGTCAGTCAGCCGTTCAGACGACTCTAAGTGTGTTTTTTATAGGATTTTTTTTGAAGAAGGAAACTTCATCTTTACGATCAGCATCGTCTTATAATCCTGTAGATCGCACATCGAACCAAACCTTCTTTCTATTTCCGGTCGTTTATTTCAAAATTTATCTTTATATCGTGTAACAATTTTTTCCTTTGGCTCCGCACCCTCGCAGAGTTGCAGAGTAAATCAATGTGGTGTGGACTCCACACATGTGCAAAGCACAGGAGGACTCCGAATCCGAATGTCATTATCCATCTCTCCTCATATGCCAACCTGTTGGAGCAATTGAATAGAAGTCGATCATCATCGTCGTCTTATTCTCTTCATCCACGGTATACAGCCGAAAATGAAATTTTAATGTTTTGGCACATGGAACCGCTTTCCGAGATTGCTATCCGCGTAATCTTAAGAGACCTTCCCTGGGGGGATATGCCCTGTTTGGTTCTTTCTATCCCCTCTTCCCTTCATTTTAACAGCCCATGGAGTTAGTATTTTTTTTTTATTTACCTGATGGTTGCTGCTGTAGCTGCTTCGTCATTCTAAAGATTGCTCAGCTGGTGGCTTTGGACAGGCGCGTGCTGCCCGTCGAAGAGGCTTGGAGTTTACAGTCTTTTTGCTTGCTTGTTGTTATAGGTTTGTATTTTCTTGTGTCATATGCTTTGCACGGAGATAAAAGTTTTCATATTGTAATTTTGTATTCGTGTTTTTTTTTCTTGCCAGACTTATTATAGTTTCATTTGGGGTTGGGCACATCCGATTTGTTCGCTCGGTGAAGATTGATGGGTGTGGAGTTTTTGTTAGATTTAGATAGATGTACTTGAAATTGTAAGAAATTATTCCGTCACTCTGGTCAATTGGGTACCAGTTCTCAGTATTTGTATGTATTTTGTGTAGAATATACAATATACCTACATAATATATTTCATCGAAATTATCTTAACTGGCAATACAAAAATTGATTTAGTTTGAGATGTTAATCTAAAGAGACAGTTTCTTAATTAACTCAGACTCAGATATGTTAATAATTTTAGAACCCATCAACCGATAAAACAAAAACAGCTTTTGAGTAGAGGATCCACGCGGAAGAATCTTACAAAATTTTCTGTTATGTTAAGTTGCTTAAGTGAAGAAATTGGCAAGAAGGCTCCAGGTTAAACGGAAATTAAAAATGAAAAGAGTTCATTATAAATAGACCAGTGCCGAAGCCTTCAAAAACATTAAAAAGTAAAAAAAAAAATCAAAGTAGGATGTAACCCATTGGAAAAGGAGATGAATATAAAAATGAAAAGAAAAATAAATTACGGGCGAGCCGAGTTCGGGAAGTGGGTGGGTTTAGTTTTTAATGGTGAATAATGGTATATCTCGATTTCCGGCAAAACTACAAGTCCTATGGAAAAAAGGTAAATGGTGTAAAAAAATTTACTTTAGTATACTAGGTATAGTAATATTTCATGTTCTCGGAAAATGCAAAAAATGAAAAAAGCTTGAATTCGAAATTTTTTTTTATCATTATTCAGAATTTTGGCCTATTTATTAAAAATTTACACTTTAATTACTCAAAAACCGTAAGATTAATCAGAGTGACATGAAATGGGTTTCTTAGAACTTGAGACACTTTTATATCTCAGTTTTTTTTTTGTTCCAAATTTAATTTAATGATAAGAAACCTAGCACCTTTTTATGTTATGTTTTTTTGATGAAATTGATAATTTGGCCCAACATGGTATGGCCAAACACTAGGTTTATAAAGCGTTTTACTGAATTTTTATATTGTGAGCTTTAAAACTGGTCTGCATAAAAAAGATTCGTTGAAAACGGTTGAGCCCTTTATGAGAAAGTCAGATATCTCTATCATCGTAATGTCATTTTAAATGTATTACGAATTCAGGGGTCGAATTACGGCACACGTTCGTTAACGAATGGTTGCTATGTGTCACTATCGTTTTCTAATAATTAAATAGAGACAGAAATAGTCAAAACGTTAACGTATGATCGTAATCGTGTGCCGTAATTCGACCCCTGAACTTTAGCTATAGTACCTTGTACCTACATCATCGCAAGTACAAAAATGAAAATTCGTTGCCATTAATTAGTTAAAAAGGAAAAGATATAGAATATTTAACTATAATACTTAACTACAATCATTTAAGATTGATTTATTGACATTATCTCAAACGTTTGAATTTACTATGCGCATACATAATTTAGATTTCAAGACATCATTACTGTGCCAAGACAATTTTTTACTAAAGGTACTCAATGCTGATGGCTTTACATATTAATTATGCTAAAGAATTAAATTATAGGTATACTTCCAAATCACAAAAAAAAAATTCTCTAATGAGAATTGAAAAATGCACATTGAAACTAGATCTTTTTTGTTTCCTTCATTGAAACTCTGTGGGCGGCCTCTCGTTTAACCCAATCAATCTCATCATCATCGTCGTCAATATTCAGATTCAGGTGTAACTGTGTTCCATATGTAACAACATTTGTAAACGCACACTCTACTAATGTCCCCACATATAAAAACTATTAAGATACTAATCTCATGAGCTTTAATATCTTCATTATAGCATTTTATCTATACAAAAAAGATCCTCGGATGGTTAAAAAAAATATCTTTTCATTTATTTTTTATGAACGGAATGCGTTTGCTATTAGTCAAACGAACCCCTGTGAAGTTTTTATCTCTTTTTATTCTGATAACAATCTTGGAAACTCTAAAAACCTACAAAAATAAAAGCAAATAACCCGCTCAAAATGACGAAGAGATGCAAACAAGGTTCAAACCTAAATACCTATTTTGTTAATATCGGCTCTTAAATAGCTTTGAAAGATACATCAGATCACAATCTTATACAGTTTTCTCTTTATACTCGTTTATATTCTTTTTTTTAGTCAAAGAAATCGAATAGCTACTGTTCAGCGATGTCACCCTATGTACTTGCTGCTATCTCAGCCACCCATCAGAGATTCCTCAAGATCTCCCGCAATCAAAACGGTTGCATTTTAATGCGTTTCAAGCCCGTAGATATAAGATAATGAAATGCTAATATCACCACTCTTAACTACTTAATCTATAAGACATAGAGAATTTCACCGTTGAGTACTTTAAATTTTTAAAGCTCCTGATATCTCTATGTTTTATGTCGAGGCTAATTGTTGTTAGTTGTTACCTACCACATTCCTGAGACGAAACGGTGGATTGGAAAATGAACATGGTTACGATATCACCGCTAGAATTGATAAACTAACGTTAATGGACTTCAATTCATCGATGGTTTGCCCGATAACTCCACCAACTATTTTTCGTGATGTGTAAAAAAGCCCTTCTGTTTTCGCTAGTAGAAAGGTTAGTTAGGTATAGTAAATCAATCAAGTGTTTGCAAAAAGCCAAAATCAAGTAGAAAACAGTTTTTAAGTTCGATTTAATTTAAACAACAAAACGGTAACGACTTTTGCAAATAAAATTTATTTCCAATAAGAAATATATTAAAATTTTATGTGCTTTTATCTGCTTCTACTTACATAAAGTCATAAATAAAATCTTGAATCTTTGGCCTAAGCCTTAAGGATATGGTCTTAATGTAAGTCTTTGGAAATGTGTAACTACAAATAGGTTGTATGTCTTGCAAGTTATTTTATCTCAAAGTATTTTAGATGCAAATCAAATGCAGGAGAAATCTCCGCTTGCAGGAAGTTTTTTTTGTCTTGTATTCAACGCTATTAAACAAGTGAAAATTCTCAGATTTCAAATAAATAAATCGCTGTAATTTTCAAGGCTATGGGTGATATGCATATTACATTTAATAAATAGTAAATGCTTTTACTTGAAAAATTGTAGGTAAAGAATGAACTTTTTATACACATTTTGTGCATATCTCTGCATTGTTTACAGTCGGGGCCCTGGCGTGTTGGGGGCCCCGGGGCGCCGCCCCACTTTCCCCAATGGTGTGTACGCCCCTGCATAGGGTAATGTCTGTTTTCTCAACATTTTATTATTTTCGGAGGATACGTGATTATTTGTTTTAGGAGCTTTAAGTTATTCTTTTTTTTAAAATAACAGCTATCAGTTTTCCTATTTTTCAAATTTCTCAAAAACTAGAAGGCTTAAGAACATATGGTTTTCAGTATTTGATAAGGAATTTATTGAGGTAGTTTATATTATCGATTTATCCCGTATTGAAATTCATAGTCTTGACAAAAATTGTATTCAATGTATCGATTATTTCGAAAACAACTGATTAAAATAACTTGAATTAAAAACTAAAATTAAGGGCCGGTTTGTTGACACTCGATTATCTTTTAATCAAGGATTTTTGTATGGAATAATCCTTGATTAAAAGATAATCGATTGTGAACAAACCGGCTCTAAGTGTACAATTCTAGCTTTTGAAAAAGGTATTATTAATAACTGTAAGTGTGGCTGTTGTTTTTAATAATTTGTTTAGTAGTTTTTTAGAATATTGTTCCTCCTTTTTAAAAGGGGGCACAGTGTGTCGTCCCCTTATGATTAATCACTTTTTTTTTTTTGTTAAAAATTAATATTTTTGCTATTAAAATATAATTAAGAAGTGTCAACTCATATGAAAACATATTTTTCTTAGAAAATAACCCAGGTTATGTATTCAAAATAAGCTCCGAAACATGAGTACCTCGGAAATCGAAAATATTTTGAGGAATTTATGGGAATCTTTGAGAGCGTATATTTCACGTTTGGTAATTGTTTGAAAAATTTTGTTAATGTTATTTTGTTTATTTGAGTGTTGTTGTAAAACGTATAACAAAAAAAATTAAATTTATAAAATTATATATGAGTTGTTAAAATTTCTTTGACAAATGGCCAAAAAAAAAAAATTAATTTTTAAACTTAATTTAAAAAAAAAAACCTATAAAATCATATCGATAATTTTTTTATATTATTTTGCCTTAGGCCTATACTTAATATTGGCAAAGTTTGGTCTGCTTCTGTTTGCGATTACCAGAGATATTCACATTTATGTGCTACGAGTCAAGTACTCAAAATAATTCATTTTTTGAGAAACATCTTCAAGGGGATCACAAAAATGAAAAAATCGATGTTTTTAATAATTTTTAGCCATACAAAAGTAACAAAAAGCTGTTTATGTAATTAAAAATATTTTAAATATTGTTTTCAACAAGAAAAAAATTATATTTTTCTGCATACTAATTACTTGACCCGGCCACGCTCTACTGTGTATTATAGCGTATTTACCAAACTCGCCGATATAAGAATTTACGAAAATGCAAATAAAACGTTATTTCAAAATTTGAAAGAGATTGACAAAAAACTATTCGAGATTTGCTATGAAACGCAAATAAACATACGATTTTTTTGTATAGAGAAGATAAACAAAACAAGTTGACTTCAACTTAAGATTTCTCAAAGTAAAAAAAAGATATTAAAAAGATTTAAACGGGCTTTAAAAGAAAACATTTAGTTCTTTTAGAAACTGTCACAAATTTATTTAAAATAAATCACCACGTTCAAGAACATAACCTCAAAAACTGTTAAAAAACGACATTTCAGATTTTCTAACGGGTATATTTCAAAAACGTGATATGATAGAATTTTTCTGACTTCGGATTCGAGTTCAGCACACCAAAAACCTTACGAAAAGTATATTTTTGTTTATATATAAAAAAAAAATAATTTTGCTCACAAGCGGCTTCTTCAATAAATGTTAATTTCGTAAATTATACTAAAAAAAAAGTAATAGGTTGTTTAATTTGTTAATTTGTAATTTTTTTTCTATTCCTGCCATAAAAACACAAAAAAAGATATTAAAACTCCAAAACCTTAGCTGCAAGTATTTATGATAAACTTTTGTATGGGCTCGACACACTTTGGGGGGGGGGGGGAATAGACCCTCCCTCCCATAACAAAAAATGATTGTATTGAATACCTCTACAAAAAACCGTTTTCACTTCTCGGCGCCTAAGCTATCGTACTCGAGCCTTGCGTTGATATGAATTTTTCTCGAAAAAAAACACGTTTACGGGGGGTAACTCGAAAAAGGAAGCTAATCCGATTTTGGTAAATACGGATTATCATTGCTGAGGCCCTCAGGAACAAAGCCTCATTTTTAGTTTTTGTCGTCATTTTAGGTCAACCTTATAAACTTGTTCAGGCTCACTGTGCGTAAAAATATAAAATTGAATACTTCAACAGTCTTATGAGCACAATGTTGAATTTACAAAAGATTTAACTAGCCAAATAACTAAGTTTTAAAAAGTATCAGATTAACCCGAATTCCAAAAAAAAAATTTGCAGATCTTTGGCTTAATTAAGCCATTTGGGTTTGTACCTATTACAGTCGTTAGTTCAGAAAGAAGTTTTTTCAAGCCAGTGGCGTAACAAGGGGGGGGGGGGCTCATACAGACTGCAGAGTTTAAAAAAAAAATGTGACATCCCCCTACAAAAATAATCCTTTTATAAAATTAAAAAAAAAAAACAAAAAACAAAACTTTTATGGATCTAAAATTATAATACATTATGTAGGTATATTATAGTTTACTCATGGATGCAATAGTCGATTTGAACGATTTTTATTTTTCCTGTTGTGAGATAGAGATATCGCGATAGTAACAGAATAAGATTTAACAGCATTTTATCAGACGAATTTTTGGCAGGTCAGGTTATTCTCAGACTTGATAAAAACTTATTGTTAATTATGAATTCACCCTCTAACTAATCTATAAAACTACTTATGTTGCTTCTTTTGACAATTCTCAAAACAGTTGCCAAACTCAACCTTAAAGGCATTCTTCTTCGATCCATTCATAAATAGAAAAGAGCCAAAGCCAGCATCAATTGGTTTCTAATCATACACATTGCAAATCTACAAATGCCGGTGACGTCAATGATGTAAGGATATCCTTGTGACGTAGTTGAGCATTGCGTAAAAGTTTCTCTAATCATTCATAAGTATTCTCTTAATAATATAAAAAGCAAAGAAAAAAGCTTTTAAATCCATGACGCTGTTTGTTTTAATTTTTTTTCCCAATTCTAAAAATAGAAAGGACCGCTTTCTCCTGTTGGTCGCCGGCATTGTTATTTTGCAGATTCAACATGTCAGATGAAACAAGCAGAACGCATGTTCCTCCAAGCCTGTCACTATATTAATTCGTTTTCAACCTTTCGCAGGAAGGAGAACCGGAAAACGCTTTTCTGTGCGTCAAGTGCAAGGTAAAGTGTGCTGGGTGATGCTTCAGG
Source organism: Episyrphus balteatus (assembly GCF_945859705.1). Classification (NCBI taxonomy): domain Eukaryota; kingdom Metazoa; phylum Arthropoda; class Insecta; order Diptera; family Syrphidae; genus Episyrphus; species Episyrphus balteatus. The sequence continues at coordinate 101,552,972 of NC_079136.1, read as the reverse complement.
GCCATGATAGACCGGCCGGCTGTTGAATATAACCACGATGTACTTATAAAAGTACTGATGCAAAAGCTATGAAGAGCTTTTAAGCTCATATAGAGGAAATTAACATTTGCATCATCAGGAGATAAAATCCTCTTTCCATTCAAGGACATGCACTTGCACTTGAACTTAATATCTTTATAGCCAACACGGCTACTTCAGCTTCCATACCTAATATATTATCCGAAGGTGGATGAGAAAGAAATTAGGTTTGACAAAGAGTAGATATGTACATATTTAGGTTCAATCACAACTGGTATTGTAAGCTCTTTCTCAAGTAGCACAAAAGTCTAAAATACACCAAAATATTTGGTGTATTTTTTGCACTTTCGTGATATACATTTTTAACATAAAAAATACACCATTTGCTCGTATATAATAAACTCCGGTGGTTAAAAAAATATATCAATTTTTGGTGTATAAATGGCGCTAGTGGTATATTAAATGATCTGGTTTTTGGTGAAAATTATCCCTTTGGAATTGAAAAATACACAGTAAATCTATGGATAAAATACACCATTTAAATTATTCTGATTTAAAAATTGAGCCAAAGTTTATTTTTTAAATCAAACAGTTCGATGAATTCTATTTCACACCATTTCTTATGAAATAAATGAAAATGAATTTTTTCTGTCTACTAATTTTAGATACTACCCCCTCTAAAAATCGAGCGCCTCAAAAATGTCAGTGAATTAATGATTTTTTTTTTCAATTTTAAAAATCAGTTTTTCAAAAATTATAATTTTGTTGTTGTTTTTACATTTTTTTAGAAGAGTTCTTTTATAGTATAATATACCGAATCGAAAAAAAACAAGAATGCGGGATAATTAGGTCGATAAATATACTATTATAGGAAAATAATGAATTGCTGTCTTCTTTTTTTAAATGGCGGCCAGTGAAAAATATGTCGTCTCCCACTTATGCATTCTGGTGAATTTTATGTCCACAGGGTGTACTTCCTACACCAAAGAGAGTGTACAAAATATACCGTTTTGGTTGATTTCAGAATCGAATAATTTTATGCACCATTAATGGTATATTATAAAAACAACTGAATATAGGTGTATTTTTTGCACTGAATCTTAAAAAAATGTTTAAATTTTTTACAGAAAAGACAGTGGTATAATTTTTATACCAATAATTTTGAGAAATACACCATATTTTTTCAATTTCCTCAATTTTACACCAAAATTAATGAATTTACACCAATTTATACACCAGTGTGCTACTTGAGTTAATGTGAGTTTACCAAGCTTCTAACGGATAGACACTGCGATATATGTAAATGTTACAAAAAACGCAGAGAGATGAAAAAATCATAGCTACAAATGTGCGAAAAATTTAGTTTTTAGTTTCATTTAGGAACAAGTATAATTAGTCCAATAACTTTAGTACTTCAGTTAGGTATAATTTTTTGTTGAATTGCATTTAAAGCCTAATAAGAAGACAATATGTGCTCTATTGAAATTTTTCACGTTTTTCCGTTCGCTTAATTATTGTGACCGTTAAAAAGTTGGAAATGAAAATGACTAAAGAGAATTTTGTATTGCACCTAAATTTTTGTTTTAAATTAATTAAAAAAAAGTTTAAAATCACAAAGAAGTCAAAAAATTAAAATTTTTTGTTGATACATAGTTTTAATTCTAAAAGACTAGTAGTAGTTAGGTATTTAATATAACTGTGGTAATATGACCTAATATAAACTATAAATCCCATAACATAACATATCACCTCGATTACATTTGTGTGTGTGGAGAAAATCTGGTGGTACATATTATGCACATGGTCCATACATGCCACAATAACTGAACTCGTTAAATGTTGCTCTCAAATAAACTGAGAGACTTTCAACCGCTCGTTTAAAAAAAAAAAAACCCAAAGCAGTTTTTGTCTGTTTTAAAATACCAAAAAATATCCCCCATTCTTCTGTTAATCTCAATATTATCCGCATAACCTAGAATTTGGACGAACTTTTAAACATTTTACTGATATTATCATGTGAATTTACCACAACTATATACGCTTCGTTGGCGAAAGGATCTTTATACTTTATTTGTATATTATTTGTTTTAGTGGGTCACTGTGGTGTATGCGTAACTTTTTTTTAATTAAAAAACGTGAGTATGAAGGAAAATTTGAGTTGTATTTACATTTGTTTGATAACAAATTAACTTAACTAAGCTTTCTGTGTATGGTACCTATGTATTTTAACTATATTTTTATTAATCCACTATTAAAAATCAAAGAAAAAGTTGTTGACAATTTTCAACAACCCTAACCCTATCAAATCATTAGTATCACTACATTCAACCAGTGGGGTTTCTAAAAAATCGAGTCCTTGAGAACCCATTCCTATAAAAGCCCCAAACCATCAATCAGTAATGACATATACGGTAAAATTTCCAGTGTTGCCACTAACACCATACCCACGCCCCCTGACTTTTTATTTTAAAATAGAACTTTAATTCATTCTACGCGGTGTTTATCATGCAGTTTAGGTGTTATTTTCCGCTTTTTTGTTATTGCTTTTTCTCCTATTTCTGCACAATGTCGTCTGTCCTTTAATATGGCGTAGGTGCCCGTGTAAACTTAAATATAAATACATGCATAACATACAACGGCGTTCATTTTCATTTTTTTATTTTTTTTTTTTTTGTAAAAGCATGGTTACAATATTTTAAATCAGAAATTTTGCGCAAACTCGATATCAAATAAAAGATGATAAAAAAAAGTAGAACAAATCCTATTTCAAGGACACCCCGACTGACGTTTGCCTATTGCCTTATGTTTGCCTGTTTAGTTAGTCTTCTTTTAAAGCAATGGCGGCTCGGTATTGTATGACACTTGTTGCCGAGGGATTTAACTGGAAAAGTCGGAGAGCTTTGCCTGACATAAAATGATTACGTAATTATTGAAAAATGTGGGTTTACGAAATCATAAGGGCGTTGGTTTTTGCCAAAGAAAAAGGCTTGGTGTTTAATAAGCCCATTAAATCCCAGTGATTTTGTATATTGTTTTTTTTTTTTTTTTTTTGTTAGGGTATTTTCTTACGAATAAAATGCTCTCTGGAAATATATTGCAATCTTTTTTTTTTATAATGGTAAAATTTTAAGTTTCCTAATAATTTAGAATATGGCGTTAAACATGCGTATTGATTCCTGGGTTCAAGCTTTTAGGGAGAGAAGGTTCACTAAAAGTATCTACAGTGAACTTGACTTGCCATCCTCAAAAATGCTTTTAGTGAAACAAGCTGTGGTACATGTGTATATTGGTTGCGTTAGATTGGGGTATGAGTACTTAGAATTGGTATATTGTAATAAATATATATTGAAAAAAAGGCCTGACAAGTGAAATGAAAAAAAAAATACCTTCTAAATAATATTCAATTACATCATACCTACAGTATAATAGTTTTTAATAACGTTGAAATGCTTAAACAAACTTCAATAATTCTATGCCGCTCACATTTTTTTTTTTTTTGAAATTTGATTCCATCTAGGACCTAAATTATAGATCCATAAAATGGTCATTATTTCAAGTTTCATGATGTACAATTGAATTGTTTTTACGAATGTACAAAATTTCGTCCAGTGAGAATTAGGTACTAGTTGTTAAAGTGTTTTTGTTGCTACCGATTAGCACACAAAATACAGATAGAACGCTTCTCAGAAGAGAAATTCTCTTCTCGATTTCAAGTCAGAATCCATTCGAAATCACTAGCGCCGTGTGTGAATTGGGTTAAATATTTAGCCGAGGATACATTTTTGACACTATTGGTTTGAAAAGATAAATTTTCAGCTGTCAACAATATAGCTTCTTCTTTAGCTGTGTGAATTGGGATAAATTTTTGACGTGGCTAAATAATTTGTTTAAACTGCAAAACAAAAGAATTAATGGTGTTAAAAACTTTTATAAATCATTACAATACACATACTTCCAACACGCATCGTTCTGCGGAGTTTATTTTTGATCCTCATGCACTTCCATTTTTTTCCTTCATCAATTAAGTGAAATATATAAAAATATATTTTTGTTTCCCTTGATGTACCTACACTAGCGTGCGTCACTTTTGTATGGCGGAAAAAAAGTACTCTAATTTTGCAATGTAATAGGGGTCAAAAGTTGTATTAGGGTCTAAGGTTTAATAATATGTAAAAAAAAAAATATAATATCGTTCGCCTTTAGCGCGCTCAAATCGTTTGAAGTTGTTAAGAAAAAAAACGATTTTATATATGAAAAAGTGATTTTTTTCCTTCACTTATTATTTCGCAGCGTCTTTACTAAGTGTTCAGTTAATTAATATTAATATTAATAAAAATGATAATTGTAAACGCAGAATTTAATTTTGATAAGCAATGCAACTTTTAAAAGCTATTACATTTGAAAATTCCATAGTTGAGCACTTTGACACACCCTAATGTACACAAGTACACTCATAATATCGTATTTTTTTCTCAATTTCAATATATTATTTTAAGTTTTTGATTATTATTAATTTAAAAAAAAATACATAAATCCTTCTGTCGAAAATTTATCCTCTGAAGATAAACATTTAAGCAGGATAAATTTTTGACAGCTGAAAATTAATACAGTCAAATAAGGAGAAAAAAGGGGTAAACCTCGGAATGAATGCTAATAGAAATTTTTTGTGCTCAATACCTTCGTTTTGGCATTCTATAACATACCTCAAAAGTCTAGAAAAATCTCATGTCCGCAAGTCGCGATTTTCAAGCTCAAATCGCGAAATGGAGATTTTCAAAATTAGCAAAAATAGATGATGGTATTATATACACATATGATACATGATATCAAGGTATTTTTTAGTTCTGATTCCAAAAAATCTAAAATCAAGGCAATCTGACGTCTATGAAAAAAATTATATCTGTTTTTCATCTGTCTACCCATATTATCATAACAGTTGCTAACTTACTACCAAAAAACCCTTAAAAGTTATGGTAGAGGAACCAAATTTTGCATGAGGGTTCTCATATCCATTATCATTAAGAACCAAAACAATGCAATGAAAAAATCATATAAATCTATTAACAAATGGTATTTTTTTGAGAAAAGGGGAAATTTTGGGATATGCACTAAAAAACATCCTGGTACAATCTTGGAATTTATGCTAATAGGCTTATTTTTTTGTTTCTATGTTTTTTTGGATATTCTATAATTTATGTCAAAAATCTAAAAAAAATCTCATGTCCGCAGTCCTAATTTTCCAGGTTAAACTAAAGTTAAGTGCAGATTAAAAAAAATAATAAGAAAACTTTAGATTCTTACATGTATAGATGTATACCAACATAACTCATATGATTTCAAGGTATTTTTAAACCCTGATTCCAACAAAACCCACAAACAAATCAATCTGACCATCCCTGAAAAGCAATGTACCTTATTCATGTTGATCTGACACAAATATCTGAAGTGTAGTTTTTCGGGTTGGTGATGAATGACCAAAACCCATAATCCCAAAGAGAAAATCCCCAAGACAATCCTGGGTATAGACAAAATCTCCAGGAAAAAATCTCAAAAAAAAAAATCTCCGAGCGAAATTTGATTGCTTGATACACAACTTGCGCATCTTCATTTTGGAAAGACCTATTTTTACTCATATTTAATTGTATGCTGTGATAACTTGCCTCAAAAGATTATGCTTAGTTCAACTCGCTGTATCCTTCCAGTTTATTAGAATCATTGGGCACGTTCAGGAAATATTAGGGACTAGATATTTAGGCAACGTCACTTTCTGAACGGAAATAAAGATAAATTGACTAAATTTGTTTGGATGTTTCATTATTGTCAAATATGGAAATTTACTTAAGATTTTTACAGATCGCGTAGGGCAGACACCAAATTTCACTATTCTTTAATAAATAAATAATATTAATAATAACAGATAAAGCACTTTTTACTCGTTTTTCAAACAAATAGATTTAATTTTGCTAACGTAATTCATTAATTAAAAATAATCAGCTGTCATGTTGACAAAAAAAACTTTCCTAAATGTTTAGGTAAAATTTTCTTGCCTAACTTTCCAGTCAGCTTTCCAATAAAATTACCTAAATTGGAAGGATTTTTTTTGACAGTTGACCAATCAGAGAGTGAGAAATTACCTAAATATTTAGGCCCTAACGTTTCTGAACCTGCCCATTGTTAAGGCACACGAATGGTAGGTCAAACAAGGAAGGTTCAAGTCACGGTTGTTTACACAATTTATTTTTTCTATTCCGTTTTAAAAGAAGAACCTTTATGATTTTAAAATTGTAGTGTTTAGTTCTGATTTTACTTTGACTTACAGTGTTTTTTTTTATCATTCTATTACCTACGTTTTTGTTTTTTCTAATTGGAGATTTTTGGGGATTTGGAGAAAATGGGAGAAAAAATTATTTATTGGAGATTTTGTCCATTGGATGCCTTTCCCCATGGAGATTTTGTCCATGGGGTCAAAAATTTTCTGGAGATTTTATCCGATTGAGATTTTATTTTTTGGAGATAGTGTAGGTTTCCCAAGTTTTCAATTTTTTAAAATCTGCACCTTATCTTCAAACCAGGAAAATTAGAACTTGCGGACTTGTTATTATTTTATTATCTTTGATTATACGTTCACCATTTACATAACAGAGCCGACATAAAATTGACACATTGTGAATTTTGATAATTATTTCTATAAAGTGTTAGCTACCTGAAATAGTACTCAAGTTTCTTAGTGAAATAGTTTTCCCTTCACGGGTTTTCGTTAAAAGTCAGTTTAATAGCTTAGACAAAAATTAAATAGGTAGAACATGTAAAAAAAAATCATTAAAGAAAAACTTTAACAAAACAATAATTATGTTGCGTAACTCTTGAATTCATTGCAAACCACATTCAACAGCTTGCTTGTGATTTCTTCCCTATGAAAAAGCAAGGTACACACAGACACGATAAAATTTATTGATTTCCGGCCGGCCATATTTTTGCCTCATAAACCCCTATTTTTACATAACTGACATCATTCCATCTCGCTCTATTCTATCCTCTGTATCACATTTATACTTTCCCTAAATATGCCTCACCCTCTCGAGTCCTGAGCAAAGACCTTGAAAAAAAACCGAAAACAATTTCATTCATGAAAATTGCTCCTTTGCAGACCGATTGTACTTCATTCATAAATTCAGGCCTTGATGGAGATGCCAAAATTAGAATACCAATACAACCAAAGAAATGGGGAATTTTTCGTGCTGTTTTGAATGGGAGAAATTGTTTGCTTAATAATGCCCCCTTTTCGAACTTAAAAACTCACACAAACACATTGAAATGAGACACGTGTGTATCAGAGCCAAGCAAACTCAGCCCAAAACCGCCGGCCGGGATGGTGTAAAATGAGTATGAGGAATGACCCTACCCTTGCAAGCAAGCTCAAGGTCGTTGTGGTGGTTTAAAGTTCCATTCAGTAGAGAATTTCATTCACAATTTAGCCGGAACCATCCACCGTGTGTTAGAGGGTTGCGGTGGGAAAATTTCTGCAAATAGGTGGATTTAAAGCTCGAGGTTAGTTTTACGGTATCTCACCTAGTCATTGTCATGGTCCTTTCACGTTTCACCCCATTTTTCTAGAAGTTACCAACCAACGATGCACATACAATACTTTGTACAGCAATGTGCATACCTATATTTAGGATGAATCAGAACTGCGAGAGGTCGGGTTTGATATATGCAACAGAAATAGATAAAATGGATGCTCTTTTTGTTCAGTGGACATGTAGGATGTATATACATAGGTTTCTTGAATTTGTTTTTTTTTTTTTTCTACATTAAGGGTTTTAAAAAAGCAATCAATATAATTTCGTATAATCTTTTCACAAATGTAGGAGGATAAATTGATTTGGCATTAGGACCAAAAGAGAATTCCGCAAAATACCTACCTATTTGTTGTACAAGCTAAAAAAATGTTGGAAATGTTGCGAAAAAAAATATCACTTTCTTAGATATTTTAGGTGTTTATCTATAGGTGTCAAGCAAAATAATTGTCTTTCAGCGTTTTTTGATACTAACTTAATCATGCGAAGCAAAAAAAACAATATGTTACGACGTTTTTAAATAAACTTAAGGTTAAGTAGGTTAGGTATCTACATTGTAATTTGTATAAAGTAAATATGGCCAAAAAATACTCTATATCATATGTTTTGCTCAAAATGATCACAACATGTACATATTTTAAAAAGAAAGTGTATCAATCAAATTTGCATGTCCCTTTTGGAATCCATTTTTATATAACTAAAAATATGACAATGTAATATCACTTTTATGTTATTTGAGGTTATGAGACCAATGGTAGGGCATAAAATTCAGTTTTGAGCTATGTACGAGAGATTTAAGAAACAGGGTTTTTCAAACTAAACTTTTTTGAGTGCCATCTAGTTTTGAATGTACATATCTAGCTGCATAAATCTATTTTTGTATTAAAATAGTTATATTAATAGACCCATTTTTATGAAAAACTCATTTTTGAAAAAAAAAAAAAGAGGATTACGCCACTATTGTTTTCCTAGCCTCATTTATAGTTCGAAAATATGACTTAAAAGTTTGCAAAACAGAATCTCAAAATTATGTTTAAAACTAAGTTATTAGAGAGGTTTCACAGCTATATTTCATAAAGATTTGGTTAAGAAATTGCAATATTTTCCATTAATAAAAAACCGAGTTTATCTAAGAAACGTCAAACGGAATAAAAAGCGATGGATTTACGTTGTTTTTTTTTAATGGAAATTAATTTAGACGAGTAAAACACTTAACGGAAATTACAATTAATTAATTAATTACATTTACGCTACTATAAATCGTCATAGTTCCGGGGATGGTTTTCTGAAAGAAAAAATTCATATTCGCTATCTTCGACGAATGCCCTTTTAAGCCGTATAAATATGTAGGTCTCATTTTCATATCCATCGTTGAATCGTGGGTCGTTCGAATGTGGATGGTAATATAGACCTTTTAACCTCTTATGCTGCATAAGAGGATTCAAGGTGAAGCGTGTGACTTGCTACAGGATGGTTTACTTTCAAATTTTCTTTCGGCTATTAAAATATACCTAAATTAATTCACTTCTTTTCATGTGCCATAAATATCGTAGGTAAAACCAGATTGCCAAGGATAGGTTATTCTTACGAAACAATATTTGAAAGAAAGTGAAAGCTTTCAGGTGGCGTTAAGAGCATCAAGGAATTAGGAATTGCTCAGAAAATATTTGTACCCTCAACAAAGTTATAGGGGCACCTACTATGTAGAATGTATGGGTGACACTGGCACCGCCCATTGCAGATGGGCAGTAAAATGACATTTTTGTTGTAGGTGTGGGTTGTTTTTTTTTTATTAAAAATATAAATTTTTTTAAAATACCAAAGGACACGCATTCGAATATTGGGATAATGTCTAAGTTGAATTTTGTGCAAAAAGTGCTATGAGATAGAGAGGGTTGAATATGCCTGAGCATATGTGTCTGTGCTCGTGTAGGTGGAATAAAATTCAATATAATATGTTTCATTGATAAATAGTATATATTTTTATATTAAATAAACACCTACACACTTTTCTTACACATATCTAATAGAAATTAAAAAAAAACTTATTGTGTATAAATCAAGATAAAAAATACTTAGCAAATTGTTTTTGTTTTTCGTGTGAAGTTGTTTGGGCTCTCCAAAATATGAGGTGTGTTTTTTTGAACATTGATTAATCCTTTAAGTAAAGTCGTTCTCATTCTCAGGTGCGATTAAAGGTTGATACCCCGCCACCTTGGTTTTTTTTACAAAGTTCAGTCTTAAATTACATCATTTTTTTTAATTTTATTGAAACATAAAAGTTTGTGCCTTTAGACCTAAAAAAGATTCAAAGATAGAGAAGCTAAACGTTTTAAGAAGAAATTATAATAGAGTCACTTAGGTGTATGCGTACTCTTTTTTTCCATTTTTTCAAGGAAAATATTTTACCTATCAAATTTTCAAATGGCACTATTTTTGTTAGCAAAAATTATTTTATGTAACATTTAAATAAAACTTATGAGGTATTATTCAATTATGTACATACAGATTTAAACCAACAAAAATTGATTTTTTGGAAAAAATAATTTTCTGGGTCGAAATTTTGAAAAAAATATAGGGGAGAGTGGGGCACTTTTGAACACGGGGCACATTTGAACACTGCATATAAAATTTTAGTTTATCAATCTTTTTTAGAAGGTATTCGATATTTGAACCTATTAACACCACATCCAAAAACGACAATGACTTTCCTTGGATATCTTAGCTGGCTTTCAGATTTATAGGTGAAAGGTGATTTTTATAGGTAGTGGTTTTGCATTATTTCAGTTTTTTAGTTGTAAGAGTTTAAAAAAAAAATTGGTGCGTGATTTCAAAACGCAATACAATTTTTGTTAATGTTTAATAAATTTTAAACTAAATCAGGGTGAATTTCGGAATGAATATATTAATGTTAAATATTTATTCAACATTTTCTGTCGTTGACACAGTTGGGGCACTTTTGAACATGTTCAAAACCGCCCCCAGCAGTGTGTATCAGACATTTTAAGGAAACTTTAATGTGTTTCATTTAATAAATCGTAGTGTTCTTATAAAAAGAATAATGAAACTACCAATTGTGGGCAAAATTAGAGAAAAAATGAAAATATGTACAAAATTATTGAAGATTTAAAACAATTACTGAATTCTTCAAGTTCTACGAGTACTAGACTGATCTCGATGAGAACTTGATTATATACCGCTTAAGCGGTATATAAATTAAAGTCAAGCTGCTTACAACAATTAACGGTTCTGGAATATGAAGAACATCCACTTTGTTAACATTTGTATTTAATGTCTAGAAATATATAGAAATATAGGTTGATCACAAAATAAATCCATTTTACTCTGAGAAGCATAAATGGTATGAATTCCGTTTTTCTAAGTTATGTTTAAAATTAATTTTTCTTGTTTTTTGTTTTTCTTTTCAACGAATAAATGTGATAACTTAAGTTTAAATTTAAAGGTTATTTTTTCTGAGTTTTTATTATTTTTTGGTTCCTTGAATATAATAATAATAATCAATTTTGAGTTTGTGTACCTATGTTCTTATTAAAAACTAAATACTGCTGTTCAAAAGTGCCCCTTCCATGTTCAAAGCTGGGCACTTTTCAACATAAGAGCCTATATTGGTTAAACATCAAAATTTAAAAATTTCGTCTAACTAACCAAATGTTATTTGAAATCGAAGTTCAATGTTACTGTTCAATGTTAGTAAACTTTACAGATCAAGAAAACCAACATATGTATATCGTTCAAGCAGCTGCGAAAGCAAAAAGTGTTCAAATGTGCCCCACTCTCCCCTACTTATTTTTTTCACTTTTTTTTATTAAGAATTATTCCTGTTTTTAACATTCATTGCTCTAAGGTAATTCACCGAAATGCAGAACAACGAATTTCACTTTCGGCATGTGAATTCGCAAACAAAAACACGCCTAATGAATTGACCATTGTTTCAGTGGATATAAGGTTCAAATACAAGTTTATATCGTTTCCCAAACACCCTACAAAAATATCTATCAGAGAGATGGAAGTATTTTTTGTGATAGAAATTAAAACTAAGATTTCATTTTTTTATTATTATTATTATTATATACATAGTACTTCGTACATGAATGTACGAACTACTGACACTTATCAGCGCGGCAACTGAGGCCATTTGGCTGAGACAACACCAGACAATGACAAAGAGAAGGACAGATAGACACAAAGAAAGAACATATAACATAGAACTACGTGGCACAGAGGAGGAGACATAGTTGAAAATTGTCTCATATTATCGCACAGGTGGCTTCAGTTAAGCTGGCGATTTAGAAAAAACTTCTGAGCCGACCGTTGGGCTCGAACCCACGATGTCTGGCTCTGAAGTCATCTACTTATTCCTCTGTGCCATGGCCACCTGCTTCATTTTTTTACTTTTTGTATATGTATAAAAAAGCCATCAAAGTAATATAGTATGTTATTCCAAGATTTAATTTCTTCTAATTAGGTCTTAATTATTTTCGAAAACAATGGGTATTTTCAAAAAAAACTAATTTGGCGACATTTATGATCCCCCTGTTGGGTTCGCCTCAGAAGGTGGCGGCAAGTCTCTCGTTTTTGTATTGGTCCATTTCTGAGACCAACTGAATGCTTTTGTTTTTGCACATGCTCTTTACATGTCTCTCAAGGTCCCTCATTTCAAAATGGCAGTACCAACAGAATCGTTCGTGCTCTCTATTTTGAGAGCAAGAGGCATAATAATAAATAAAAGTAAATATTTGTTTTTGTTTAAGAGTTTGAAATGTTTACTAACCTGTACCAATCAAACACGGCTTACAAATTGAATAGAATTGATCATAATTTAAGAAATGCTAGAAGGCCATTTATTATAAACATTCATAAAATTCATTTATGTATTTTAATTATTATATAAATATTATTTTTTTTTTCAATTAAACACAATATGTTATCAATATAAGGTTTTGTTTATTAATGCTGACAGTGCCACAAAACCGTTAACCGTTTTCAACAAACATACAAAAGGAATAGTTTTTTTTTTTTAAATAAAAACCACAAAAAGCAAAAACAAACTTGAATTGAGTAATCTCTATTACGCTGGCGCTTCCTTCTCTCCCATAATGCTCTGCATTGATGGCTCTGATTCGGAACGCTTATGCTTTCGCACGATTTTCTTTTTAATTGGTCTCTCCGAAGACACATTACTCCCCACACCACTCGACTCCTGTTGCAAGTCTGGAACACTACGAGTCAGTTCCTTTCCCTCTTCAAACACTTCATCGCTGCCAGCCGCAGTCGATGATTCGAGGACTTTCTCATTTAAACAAACATCATCCAAGTCAACGTCACTATTTGAAAACAACGCAGTTGCTCCAAGTTCAAGAGAGTTTTTCGCATCCAAAAGCGAATCCAATTCTTCAACATTAACCGATTTGTTGGGAGTAGATGTAGCTCCCATAGAATGACCATCATTGATATGCGATTGTGAACGACTTAATCCTGAAGATAAAACTGTTGATGATGATGTCGTCTCTGGTACTGGAATCGGCGCTGCTTTTGGCCGCGTCGGACTCTGAACTGTTGGCACTGGGCATACATTAGTTACCGATGAACCAGGCGTTGAATTGTTTTTCTCCTCTTGATGCTGCTTCATCAGCTCACAAGCTTTTCCCAGTGCGCATATTGTATTCAGTATTCTACAACCCATCAATGTCAAATAAGCTATGAAAAACAAAACAATCGCCGCACAGTTATCAAATGAGACGGCACTGTGAATAGCTTTAATTAAAACAACTCCCAGAGGAAAGGGAATGAATCCCATTCTTCTAGCCACTAAATCAGAGTGATCGGAGAATGCGTGTTTTTGACGCGTCTGGGTCATGTCGTAGGCCAAACTAATTGTATACTCTCGATATACATCCACTGGCAGTTCATTAAATCTAGTGATAAATGCATGCTTCACCCAATCTATTAGAATCTCAGTGACCAGAACATAGATGCAATCGGGTAGCATGACATAGAATTGCGTGGCACTCCAATTGAACTCCTTCATGGTCTGAATGACCACGATAAACAGGAGAACAGAAAGATGAAACCGTTCACGTACATCGCTGCAAGTAAGCTGGAAGAGATTGTTCTTATCGAACTTCTTAAATACACTCCCTTTCAATTCTACAAAATTGTTGGAAATCATAATTGTAAGAAGTCCTTTGTTATTGGAGTTCACAGCCACATTGAGTGTGGTTGCTTGGAACATGATCAAGAAGCTATGCAGCACAACATAGATCAATGCGAAAATAATGTGTGGAATCAAACCAAAGTGCTCGCGTTTCTTGTTTTTCGGCTCAGTTGCTGTCCAAAAGAGGGCATCTATAGTGTCCTGCCCAAATGCCGAAAGCAATCGATCACCTACTTCTAGCATATTGTAAAAAATGTACAGTTTAATGATACTCTGTGATTTAATAATATGATAGATGCGATTTGTGTCTACAGAGAGCATGAGAAATGTACACGCAATCCAGATGACACCTTTCAACAAGTCACAAATCTCAGCTGGCGTTAGTAGTTTTTGGGTTCTTCTTCGCAGTCCGAGGCAATTGGCTATTGGTCGACTTATGACAGCCCAAACAGCCAGGAAGAAACGTATCGGGAGAAATGTGTGAATATAGAGGAAGGAATCGGCACACTGAATCACTCCATAGCCCATGAACTTTTCCACTTCACGGGGTATCTTCATGAATGAGTATATTTTCTGGCGTCGCGCAGAATAGCGCTCCTCGTCGTGCTCTAATATGTAACCTCGTGTCATTTCTACTTTAACGAAATCTATGAACGATGGTGTTCCTGGTGGATATTGGAATAATGATTTAATTGTGATTGTCTTATCGGAGATTTTTTGTTTTTTTTTTTAGTGATTAGGATTTACCTTTGTATTTGTTTTGCACTTCATCGACATTTTCGTCAGAAGGAGGAGTAGTCTTTAGTTTTCTTCGCTCGCTAACGTCGTCGAATATTTCATCGATGCGATTTTGTAAATTAATTTCTGGTCGAAATCTTAGCTTTTTGGATGTTGGAGTGGATGAGAAATTTGTGTGGTCGTCTTTGATTCGTGACATATTTTTTTATTTTTGTGTGGAACGGTTAGCGGGTTTTTTGTTTTGTTTTTGTGGCTGCGGACTTTGTTAACTTTGACGTTTTATGAGGAAATATAATTTACGAATGAGTGAAGAAAAGGAAAACATGAAAAATAAAGAGACTCGAGTATAGTTTGAAAGTTGCAGAGATTGTTAAACTGTGGAAGTGTGTTTGATTTGATTCATTTAATGGAAAACTGATCTGAATAAGGTTTTTTTTTTCTTTTTTAAGCCTCGAACGGAGTACCGACTTGACTGTCAAAAAAATAACTGTTTTAGCTAGGAATTACTTTTATCCATAGTGAATTAGGACCGTACTGTACAAGTGTGGTTCAGCTTTGGTTTAAGAATTTAACGTGAGTGATTATTTCGGTGGGTTAAGCATGGATTTGACTATTTTAACATAATGAATATTTAGGGCCAGTTGTACAAACGTGGTTCATCCTCGGATCAACGTTTGAACTCGGTTCAACTCATTTCCAGTGTTGTACAATCGAGGTTCAGGTCTTAACACACGGTTGAACCACGATCAGAAGTTACCCACCGATATTGGTGGATTAGCAGTGGACAGTGGTTCAGCCATGGATGAGGTGATTTTTAGTGGAAAAAATGTTGCTTTCTCACTTTAAGCCTGGTACGCTGCTCGCGCTAAATTTTAGCTCCCATACAAATTATCGAAAATTTTTAGCCGAGATAAAATGGATCCCATACAAGTTATCGATAACTTGTATGGGAATTTTATCTCAGCTAAATTTTAGCGCGAGCAGCGTACCAGGCTTTAATCTGAATTTTTGTCAATTCAGCTAAGGTGGTGGAAATTAATGTTGTTTTCCCAAATGATTGGGGTGTACCCATGTTTTTTTTTAACTCCGTAGTGATATGGCCATTAAATCCATGATGGATTCAAAAAAAAAATTTTCACAAAAAAACGAAAACCATACGTATGCTGCGTTGCATCCATGTTAGATTCAAAAAAATTTTTTTTAACAAAAAACCAAAAATCATTTGTATATTCTTAGCTACATTTAAAGACCATGACCATTAACATTTAGTTGCGTCGTTCTTGTGTTATAATGGGGACTTTTCACGAGTCGATTTTTGACGTGCGGCGAAGCTTTTTGACTCGTGTGAACGTAAGTCGCAGGCGACTAAAGTGAAATTCCGCATAGAAAACTCCAAGTCGACCGACATATCTTGCGGCTAAAATCGACTAGTGAAAAGTCGGCATAAGCGTTTGAAGGTAGCCATATATTTATTTTTTGTATTTCTAATTTTTCGAAAAAAAACTTTGGTAATTGTATGTATATATTTGTTCAACAATGTTCAGGATCCGTTTTTATTTGAAAAGTGCATTGCGTATATCTCGAAATATAACCATTTCAATGCAACCATGTCAAACAAATTTTTGATTATTTTTTTCTATGAGAGCTTTTTTCAAACCCCATTTTCTCCCCTTTTTTTTTTTGTTAATATTTTTAGATATTCTGTATAAAATACCTATAACACAGCAAATAAAGTTACTTGGCACTACTGTTTTTATCGAGAGAAAGTAAAATCTGGATAACTATATGGATTTTTCAAAAATCTATAGGTACAGATAAAGTTTTTCTTGTATTTAACACGTAAATTGTTTTTATTTCAAATATCTCGATTTCGTTTTTTTTTTGCACAAAACAAAAAAACTAATAACACAGCATTTACTACTTTTAGTTTAATTTTTTAATACTTTATTATAAACAAATACAATTTTCGTCACAAAAAAAAAACAAAACAAATAATGGCTAAAACAGATGTGCGGCACATCTGCACGCATCGCTGCATGCAGCGCTGCACCCAAAATACAAGTGCATCAATTTTCAAATTATTGATTCCGATTTCTGTCAAAAAAATTGATGACCTTGATATTTATTATTATTATTTTTTTTTTGTAAGAAAACGATAAAAATGGACTATAAGCGGTTAAAATGGAAGAAATAATTGAATTTATAAAGCAAAACAAGATGGTTATGTTTTTTCTTATAAATTCAATTA
Organism: Episyrphus balteatus; assembly: GCF_945859705.1. Taxonomy (NCBI): domain Eukaryota; kingdom Metazoa; phylum Arthropoda; class Insecta; order Diptera; family Syrphidae; genus Episyrphus; species Episyrphus balteatus. The sequence goes on along the minus strand of NC_079136.1, from coordinate 101,536,216 downwards.
GTTCTTCCAATTTAACAAAATCAAAACGAACGTTATTTGAATTTTTGAATGATAGATTGTGTCAACTGCCAATATCAGAAATGCCAAATAGCAAGTATTTTGTATTTTTGTTGTTTCTTGTTGTGGCTGCATTGAAACTTGGCATGGAATTTAGAAATAGAGATATGATGCAGCTCTGCCCTGCATGCAGATTTTTCTCCCATAACAGCCCGTGTTTTTTTTATTTTGCTGCAGGGAACAAACTGCACTAAACTTGATCCACAGCTAATCCGCCGAAATCGGAGAGTTAAATTCCTGATTCGAGGCTGACTCACGTTTCAGTTTCAGTTGCTTAGCCCTGACTGTGTTTTTTTCTTCAGTTTAACCCGGTCGTAATAAACATAAAACAATTTTAAGCCTTGTTTTATATATTTATAGCCTGTTGAGATAGTTTCCCAAATGAAGTTAGTTCAGATTTCAAATTCATTTTTTTTTCTATAGAATTTGACTTTTTCCAAAAGTACAAAAATAAAAATATTTGTTTTCCCACATCATTATTGTTACACAACGTCTCCTCTGGGCATTCAGCTGCGCAGCATCACAACCGCAATCCAATCCACAAACAACACAATTTTTTTGCCGGGAAAATTATGTCATGTAGTCGTATTTTATTTATCGTGTACGTGTTAGGTTTTCAGGTTTTCTCTTGAATGTAGAGGTAAAACGACTCATTTTACCTCTATATCCAAAAAAAAAATTTTTACACGTACACGAAACTGGCCATGATTTGAACAATGCTCATGTCATGTTCAAAAAACAAGATTCTTCGACAAGATGTCTTTGCAGGTATGGATTTTTCTGGTTCCATTAGATTTTTTCAAAAAAAATTTATGAATCGGGCATCGTGCATGCCCAATCAGAAAACCATCAAAATATACGTTTGAAAATTTTCACTTATGTACATTTTCAATTTTTTTTTTTATTTGAATCGGACTATAAGATGTAAGCACTGCTTAGGGATATGATATCGAGTCTCGTTTAGAATTTCTTCGTCAGTGAACGCTTTTTCCATTTTCTCTACCTCTTCTTCTTTATTATTTTTTATTTTACTTTCGTTATTCATAAATGAAACAGAATTTCATATTCCCATTTTTCTCCAAATATTCTTGAAAAGGTTGCTTAATTAAAATTTAATAATAAGAAAGATTTTCCAAGACACACACATTACCATCAATAATGGGTTTTTAAAAACCCTTGCAACAAATTACAAGAAAAAAAATAAAAAACAAAATATTTTGACATTTCTCCTTCGCACCGGCTTTTAGTGGTGTTTTGCTTTTTCAGTAGAAGATAAAACAGAGGATGCGCACTTCTTTTTTATCCTTCTTCGCCCTTCCGAACTCGTTGTCAACGCATAACCAAAAGAAATGAAAAAACATTTATTTTTTCTTCTGTCAGTTTTTTTCATTCGTCGTCGTCATACATATGCGAATGCGAAAAAAACACCTTATTTCTTAAAGAAGTGAAAAAATCAGATCCCCTTGGATTGTGGTAATCCATTAAATAAAAAATTGGAAAAACATTATTTTTCCCACCGCAATATGAGTAATTCCGAGGATGAAAATAAACCCCATGCTGAGGACACGGAGTCTACGCCCTCAGCTGGAAGTGGTGCTTCGCCAAGCAATAAAGTTAAAGTACTCATAATTGGTGCTGGCATGGCTGGATTATCCGCAGCAAACCATCTCCTCCAAAATGGCATCGATAGCTTTAAAATATTGGAAGCTCGCGGTCGAATTGGTGGACGAATTGTCTCAATTCCTCTGGCGCAACAAAATGTAAGTCCGAAATATCTATTTTAATTATTTTCTCCACTTTCTCCATTTTTTCGTCTTTCATTTCGGGGCAAGTCAGAAAATTATGTAAGCAGCGCAACAGCAGATTCCCATTCCCAAAACACTCATCTGCAATTTGTTGTATGACTCTGCCCATTTTTCGTATCTAATATTGAAAATAAAATGCACTTCCCTGTTCTATAAATGTAAATATTAGTTTTGCTGCCAAATTATTTAACTACCGGGTGTCTTGCCTTGATATCTCGTCTGGTCAGAATCTTTAGTAATAGCGTAATTTGAATTGTATTTTTATTTCGTCACGTTCGATGACGAAATTCTATAAGAGACAGGAATTTGCTGTGTAATTTTGTTGATTTTAAGAATCATGACCTTGAAAAAATGTGGGTTTGCCTTTTGTCGTTTTGTTTGTGTCATTTTACTCCAAGTGAATGCGTTTTATTTGTCACAAATTAAATCATCAGATTGATATTTTGTTGCGTTTCGTTGTTGGCTTTCTGAAAATAATTTGAATAGAATTCATGAAAACAAAAAAATTACGTTCCTACACTGTATGATAGAATAGAAAACCACTTAGGTGCACTACACTACATAAACTGTCCAATTGGGATCGCCATTAATAAAGAGTCATTTCTGCGGTTTTCTATTGATCACCATCTCTGGCATCCGTTATGCCTTATCTAGTAATAAAGGACATCTTTTTACAACTCAAAATATTCATTCTTGTATCTTGTATCTCGCAGAGGGTTTAATATGCGTTGCAAAGCAGTACAAAAATAAAGAGTTTTCTGCAGCACGCTTCACAGCGAGTAAGCAGTTTATAACCAAGAGGCTTCGTATGAAAATTTTTTGAATGCAACATAACTCAAAGATTCTTGCACTTCAGAATTTCGGATGTAGAAATGTTCCTCGGGAACTCATTCATTAATAAAATATTTTTGTTTTGTAATCCGCTATATAGCTATTCTATTTTGCGTTCTTTATCTATAGCGCAAAAAAATAAAAAACAAGTACACTCCTTTTCATCAGAATAAATACACAACTTTTCAAATGTTTAGTATTAGTTTTTTCCTAATAGTGCAGGAAAAATAATAATTTTTTGATGCCAAGTCATTGTTTAAGATGTTAGCAGAATCAAGAAAATAAAAATAATTCAAAACGTCTGGTTATTTTTCTCGTTTCTCTGTGGCAAAGCATTTTATATAAAAAAACTGAGTTAATTTTTTGTTTTATCAGAATAGGTACACATAAAGAATGAAGTCATAGTGGTCCATGAAATGACTTTAAACTAAGTTTTTCTTGAAAATGTATTTAACTTATTTTGTTATTTGTATAGTGGCCTTTATATTCATAAAAAAATAACAAAACTATCCAGGAATTGCATTGTTAAATCTCTTCATGCGATATATCTGAATCTTTTCTCTAAAGCCTGGTACGCTGCTCGCGCTAAATTTTAGCCAAGATAAAATTCCAATAAAAGTTATCGATAGTGTATGGAACTCATTTTAGCTCGGCTAAAATTTTTCCATAATTTGTATGGGAGCTAAAATTTAGCGCGAGCAGCGTACCAGGCTTAAACTGTTAAATGGTGGGTTAGGAAATATTTTTGTCTTAAAATCGACGATCACAAATTTTATCGGTACGGGCTAGCCATTTCCAAACATTTTCAACAAGGTTCAGATCTGTTTTCTATACTTAAGTACTTCCTTATTTTGCACTTTCTCCCAATATTTTACAGAGCATTTTTTGTGGGAGTTGGCGTGGTCCTGTTCAAAAATTCAGTATACGACCAGTATACTGAATTTTTCAGCAGGACCACGCCACCTCCCACACAAATACTAGAGAATTAAGAAAAAGTTTCTTGAAAATTCATTTATAAATAATTGTGATCATTCTTCACGTTTGAAATTCATTATCAGTATTATCATAGTAGATTACTTTCTTCCATGCCTTAGCACTTCTTTTTACTTGCGATATAGGTACTATAGGGCAAGTTTAGGATTCGTAAAAAAAATCGAACTCGAGATAACAATTTTACATGACATTACGATGATGGAGAATGCCAAAAAAGTGGGTCCGGCAATTCTGTCTGTCTGTCTGTCTCTATGTGGAGCTTCAGCCTAAACGAGTGAAGTGATTTTCTTCAAACTTGGTAGTTAGCAGTTTTTGGTGATTCCCTAGAGGGGAAATTGAAATTTTTTTTATGACCAAAACTAACGGTACCTGCCATATAACGGAAATAGAAAAGTTAATTTTTTTCAAAAACGGCTCTAACGATTTTGATTAAAATTTTTGTGTGTAGTACAACACATAAGAGCCAACTTTTTAAATAAAAAAAATATTTTTTATACCGTTATTAACGGTACCTGTCATAGAACGGTTTTTTTCGTTTCTGAATATCTCGTACAACATTAACCCGATTCAAATGAAAATTTTTATACAAAAGTGTGTAAGTAAAGATAATATATAAAAATTTTAGAAAATTTAAAAAAAACGCATTTTTGGTTTTTTAAAAAATATTTCAAAATTTTTTTTTGAAAAATCAATTTTTTGAAAACGGATTAATGAAAAATTTTGAAATTTAGTTTTAATGAGTAAATTAATTATTTCTTCAAAATGGCATCCCAACTTTTTTTTTGAAAAATGTTAAAAAATTTTTATATATAAAAAACTATTTTTTTAAAAAACGGCTCCTACAATTTTCGAAAATTTTTTTCTAAAAATACCTTTTTATACAAGAAATAAAATGGCATATTTGTTTTTTTTTTAAGATAATTTAAAACGGAGTTTAAATAATTATAAAAACAGATTTAATTTTTTTATACTACTTATGAAATTTCTTCAAAATATCAAATTTTAATTTCTTGAATAAAAAGCTTTAACATACTGTAATGTTAACTTTAAGCATAAGAGCAAGTACGTGCGACCCCAGTCGTGCAATTTATTTAACTATGAAGTTGGGCTCAAAATGGTTTTTCCTTTCGCAGAATGTAAAACTGATAGTTTGACTCACCACTGACATCAAAATTAAATGTTCGGCGGTCCAAAAATAACTCGAAATACCACTCAACTTTTTATGTGATATAGGATTTCAAAAACCTTAAACGCATACAATTCTGTTCGTGGTTTAGTGCTAGTGTCTTTTCAAAAATCACGCATTTTAGAAGATTGGGACTAATGCACTGGTCAACAAGGTTTTTGCCACAAGAACCAAAATATACTTTTCTAGTAGTTTTTGGGGTGCTGAATCCGAATCTGAAGACAGAAAAGTTTGCTTGGCCTTCGGTTTTGAAATATTACCGTTAGAAAATGTCAAAAAACGTAATTTTGGCTGTTTTCGAGGTTATGTTTTTATGTGGAGTAATTCATTATGAATAAATTTGTAACGTTGCCTATAAGAGCTAGTTTTATTCTTTCAAAAAATGTTTAAATCTTTCCGATATCTCTTTTATTGCCCGAGATATTTAAAATTTAAGTAGCGGTCTTTGAATCAGAAACAACACTGGCCAACCAAATTAAACTTTTTTTGCCACAAGAATCAAAATATACTTTTCTAAAGGTTTTTGGGTTGCTGAACTCGAATCCACAATCAGAAAAATTCTATTAGCCTTCGTTCTTGAAATATTACCGTTATTAAATGCAAAAAAAAGGGTTTTTTTTATAACGGTTATATTTCAAGAACGGAGGCTAAAAGAATTTTTCCGATTGCGGATTTGAGTTCAGCAACTCGAAAACCTTCAGAAAAGTATATTTTGGTTCTTGTGGCAAAAATTCTGTGACCAGTGACTTATACTTTAGATTAAGTTTAGTTTCTCTTTGGCTTATTAAATGAAACTTAAGATATCTCGAGCAATAAAAGAGATATCAGGATAATTAAAACAGTTTTTGAAAGAAGAATATATGTTATTATAATAACCGTTACAAATTTGTTTATAATGAATTACCCCACATAAAAACAGAATCTCGAAAACAGTCAAAATGACGTTTTTTAGCATGTTATAACGGTAACATTTAAAAAACGGAGGCCAATCAAATTTTTCTGACTTCAGATTCGGATTCAGCATCCCAAAAACTACTAGAAAAGTATATTTTGGTTCTTGTGGCAAAAAAAAAGTTAAATTTTGTTGACCAGTGTGACCATTGTATTTACTGTCCTACAATTACAAATAACAACTGTTTTTCACTTTTATCCTTGTCGTTAATTCACCAAAACTGGTAGCACATGTAAAAATTTACTCGTCTAATGTCGAATTCCTTTCAATTGAAAAATCGAATTTTCGGCGATCGAAGCGAATTTTTTCTGAAAATCATGTTCCATAGAAAAAAAATTCGCCTCAAACGAAGTAGAATTCGAATTTTTTTTAATCCCTCTTTTTTGAGAGATTTACACGGATTTGCACACACACTTGGAACATTTGACATTTCTCAAACGTCAAGCTGAAAGTTTTCTTCGTGTTGTTTTTTTATTTGAGAACACCAACTTTAAATAAAGAGTAAATTTTAATTGAATATCGTATTTTTATTGCGGAAAAATATGAAATAAATAAAAAAAACAATGTGCGACCAAAATATATTTTTTCCTGGCATAGTTCTTGTGAAAAAGTCAAATTATTGTGACTTTTCTTCTCGTAATTGTCGTCAGAAAATTTTTTCTCTGTAAATTCGATTTTTTTGAGGCGATTCAAAAAATTGAAAGAAATTCGACATTAGAGAGTTTTTTGCCATTTTTTTTTTATCACAATTCATGGTTTTTTACCCCCAGAATGTTTGTATCTGAAGTCTGGATAGAGTATATTTACACTTGGTAATTTTTTTTCACCATACCATTTCTTTATTTTATATAGCAATGTGTTTTCGCCAAAATTTGGCGATGTTAATCCACACATGTTTTTCAAAATGGTAGTATGATTATTAAATTACATTTCGGAAACTCCAGTTATTTGTTTTAAAGGCCAATTTTTCCGAAATCTACAAAAACAATAAAGATAACAAGAGTGTACCTATTCTGATGAAGAAAAAAAATAACTAGTTTTTCCTCAAAAAATACTTTACAAGAAAAACAATGGAAAAGTTATGGTTCATTTTGAAATAATTTTAGCCGTTGCTTTTCCTAACATTTTAAACTATCAAAAAACAATAAAACTTTATAAGGTCACGCACCACTTTTGGGGTCGAACGATTAATGAACATTTGAAAAGTTGTGTACCTATAATGATGAAAAGGAGTGTAAATATGTCGAATGAAATCTATAGATCTGAAAATAATTTGAAAAATATACAGTAGGTAAAAATGAGAATAGAATGTTTTTATTGCCTTAACCCTCAAGTTAACTTAAGTAAAGGCTTAAGTTATATTTAATATATTTTTTAACATAGTATATATTTAAAATCCTGCTTGTTTGTGTATGGGTTCTAGACACTGTTGCCGTATGTTTAATGATGCTTTGAAAATATTTATCTAAAAAATCATTAAAGATGATTTCATTGAAATAAAAAGGTTTTTCCAATACTTCACACATAAAAGAACCCAAAAATATGGACTTAGGAGATCTTACACGCAATTGAGCTAGTCTATAAATCCAATAGTAACCGTACCGAAAAAAGTAAAAGTAAGAATGTTGAATCCCTCCTCAAATTGTTTCATGTTAGCTAAGGAGAAGACCAGGCATAGCAGCATCTAGGAGAAACCTAGCATCTCCAAAAATGGAAAATCATGCAAAATAAAACTATTTTTGCAAATTTGTGGGATCAGTTCTTTGGTCTATAAAAAGAACTTTGAACCATTCTTTTGACAATGAAGCATGCAAACATTAAAAATGCCAATTTATTTTTCTGAAAATTAGTTTGACAGCCGTTTTATACGTGTCCAAACATTCGACAGACGAACCCAAAGACGTGGCCGGGCGGCCACTGTAGAAACGCTTAACTCATCGAGCTAAAGAAAAATTACAATTGGAAGTGAAAGAGGGCTACTAATATTTACGAAAACCCCAGGTCTTCCCGTCCGCATCCTGGCACGTTTGGCGTGGTGAAGTGCATCTCATAGAGCTAAATGACGATATTAGTGTCAAATTAAAGGTAATAATCAATATTCAGAGGTCTTTTCTATCGATTCTATTTCAATTCGATTCCTCGATCTTGTATAGTCATCTACCTGGCTCGAAATTTCGATTCAGATTCAATTAGATCTTTAAATCGGACTTATAAACGGAGTATGTATTTCAATCAGGAAGGATGTGTAAGTTTTCCTGATCGCTGTAAACGACCATCAGGAAAAAATATTCAATTTCATACTGTTTCTTTTTTCCTGATGCATTTTTCTGATCGCTATAACGGACCCTTTAGAGGTCTTACGGATCAAAGCTTGTTGTTTCACCCCCAAGCCTGGAGGAACGTCAGAAGTGAAGAACGCTTCTTACCTTAAAACAGGCTGCGTGACCAAACTTCCAATTATTGACTGGGAAAACTTCTTGTTTCCATAAGTAGACGTTTTTTATCTTCAATTTAAAACTAAACTCGATAAGTGCAAACTACAAATACAAAAATACCACCCACTTTTTCAAATACAACTGTGTGAATTTTGTTTTTTACTTAATTCGAAAAATAATCCGTGTGATTTGTTTTCTTGTCTCCAAACAAATGAAACACTTTACTTTACGAATCATCTTGTATACAGTATTTTCTTTTTTTTTATTTTATTTTTTAGGTTGAACTTGGAGCAAACTGGATTCACGGTGTCCTTGGCAATCCCATATTTGAGTTGGCTGTACAACAAGGTCTTGTAAATATTGTTAACATACCTAAACCGCATAAAGTAGTGGCTACCACTGAAGATGGTGCTCAAGTTCCTTTTGGTATTCTTCAAGAAATCTATGAAGCCTATGTATGTTTTCTTCGTCGCTGCGATGAATACTTCCTATGCCAGTTTAGCCCACCGCCCGACATCAATAGTGTCGGTGAGCATATCAACTATGAAATAGAAATCTATCTAAGTTCTGTTGAAGATCCCAAAGAAAAACGACTGAAAAAGTTGATTTTTAATTGTTTATTGAAACGTGAAACCTGCATTACCGGCTGTCATAGTATGGATGAAGTCGACCTTTTAGAATTAGGTAGTTATACAGAATTGCAAGGTGGCAATATAGTGCCGCCTTCTGGCTACAGTTCAATACTAAAGCCGCTGATACAATCGCTTCCAACCGACTCAATTGTGACGCGGTGTCCAGTAAAGAAAATCTTTTGGAAAAGGAAGAAAACCAGCAGTGGCTTAGAGACAGTAGATGAAGAAAACGACGATACTGATGACTCTGATAAAACTGTAACGGATTTTCCTCCTCCCGGAACTAGCTCGAGCCGGGAAGGCTCCTTTGATGCCGATCCTGTTGAAACACCCGTTCGAGTTATTTGTGACGACGGAAGGGTATTTTTTGCCGATCATGTGATATGTACAGTCCCATTGGGCGTTCTCAAAGAAACAATGAAAACATTATTCGATCCTGAATTGCCGCACTATAAGCAGGAAGCTATTGAAAACCTTATGTATGGTACGGTAGACAAAATATTCTTGGAGTATGAAAGACCATTTTTAAGCCCTCAAATTAGTGAAGTTATGCTCTTGTGGGACGATGATAAGTACGAAAGTGATTTAACTGTAGAAGATCGATCCTCTGACGATTATTTGAGTAAACATTGGTATAAGAAAATATATTCATTTGCCAAGGTTACCGACACACTTCTGCTAGGGTGGTTGTCTGGTAAAGAAGCTGAATATATGGAGACCTTGTCGCAAGAAGCAGTTGCAGAAAAATGCACTGAAATTCTTAAAATATTTCTGAAGGATCCTCTCGTTCCAAAGCCAAAGAAATGTATATGGTAAGTTTTTGAACAAAGTTTTCGAAATTTGTTTACCTTTTTTTAAAAGTTCATAACCAAAATAATAAGTAAATAAACATCCATTCAATCTACAATTCGTTCTATTCCTATTCTCAACTTGCCCTATTCTAAACTGAACAAATGCAAGAATATATAATAGCAAGAATGTGGAGCTTAATCGACCTTAAAAAAGTTTAAATATACTTAAAAATTTTCAATTTTCTATTAATTTTGATTTGGACTGTAGGTGGAGCTCAAACTTTCTAATCACAATTTTAAGATCAAGGACGAAGTAATTTTAACAATAACTTGCAAATCCTTAGAAATTTTAGTACAAGAATAAAAAACATTGAATTCCTTCAATTTTTATATTATTCTCTTGTCTTAATAGTTCTTTACGTTTCACTATATAGCACAAGCTGGAAATCTCAACAGTACACTCGAGGATCATATACATCAATACCTCTAGGAGCATCTCAAGAGGATATTGAAAATCTCGCACAACCTCTTTACGCAAATCCCCATCAAATGAAAGCAAGTGTTTTAATTTATCTAAATAAAAACCAAAAATAATTTGCATTTTTATTTTCTTTATACTTATCTAGCCTGCAGTGCTGTTTGCTGGTGAACACACACATTCAAATTTTTATTCAACCGTACATGGTGCCTATTTAAGTGGAAGAACTGCCGCACAATACATCCTCCTTAATGATGAACCCGAAGAAATTATTATGGAGTCCGATACAAGTGACCTAAGTTCATGGATTCGAGGAATATCATTGGACTAAAATTGTTTAGCAATTAAAAGGGGATATAAAACGCACTCGAAGACAACAAAAAATCGTAAGCTGAAATCACAGTTACTATATAATTCATATTTTACTCTCACATCTAAACAAAATAAAAGAGAAAACTGTCCACCCGCTTATGCTGGCATCCACCCCCCAAACAAATGTCCCTTTTCCCTAACCTTACATCATATATTTGGTCCTGCCACAAACATTAAAAATGACGCTTTAGATATTATTATTAAACAAAGTTATGAAGTAAATGACAAATTATGATGTATGTATATTATAAGAACATGATTATTTTAAATATAAAAGCAACGCAGTGATAAGTAAATTTATAACTAACATTTAAGAACTAACTCTAATTCAACGCTGAACAAAAAAAAAATCAAATTTTATGTATAACTTATAAAATATTATATATTTTCTATTTATTGAGTGCGCGATTTAGTTTTGTAAGGTACGAGTGATTCATATGAATAGAATTAAGAAAACGATACCAAGATTGCAATGATTATTATTTTTGTAAAAGCATGTTCTGTTGTGTATTTGATAAATTTTTGTGCAATATTATTTGTAAAATTAAATTGATAGAAGAACTTCGAAACTTAATAAGAGAGATAAAAGTTTTTTTTAGTATAAAAGCCTTTGAAAGTCAACATTAAGGTGTGTCCATATTATGTCGATCAACACGTGAAATATCATTTTTGAATTCAACTGCCATCACTGTCTGCGAACAGGAACATTTGCAAAATTCTTTGATCTTATCGACTTCAATCGGGTTGCGTTCGGGTGCACAACAGTTTAGCAGCGCTATTGAGCAACATTTCTACATTCACTATACTTTGTTGACCAAGCGTGTTGATTATCACAAATTAACATAATGTGGACGATAGCAAACTATGAAAATCAAACGATCTCAATTCAAAACTCATTTGCAGCCATTAGACTGCCTATTACTTCAATAGAAACAAACAGACAACGAAGAAGTTTTTTTGGATTGGCAAAATAGAACTAATAAAAACAACATAAACAGCTAAAACAATGAACCAAATACAGATCGCTTATGTCTGTTAAAATCTCAATTTTATTGGCTCATTTGGAAAAATAAGCTCAAAAGTAACAACAAAATACATTTACTAGTTCTAAATAAAAGCTAGAGAAACCCAAGGAGTTTTACTGCTAAGTTATGGACATTAAATATTTATACACATTAAAAAAAAAACTTCATCAACTGATTAGAGGTCCACATCTCAGAATTTTAATAACGAAACTTTTTTCTCCATGCGTCCATAGTGTGTGCTTTTGATAAAAAAGTACAATAACTATGCAGTCATTTTTAATTATAACATTTGTAACACAACGACTCCATAAAGAGAAAAGACAACTTTCTTTAACCTTTTTTGTGGGCGTGACAATTCCTCACAAAAGATATCAAAAAGTCTTGTTTCTCAAAGCTTTATAAACCGTCAAGTGTGTTTTCTTGTGTGTTTTCAGTTGGCGATCAACACAAGCCTACTAAAATGTTTCAAAGAGTTAGGCCGTGTGTGAATTGCGTTAAATAGTTAACACAGTGTAAAATGTTGGACACTATTGAGGTGACTAAAAAAATTTTCAGCTGTTAAAAATTTACTGGGCTCTGGGACCGGGTTAAATTTGAGTAAAATTTTTTTTGCAGATGGTTTTTTTTTGTTTTTTTTTTTTTTTTTTTTATTAAAAAGGAGTATCATGGCAGAAAAAAGGCAGAATAAATTTTAAACAATACATTTTTTTTTTTTGAAATTTTTTTATTCATCTCAATAGTGTCAAAAATTTTACACGGTGTTAACTATTTAACGCAATTCACACACGGCCTTAGTTCCGAAGTTCCTAAGCTGCTCTTAGAAACAAGTAGGCCTTCAATTGGCTCCCCAGTTCCCACACTCTCTTAAAAAGAGCTGTTCTCATGAGTTAAGCTCTCATTTATGTAGATTCGGCTAGAAATTGTTGAAGTGTTGTTAAGATCAGAAGACTCACATTCGTTCTTTTGGTGCCGATTTAAAGACAGCAAGTAATTTACTTTCCTCCATCGGAGAAAATCTTTTGATAAGCAAAACACAGTTACTATATGTAGATTTTGTTTAAGATGAAAGGCATCGATATATGAAGTTAGTTGAAGGTGTAGCTTGGCAGAAATGGCTTTTTCAACTTTAGCTGGTCTTTCGTCGGATTTCAGTGGTAAGCCACATAAAATCGCGTTACGATGCCGATCTTCAAGTTGCTCTTTAGGATTTTGATAGATATCTTGAAATCGACAACGTTTGAAAACTATTATACACAACAGAATAAGCAATCAAAAGAAGATAATATATGTATATACATTAGTCCGAAAAATAGGACTTTCTGGTCCACCCTAATATACATTAATCTTCATGTCTAGTCGATATTTTCAGTTTTTCATTTTTTTTTATTTTAATATTATTTTTCATTCGAATAAAAAAATTATTTTTTGTATCAGAAAACTATTTTTGTGCTCCTTATTAAACATTACAAAACAACCAAAAAGTTAAAACGAAAAAAAAAACATTAAATGTGCAAAAATTTGTTATTTTGTAGTTAAGTATTTAAAAAAAATAAACATTTGTATTAAAACATTTTAGTTATAAGATAGTGTAAAGAAATGCATTTGAAAATTTAAATAAACTGAAAATTTGTTTCATAAAATTTTAAATTGTTATTAAGAAGTTTTAAATATAGATTTAAAGAAATAAAATTAAAAAAACACGCAAGAAACAATTAATGTTTCAAATGTATTAGTTTTATTACTTACTTACACGTACTGGGTTTTTTTTGTTCGAATTTATATTTTATGTCCAAAGCGATTTTTTCTGGATTTTTTTCACTGAAACACGGCCACGAATAATATTAACCCTTTGTTGCCCGGAGCAATTTTTTTCTCAAAAAAATTACAAAAACGTTGAAAAAACTTTAAATATTTCTTAAATATCGCACCAGAAAAAAATATATCCATTGCACTAGTAAATATCATTATATTAGTAAACTTCTGAGCTAGGTATTTGCTGATATATTTAATTGGGATAAAAAGTAAAAAAATAAAGTTTAAAAGGTGGTTTCTTATTGTAACCACCGGAAAACAAAGGGTTAAATCATAAGAAATTGGGAACATTTCGTCACGTGAGTTCTTATTTGTCCTATAAGCCAAGAACTTAACTTTTCAGGGGAGCGTTTTTAAACTTCAAAGTGGTGGTTTGCTTATTTTTTGAGCCTAATCACAGTAATGTGATGTTTTTTGAAAGATTAGATATATAGCCCTATCGAGGTATCCGTTTGGAGAATTTTCTATCGAGTTAACCGTTCCGATTGACATATCGGAGAATCTTCCGATTAAACATGGCGCCCATCAACGCATTGCGATGAAGTGTGCTAAGCAAAGACTTTTTGACAGTTGTGCTTTGAATTTCATCGGAAATTCTCCGACACAAAATAGTTGCGGAATATTTTCAGAAAAGTTGAATTTCACAGAAAAAAAAATATAAAAATGAAAATATAATTTTGATTTTTTAGTGTAGATTAATAAAAAACAGCGACAAAGCCTCAGCAAGAGAGGTTGGTTGAAATTAAGAAGACTTAAGCATCACAAGGATTTTTATTTATTGAATAAATCATGCTGACACATGTGTCAAATGAATGCGATTGTATACTTTATTTTTTTGTTCAGAAGTGGATACCTTGGAAGAAATGTAAGTTTCGATCGGAACGGGCAATCGTTTCGGAACTTTCTCCGAACGGGAACCTTGATAGGGCTGATTTTCCATACCATACATAAAGCAATTTGCATATTTTGGTTTTTTAAAAAGTTTAAAAAAAAGTAGTAAAATGGACATAGGTTACTGTTGTAATTACATGGATTAATATAATAAATTGAAATAAAAGAAACACGTGTTTTCAGTTGAACGATTTGGAAACGAGAAGAAATTTATTTGAAAACGAAATTCAAAGCTACTAAGGAAATTCAAAGCTACTAAGTTTTTTTTTTTTTTTGAATAAACAAAATTTAATTCTAAAGCCTGGTACGCTGCTCGCGCTAAATTTTAGCTGAGATAAAATTCCCATACAAGTTATCGATAACTTGTATGGGATCCATTTTATCTCGGTTAAAAATTTTCGATAATTTCCTACTAAGGAAATTCAAAGCTACTAAGTTTTTTTTTTTTTGAATAAACAAAATTTAATTCTAAAGCCTGGTACGCTGCTCGCGCTAAATTTTAGCTGAGATAAAATTCCCATACAAGTTATCGATAACTTGTATGGGATCCATTTTATCTCGGTTAAAAATTTTCGATAATTTGTATGGGAGCTAAAATTTAGCGCGAGCAGCGTACCAGGCTTTAAGTACAAAAGAACAAAGTGTTGTTTTTTAACAGTTACAGACACATAAAAAACCAAAGCTAACATTTTTTTCTCCAGTGGAATTTGTATTGGATATAGGACACAAAATATTTTTATTGAAATCGAAACTCAATACATTGTTTATTATATCATAATTTTAGCCGAGCTAAAATGAATTCCATGCAAATGATCGATAACTTTGGCTTTAAGCCTGGTACGCTGCTCGAGCTAAATTTTAGCCGAGATAAAATTCCCATACAAGTTATCGATAATTTGTATGGGATCCATTTTAGCTCAGATAAAATTTTTCGATAATTTGTATGGGAGCTAAAATTTAGCGCGAGCAGCGTACCAGGCTTTAATTGAAAAACGGTGGATACATACGTCTACATTTCCAAATCTGCATTGAAAGAGTACAAAGTATTAAGGAACCACAGATGTTGGATAGTGAGATTAGATGTAAATGCAGAGAATTTCATAAATGCAGATTATAGGAAGATTATGGCGAAGACGAACATGTTCGTCTGCATCATGCTTCTCCTTTATACGTACGGATTTCAGGCAAATAACCTCCTATTCCCCTTTTTTTCTGCATGCAGATCTAGATCTATGTAAATCCAGCAAAATAGTGAGGATTTCAATGATATCGATAAAATAAAAATCTCCTCTCTATTATTCACTTTCATCGATAATTGTTTACGTTACGATAAGTTTACGCCATGAACAAGTTTCGAATGTCAAATAAAAAGAAATGATGAAAAGCTTTTTTTAGTTAAAAAGTAAAAATATAAAAACAAACATCTTGTTCAGTCTTCTTCAGTGCGGATTCCAGTAAATATTGATAAATTGTATGAACATTGCACGAAATTAATTAAGAAATAAACATTTAAGTGCAATATATTCTTTAAGTAATAATCTGATTGCACATTGGACGAAGGTGAATAGTGAATGTTGAAAAAGTTTTAGTTTTATTTTTGCCTCCACGAAAAAATGGATGAATTCAACTATAAAAAATAATCTTCAACAACTATGATCTAAGGAATTGGGTAAGTGTTTGACTTGTTTGTTTATATAATAAATTATAAATACATACATACATAAACGGGTTATTAAATCCATTAGCATTGACAGTTTCAATTTTAACTCAAATAACTCACTTGAATAATGTACTGTTATCACGCTGACTTTGTTTTTATTACATACATATTGGCCTATTTTTTACTCCAGTTCTTTTTCTTTGTTCAAATCTTGTTTGTTTTTGTTTTGGGGTAAAATTCAACAGTTTATTTTTGAGCTTTGGAGGGAATCCCAACACCCAACGAATTATGGGATCAAAACATACAAAGAAAATGTTATCGAAAGTGCTGCCAAAACTCAAAATTACTTTTTATTTCTATAAAATCTATTTGTGGCCTGTTTTCACTTCCAGGTTGAAGTTTTTACTTTTTTTTTTAGCAAAATTCAAATTTTTATACAAACTTAATTACATATATGCGTTATTTGCACTTAGGTGCCCGAACTTTTGCGAAAACTTGTTTTTTATTTTACGAAAACTCCCATACAAGTTTATTGATAAAATGCTCAGATAAAGCCGATATAAAATTCCCATACAGGTTATCGATAATTTGTATGGGAGCTAAAATTTATCTCGAACTCGTACCAGGCTTAAACAAATAATTGAACGCAAAAGTTCCGAACACTTGTCTTGTTTTTTATTTCTAAAGCCTGGGCTCGAACTACAGCATATACGTTCGTTAACGTATGATAGCTATGTGTCCCTATCTTCTACTAATTAAATAGAGAGAGCAATAAAAAAACGTTAACGTATGATCGTAATCGTGTGCGGCAATTCGACCCCTGGTTTGCAGATCGAGCTAAAATTTAGCCGAGATAAAATTCCCATACAAGTTTTCGATTATTTGTATGGGATTCATTTTAGCTTTGCAGAAAATTTTTCGATAATTTGTATGGGAGCTAAAATTTAGCGCGATCTGCGTAGTAGGCTTAAAAAAATCACTTTTTGATCATATTTATATTTTTGCTTAGTTTTAAATTCCTTAAATTAAATGATTTACTTTTAAGCCTAGTACTCAGACCGAGATAAATGTAAGCTCCCATCCAAATTATAGCCTGGTACGCTGCTCGCGCTAAATTTTAGCTCCCATACAAATTATCGAAATTTTTTAGCAGAGATAAAATGGATCCCATACAAGTTATCGATAACTTGTATGGGAATTTTATCTCAGCTAAAATTTAGCGCGAGCAGCGTACCAGGCTTATCGAAAAAAATTAAGTCGAGCTAAAATTTATCCCATACAATTTATCGATAAATTTATCTCGATCTGCTCCCCTTCAAGCAAACAAGTCCGACCTCGGTCCGAATCCGCTCCGTCTCAGGCGGCGCTGAGTCTGACTTCGGCTCAGAAACGGGTCCGAAGGCGGCTCAAATTAGTATGGAAATTAGAATCACCGCGGAGCCACGATTTCTCCTTCGACTTTGTGTTCATACCCAAGAAGTTGCAAGTGTGTGAGTGCAACCCCGTTTTTCTCTGTCGGAGGTCGGAGTGTCTTTTCTGAACTCCGTTTTCTTGCTTGAAGGGTCATCAGGCTTTTGCGTCAAAAAACACATCGACTTTTATTTATTGTGGATGTCAAACGAATTTTGACAAAACACATATTTTAGGGTACCAGGCTTAAGTAATTTGGGTTTAAAATTTGAACATTTATTTGTTTTGGGGCGTACTCAAACGAACCTTCTGAGTACTGTGATAACAATTTTATTTTCATCCCGGAACGAACGCGATTTTTTTTTTTAAATAAAGTAATTCTTGTAATTTATTTTGGCACCACTTTCGATAACTTATATCGATAGATCTTATGTCACCTAATCTTGTCATTTTGACATTTGTGTTTAAATCGACTGAAGCTGAACGTTTATCGTGTTTGTGTTTTTTTTTGTGTGGAAATTCTGTATTGCTTGAATTAATTAAATAGAATTTAAACAAAATGTCTACAAAAATAAACCAGAAAGAATATTTAAAAAAGTATTTATCAGGTGATAAAAAAAAGAAGAAAAAGGATAAAAAAATAAAGACCAAAGCCACGGTAAAAATTATTGACGATGATATGCATGTTAATAATGATTTGCAAATCGATGAAGAACTCTTGTTAACAGGTGAAGATGCTCCCCAAATTGTTGGTATAGTTGACACCTCGGGACAGCCTGTCGAAAGTAAATGGAAAAGTTTTAATGCCATTAAGAAAGAAGAAAATCTTGATGATGATTTGTGGGGAAAAAAAGCGGAAACTATCACTAACTTAAGAGAGGATTTATCGCCAAAAAGACAGAAGTCGCCAAAGAGCCGCCAATTACTGCCAACTCGAAGAGATTCTGATCAATCTCCTCCTAGAATTGCTCCAACAAAACGTATCCATATAAATGGTAATAATTTACATTCTGAGAAGCCTTCAAGAGATAGAGATCAATCACCACCAAGAAAAGCGTCCTTTGCTCGCCCAAGAAGAGACTCAGATCAATCGCCACCAAGGAAGCGTTCTCCAGCTCGTTCAAGGAGAAATTCAGATCAATCGCCACCAAGGCGAGTATCTAAAACTTCGAGAAAGGATTCTGATCAATCTCCTCGACGAAGACGATCTCCGGATCGCAAAAGAATTGACCAATCCCCTAGACGCAGACAATCTCCATCAAAGAAAAGAAGAAACTCTGATCAATCTCCACCTAGAAGGAAAACGGCAGGTCAATCTTCACCGAGTCGCTTTGATAATTCCTCTGCCATTCGAATCAAGAAAGAAAATTCACCAGATCAATCTCCTCCGAGACGAGGAGAAAGAGAAAATCCCTTCAAAAAGTCTATCAAATTGGAAAACCCATCTCCGGATTCTTCGCCGAGGAATCGCCGCCGATCTGATTCACCACCACCAACACATAAACCTTCTTCATCAAAAATGACCAAAACTCTTGATGGCAAGCGTGCTGGTCTGCAGGATGCTCAAACATTGAGAGTTGAAACCGAAGAACGTCGCCGAAATGAGGATAAAATGTATAGCAAAATGTCAAAGGAAGTCTCTGGACGTGATGCTGAAGTTCAGATCCGTAAGAGTTCTTATCGCCGACATCGCAAATATGTTGAAGAAGATCCAGAAGTTCAACGTCAGAAGGCCGAACATGAGGAGAAGAAAAAAGTACTATACAGTCGGTGGAATAAAGGTGTTAAGCAAATAGAAGCGTTTCAGGCAAAAATATCTGATGATCAATACGAAAGTAGTAAACCATTGGCTAGATATTCAAATGATGCAGATTTAGATGAAATGCTTAAGCAAAAAGAACGCGAAGACGATCCAATGTTGGAGTACATACGAAGTAAGAAAAAGGATCAACAGCTGGCAAAAAATGTTCCAGTTATGCCCAAGTACAAAGGATCATATCCAGAGAATAGATTTGGCATACCGCCTGGATATCGGTGGGATGGAGTGGATCGATCAAATGGTTATGAAAAGAAATGGTTTGATGTTCAGAGCTCAAAACAGGCCGTAGCCGAGGAGGCCTACAAGTACAGTGTAGAAGATATGTAAACAAGTATGGAGATTGTAAATATGTACTATGTAAATAAATATTAAACGAATTTTTACAATAAATGTGCTGTTCTTTGAATTTTGTATATATTTTTCACTTGATAAAGGTTCATTTATTTTTAATTTTTTGCTTTATGGTTCATTTTTTAAAGACTAAGAATATTCGGTTAAAAGTTTAGCGATGCACAGTCGATGTTTTCGATTGATTTCAGTCAAGTATTCACTTATTCTGATATCCAACTCAAGTATGAAATTTTCTTTGCTGTACATGTCCTTGAGATTCGATTTTGTTATAAAGAATTAATTAATTGCTTGGGTACAATTCGTTAGTTTAATGAACTGGACCGCATTTTTTCTCGATGTCAACTTGTTTAAAAGTCCTTAAGAAATCTTAATGGGGAAAACAGCCATTAAGTCAGAGGTCGGCAATTAGTTTCTGATGCGGTCCAGATTATATTATTCGTTTCATACCAAAGTCCAGAAAAGATTAAAACCAATTTTGTATGCAAAAATTAAAACAATAAAAACGAGCAATGTTTATTATTTTTTAAAATTTTTTATTTAATTATTTTTAATTCTTTATTTTTATTGAAAATAATAGTGAATTATGACAACGGAATGATTAGTTATAATGCAAGAATACAATTAATGAGAAAAATGACACATCTGGTCCTGAGATATTTCTTTATAATTTGATTCTCGTGGTGTAGAAGCTATACACAGATTTTCTTCCAAGTGTGCATTTGTTACCCTTTAGCGATATTTATTTTTAACGAAGTTCATTTTTGAAAAAGAACTCTCCTATATGTAGGTGGACCAAAACATGGTAATATGATTTATGGCATTTTTGTCTGTAACATGTGCACAGTGGACCCAAATAATCTTCTATGGGCGAAGATTTGTACAATTGCAAAGAAAGCAACAGCAAGGTGCATTACGCAAAAGTTCCATTAATGTGGTCTTATTTTCTGCTGGCAAATTTTCTGTTTTTCTTGTACTGCTTTTTGCCGATAGTGGAATACCTTGAATAACTGCAGTAATATCTATTTTTTTTTTTTTTTTTTTTTCAAAAAGTGTCTTGCTTTTCTTAACGACCTCCGAGTCTGAAATGGTTTTTGACGCCCATTAAGGGTGCATACACTCAAGGTCGCTTCGGAAGAAACTTTCTATTCTCATCGTCAACTTTGCGCTTCTTATTATTATGCATTTTGTTGTCAATATGTTAAATAAAAGATCACTTGAGATCAGAAAGAAACCGTTACGAGTAAAATAGTAAAACAATAAATTATGTAGTTTAATTGAAAATAAAACATGATTAGTATTGCAATAAAAAATTATCGTCACTTGTTTGAAGAAAAAAATGTGCATGTACGTAAAATCATTTATGATTGGTATGAAATTTTTTGCAGGTGAGTGAATGTACCTTTTTTTCAACAAAGTCTGAAAAATCAACGGTCCGGACTTAAACTTTTCGCTCTTCGGACGCGGACCACGGTCCGCCTATTGCCGACCCCCGCATTAAGTCAATATCAAACCTAACTCACGTTCTCAGGATTGAACGACTTAAAATTGATCCAGAATTTTAAAAATACTTGATTAAACTCAATGATTAATTAATAATTAGTTTCAGATTTTAATTTAGTCTTTAAACACTGTGTTACATGTGCTATAAATGTGAAACGAATTTTTGGGCGTTCCGATTGTAAAACCCTGAGTATTTTCTAGACTTGTGTATTTATTTTGCTGTTATAAATTAATTTTTCTCACAAGTCTTTGGGTTCGCAGTTTAAAATGTGAAGTTGTTCAATATATTGCTGGTTAAAGACATTCTTAAAAGATCTATTTATCGGAAGAGTTTAGGGATTTTCAAGTTATATTATGAGCAGAAAATTGTTCAACTTAAGTCCAAAATAAAAAATTGGAATCCAAAAAGTGCCAAATGGGCACTTTTGGGTACCGCTGCTAGTGGTGTTTTTATTTAATTTGTCTTTGAAGTTAGTTGATGAAATGCGTAGACTACAATTTATTTTATGTTTTTTTCCCTTGTGTTTTTGTAGATAAATTAAATAATCATAATTGGAGTAACCCATAGCTACGGGTGAGCAGTTGAATTTGAATTTTTTTCCCTTTCACATTCTACTCACATTTGTTAAAAAATTACATAGACTTTGACAATAGCAACTATTATATTTGTAAATTAATTAAACCGTTAAAAATATGTATGTGAGCTTAATCTTAGGAAATATAAAAGGTATATTTTCTGTCACGGGTAGATTAAAAAAGAAACGAGTTTTAAGGTATATGCTTACACAATTGCTGCAAATTTATTCTAAATTACTACACAAAAAAAGAATTATTATAATATTGCTTCTTTGTATCAGGTGTTGGGCATCTTTTTGCCACGGGTGAGACACGTGCCAATTTCTTAGCTAGAAGATCAACATTTGTCCACTCGCCTCTGGCATCATGCAGTGCATTGATTCTTCTTAGTAGACTGTCATACCCTTATTATCTCTTCAAGGATGTTTTGCCAGGTTTCTATGATTGCTCCTTCAATTTGTCTTTGTTGTTGTATTGTTGACCGCTTTTCCAAACCCCATTTATGGGATATATTCGCTGTTTTAATTTAACTTCAGTTGTTTAAATCAAGGCATGGAATGTGGAGAACAGAACTGCATAATTACTTTGAAAAAAGCGAAAAGTGATTTTAACCCCTTTTTAAAAGTCACTCCTCATTTATTGCATGTTTCTCATATATAAAATCATTCTCGTAAATTTAATTTAAAAACCAAATTATTTATTTGATCTTTTATTTGAAAGTGGTATAATAAGTCTATGGAAAACTGACCACGTTAAAATAAACCACAGTTAAATGGTATAACATTGCGTTGATTGGTCTTTTTTATTATTGAGCAAAAAATTCGTTCTTTTATTTTTTATTTAAGGAACAAGGAAGGTATTGAAAGTCTTTGTCTTACACTAACTATCGATTAAGTATAAACGATTATTAGGTGAGCGATAGATGTCCTTGTATTTGAATGAAACAGAGTAAAGGATGTTTAACACACGTTAAATATTCGTTTACTCTATTTTATTCAAGAAAAGCTGATGTCTTGGCATCTTGGTGGTAATACAAAATACAAAG
Source organism: Episyrphus balteatus (assembly GCF_945859705.1). Lineage (NCBI taxonomy): Eukaryota > Metazoa > Arthropoda > Insecta > Diptera > Syrphidae > Episyrphus > Episyrphus balteatus. The sequence continues at coordinate 101,513,595 of NC_079136.1, read as the reverse complement.
ACTTAACCTATTTACCTTTATTCAGATATATGTAATCTTCCCCCGTAAATATATGCACATTGTACAATGTACATATTTGCTATTATTTTCTAAACACCCTGTACTTATAAAAGAAAAGTTATATGTTCAAGATTCAACCCCCTTAGTCAGTATGCAATTAAAAACAAAAAAAAATTGAAAATTTATCATTTCAAAGGGAAATCTCCCCTGAATTCAGATTCCTTTTTGGTACAGTTTACCCACAAGAATTCATAAATACATGCCTCTACTCTATATAAGTTCTTTTTACCTACTGACATGGTAATTCAACAAAAAAAAAAGAACTTCTAAGAGCACGTGTGCTCTATAAAACTAGGTTTCTCGCGGTGTTCGGGATTTTCTTTTCTTAAGACTGGATTCCCCTTTTATATCAGACAATTCGTTCCTCAACATGTTAGGTATTTTTCTTATATTCGCGATCCCTAGATGTTTTAAATGATAGCGGGGTGCAATGTTTAATATTCCTGCTTTTTATACAACAAATACACCCTGATTCACTTGAATTGGGTTGTATAATATGTTACTATTAATCAAGAAAAAATATATTTGGTTAAATATAGATTTTATTTTATATTGTTTAATCTCATTTATTCTTTTTATTTCACTATTTTTTTTTTTTTTTTTTTTTTATTATTAATTTATTTTTAAGTAAAAGCTAATAAATACATATTCATAAACACTGTCTGAGCCCATTATAAAAAAGACTGGAGTTTATCCTATTCAAATAACATTGGATTAACCTCTGTTTAAATTAAACTTGAGTCTGAAAATGGCTTTGAATTTGCCCTATAATCTTTCTTCTTTTTCCTTTTTCTCGGCGCTGTTATGATCTCGATGTCGAGGGGATCATAACTATCCCACGTAACTGCTTCACACTAGTGATCCGCCTGTGGGGTTCGCCGGGTTGACCTCAGAAATCGGCGGCAAGCCTCCCGGTTTTGTATTGTTCCATTTCTAAGGCCAACTGAATGCTGGTGGTTTTGCATTTGCTTGTACCAGGAGTTTTTAGGCCTACCTTTCTTTCTATTTCTTCTTCTTCTTCTTCTCCATTATCGACGATAGTCATGATCTCGGATGGGGTCACAACTCTCCCACTCTACTGCTTCACACTACGGCTCCGCATGTGGGGTTCGCCGGGTTGACCTCAGGAAACGTCGGCAGGCTTCTCGATTTTGAATTGTTCCATGTCTAAGGCCAACTGAATGCAGTTGTCGTTGCATTTGTCTTCTCCATGAGTTCTTAGGCCTGCCTCTTCTTCGCGATTGCGTTGGAACGTCGTATGCGATCGCCTTTTGAACTGGGTTCTCAGGGTTTCTTCTTTGTACATGACAGTACCAGCTTAAACGGTCATGCTGTATTTTATCCAAGACGGTATTTTTGACGTGAAGACTTCCTCGGATTTTCTTGCTTCTTATTCGATCAAGCTTTGTTACTCCTGCTGTCATACGAAGCATCTTCATCTCTGCTGCTGTCAGTTTACTCTCATACGTTTTGTACATTGTCCAACATTGTGAACCGTATGTAAGTGCTGGGCGAACAACTGCAGTATAGAGCTTTCCTTTTAGTTTAGGGGGCATTTTTCGGTCACAGAAGATGGCAGAGTTTTCGCGCCACTTCATCCACCCTACACTTATTCGGTGGTTGATGTCGTCATCACAAGAAGCTTGGTTGTTGATCATAGATCCAAGGTATTTGAACTTTTCGCACTTGGGAAGTATTGTGCCATTCAGGTAAATGTCCGGAATAGGGCCGTCTGGGTCAGAAAATGGACAGCAGAGATATTCTGTCTTTTTCGCGCTTATCCGGTACCCACTTCCCTCCAGAACATCCACCCATACATCAAGTGCTCGTTGCAGGGATGTTGGATCTTCACTTATGATGGCGCCATCATCAGCAAAGAATAACTGACTCACTTTCGGATCCGTCACTTTTTCTTCAAGCAGAAAGTGAAGGACGGTAATAAAGAGCAAAGGACTCAGGACGCTTCCCTGGTGCACACCGACTTTAATTGGGAACTCTTCGGTGACTCCTGCGGGGCATTTTACCTTCGTTTTTACTTCCTCGTACATGTCCTTGATCATCCGCACGCAGATTTCCGGAACCCCTCGCTGTCTCAGGGACACCCATATCAGATCTCGTGGTTGTCTATCGAATGCCTTTTCGAAATCAACCAGCACAATATGCAAATCCCTTGAGGAATCACGGTGTTTTTCCATTCGGATTCTTAAACTCTGTATGGCATCTGTGGTTGATTTACCCGAGACAAACCCGCACTGGTAGGCTGTTGCTACTAATTACCCCCCCAACGAAGGAGTGTTCCCACCAAGGCACTCCCAACAATTGACGGTAGCGGAAGAATTCATTTACAGAATCAACGGTAGCGTCACCAGTTCCAGTTAGGCCGAACTACTTGGTGAACCCCTTATATGAGCTACTCCGACATATTCAGAGCACAGTTCTATAAGGAGCAAATCACATCTAGGCAAAATAACATCAAGGTGAGCCTAGCGACACACACCAACATCTAAGAGCTTTCCATTAAGCGTGCATGCAATTCCTTGGGTTAGGCGACTGGAGATCACCGGCGTAGTAAAAGACGATCACATTACAAAAACAGGAGCATGCCAGTGTCGACAATTTGCGAAAAACGTTTCGCGAAATTTTCCGAAAAATTTCGAGCATTATGGAAGTGCTTGCTAACACGAACAGCACTACCCCGCCAGGCAGTACCGCTGCTACACACGGTACTGATCCTGGACCGATTAGAAATAATCGGGTCAGAGCTATACGGATTCCGGGGGCTAGCAAAGTAATGCACGAGGTTAGAAGAAAATTGAGAGTCGCGAGTTGGAACGTGGGTAGTATGAACGGCCGAAGCTGTGAATTAGAAGAGATGATGAAGAGGAGGCGAGTAGACATCTTGTGCGTCCAAGAAACCAAGTGGCGAAACACTGGAAACAGAGCCCGTTTCTTAGACGTCAAGACAAAACAATACAAGATGTTCTACTACGGAACAGAGCAAGGTAGAAACGGAATCGGTGTCATCCTTGCGGAAAAGCTTCTTGGAAACGTTTTGACTATTTCGAAGTCCAGTGACCGATTGATGTCTCTAAAACTGGTGATGGAAGGAAAGGTGTGGAATATAGTCAGTGCATATGCTCCCCAAATTGGATGTGAGCAGGTGGAAAAAGATGCATTCTGGCTAGACTTCCACAACCTCATTAAAGACATCCCAAAGGAAGAGCTTTTGTTTGTGGGTGGAGATTTAAATGGACATGTAGGGAACGGCAACGAAGGCTATGAGGACTGCCATGGTGGCCTTGGATTCGGAGCTAGAAACCCTCCTGGCGAAGAAATTCTAAGCATGTGCAGGTCACATGGTCTTATAGTGTTGAATACCATGTTCATTAAACAAAGCCGACACCTTATGACTTATAGCAGCGGTGGAAATGAAACACAGATCGACTACCATCTGGTATTTAGTTTCATGAAGCCGCTAGTGAAAGACTGCAAAGTGATATTAGGAGAAGCGATCGCCCAGCAACACCGTCTCCTACTGACAGAATTTTTTATGGAGACGAAGGCGGCAAACAAACAAAGAGAGGCTACCGGTGGTATCAAGTGGTACAACCTGGAGAAGGAAAAAGGCGATGCATTCATCTCTGTTATGAGAAATTATCTGTGCGAGACCACCAGCAGATTACAAAACGAAGAGTGCAGAGTACAAAATATGTGGGACTCTCTGCAAAGAACTTGCTTGGTGAAGGCGAGGTCACTGCTAGGAACATCTAAAGGAAACTACCAACGGGAAAAAGAAACATGGTGGTGGAGCGATGAAGTCAAAGCAGTGATATCAAGGAAAAAGACCGCTTTCCAAGCTTGGTCCAAATGCCCCTCTCATAATAGAGATGAAAAAGCACGACTCGAAGTGGACTGCAAGCGCTACAAGAAGGAAGCAAAGAAGAAATGCGCCCAGCATAAGGCAGAGAGTACGGAAAGCATGTATCGCGAGCTTGGGGAAATATCTGATCCAGCTGCTGATGCAAACCAGGCTCTCCAGGAACTGCGACATGCCAAGATGAACAAGGGTGCAGCTATCTTCAAAATTGCCGCTCAAAGGAGAAGGAATGCTCAGGAAATACGTTCACCAAAGTTCATTAACGATGCTCAAGGCCTACTACTTGTGAATGAACTCCTAAATGAGCAATTTCCCAGGATTTACTTTCCAACAGCCGAACCTAATTTAGAAGAAGTACCCGACCTTACAGTCGAAGAAGTTAGCGTGGCGGTGAAAAACTCCAAGAAAGGAAAGGCGATTGGTCTAGACGAAATACCCTCTGAGTTCTGGAAGAAGATGGGAGACATTGGGTGTAAATGGCTCACGATTCTCATCTCCAAACTCATTAGCGGTGACCAAATGCCAAATCAGTGGAGAGAAAGTTTCCTTCTCCCAATCTACAAAGGAAAGGGGGACACACGAAACTGTGATAACTACCGATCGATTAAGCTGATGTCACACACTATGAAGATCGTTGAGCGGATTTTGGACGGCCGATTGCGAAAAATAATACGGCTGTCCAGAAGGAACACTCCTTCGTTGGGGGGGTAATTAGTAGCAACAGCCTACTCCGCTTCGACCTGTCGACCATGGGAGGCCCTTCTGCGAAAACAAGTTTCGCGATCGCATAGCTCTTAGCTTCATAGTAGTAGTCACCGTAAGCCCATCCGCCACGACAAGGCTTACCCCCATGGATGGGTCAGTGTACACAGAGAAAAAATAAGGCAGGGATGACTATGCTTCTGGTATATTTAACTTTATTTCTGGTATATTCAAGTTTATTCTGATTAAATATACTAGAAGTAAAGTTATCCTGGCGTTATGTTTTCTCCGTGTAACCTTTCTATTTCTATAATCTTTATTTTTTTATTAAAAGAACCATATGACCTACAAACTTTTTATCAACAACTTCTTGATAGCTTCCATGGTTAAACAGTTAAATAAATTCGAAAAACTGTTATTTTTAACATTTAACCTTCACTAATTTTTTTTTTTTGGGACTTTTGGTATTTTGGGAAATACATAATTTCTAAAGATGAAAATGTATGCATTTTTTTTGTAAAATAAGTTCAGGTACCTGTTTGCAGAACATAATTTTTATCTTAAACCTACCTACCATTTTAAAAATAAAAAATGTTATAGATTAAATTCAAACATTTTTTCAGTTTTCAAAAAAATACTCTCTCAGAAAAATTCGTTTGAGTTGAAAACAATTTGCGGTGTCAATCAAATGACACTCAGTGTAACCTTATATATATAAAGGTTCTTTGCGATCCGATGCTAAACTGACATTGCAATGGGTAATTGTGCCAGGGGTGAGCTTTAAGTAAAGAAATGAATATAAGACTAGGGTGACAAATTCAGTAGTAAGAAAGAAGGAAAGTCGTAGTCAGGTTTTGCGACTTTCACTATTTTAACAAGTTTGATATTATTTCGTGGATATTCCATACCTCTCTTCTACACATCAAGTCCTTATAATAAATAAGAATGTAAAACTAGTTTTCCTTTGTTCCTTAAGCCTTATTGTTTCAATATAAACAGTAGATAGTGACATGAAAAGGTTGAAAAACTAGATGAACAAGACCAATATTATCCATTTTGGTATAGAAAATCCTTTCAGTATTTTCCTGTCATAAGAGACACAAAATCTAGAAAATTATTAAACAGAATAGGGAAACAATATAATATAAAAAAAATAGGAACAATTTAAATACAATCGATCAAAGTCTCATTTTCTTTGTGTATTCTCTCGATGATGACGAAAAAGGAGGACAATTTTTAATAAGGAATAGGTATGATATTGTCAGGGACAATGTAATTAGCATTTTGGCACCTCTTTTTCAAGATTTGAAACTAAAAAAAAAAGAAGAAGAGCAATATGTATCAGATCAAAGGTATAAGAGTTTTCTAAATTAAAGGTAATTTTTCACTTTAACAAAAGACACTCGAAAAATCGTTTTCACAAAGATTTTAAAGGTTAAATGCAGTAATGCACCTTTGATATAAAATGTAAAATAAAATAGAAAAAGATTGAGAGAGGAGGCACAAAAGTTTGTAAACAGGGAAATCGAAACGTTTAGATGAGTTTCGACAACTAATGAGATTTTCATTTGACGGTAACACGGTAAAACTGACTGCTAAAGTAGATTAAATTGTGTCCATAAGAGTTTTTTTTTCAATTGATGCAGTAAATTTTTGTTTTCTAGTGATTAATTAATTTCTTAGAAGTCAAACTAATAATTAAAAATCATTCATGAAACAATATCACGAAAAGAATTCTAAACGCGATAAATTTATGAAAACTGGTGTTTACGAGGTACGGAAACCTATTTGGGCAAAGTGCAGTACAAAATTAATTTTTAAAAGGTGAGACATTCCAAGTGTTACGGACTGTATTTTAGAACTGAAGGTAATTAAAAAAATCTACAGCATTGAGAAAAATGCCAAAAACTAGTTTATTGGTTTATAATTTTGTCTTAAAAAAAAAAAAATCACCATAATTTTTTTAAATTATAGAATTTGATGCGATGGAATCTTATTTGTCCAAATTCCTCAAACACTGTAGTAGAATATTGTAATGACCTAGTCCTAAAATTTGGAAGTATGTACATATCTATTAATATAGTTTCAAACCATGGTATAAGGAGACAAAGTAATATCATGCGCAGGTTGTCAAAAACGAGCACTTTCAGAAGAAATATTGTAAGATGGCTCTCTAAGTTTTTGACAGTTGCGTTATTGAAATTTTGTCTTTGTTTTGGAAATTGTTGTTGCTTTTGACAAATCAAACTTCATAAACTTACGATCCCATTTTGCAATTTTGTACAAATGAGAACCATAAAAAGCTGTCCGATCTTGTGGCAAAAGTTTTCAAGATCTGTTTTTTTATACAATATTTTTTTCACCTTTTTACTTGCTCTATAGGGCAAGTATTGGTTTCGTGTCAAAAAAATAATTCGAGGTTTTAATCAAAACTAACATTACGATAATGGAGAAGTCTGAAAAAGTGGTTTTCGTCATGACGTCCGTCGGTCTGTGCGTCGGTGCGTCTGTGCGTCTGTGCGTCTGTGCGTCGTCAAAAAAAGGTGTACAATAAGCTGCAGCCTAAACAGGTAGACGAATTTTCTTGAAATTTGGTACAGATGATTATTTCGTAATTTCCAAGGTTTGTTTTTTTTTGTTTTTTAATATCTCGCCTAGAACGTATACCTCCCATACAAACTTTTCGAGGTATTGCAAATTTCTCGAAAACGGCTCTAACGATTTTGATTAAATTTGACACAAGTAATGCTGTACGTATATCTAATATAACTGCGTTTTTAGTTTTTCTCAAAAAATACGGATAGTGGAAATATGACAATTTCTTTTTTTTTAATCGCTAATGTCGGCTCTTCCCGTGTATCGTTAATGAGTTATTGCAATTTTCTCGAAAACGACTCTAACGATTTCGATTAAATTTGGTATTCGTTATAGTCTTAATGAGTCTAATAAAACAGCTTTTTTAGTTTTTCACAAAAATTTCCTAGAACGGTATGGCGTTGCCGTTTTCTGCCAAATTGATGTATTTTTTAGTTAATGTCGTATATTTCATCAAAGGCTAAGCCAATTTTATTCAAAATTTGCAGACAGATATTTCTTGTCATTTAGAAGTGTAAAAAAAAATCTAAAAAGTTTTGAAAAAAAATTTAATTTCCAATAGTTATCTAAGATATAGATACTTTCAACTACAAGAGCAAGTACGTGCGGCCCCAGTCGTGCATTTTATTTATCTTTGGGCACATTTATACATATTTAGCCCTATCGTGACTTCACGTTGACAACATCAAGATTTCATGCGAAAAAATTAAATGCACTACTCCTAGTTAACAGCAAACCAGTAAAGCTCGAACTGTCCAATGAAACTCGCAAATCACAATAGCCGTTTACCGCTCTAAAAAAATATTTCGGATGAAAATAATTCCACGTGAAACTCACAATAGGCAAGATTCATATAGATTATTTTACCCTTATTTAGTGTACCTAAGTCTAAAAAGTCAATCGGTCAATTCCCCAACCCTGATATTCCTACCGTTGGAATTTTTTTTCACTAATACCTACCAAATTTATTATATTCAAACAAAAATACAAATTAAATGTTTAATACTCCATAAATAAAATGACAAACCATTTGAATGTCATGGTCGATTTAAATAGCTTATCTGTCAGTCTTTAATTTTTATTCCAAATTTGCTTGTTCATGTCGAATCTTCAATTTAAAATGTTTGCTTTTCAGAATTGAAAATTTTATTTCAACCAATTTGGTTTACGATTGCGATTCCTATTAAATAGGAGCTTTTACAGGTAAATCACCCAAGATTCAGAGCAGCACCCCACAAGTTCGATAAAATACCTAATGAACGTGAAAGGCCTTGAAATCAAATGAAAATATGATTTCATTTCCTTGGATTGGCTTGGCACATGATTCTGATTTTTATTTTGCTCTTAAATGTGTATGTATTTGTTTTTACATTGAATTCCGACCAATACCTATATATGAATAAGTAAAATTTCAGTGATGTCAGAACTGTGCCCCTTGGGGAGTTTCCCAACGCCCACAAGTTCTGATATAAATATTTCTTCAAACGTTCCCATTTCGTATGTTTTGCTTCATGATCAATTGCATTTTTTGTTTGTTTTATTTATATTTTTTTTCACCATTTACAGAGTAGATTTTTTTTGGCGTTTTCTATCGTTTAACCCCATCGACATTGAAAGTTCATTAACCCGCGTTTTTAGTTGGTGACCAAAATGACAGCACAAATCTAATGAAGTGGTACCTCGTCATATGCGATGCCGTCAGATAACATGTCAAAGAGAGAGGTTGTTTGAAGGGTTTTCAAAGCTTTGCAACAGCTGCTGATCGTGAAAAGCTCAATTTTAGTTTTATTTTTGTTTGCTTGTTAGGTAGTAGGTACCTAAAAAAACAGGGTTACCAGTATTTTCGTTGATAATTTTTAATTATAATTCAAAAGGTTTTTTTTTTTAAACAAAAAAAGAGTTTGATATTTTTGAAATATAAATAGTCTAGAAGAAATTTAACGCTTTTTCAATAAAAACATGCATTAAATATAATTTGCATTAGTAACTTTATCTTGAACTTATTGTAACGGATCCATTTTTAGAACAGTGAACAAGCTGCACATAATCAAAGCAATTTTTGGGTCTGTTTGAATGAGTATTAAATGTTTAATATCTTAGAAAAAATCTTTCAATTGTATATGTACGCAATGTACCACAGGGGCCTGTTTCACTGCAAACTACATCAGCTATATCAACGATTTTAAACAATAATAAGTGCGGGCTATTTGACTTCTCGAAGCAGTTTTTAGAACATTTTAGAAATTTAAGAACATTTTAGCACTTTTAAGACCATACTCGAATCCAACTACTGATGTTTTGAGTTGGCTGTTGTAGCTGATGTTTTTGAGGAGCGTATATGAATCGCTACTGCTGACATACTTCTTTTTACATGAACTAGACATCTGTCTTGTTTATTTCTGTTTCAATTTTAGTGGGATCAGCAGAGAGTCTTCTACTATAAAGTTTTAAAAATAGATGAAATTATCGATGCACGTCGCTATTATCAACAACTAATTAAATTACATTTTGCTCTGAAAGAAAAAGACAAGAGTAATAGTAAAGGCTAAAATTTTGTTGCTTCAGGAGTATTGCACACACACACACACACACACACACGCACTGCTTGTGCCATTCTGATTCTTTCGAATAATTCTTAAGTATAAGTGAACTTCAAATTTTGATACAGTGGTAAACTCTAAAGATCGTACCACGATTTGCACAAAATTAACAGTATCCTATCCGATAAAAGAAAATAGATTATATTAAAAATGAAGCCGATAAATCACTGATTTTTTTTACATTAAGAGCTTTCATGCAACAAGAATAGTTTGGCAACCCTAATTAGGGCTTCTATCGCTTAGGCGGCAAGTTGTAGGAATTCACTTAAACCCCATTTAACAACATTCACCTTGACAATAAACTTTAATCAGCATGTTACATTGACTTTGTGTGTCCGTTTTGTTTACGATGATGTTTTTGCTTATAATTTTTAATTTTCATTCGAAATAAATCTTTGTTTGTATAGTTGATGTTGTGTTATTTTGTTGGTTAGCTGTGCTCTGTTTTGTGTCTACACTAAAGTCACGACATTGCTAAAATATTAATTTGAAAACAAAGGTGGAATTCTTTTTGGATTTGTTTGTCGCGCAGCTTCAGCTTTAATCCCACGTGTTTTTTACATTTTTTTCTCTTCAATTATGATGAGTCATGATCCTTATGCAATATGTGTTTATTATGAACTCATTTAATTGCAAATAAACTAAACGTTAGTTTTTCAGCTAGCTCCAGAGGAAGCTAATCCTGCAAATTAATTTTACTCGAGGAGAAAGTTTTCCGTAAAGAACGAATGCGAAAGGGTCTAAACACTTGGATCCATCAGAGTTAACTCAAGGAAATAGTTGAGTTAACACGGGATTCACCTTATTTAGGCCGTGTGTGAATTGCGTTAAATAGTTAACTCCGTGTAAAATTGAGGTGATAAAAAAAATTTCAGGGTATGGCTTATTGTTTAATATTTTTCTCTACCTTTTTTCTGCCATAAAACTCCTTTTTATTAAAAGAAAAAACCACACAAAACCATCTACAAAAAAATTTAACTCAAATTTAACCAGGTCCCAGAGCCCAATAAATTTTTAACAGCTGAAAATTCTTTATTCACCTCAACAGTGTCAAAAATTTTACACGGTGTTAACTATTTAACGGAATTCACACACGGCCTTAGAGAAACCATACTCAGATAATTTTCAACCCCCCTCTTACTCCTATTAATAAGATACTAGAAATACAACCTCAGAAAATATTAGCTTCTTATGATGAATTGTTCTTGAAGTATAGGGCTTTAAAATTAAATTTGTAATAGGTACATACAAGATACAAATTAAAAATGTATGCAAAAAAGGTATAGATCATTTTTCTATGACCAGGGCATGCCCTGACTAAACCCCTGGTCCTAGAAAAATGATCTATACCTTTTTGAAAACGTTGTTTAACGTAGACAAGGACCTCATCAAAAAATTTACATATATAAAAGTCTATATCTAAAAAAATACCTATACCATACCTATTTCAAATGTTAAAAAACTTTAACCCTCTTGGGGCGCCATCTAGTGTCAAAATAAAAATCTGAAACAATTAGGGGATTTTTTTTTTTATTATTTAGAAACAGTTTTTCCACTTAGGAACTTGATTCTCGAAAAAAACCTTAATAACGAACGCCCTAATGTACATGAAACAGCAAGTCCAATTACGATACCATCAGATATCCAGTGTTACAAAATCTGATATTTCAAAGCTGATGAGCGCCCTCTTCCCATGACTTCAGAGGGCTAAAGCTTTCAGCATATTTGCTATTGATGTGCCTTACAAAATAACAGATGGGGAACTAATGATTTATATGGTTTACTTTTTTCTACATACATATATGTATGTATATGTATTATTATTAAACATTACATTACATGAGAAATGAAAATATTGTTACCCTCATGAAACTTGGCGAAACGTTTGGTCTTTGAATAAGAAACAATGTTCAAAAGAGTCTATACAAAAATTGGGTGGAAGGGTGTTTTTCTCGGGAAAAATTTTTTTATTTCAAAAATTAATTTTTTTTTAAATTCACTCAGTTTGTTTATTTTTTTTAATTACTTTCAGTAGTCTTTTTTATGAAAAAAAACTTATTTTTTTAAGTAAATAAACTGCGCTTTAATAATAAGCGCTAAAAATGAATACTCATTAACGTGTTTTTTTGACTTAATTGATATGAAAGTGTAAAAACAACTTAAATAAAATGCACGACTGGGGTCGCACGAACTTGCTCTTAGAGTTAAAGTTAAGCTTAAATTTTTAAGAATTTTTATATAAAAATTTGGAAAAAAAAATAAAATTCGTTTTTAAAAAAAAATAAAATAATATCTGAAATTAAATTGCCCTCCAAAACAAGTATGCAGTTTTGATTGATATATTAACATGCATTTTTAGAAAAAAAATTTTCTAAATCGTTAGAGCCGTTTTTTAAAAAACTAATTTTTTATAAATAATTTTTTGGAAAAAAAGTTTAAAAATAAAATTGGTATGCCATTTTGTAGAAATCACTAATCAACATCTAAAAACAAAATTTCAAAAAAATTAAATGTCCCGTTTTCGAAAATTTGATTTTTCAAAAAAAAATTTTCAAAATTTTTTTAAAAATCCAAAAATTATTTTTTTCAAAATTTTATTTTTGGCTTATATTTAAATTATATAAATGCTTCTTCACAAAAAGTTTCGTTGAAATCGAATAAGCAGTTTTGGAGATAATCGGATTTGAAAAAAACGGTTCTATGGCAATTACCGTTAATAATGATTTTCAAAAAAAATTTTTTTCATTAGAAGATAGACCTTAACTTTAAACTAACATTTGAATTTTTTAAACAAAATCGTTTGAGTCGTTTTTGAGATATTTCAAACTAAAATCGGTATATGACAAGTACCGTTATTTTTGGTCCAAAAAAATTAATTCCAAAAACCCCTCTGGAGAGTCGCCAAATAACGCTGCATACCAGGTTTGACATCAATCGGTCCATCCGTTTAGGCTGTAGCTCCTTATACAGACAGGCAGACAGACAGACTGACAGACTGACAGACTGACAGACTGAGAGACTGACAGACTGACAGACTGACAGACTGACAGACTGACAGACTGACAGACTGACAGACTGACAGACTGACAGACTGACAGACTGACAGACTGACAGACTGACAGACTGACAGACTGACAGACTGACAGACTGACAGACTGACAGACTGACAGACTGACAGACTGACAGACTGACAGACAGACAGACAGACAGACGGACTTCCGGGACCCACGTTTTTGGCATTGTCTACCATCGTAATGTCATGGAAAAATGTTATCTCAACTTTTTTTGTTTTTACGAATGCATAACTTGATATATAGTACCTATATCGCAAGTAAAAACGAAGAAAATTGTGTTTGAAGCAAAATGACGGAGAAACGGTTATCCGCAGACAAAAAAGTTTTGAGACAAACTTAAACTGCAACAAATTCTTGATTGATTGTAAAAAAAATCATTCGCATCCGACGACCTCAAAATCCGGTCAAAAATAAATTTTAATGTTTTTCTTATTGGAATTGGCCTAAAACATTACTTATAATCAGGGATAGGATCTTGTGGACCTAAAAACTTAAAAAAAGGCAAAATAAAACTCCAAAAAAGGCATAAAAAGGCATTTATTGAGAAAAGAATGAAATATAAAAATTAATTGCAGTAATTTGGAACAATCATGAGTTTTTTAAAATTTTCAGTTAACAAGCGCCTGCGATTTTCCCTTAAAGCCTGGTACGCTGCTCGCGCTAAATTTTAGCTAAAATAAAATTTCCATGCAAGTTATCGATAATAATTTGTATGGGACTCATTTTAGCTCTGCTAAAATTTTTCGTAATTTGTATGGGAGCTAAAATTTAGCGCGAGCAGCGTACCAGGCTTAAGAGTGCTCTAAAGGAGCTAAAATTATCTCTCTACATCTGTAGAGACGACTGGACCCCAATTAAATAACTCGACATCGCCCACTTCAACATTTGCAGGGTGCTCTGGGGTCGAACTACGGCATAAGTTCGTTACCGTTTTGACTATTGCTTTCTCTATTTGATTAGAAGAAAATGATAGAGACATAAAGCGTCAATAAGTTAACGTACGTAGTTCGACCCCTGGATTTGTGTTCCAATGTATTACGCAGTTTATTTGTTCAACTTTTTCGAGTCCCTCAAAAACATCTTTTGCGACTGCCCCTTTCGCAGCTTCCAAATCTCTCTGGATTATGTCCAAAATCTGGAAAACTTATTCAATGGAGTATTGTAAATTGAGAATGTTAGCTTTTGAACTCTGATACGTGTCGGTTGTCGGCCGCGCAATAGAACGTAGAAGACAATAAATGGTAGCAATAGCAGACAAACAAGTTGCATAGGTAGATCTTTTCATTCGAATTTTGTTTGTGTGGGGTAATTAGTGAATTTTTAATATAGAAGAGATATATTGAGTAAGTAATATACTGAGTAAGTTAGCTTTTTGTTTGTATATTTGAGTGTTTTGTGTGTAGACATTACCTTTAAGATGCTAAAAAGATAAAAAACATAGGAAAAGACAAAAAAGGCAATAACAAGAGAAAAGGCAAAAAAAGGCAATAACGAAAGAAAAGGCAAAAAAAAGGCAAAATAAAATACATATATTTGGAACGAGGGGGACGTAAAACGTGTTTGTATTTAATCTATAATGTCGTACGATTAAGCAAGAAAAAAAGGCAAATTCCACAACATCCTATCCCTGCTTATAATGCATTAAAAAGTTACACTGAAAAAAACTTTCGGGTTAATTTTATTTAATTCATACCTATAACTAATTTTTACATGAAATTTTTAAATATTGTTAATATTTCAGGTTAAAGAAAACAAAAATTTGAAAATAAGTAGTTTTTGTAAGCAACAAAAAGCAATTTGATTAAAAATACCTCAAGACTAAAACCCCCATTAAAAAAAAGGTGGAAACATGTGTAAATTTTTTTTATGTGCATGAGAAGACAAATTTGTACAGTTAAATATATAAGAAAAATATTTGCCCTATCATACCCGATACTATGAAAAAAACCCTTTTTTTCTACCGGAAATTACATACATTTTCACGTTTTTCTATGCACTCTTTTCATTTCAATTTTTAATATATTTTCAATAAAATATAGGGAAATTTCTGTATTAACATAAAGTACATACCTTGACCTTGGACATGCATAAAAAATTTTTCACAATATTATCACAAATCACAATAAAAAACAGACTGCAGTGTTAATGATTAAAAAACAAAATAAGCTTTTGTGGCCTGAGCTTATAAAATAGACTAGATTTAGACTAAGATCTTGGGGATTAAGGGGTCAACAGTTATTATTTGAAACCGGTTTTAGTAAGCATGGGTATTGAGGAATTCGAAAAGCAAAAAATAACGCGTCGAATGCGATTTTTTTTGTTTTCACTTATGACCGGATTTTGGGGTCGAATACTCCTCTGTGCGTCGTTTGGCAAAGATAAGACCACTTAAAGGAAAAGAGAGCAAAAATCATTAAAAACGCCATAAATCGAAAACGGGACGAAAACGAGGAAATTGCCACTTAAGTTTTTCGACTTAAAATGACCCCAGGAGTGTCCCGGGATGATATAAGAAGATTTTGAGGGATGATTCTTGGGTATATTGTAAGAAAATAAAATGCACGACTGGGTCGCACGAACTTGCTCTTAGAGTTAAAGTTGCTTAAATTTTTAAGACTTTGTATAGAAATTTGGAAAAAAAAATAAAATTCGTTTTTTAAAAAAATAAAATAAAATCTAAAATTAAATTGCCCTCCAAAACAAGTATGCAGTTTTGATTGATACATTAACATGCATTTTTAGAAAAAAAAATTTCAAAATCGTTAGAGCCGTTTTTAAAAAAACTAATTTTTTATAAATAATTTTTTGGAAAAAAAGTTTTAAAATAAAATTGGTATGCCAATTTGTAGAAATCACTAATTAACATCAAAAAACAAAATTTCAAAAAAATTCAATGTCCCGTTTTCGAAAATTTGATTTTTCAAACAAAAATTTTCAAATTTTTTTTTTAAATCCAAAAATTATTTTTTTGGAAATTTTATTTTTGGTTTATATTTTAATTATATAAATGCTTTTTCACAAAAAGTTTCGTTGAAATCGAATAAGCAGTTTCGGAGATAATCAGATTTGAAAAAAACGGTTCTATGGCAGGTACCGTTAATAATGATTTTCAAAAAAAAAATTTTTTCATTGAAAGATAGACCTTTGCTTAAAACTAACATTTGAATTTTTTAAACAAAATCGTTGGAGCCGTTTTCGAGATATTTCAATTTTACCTAAATCGGTATATGACAAGTACCGTTATTTTTGGTCCAAAAAAATTAATTCCAAAAACCCCTCTGGAGAGTCGCCAAATAACGCTACATACCAAGTTTGACATTAATCGGTCCATTCGTTTAGGCTGTAGCTCCTTATACAGACAGACAGACAGACAGACTGACAGACGGACTTCCGGGACCCACTTTTTTGGTATTGTCTACCATCGTAATGTCATGGAAAATGTTATCTCAACTTTTTTTTTTTGTACGAATGCATAACTTGATATATAGTACCTATATCGCAAGTAAAAATTGTTCTACAGTAACTCTCTATCTGCAAAAATAAATTTTTAACTCGTACCCATTTTGTACTTAAGCAAAAAAAAATTAATTTTTTTAGAGATTTTACCTGGTGCAGGTTTTCCCAAATATCATAAAATCTATATTTTTTCTGGCAATATTGAGAACAACATTTTTGTTTATAATTGTTTTCTTCATTCGAATAAATTTATAAAACACTATGATTATAACACATTTTTCGAAGAAAATCGGCCCCGAAGTCAAAAAATTATCATGGGTGAGAAAAAAATAATTCCATTTAAAAATTAATATCTGAGCAATAAAAAAAGATAATAACATTTCTTAAAAACGAGTACAAAGAATAGCGTTTTTTCTAAAAATCAAGACATTAATGAAGTTTTCATCATAAGTATTAACGGAGTAATTAACATTAACATGAGTAAAGTCATACCAAAGTAAGCGTTTTCTTAAATCATCGCTAAAGGGTATCAACTTTGCAGATAGAGAGTTACTGTAGAACAATTTTTTTTTTAGAATATACTCAAGAATCATCCCTGAAAATCTTCTTATCTCATCCCGGGACACCCTGTATAAAATGTTGGCACATACACTGAAAATAATAAATTTCGTAAAATTACGAAAATTGTTTCATACACTACATTTTCGTTGGCCCAACGAAACTTTCGTTGGCTCAACGAAAATATGTAATTTTTCGTAATATGAAAACCTTCATCAATTAATGAAAACGTTTCATACACTTTTTCTCCCTTTTTAGTGCCAAAAAATCCAATTCAATGAAAAGATTCATCAATTAACGAAAAATTTCATTCTCATTTTGAAGAACAAAAATAAGAACTTTTTCGTTACTTTATCAAAGTTTTAATTAAGTAACGAAAAAATTCATTAACTTATGAAATTCAACATTAACTAACGAAAATCTTCATAAGCTTATGAAAATTCTTCATATACTAATGAAATATTACATTGGCTTATGAAAAAATACATCAGTTAACGAAAAAATATCGTTGCCGGGCGCATTTCTGTTTTATGGACTAAAAATTTAATCTTGCTGGATATAGTTCACATTAGGTTTTTGTTTAAAAATCTATGTAAGTTGAGCTGAATATAAAAAATATTTGCGTTTTGACAAGGTGTCTCACGGATAAGTCAAGTGATGAGTCCAAGTGAGCTCTACCGGGTCGAAACGCCAATTTTTTGTTTGGACTGTTAATAATTTAACAAGTCCAATAAATGTATACCTACTATAATCTTAAAAAAAAAATTATTAATACAACGAAAAGTTTCTTTAGCTAACGAATATTTTTTCGTAATTTAATTAAAATATTCATAAAATTTACGAAAAAATTCGTTAGCTAACGAAAGTTCTTTCATAAATTAATCAAAAAATACATAAAAATATCACCGTGTTTGATTAAATTTTACGTTAATTGATGAAAAACTTTCGTAAAGTGATGTAAAAATTTATTAATTCGCAATCGAAAATTTTAATGAAAAATTTCATTAAAATACGACAGTTTTCGTTAGTTGATGAAGTTCTTCATTAACGTATGAAAGCCATTTCGTTGAGCCAATTAAATTTTTCACCGGCTGAAAATTAATTAAATTTTCGTTGGCTCAACGAATTTTTTCGTTGTATTTACGTAAGGATTTGGTTCAGTGTATGGGGTCTAACCTTATTCAATAGAAATAAATTGCACGACTGGGGTCGCACGTACTTGCTCTTATCCTTAAAGTAACTATAATGTTAAAGCTTTTTATTCAAGAAATTAAAAATTTGATATTTTGAAGAAATTTCATAAGTAGTATAAAAAAATTAAATCTGTTTTTATAATTAATTAAACTCCGTTTTAAATTATCTTAAAAAAAAAACAAATATGCCATTTCATTTCTTGTATAAATAGGTAGGTATTTTTAGAAAAAATTTTTCGAAAATTGTAGGAGCCGTTTTTTAAAAAAATAGTTTTTTATATATAAAAATTTTTTAACATTTTTCAAAAAAAAAGTTGGGATGCCATTTTGAAGAAATAATTAATTTACACATTAAAACTAAATTTCAAAATTTTTAATTAATCCGTTTTCAAAAAATTGATTTTTCAAACAAAAATTTTGAAATATTTTTTAAAAAACCAAAAATGCGTTTTTTGAAAATTTTCTAAAATTTTAATATTATCTTTACTTACACACTTTTGTATAAAAATTTTCATTTGAATCGGGTTAATGTTGTACGAGATATTCAGAAACGAAAAAAACAGTTCTATGACAGGTACCGTTAATAACGGTACAAAAAATATTTTTTTTATTTAAAAAGTTGGCTCTTATGTGTTGTATTACACACAAAAATTTTAATCAAAATCGTTAGAGCCGTTTTTGAAAAAAATTAACTTTTCTATTTCCGTTATATGGCAGGTACCGTTAGTTTTGGTCATAAAAAAAAAATTTCAATTTCCCCTCTAGGGAATCACCAAAAACTGCTAACTACCAAGTTTGAAGAAAATCACTTCACTCGTTTAGGCTGCAGCTCCAGATAGAGACAGACAGACAGACAGACAGAATTGCCGGACCCACTTTTTTGGCATTCTCCATCATCGTAATGTCATGTAAAATTGTTATCTCGAGTTCGATTTTTTTTACGAATCCTAAACTTGCCCTATAGTACCTATATCGCAAGTAAAAAGATGAAATATAAATAAATATAGTAGGTAGGTACATGAATAGGCTTAATTTTACAAGTCTGCTGAAAAGGCTATACTCGGGTGTTTCGTCCCGGCTGTCCAGGTACGGGACAAACGTTCCGTATTATTTAGTTATTTATATAACTGTCCCGGGAAAAACGGGTCTGATGGTCACCGTGCCTACAAAAAAAAGTAAAAATCAAAGCTGACTGAACCTACTATTTATGTACATATATGTATTAGTAAAATTGTGCTTTAATGAAACCACTTAAATATTGCACCTTCGTGCCAAAACACACTCCTTTCCCATTAAGAAAAACGTTGTACATACATATTTTTTGGTTTGTTTGAAAATTGTTTACAAACAATGTCGGCAAATTTTGTTTTGGTATAAGAACTGGCGTCCTTTTCTGTATTTATCATACAAAGCGCATGTCCTTGACAGTCACGTAAGCATAAGAATTTTTCTGATAAAGGAAGACTCAGATAAATCTATAGTAAATAAGAATAACGTAACCAGCAAAGTTTGTAAGACGTCTATATACCGCAAAGCGTCATCTTAGAATTTGTATATTTTTTCTTATTTTGGGCTTCTCAATCTTTGATGGTAGTAGTGGTGTTATGTAGATATCTTTTTGAAATTATAGCGTGGGTTTTTGGGGAGCTATACTAGACGTCTTCACCTCCATTTTCGTTTATCGATTTTCACTTTCACTTGTTTGCTTTCTTTTTGTGTGCTTTTCATCAGCTTTTGAAAAAAAAAGAAAGGTAGGTATGGGTTGAAAACAAAATTTTATGTACATACAAAAAGTGAAGTTTGTTGTCATTTTTCGGTGCAAGAGATTGTCAACAAATATTTAACTCAAAAGCTGAATCTTGCATCCCTTAGAAAATACCTTGCCTATACACGCAAGGTGTACCTTGTGAAGTTGGCATAGTTAAAGAATGAAAAAAAAGGCCCTATAAGTTACATCACAGCCAAACAAATTGGCGTCAAAGATGCATATAGATGGATTTTAGATTTAGGTGTATTGTAGCAAGTAGGTGTGTTGTGCAAGTAGCACTTAAATCTAAATCTTAACTAAGCAACATAGTACATACACGTTTAAAAAATATAGAACTATGATAGTTCTCCCGTGTAAATTAGAATTCTCGAATTTCAGCTTTTAAAAATTTATTTTAATCATAAATGTTAGTTTAGTTTTTGGTATTTATGATGTATTAATATAAGACGTATTAGTCATCATAACCAAGAACGGCTGAATTTTTCTATGATTCATTCTGAATCATTTTGTAGTGGTTACAATTGATGTACTCAAAGATGAAGTACATTATACTTGCCTGCTCATATATCCTGCCTGCGGTTCCAGAAAAAAACACATTTCTTAGATAAGGTATATTCCCAGCATCATCCAAGCAATTAACAGTTTTATCTATTCTTTGTTATCGTACCATCTGAATATGAAATTCAACTCATTTGAATTATAATTTACATATTATCTCATATTTTGTAGGCCAAAATAATATTATTGATCTAGAATTGTACATCCCTCTTGTAACAACAGGCTTTGTTGGTTCAATTTACAACAAAAATTATAGTCTGTCATGAAGAGTTGTTGCGAATGAGATATGATATTTGTATGTACACTTTCGAGTAATGAGTTTCTAACTTGCTAATCTTTTGTAGTATCACAACGGACCCATTAGGGTCTAAGTGTGTTGGGTCTTTTGCTCGACAACCACTGTAACCTAACCTATGTACACTTGTACGGGTCATAGTTTTTCATTTTAGAAGCTAATTTGTTATACATATTTTCACAATTTTTTATTTACTCAATCTATTAAGCGTTATTTTGCCAAAAAAAAAAAGGATCCGCTGAAGCCCGCTCATTTCTTATTGGCAGCAGCGCAAAGTTTCGGGTTTTTTTTTGTTATTACATTCAAACCCGCTTAAGTGAAACGCCAAAAAATGTTTGGGTTTATTTCTTTTAAGCAGGGTTTTCAGTTATGCAAATTTTTCAATGAAAAAAAGTAAAACTTAGAAGAAATAACATGTAATATATCTGGGTTTTTCTGTCGAACAGATAAATTAAATTATTTAAAGAAGAAGACTATTTTCTATTAATTATTTAAAGACGAAGAAGACTATTTTCAAGACAAAATAAATCAGAAAATAATTTTGGTCGATTAAATCTGTCAAATCGACCTATGTGCGGCGCGGGTCACCCTAAGTAAGTTAGTAGGTTTAGTTCAAAGGAAGAGAAGAGAGTTCCCGAAACTCGAAAAACAAAACTTTTTAGATGAATTGTATAAAAAAAATAGATTTGTTTTCATTAATGAGCCGCTAAAAAAAATAGTTTTAGAGACCAATAGTTTTATTTGCCCAGAATTTATTTCTACCATTTTATTGAAGAAACATTCAACTTTCAGAGAAGAACTATTATTCTGAAGGCCTCATACTCATATACTCTTATATCCGACTGATATTATGTATAACATGATCTGCCAGATTATAAATTTTTTGTAATTTATTTTTTAGAAAAAATAAGAAAGATAGAAAAGAATTAAAAAAAAAACAGAGTTTCCCCTTTATTAAGAAGCAAGACACGAACGCAGAATTTGAACCGCAAAAGGAAAAGTATGATCAAAATAAACGTCCTCAAAGAGTATCCTTTTACAGTGCCGAGATAAAAATAATTATAGATACATTTTAATAAATACTCATACTTGCAATATCATGTATGAGTTTTAAATTATCTTGACATTATGGCAAAAGAGGATTTGAAAAAATTGAGTTATGTATTCTACACTGTTAAAAATTAATTTCTAAGATTTTTTTGAAAACTACGACAGAATTTTTAACTGTTTACATCTTTGTATAAAATATTGCAGTAGTGGACACATTTTTCACCCTGCAAAATGTGAATATGGGTGCCTATTTGCCAGGTTTAGTCAATATGAAATTTAAGAATGTCAATTGAGAGGTAATTTGGATACTTCATTGAAAATTTCTTCCAATAACGTCTACATTAATAAATGAGTGATATGTACTACAAAAACAACAAGCAGCTCCCAATAAGCATAGATGTTAAATCGAAATGCGGGTAGTATTTTGACACAGTTTATAAGTTTCTCGTTGTCTTGATCTTGTTGGATGGATATAAATTTTGTTTGAATTTTGATATTTTGAAAATAATACTGCGTGCTATAGCTTTATCAAAAAATCATCACCTAAAGATATCGGGGTACTTAAAGTAGTTAGCTAATTTTTAATTAAATTAATTACACATTACTGTAAAATGTTAAATAAGAACAAGTGAGATAGATAGAAAAAAGGAGAGAAATAGTACATCCATTCTTGATATAGTGTTGATCTTTTTGTTCTAAATTCACATCCTTGGTTGTGTTCCAAATCTTTTCTTCGATTCAATAAAAAAATATTTTTATTATTTTTTTCTTTTATGTTTATTTTTTCAAGCAAACATAAAAAAACGACATTCATTGTTTGTTTGGTGGTGATTCATTCAAAAATATCCATGCATGTAGTACTCGTAGCTATGTTCAAAGGATTTAATGATTTATAACGAGTGTCTTCGACTACTGTATAAAACAGTTTCCGCGAAATGCCAGAATACATAGCGACTCCTTTGGCTTACTTTAACTAGGGGAGTTTCCTTTGTTCTCGGAATTTTTTATTCTTCTTTCTTCCTTTTCTATAAGAAAGAGGGGTTGGATTGGAATCCTTGTTGAATCTTGAATCTCTTAGCATGCAACAACTTATAAGCACACACCGCGCCGCGACAGAATATTTCACCCCGCTTTTCGCGGTGGAACGCGTAAAAAATAATAAAATGTTCGCTGTGTGTTTCGGGGATGTTGTTGGTAGGTTTTTGAATGATTTGTTGCTCCTGGTTCCTTTTTTTTTAAATTGCAAATAGGAATACTGAATTTAATCCTGTTGGGAATAAAATGAAGAAAAAACTAGGTTACCAGCGCACGCATTTTTAGTCTTTGAGTGCAATTCGGGGAAGTCGGGTGTGTTAGGACAAAATCTCTGCTTTCGTTCAATACTTTTTCGCGGTCTTCGTTGTCATTGTTGATAGATTTGTGTTTGTTTTTTGTTTTCGTTTTCTTTTCTATTTTGCTATCGATGTTATATCGTATTAGGTTCGGTGTTCCCTCATTTACTCACTTTAAGATATAAGATTGGCACTCTTCTACCTAGGTGAGTTTCGTACTTAACTTTTTTAAAACAATATAATCGCTTACAGAGAAAATTTAACAAGCAAACTTAATTTTATTTTTAACTGAATAAACGGTGTCGAATTTCGATTAATAATAAAAATCTGAAGTTATTATATATTCAAGGAGGTCATGATTAACGAGAAACCTTCGGCACAGCTGGTCGTTCAATCAATTAAGTTATTTTTTGCACAAGTTTTGACAAATGTATTTTGAATGTGAACTGTTAAGAAGAAGGTAGGTACCTAATGAATATAATAATTCTCACTTTTTCAAAATGCTCACGAAGTACATACTATGTATCACAACAAAAACATTACTGTTAAAAAAAGAGCCAAGTTCTCCTATGTATGTTGAAATTATGCTGGCACAAAAAGTATTGAGATATAAAAGTGTACCAAGTTCTAAAGTTTGGGTTCAAATTCGTATCAATAAAATTTTGATTGTTTACTTGACAATTTTTCTTGTAAATACCGATTTTTAAAGTTATTTCAAAAATTTGCCAAACTTTAGAACTTGGTACACTATTATATCTCAATACTTGTTGTGCCAGCATAATTTCAACATACATAGGAGAACTTGGCTCTTTTTTTAACAGTAATTTTTTTGTTGTGATTTCACTACTTTTTGCAAGGTATGGCTGCAAAATTGAAAATCTCTATATTTGATGAAAATTCAGTGAAAATGGACGGTTGTCACGCGCCCTGGCTGAAATTCTCAAACTTTAAGCTCTACCATTCTACCAAATTTCAAGATTCTACGATAGTCAGAAGTGCTCTATAATAATTGATGAAAATTCGTAGAAAATGGGCGGTTATCACGCCCCCTGAATTGAAAATCTCAAATTTTCCATTTTTTCCTTTGTATACACCACAAGTCCTATCACCATGTAAAATTTCAAGTTTCTACGATAGCGGGAAGGTCTCCATAATTTTGATGATCTGTCAGTGAGTCAGTTACGGTTTTCGCGATTTTTGAAGTCCTTTATCTCAGAAACTACTCATCGTAAGAAGCTGAAATTTTGTGAGGAATTTGGGTTCGGCGAGCTCAGCAAATGTAGCGAGTTTGAAATTTCTGGTATCTTTGGTGTGGAAGTTAGAGGGGGGTCGAAAATGGCCTGAGTTGCTTCCTGTAAATAAGGGTGTAGTGCCAAAGTTGCTAGAAAACTTGGCTGGGCACTACCGTGCCCCTTGATCGTATGTTTTTTAACTATGAAATTTCAAATTCACGAGAAAGTTCCTACAAGTTTGTTAAAAAATTGCTCTTCGACTAATTTAAATTTTCTTCCATTGCAAACAAAGTGTCATTTTGATGTTTTTTTCCATCTTTGATGTTACTAATATGTTTCTACCAAAGGTCAGGTTTAGGATGCCTAAAAAAATCAAAATAAAACAAAATTAAAGACGTGACATTACGATGTCAATTCTGTTTGCCTGTTCATATCTTTCTATCCGTTTCTATGTCTCTTTCTCTTTCAAGCAACAGTCAAACTCAATAATTTTTTTTTTTTAACACTCGGTTGTTAATTGTTTTGGATAAATTTTCTTGAAAGGAAATCGGTATTTTAAGAAGTATAGAAATTTAAATATTTAGGTATCAAACAATTATATCATTTTAATTCAAAAATATATCTTCGTTGTAGATCAATTACTTACCTCGTTAATCAGAAAAGTCCATTTTTCAGGAAACGTAAGAAACATCTGTGATTTAATTAGGTTTCATAACTTTAAACCACTTTAATATAACGATATTCTAGTTTGATTTTAAAAGTATCGTCTTCAACGCAAAATCATTCCGAGAATAGTTAAATTATCGTGTTTTTTGCTGATTTTTAGTTGTTTTTTTCCTCAGCGTACAAACTGTCAGAAAAACAGACTTTATACCTGCAAACAGACTGATTAATTTACAGACTAACAAACTTAGAAACTGCAAATTCTCAAACTAACAAAATAAAAAACTGACAAACCAACAAACAGACGAACTAATAAAATAACAAAACTTACAAACTGACAAACAAACTAACAAGCTGACAAACTGATTGACTGACTGACTGATTGTGACAGATTTACAGACAGACGGACCTGCCGGATTTTTTTTTTTTCGGACTTATTATAACTTGATCTTAAGTAAAAAATTATATCGAACACGAAAATGATATAAAAATTACATTAAGTAGAGAATCACCCACATGTATACAGGCACTTAGATTTATTTAAAAAAAAAAAAAAACTTGTTTCCATGAATTCACTTATTCTAACTAAATGTGAGTGGTTTGCCGTTAGTTAATTATTTATTAAAAAAAAAAATATCCATGTATGTATATTATTTATTATAATTATCTGGCTCCTCAGAGAAATGTATAATTCTGCTTAAAAATCAATTTAAAAAATACATGTGTAAGAAAGTATGTACAAGAGTCTGATTATAATTTGCAAGAGTACCAGTAATCTCAAGGCCAAGATGCATGTATTGTAAGTAGTACACTGTGTTTCATCTGAATAGATTTTTTTTTTTTAAATAAAAAAAAATATTTTTTAATTTTCTCGGTTTTAAGTTTTTTGGATGCCGTTTTTTTACAATAGTTACATATCTATTATAACATATCTATACAACTGTTTTATTATTTTTAAATGCAAAAAGCGGGTTATTGAGAAACAGTTTTTAATTCTTCCTGTGAAAAGTCAATTTTTTTCTTTTAAAATTAATTAAATTATTAAGTTATTTTCAATAAAAATAATAGCGCAAAATTTTAAACGATTCAGTAAATCGCTAAAGCCATTTAGTAAGTTACTCAGTTAAAAATCAGTCCGCTTTTTGGCTTAGCAACTTACTAAAATGGCTTAAGCAATTTACTTAGTCGACCATAACTTAAGTAAATTTCAATACCTAAATGTTAAAATTTGTAAATAAAAATTAATAAACACTATCACTGAATTGATGTTATTTTAAAATAATTCAAAAATTTAAGAAAATTCTTAATGCTGATAAAAAAGTTAGAAATAAAATTTCAACTAAACTAGAGATTAAAAGAAATTTAGGTATGTATTTCGTTAGGAGCAAGGAAGGTCGAAAAACTAGCAAACTTAAGGTGCAAATAAAGATTAATTTCTAAATTGAAGTTAGCTTCAAAAAATGTGGGCATATTTATTAAATATTATTAATTTATCCTTGATAACATTGTTAATGAATTATCTCTTTTCATGTATCTTGATTCAATTTGTAAATAATTTAATCAATATAAAACATTCCTTATTCTCCACTAACTTTCATGACCTAACACATTTATTCATAAGGTTCATGTCTACATGGAACGCAGTGTTTATAAACAGAAAAATTATATACCTATAATTTATTTTACATAATATTTTTTTTTTTTTGTTTCATTCATAAAAATGGTTTGGTAAGCTTAAAAGCTATCATTAGATTATCGATTTCTGTATTATGACTGCTACTTTTTTTATAGTTATTTGATTCAAATGTTTGTGTCTATAAATACCATACGTTTCAGGTATGTATGTAGCAATTTACTTTTTCAAAGTGACATTAAAAAAAGAACTGGTAAAAGCTGGTGTTTTCTAAATTCATTAAGAAAACTCGACCAATTAACAACATTTTTATTGAAACGAATTCAAACTTTAAACAAATTGAAACAAAAAAGGAATAAAAATATGTATAAACACAAATATACGAAAGTTTCTCATAAAGTATAAAATTACCTACTGCTTTTAATTGTTGGGTCTTTGAATGTGACTTGATTAGTTATAAGGTAGGTTTGAAATTTATAAAAAAATGAATTTCGTGCTTTTTAGAAACATATTGAGCCCTTTCCGTAAAATTATCGTAAGCGACATGGCGCTTACAATAATTTAGTTAACAGAAAAATCTTTATTACTTAATACCTTTTGTTCTTAGACTTATTTGAAACGATGTTGATGTAAATATTTTCTTGAGCTGATAGGAATACAAAAAAGTTTTATCTAATTCGTAGGTATTTAGTGTTGGAAAAATACAATTAGGTAGGTATATGTTGTCCATTATTCATAACATAATTTGGCGCTCGATATAATACAAAATTAAAATCTTATTATGACTACTGTCAAATAGTCAAATAGAGGTTCAACTTGTTCGATGTGAGTGATAGCAACTATCTAATTACATGTATTTTGGGAAAAATCTTTCAATTCTTCTTCTTCCTTTTCTCGGCGCTGTTATGATCTCGATGTCGAGAGGATCATACTATCCCACGTTTCTGCTGGGGTTCGCCGGGTTGACCTCAGAAATCGGCGGCAAGTCTCCCGGTTTTGTATTGTTCCACTTCTTAGGCCAACTGAATGCTGGTGTTTTTGCATTTGCTTGTACCAGGAGTTTTTGGGCCTACCTTTGAATTATATGTATGATATGTCCAGGTACCAGCTCTGGCGATCTTAAGTGAATTCGAAAATTAAGTTGCAATAGTACTGCAATTTTTTTTTTTTTTAATTAATATACCTATCAAGAAACCAGGTATACAAAACTAAAGCAAAACATATTGCTGTATCCGAATCAATCCATTGAAGCCTTTTTGGACTTGAGCAAATGAGATCATTTTCCATACAAATTTTCAACTTCAAAAGATTTATTTTCCACCTCATTTGCAGGAAATAAGCAAGACTATAAGATCTTTCTTTAAAACCATGTTTTCCTTCACTTTGAATAAGTCGGTTAACTTAAATAAGTTTTTGTATTGTTTTATTTTTTTTTTTTGTCCATGAGCCCTGAGGACCTCATGATACAAGGCACTCTTACCGCACTAGAACCACCTCCTCCCGATAGCATCTTCCATTTTGATTTCACGTCGAGAGTTACCCCGATATACCTTACCTAGTCATGTAGGTAGGACTTGTCATAATTAAAATTTAAGACCTCCATGTCATACTTTATCGAAATCTTGACACACATCTAAATGACCCCTGAATAAATTTTCTTTTCTTCAATAGCTTTTTCAATAACGTCGGTGATTCTATGCACTTGATCAATCGTCAAGGGCCGAGAGTGATCAGAAATATGTTCTTTTTATTAAACAAAAGTTCAAAGTTGATTGAGGCTGATATCCGTTGTGGACTATGAGTTTGAATCAAGTTTGATAATATTTGTATATTTTTGTAAGTCTCTAACGATCCACACCCCCAAACACACAAGAGGGTTTCGGAGATATTTGCATATGAACTTGAAAAACTATTTGCTGATCAATTTATTTTTGTAAAAATCCCAAGAAAATTTCTTTACAAAGGGCAGGTTCAGAAACGCTAGGGCCTAAATATTTAGGTAATTTCTCGGTCTCTGATTGGTCAGCTGTCAAAAAAATCCTTCCAATTTAGGTAATTTTATTGGAAATCTGGCTGGAAAGTTAGGCAAGAAAATGTTCCCTACAAATTTAGGAAAGTTTTTTTTTGTCAACATGACAGCAGATTAAAGAATTAATTTAGCAAAATTAAATTTATTTGTGTGAAAAAACAACTAAAAAGTGCATTATCGGTCATAGTTAATTTTATTTATTCATTACATTTAAGTGAAGTTTGGTGTCTTACCCATGCGACCGGTAAAACTCTTAAATAAATTTTGAAATTTGACAATAGCATCACATGCAAACTAATTTAGTCAATTTACTCAAGTCTTCAAAATAATAATTATAAACTGACAACATTTAAAATCTCTCACTTGGAAAATTACAATTAAAAAAAAGATTAATATGATAAGTCAGTAAACCTTGCTGAAATTAAATAATGTCTTTCAAATCGAAACTCTTTTAAATCTATTAAGTCTATTGTTTGTTATTGTTTCCAAATAGCTTTATGGACTTCTGGACTTTCAATTTTCTTTAGTCAAAACCTTGAGTGATGTCCTTTGCACGTTCTGTCAACATAAACAACAATATACAGAAAAAATTACTTCATTTTTATTTGCCAAGAAAAGAGCGATATCTTCACGACGATGACGCCCACTTGTACTGTTGGAAATTACTATACAGCTTTGTGTTTTTATAATTATTTTTAAACAAACAAATAGGAAATTCAAGACGTAGTTATTTTATTCAAATGAAAGTTAAAATAAAAACAAAATCTCTAGAAGAATTTTTCCAAGCAAAGACTCCTACACATACTTTCACTTTTTCATTGCATAAAAAATTCACAAATTTCATTCAGAAAATTCAAGTTCTTTGTTTGTGTTCACATATGTAGGTATGTATCCTTTGACTATCATAAGCCCACACTTCTTTCACGGGTGCGTATTTTTTTGTTTTTTTTTTTTTTTTTTTGTAAAAGGTCATCAAACATGCCCGTGGCCTTGAAACTTTCCTTAACTTTCATAATGTAATGTGATAGGGAATCCTAAGGATAGCATGAGTTAGAAGGTAAAGTTAATGAAATATTATCAAAACACGAGCGTTCATCGCCCACGTTTCGCAACCTTCAATCGTGGGCGTCTAAAATATTTTTGTTGTATTGTTTTTTTGTTTGTATACCTACTTTTATTATGGTTCTGAACAATCCCTTGACCCTTGTTCCAAGGGTATAACAAAAGCTTTCATGGTGTCTTTATATTATCTCGTTCCGTAAAATCTAGCGCATGTCATCTGGTTGTTAGTATATTCGAAAAAAAAAGTAAGTGAAAGTGTCTCATTTACCTACATTACTTTGTATGAAAAAGGATACACACAATACACAGATGTAAAGTATGAAAAAGTATGAAAAATGTATAGTGTTACCAACAATAAAAAACCAAGACTCAGGCTATCCAAATGTTTCAATGAATTGTTGTTTTAAGAGTTTGTTAGATGTGGATAAACTATATCTCACCTTCAACCTAAATTATGGGTTAAAGCTATGGCTATAAGGAATTGGATTTGGTACTATCTATTTCAACAATAATGGCATGACAGAGAACATATAATATTGGATTCACTATAGGGTAGTAATTTTGTACAAATATGTAGCCACTTAAAAATAAAAAAAAAATCATGTGTGCAATTCACACGTGGTAGAAGTGAAACCTTAAAAAATCATTTTTCTTGCAAAAAAAAAAAAAAAATAGAAAAAATCTACCTATGTATTTTTATTCTATCACCTTCAAATCCATGTTTTTTATATGACAACCTATAAAAATTTTATACCATGTGAAAGCTTATTGTTTCACCTTGTATAATGATGTATAAATCTTATTTCAAAGATGTCTACAAGAGAAGTTAGAATTTTTTTAAAGTCAACCATGTCAAATTTCCAGACTGAGATTACGGTACTTCCTAGACTAGTCATCGTCAACAGATCTCCACAGGTGTTTTGAGGTATTTTTCAATTTTTTCAATTTAAGATTGTGTAACTTGTAGAGCACGTACCGTTATGTGTGATATATCAAATACAAGGTTATGTTATCACCATGCGTATTAAAGTTAAATCAAATTTGTATGTGCACTAGATCAAAAGATATAACGTGTGTTGGAAAAGAACATCTTTTTACCGTTATCTCCGAATTTTGAATATGAAATTAATTGAAATTTTGTACAATTATAATTTATTTAATTACCTATCTACAGTACAAATTTCATTCATCTATCTATTAAAACAAAAAAGTTATAACAAATTGAAGTCGTGTCGCGTTTTCGTTTCATCTTGTTTCAAATCACTACGATACTAAAGAAGTTTTCACTTCAAAAAACAATAATATGGTAACATTAATTTTTTTTTAGATTTGTCTCCCACTCTATTTTATTCCTTATTTCTTTTGGTTTTGTTATGAACAGCAGAATAACAACAAAATTCAAATCAAAATAAAACTGTGTAGGTGTTTGGATTCGTCATCCCTCTTATATCGTACCTAATATAGGTACTTAGGGTAAACTACGGATACGGAGGCTAGGGCGTAGGAATATTATGTTTGGGTGACTAAAAATCGATATGTTTACATTTTTTTTTTGTACCCATATTGCTTGTACCTATCTAACTATACTTATACATATTTATATGTGCGTACATTTATGTGTACATCTGTACATACATTACTTACGCATTTTATTTATTTACACCACTTGTTCCCCTGCCTTAGTGAGATGGATTTAAATTTATTAAGGATTCCTTGCAGGTTTCCAAAAGATTTCAGAAGATTAGTTTTGAAGCCAACATCTGAGTAATTTTTGATCAAAACTAACATACAAATTTGCAACTAATACTATTCTTTTATTTTTTTTTTTTTTTCAGAACAGTTCACAAATTTTAACCGGTAAGTTAAAATGTATATTTAAAAAAAAATTAATTTAAAAATATATTCTTAGTTAAAAAAAATACACCACACCTTGCCATACTAAGTCCATGCATGTCAAAATTCCTTGCATTCGTTGGTCTCATTTACCACGTCGATGCGGATTGAATTAAAAGAAGTAAAAAAAAAATCATACATTTTGATAGAAAATAACATACAAAAAAAGAAACCACCTGTTTTGAAAACTTTTTATGTTTCCCTTTTTCTTTTATAAGTGTCTTCAATCGTTAGTTTTGTAGTTTTGAGCTTGTTATCATTTTGCCAATTAGCATACAACTTTTTCAGCAGCTAGTTTTGGACTGTTATAAAGTTAACTTCAACTTTTTTATGGCATCTTCATTTTAATATTAAGAAAATGTTCCCGAAAATCCATTAGCGAATAAGTTATTCAAAGTCAAACGCCAAAAATATCGATATTTTGCGAGTAACTTTCAAATGGTAAAAGCTATCGAAGATTATTACATACAAAAAAAAACATCTCTTAAAGAAGTTCAACGTGACTTTTGAAAGGTGAATCGAAAAACAGGTGCTTTTGTAATATGAACTATCTTAAAGTCCCATCTTTAACGTACTTTAAACTGATCGCTCGTATCGAAAAAGTTATCATGACACTTTTTGCATGGAATACTTTTGCCTGTTAAGTGAGTATAATTTTTTCGACAACTTTTCTATTTAAGAACAAAGCTAATATGTATCTTTTTTTGAGTTTTGGCTAATTAGTAAAAATAATGACATTTTAAAATAAAAGTGGTTAGAAAAAACGGTTTTATGTTTATTCTTGTTAAATTTCAAAATTCCTATTTATACAAACAGTATAAAAACAATTTTTTAATTAAAAGAAATGTTAGGGATGACTATATTGATCATTATTATGATAAATGATTTTGGAATCTAGTAAGTACCTAAATCTCCAAAAAAAATTGTACCAAATGAAAACTACCTACCTCATCAATACAGTCTTTTAATTATAAGAAGGATTTTTTTACAATTATATTATTTATTAAAGACGTTTGTATTCGTTTTTCACAAAATGTGATTTATTTGGCATCAAAGTAATCAACAATCATATTTTTCGACAGAAAAAAAAAACATAAAACAAATTTTTCAGAAGGGGATACAAAAATCGAAAACACTTAACGCAAAATTGTACTTTTTCATATAGATACGATTTCGATTTTTCACCTGTTTCCTTTGCGTGATAATTTTTTTTTTATTTTCACTTAACATGGGCTGCTTAAATTGAGCGTTGAAATGTGCCAGATTGAAAATTTATTTTAGGTGTATCCTTTTGAAAAAATCACTCCTTGTCATTCGAATATCAAATCCTTTAATCTCAATTCAATCCAGCTTGACATCTACTTTTAAATGTATACTTATTATTTGCTCTTGCATATCCAAGGTTGATTGATACATATGAAAAAAAAATATTACTCCAAACTAAAGAAATTCAAGAATACTGACCAACTGTACCACATTTCAAAACAACCCTCCATTAGTACTTTTAGGTTTATTCTATTTTTCTCGACAAACAATCCATTATTTCTCTCAGGTACTGCAGTTCTACAATACATCTGTTCTTAAACAACTTTATTATTTCATATCCTTTCTTTAACTACTGGCTCCAACTCCAACATACATAAATTTCAACCAGACAAAGTACCATCACAACACACCACTTTTAAAAGAACAAATAAAATGGCATACTACATACACAATAGAAACTTCTAATACATAACGGAAACTGTACCATCCAAAAACCAAAAATTCGCCAAAAATTAAATAAAGAAAATAAATTGATAACAAGCGGTAATCAAACACAAAAGCTTTTTTACCTCCATACAGCTATAGAACGATAGAATACACGAATAAAAGCGATATCAAAAAATTCAATATACGAATAAAAATAAAAACAACACAAACGAACCCCCCAGTAAAATATAATGTAGAATGAGAATAAATAAGAAAATAAATAAATAAAGAACTCTCGTCAAAACAAGACAAAATACAAAGAACTCAGCTGCCTCTAAAGCAGAGTTACCATAGTTGTTAGAAAGATAAGCTTTTAATAAAAAACATATATTTTTCAAATGCGGTTGTTAATAAAAATAAATAATAATAATAATAATTTTTTGTTGTTATAACCAGAGAAAATTATGTATTAAAAACAGTTTTGATTAGCTTTGCACAATTCTGATACCGAATTCAAACAGTCATTTGAAAAAAAAAATCGGTTTCAAAACATGCCTTAAATGTATTTTAAAACTTTAAAGTGAAATTATGAGCTCAAAAAAGTAAATCGGACTTGTCCCGTTATAACTTTGAATGTCTCATATTCAAGAGAACATTATAATAGTTAAGTCAACGAAATAAAAATAAATGCAATGGTCCTTCAGGACCCTATTTCATAAACATTGACAATGCGACAGGTGGCAATTTTGTAAATTACAACTTGACAATTGTCATGAATTCTGTCCTATACAATGGGCAGGTTCAGAAACGTTAGGCACTAAATATTTAGGTAATTTCTCGGTCTCTGATTGGTCAGCTGTCAAAAAAAATCTTTCCAATTTAGGTAATTTTATTGGAAAGCTAACTGGAAAGATAGGCAAGAAAATTTTCCCTAAAAATTTAGGAAAGTTTTTTTTGTCAACATGACAGCAGATTGTTTTGAATTAAAGAATTAATTTAGCAAAATTAAATGTATTTGTGTGAAAAACGAGTAAAAGTGCATTATCGGTTATAATTAATATTATTTATTCATTAAAGTTAAGTGAAATTCGGTGTCTTCCCCATGCGATCGGTAAAATACTTAAGTAAATTTTGAAATTTGACAATAGCATCATATCCAAACTAATTAAGTCAATTTCCTCAAATTTCCGTTCAGAAAATGACGTTGCCTAAATATCTAGTGACTAGATTCTAGTCCCCAATATTTCCTGAACGTGCCCAATAATTGACAGTTTTGTAGAACTAAAGTTGTCAAAATTTAGAATCATAAAAAAATTCTCATGATAATGAATTTTCAGGGATTTTTTTAAAATTCCCACACAAATTTGTCGTGATATTTTTTTGTGGAACCAAAAAAAATATAAAAATGACAATTTTGTCAACATGTAGTTGACAATTGTGACACGGAAATTAGTTTCGATCCAGATTTGGTAGTAAAGTGACAAGCCCGATAAAAAATGTAAAATATTTACTTCTGCAATGATAGTGAAGAAAATTCTGAAATGCAATTATGTGAAGTTCGCTGTCCTCTGCTTTAAAAAAAAATTAACAGTAGTTTTTCTGCATTAAGAGAATATACCTACATAAATTTAATGACAAAATTCTTGTCTGTAAAAGTACAGTGGAAAATATCTTTTTTTAAATTGGTCATAATTTATGTCCGTTAAGCTAGAATTGTACGTTCAACGAAAGCTTAATCCTAGCCTTAGACTGTCTTGGAAGTCGACCACAGTATTAAAAAAATTGTCATGAGAAGATATGTCTATGAAAAATTTCTCTATATATGACATAATTGTCCTTGTTTTTAACTGACAATTATGTCACCTTTCAATATTTTATGAAATGGGTATTTGTCAGACAATTGCGACAAAAATTTAAAATACATACATATTTACGAAATGCGAAGGAAGTTTTAACCCTCTCCTACTTACGATCTAAGATCCGTGAGTAAGTAAATCGAATACATAGTTTTTACTTTTTACTTTTTGACTCATTTGGTCTAAACCTTGAAATATTTTGACTCAAAGCAATACTGTTCTAAAGAGCACTTAAAAAATAAATTGAACTCAACGAAAATACCTTAATACCCCGATTCTTCCCCACTGTCACAACTTTTGAGAGTGACTGTCCACTGTCATAAGTTGTGACTGTGGGGGAGAATAGGGGTGTTAATATCACGGTATATAATTACTTAAATAAAATCTGTTTATAAATAGCGTTTTAAATGATCTTTTACACAAAATCAAGTATTTTTAGAAAAATCCAAAAATGTATTTTTTTGAAAAATTTAAAAACAAAATTTATAT
Organism: Episyrphus balteatus; assembly: GCF_945859705.1. Lineage (NCBI taxonomy): Eukaryota > Metazoa > Arthropoda > Insecta > Diptera > Syrphidae > Episyrphus > Episyrphus balteatus. The sequence goes on along the minus strand of NC_079136.1, from coordinate 101,477,929 downwards.
AATGATTGTTTTAACATTTCTGTATCAACATTTTTGTCGAAATCTGCTTTGTCGTTAACGAGAAATTCATAAACAAAAAAAAAAACTTTCTATGTCAGGTACCGTTAATAACGGTACAAAAACTATTTTTTTATTTCCAAAGGAAGCTTTTATGTGTTACACTACACATACAAATTTTAATCAAAATCTGTTTCCGTTATATGACAGGTATCGTTAGTTTTGGTCCTAAAAAAACTACCAAGTTTGAAAAAAATCTCTTCATTAGTTTAGGCTGCAGCTCCAGGTACTTAGAGACGGATAGACAGTCAGACAGAATTGCCGGACCCACTTTTTACTTGCGATATAGGTACTATATATCAAGTTATGCATTCGTACAAAAAAAAAAAGTTGAGATAACATTTTTCCATGACATTACGATGTTAGACAATGCCAAAAAAGTGGGTCCCGGAAGTCCGTCTGTCTGTCTGTCTGTCAGTCTGTCAGTCTGTCTGTCTGTCTATATAAGGAGCTACAGCCTAAACGGATGGACCGATTAATGTCAAACTTGGTAAACCCCCAGAGGGGTTTTTGGAATTAATTTTTTTGGACCAAAAATAACGGTACTTGTCATATACCGATTTTAGTAAAATTGAAATATCTCGAAAACGGCTCTAACGATTTTGTTTAAAAAATTCAAATGTTAGTTTTAAGCTAAGGTCTATCTTTCAATGAAAAAATTTTTTTTTGAAAATCATTATTATTAACGGTACCTGCCATAGAACCGTTTTTTTCAAATCCGATTATCTCCGAAACTGCTTATTCGATTTCAACGAAACTTTTTGTGGATAAGCATTTATATAATTTAAATATAAGCCAAAAATAAAATTTTGAAAAAAATAATTTTTGGATTTTTAAAAAAATTTTGAAAATCAAATTTTCGAAAACGGGACATTGAACTTTTTTGAAATTTTGTTTTTAGATGTTGATTAGTGATTTCTACCAAATGGCATACCAATTTTATTTTAAAACTTTTTTTCCAAAAAAATATTTATAAAAAATTAGTTTTTTAAAAAACGGCTCTAACGATTTTGAAAATTTTTTTTCTAAAAATGCATGTTAATATATCAATCAAAACTGCATACTTGTTTTGGAGGGCAATTTAATTTCAGATTTTATTTTATTTTTTAAAAAAACGAATTTTGTTTTTTTTTTCCAAATTTCTATATAAAAAGTCTTAAAAATTTAAGCAACTTTAACTCTAAGAGCAAGTTCGTGCGACCCAGTGGTGCATTTTATTTATCATCGCAATGTTATGTAAAATTGTTATCTCGAGTTCGATTTTTTTTCCGAATCCTAAACTTTCCCTATAGTACCTATGAATATCGCAAATAAAAACACAGCTATTTAGTCTTCTAAACGAACAGTTTTCAAGAAACTTATTTTTTGGTTCAAAAAATGATTTAATGTGCTATTAAATAAAATAAAATTGTTCTTGGAAATTCAAATCTCTAAATAAATTGAACATTTTGTTCAAGCATTTACTCAATGGCAACACTGGCTGCCTTACTCCATCCACATCCCCAACTGTATATGAATGATATAGAGATTAGAGGTAGACTTGTAAAAGTATTTCACTGAGGGAGTAAAAGCACACGACCTAATAAAAGCTCTCCAAAAACCAAACCAATCAAATTCAAATTGTATTTGTGCGAATTGAAAACTTTTTACCAATCGGTCAAGAACGCTTGTCAGTGCTAAACGCGATTCGCAATATCTTCTGAGTATAAAAGATAAAAAAATTCAAATTGTATCTAAAAAAAAAAACAAAAACAAAAACAATAGAAATTTTTCTAAGAAACATAAAAAAAATCTGTAAATTGTGAAGAAACTTAAGTTTTTTTTTTCAAAATTTTACAAGAATAATATTTTGTCATTTTTGTTTTGTTCTTAATTCACATTAACAACAATTTCGTGTGTTTGGTTTTCTTATTTATATAAGTGTCAAATACTATAAACTAAAAAAAAGCTTTTTCCAAATACCACATATTTCTAAATTTATAAGAATTTTGAAACAAGTCATTTTGTAAAAGTGTCAAGTAGATTTGTTGTTAAAGTTCATGGGTTTCAAAACAACCCCCAAATCAAACTTGAAACTTTTAAACTATTATTCCTCTATAAACAAAAACATCTAATAGATGTTAAAAATAAATAAATAAAAACAGCAATTAGGAAGTGTTTTTGGAATATTTATACAAATCTGAGAGAAGCTTAATTCCTTTTTTTTTTAATAAAACCTCGTTGTGTGAATTTGCAAACAATACAACAAAAAAAAAAGAGCAGATAACACCCCAAAACAGAGATAGAAAAAAATATATCATGTCATATGAATAAGTGTGTGAAGCAATGAAATAAATAAAGAAGAAAAAAAAAAAAACAATAATAATAATAATAATAAAAAACAAGTTTTATTTAATAAAAAATATTTTCGGGTGAATTTTTCCAGTGTTGTTTCCTGTGATTGTATTTGTGTCTATCACAATATTATAGTGAGTTGAATGTTCAGTTCACTGAAATCTGGAAATAGCCAGCTAAAATAAAAATCCATAATGGTAATTGGTTAAAAGTGTTGTTTAATAATTTTTCTTACTGTTATTTTGTTGTTGTATTTTAAAATCAGCAATTATAAGCAAAAATATGTACAAAATGTGTGTTGTTACACTTGCTGAATAGGCCAATCAAAAGAAATTATTTTCCTTTTTGTTGTTGTTGTTGTTATTGAATAAAGGTGTGGTGGGGAAAGTAACGGCAAAAGCTTAATACTTTTTGAAAAAAAAGTGAATACTAACAAAATTTCTATTAAAAAAAAAAGAAAAACAAAAACAACAACAAGTGCTGAACCGAAAACCGGGACGGAAGACGAGTTTGTTTATTTATTTCTTGTTCGTTATTGTTTTTTCTTTTGCTGACGTGGAATTCTTTTTTTACTTTCGATTATTTTATCTTGATAAAGCAGAACACAAAAGAGGACGAATTTAAAGAACAAGGACGAAAAAAGGTTAGTTGCTTGTTTTTGTTTTTTTTTTCTTTTTCTTTTTTTTGTTGTAATTTTATTTTTTATTACAGTGTAATAAAATGCCATTATAACGTCATCTCACATGTCATGTAAAATAATGATTCATTTTTTTTTAATTCTGTAGGTGGATGGAATATTTTTGTATTGCATTTAGCTATATTCCTTTTTTCAACTTGTGTCTACTCTTTTTGTATCTTTTATAATATTTCATCAGCTGATGGAAATGGGCTTTGAGGGTTGATTTCATTTAAAAAAGTTAACTTTATGGTGTAATTGAAAAAGTAGATATGGATAGAATATAGGTATTTCATGTATTTTCATGTATCTGATATTTCTGAAAAGATGGCGTCTTTTTATCTAGATATTCTATTTATCGTCTGGTATTTGGTATACTTTTTTTGTTTCTCTTTGTTTCGAACCAATACAAAAAAGGGGGTTTAGAGTGAAATAAAATTACACGACTGGGTCATTTTGTAGGTACATATTTGTGTGCTTGGCTTTTTGTGGTTCAAGGCTATTTAGTGGCATAGGAAGATTAATTGTTTTTTTTTCAGGTACAGGTCATACATTTCGAAAAAGTTTTTACATTTCCACGGTGACATGAAAGGACCTTGGTACATTTAGTGTTAAAATTACAAGTTCCTCTGCAATTAATTTTAAGGAACATTCAACAACATTATAGATGAGTTTGTGATCGCTAATCCGTAAAAATGAAAAAATTAGAGATGTTTTGCACTCCGTCAAAGTAAATGCTCTAATTGAAAAAAAAAAAAAAAAAAAAAAAATACTCCAGAGTATACCAATCGAAGTCTATTAACACTGGGAATTATTAATTGTTCCGAAGACAATTGAATCGTTTATTTTCAAAACATGATAAGTCCACTTTTTTTCAAAAATTCGTTTTTTTAACTGAATATGTTCTTGGGGGATAACCACACCAGCCTTCAAAATATGAAGCATATACTCAGTCTATATTCGATTTTACAGCTAAGCGAAAAAAAAATTTACTGTCAAAATATGATTTAAGTCCCGGACTTATCATCTTTTGAAAATAAACAACAACTTTCTTATGAGTAATTGACTCCACATAAAGAAGCTGACTACTGACTCGAAATCTTAAGTTGAAAGCGTCTTTCAAGTAAAATAACCACTCAAAACATTATATTCTATTCCCAAATGCAATTGTTTGATAAACTAAGTCTTTAAAAATAATTGTATATTCATTTTAAAACTAATTTCACATTCGTTTATTTTCAAAGTACCTATGATAAGTCCAAAACCGTTTTTATTTTTCATCTTTTAAACTATCGGTCCAAAAAGTAAATACCAAACGATATTCTGTAGTTAGGTAAAAGTTCTACAAAACATATTTTTTATACATTTTGCTACACTTAACAAAAGAAAATAAAACGTTTTTTTCTTCTCCTGAAAAATTTTAAATCATGGACTTATCATGTTTTGAAAATAAATGATTCAATTATAAAAGTGAAAAGAATGCAATGCGGTTTTACATATCCAGTGCAAAGCACAGTATATCTTTCATATAAAATTCCTTGAATCGTTAAAACAGTCAATTAAAAGAAGTAACATTAACAAAAAAAACTCAATAAAATCAAACGTTTTTGAGAATAATAATTAAAAATTTCGATTTCAGCCCTAGAGCATCAGCGAGAACCAAAGTAAAATCTCAAGTGGTTAAGGCTGTAGCTCGAGATAGAGACAGACCAGAGACACAGAATTTGGAGACCCATTTTTATGATCCCCCGAAATAAAAAAATATAATTATCAACTTAAGTCGACACTTTATTCATTTCACATTTTTTACTTTTAACTAATATATAAAAAACTAAAACTTTTTACTTTCATGATAAAAGGAGTACCTTGAAATAAACAAATGATGAAAAAAAAATTACGTATACACCAGAGTGACCTTATTTTTTTAAATGTAAAAGTATGTGACGAAAAACGTAAACAAACAACTCCGTTAATGTCAAATACTAAAGAGATAAAAAAATAAGTTCGAGTTGGAGAGAGATTTGGACAAACTTCACTTAGAGTACCTACTATCAAAAGACAAACAATCAGCAACAGAATTAAAATAATGTAATATGCCAAAATATATCAATCAGCTGTTAAAAAACATACCAAACGTATTTCAAAAAATATATTTTACTTTATTTAAAAAGAATCTTTTAACTCCATCCGTTCAAGTTAATAAAACGCTCAATAAATCAATGTCCATAGAAAAAAACAACACTTGAAACCATTCAAGTTAACAATAAAATAAAACAAACCCACATGTATACCAACATACATACACAACAGACTATTCTGAATGATTCAATTGATACCTACACTTACATATGTTTGTTAAAATTTATTTTCTAAAAAACTACCCTAATCATTCGCAAGTATTGCATCATGTCAAATATTGAATACGTTCATTTGACGTCACAACGAATAAAATACAATAAATTCATTTTGTTTTCCTCTCAGTTTAAGTTTTGTTTTTAACTTTGTATGTTTTCCTCTCGATATTCTTTGTTGAGAATTTTTGTTGTTAGAAATTATTGTTATTTTATAAAATTTTAATATATTTTTTTAATTTTGACCAGACAAGTATGAAAGTTTTACAGGGTGGTTCGGAAGAGTTTGCTAATGTTACAATTTTATAAATCGATTATGAATAAATAGTAGATAAAACTCAGGTGTGTGCTGAGTATTCAAACAAACAAAACAACAGTTTAAGAATTTGAAACTATGTACATATTTCAATTATTTACAAAACCAAACTGATGAAGTAATTTAAATTAATTGATATAATATTGTGTTCTTTTAAAAGAAATATTGTAAGAACATGATTCATTGTGGTTGTGTCAAAGCCAAACAAATCAATCGCTCCTTAACCAAACATAATTGGTTGAAAATTAAAGACATAAATTGAATCCACACGCACGATATTATTTGTCATAAAAAAATACTAGCACATCATTTTCTGAAAGGGATCATTTAAATATTTTGGAGGTGTGTCTTAATTCTAATTTTTCTAAAACAAATAAAGCTTTCGTGCTAAACAACAATTTTATGAAAGAAAACAATTGATGATAAAAACATAATTTTTTTAGCTTTGTGAAAAAAATATGTTTGCCCTTCAAGATATTCTATGTTTTCTTAATGATATTTTTCAAAATTGTTTTTTTTTTAATTTTTCGAAACAGAACCCAAAAATAGTTTCGTTCAAAATTCTTCAAGGTCAAATGCCGTTATCATCGTTTTTCCTCAAGTTTAAGCTCTCAAAAAATGATAAAGCTCAAATATTTCAGAAGCGACCTCTTGGTAAGCTGGTTTTAGATAAGATTAGGATTTTCAGTCAAAGCCTAATTTCGCTGAACTATAGATACAAGCTACAAGACACCTTTGGCATTCAATTAGTTTTTTATTTTCAGTTAAATACTCTCTCGAGGATTATTACTATAGATACCCTCTCTCACATCCGTGTAGTGCGGCTTTAAAACTAATCTCTATATTGAAAAGTAGGAGAAACAGAATTTCCTCTGTACGATTTTTATACAAAATATTAGAAACTATTATTTTTGTTTTATTAAAAAATACTAATCTGTTGTTGTTAAACATCCACTGGTGCTCTATTTCAAAGTCTCCAACCATAATACTGAAAAATAGGAAAACAAAACAAAAGATAAAAACTGCGCGTGGTATGCGTATCTGTTATTTATCGCAATTTAGGTTTTATTTACATTTTATTTAAAAATATTTAAGTTGAATAATAAAAATAAAATTAGTAGAATATTTTTATGTATTGTTAATGTATATGACATGATCTGCAATCGATTGAAATTCAGATGCAATTCATATTTTAAGTCCAGATGAGCCATACACATATTTAGCTCATTCATTAAATTGATTTAGCAAATAAATTTAAACTAATTTTTTCTTATCTTATCACTTGTGACAGGCTGGCGAGATTTAAACTGCTAATAAATTGTTTTGTACTAGATTTCCAAGGCAAAGCGCGCGCGCGCTGTTCATTCAATTTTACACACGACGCGCTACCTACTTTATTAGCGTGGTTTATAAAAAAAATATATTAATATGTATTATTTTGTTGTGTTTGATAAGAATATTGCTGTAGAGTATTTGTATATAGCAGAAGTGCCATTTATTGTTATTTAGTTCTCGAAGTGATAAGAAGACGAAGTGAGCTTATTTTATTATATTTATATATAATTGTAGTTGTAAAGGGTGTCAGAACACAACCAGGGTACGGAAGTGATGTGAATATTTTCATCATTGTACTACACGGAAGCGTTTATTGGATAACTTATAGATCTAAGTGCCTCTTCTTCAATTTTTAATTGACTATGATGTGTCACTTGTGAAATTGAAATTTTGCCTCCATAAATATTCATCTGCTGCTCTTCATATCCTTTTAGTTGCCAAGTTTTGTGTAAGCCACGATTTTTTAAATTTTTGATGATTTCGGTACAACTGTTGTCTGGAAAATATCTCATTTCGAAAGCAGTTGATGCATAATAAATTTTCTCGTTCGCCCTGGAAATATCAGCAAATATCCCAACAAACAAATCGGGACTTATTTCTTGATAATATATTAAAATTATAGACAGTTCAGGTTGGTAATGCTTGAAATCAATGAGATCGGTGATGTATGATTTTTGGACGTACCTATTCCATTAAAAAAATGTAACTTAAAAAAAAAAGTTTATTTTTAGTTTTTAATACAAATTGATCGAAATTGTCACGTTCATTTAAATACGACTAGTAAATTAAATATGACTAGTAAATCTTCTCTTGTACCTTATTTTTAAATTTAAATTTAACTTTATAATTTAATACAATTTTATTGTGGTAGGTAAATTCTGTAATAGTTTTCAAAACATTTGTTTTGAAACTTTTATGTCAAGGGTATTAAATTGTATCTTTTTGCTGCAATAAATTGAAATAGAGCCAACTTTGAGATACATCAATGGGAACTGTCTTAGGTGGAATGTGAAATGTGTTAGTCACAACGTAAACATATCGTCTGCGTAAGTTGGATGTCACATGTAATAGATGCAAATAATAGATACTATTTTATTTTGCCTAACAAAATGTGTTTCTCTAGAAAAAATGTAATTTATTGATATTTAATCAAATTAAATTTTTGCATTTATTTTAAAGATTTACTAGTATGTAGTTATTTTATTTTTATTTAATTGTACCTTTTCAATAATCTTTCAATCAATTTAAAATCAAAAATTAAAACGGAAGTTCCTAAACGAATTTTAGTTTTTTTTTTTAGAAAATCTTAAAAAAACGAATCTTATTTCGCTAAAATACCCGATTAGACTCTAAAGAGGTGATGCGCATCCTTTAAAGTACTTAACTTAGTTTACTTATGTAGGTCCTTATGTCTAGTATAGGGTACAGTTTCTGGAGATGTACTTCAGCTCTACAACAAACACCAGGTTCGATACTGGGACTTAGAATTTTTAATTTAAAGTGACGGAATGTGTACGAGTTCAGTGAAAACGTACTTGTACCTGTGCTTTAAGGACTCGTGAATGATTTTATCCCCATGCCAAAATAAAACAAAAAAATCTTAAAAGTTTCAAAAATACATTTAAAACAAATGGTCAAATGTAAAAAAATTAATTGAATATACATAAGTATTGGTCATGGTTTTGATGGGAGTATTTTGATGCTTATTTTCTCACTTCATATGTTTTTCTGTCCCATTGCATTTTCTTTATCTACAGCTGCGTTTCTCTTCCTTTTTATACTCTTGAACTGCAATTCATCTCAGAACTTTGTATTGATTGGAAATTTTAATTCAGTTGACCAAAAATACGAGTTTTAATCTATAATAATGCAGAAAAATGAAATAAAAAAAAACGCTTTCATTTATTTGCTTTATTTATAACTGGAAAACTAAAACAATATGTGATAGGTACACTTCAAGAAGTCAATTTTTACCTACTATTTTCTTTCTTTCTGTTTTTTGTTTTCGAAACCCCAGCCGTATTTTCTTAAAATCTCTTCTTTGCTGTCCCAATCGTGACAATAGAAAGTACAAGTTTTTTTTTTTAAATTACAATGTCTTACAAAAAATTTAAATATACGGGACAAATGTGACGATCAAATATCCTTATTACTTAGTATTTGAAAGTAACAACAACTAAAAAAAAAATCGTCAGAATTGGAAAGGGAAAACGAAGGCCGAGGTCATTTGGTGTATTGACTACATTCATTTTATTTTAATCCTGTACAATTCTAGAAAAAAAATAAATATTGTTTTTTAGACAAATGCATTGGCACCGACAAATTGTTGTGTATTTTCAAATAAAGTATTTACATAACTTTAAACCGTTAAGATTGTCATAGACTTGTTAAAAACTTATTAAATTTATTCTAGATAAATGTTTTTGTGCAAAAAAAAAAATAAAAAACAATAAAGAGGCGGAAAATCCATCGATAATTACACGTGTGACAGTAGATTTTATCATCTTAGCTGATTCTCATACAAAAGCAAATATCACAAATATTATTATTATTATTATTGAAAAATAAATAAAAACAAAAAAAATAAATGTACACAAAAACCAACTTTCTATGTTATTTGAAATTTTTGCAAATCGATTTATTCATAGGAAGAGCGACAGTGTGGCGCCACGCGATTATTCTTAGTTTGCGTCTACATTCACAAGCTTGCTTGAAACACATTGAAACATTTAAAGAATACAAAAATATTTCCCCACTACTACATACCATTAGCTCCGCATTAGGCTGTATTGAAACTGATGTTAAAACTTAATTATTCACTGGGGTTTTTCTTGTTTTTTCGTATCTAAACTTTTATATTTGTTGTTGTAGATATAATCAACAAGAACTCTACAAGTTGCTATTTTTATTGAAACTTAAATCTTTTTTTAGAATTTGCTTAGAATTGTGTACACTACACCACATGATGGTTAGGTAATGATGTTGGTGTTTTGTTTATATTTTATTTTGCTAAACAAAAAAAAAAACGCCATATTTTTTGTTTATTTGTTTTTTTTGCAATAGAAACAAAATAGAACAAATGCATATGACGAAAGAGAAATAATAATAATAATGCATAAAAAGTGCAATGTCACTTGTGTTATGTCTGTGCTCGCAATTGTGTAGGAGCAGACACGACTGCGTCTGGTTTGTTTTAGGGGTAAAGCAGGCGAAAGGAAACCAGACAACTTGATGAACTAGTTCGAGTGGTGAATAAATATCAGAGCGAATGATTTTTTTTACTATGGTGTTCTATTTGTGATTAACTTATTGAGTACCTATCTATTCTAATGGAAATAAAAGGTTTAAAAATAATAAAAATCTAACAACTCGCAGGGTGATTCGAACAACCCGCCATATGGGTGGTATTGTATGAGATGATACTCATCTCATTCTCAACTTACTGTAGAAATCCATTGAAAGTCTTTCCTAGCTTTCTATTTTTTCTAACTAGTGCCTTGCAGTTTTCACTTAAAAGTCTTTAGGTTTTAGTTAATGGGGATTCTAATTTCTTTGATCCAAAATTTTTGCAAGCTCAAAATTGTTAGTAATTTCTATTTTTTGAAAAGAAAATCAAGAACGAAATTTGAAAATTTCAAAGAGACGGTTCTGACATTGTTATCATACCCTTTTTCTCGTTCTGCGTTGACAATAAATCTTAGGTAGGCAATTAAAAATAAAGACTAATTCATAATTGACAACAAATAGAAATTTCGTTAAAAGAGCTCAAAAACAAAATTAAAGATTATTAGTTTGACTGTGTGACAATAAAACAAAGCAAATACATGTATTTTTGTTGGGACTTAGCAGGGACGTTTTTTAGTGCTTAAAGCATAGTTACGTTTTAATAAACGTATTGTAAGTCTAACCTATCGATGTTATATTTTGGTTTTTCAATTAAAAAAAAAAAAAAACATTACTCATACGCCCCAGTTACTGAAGTTTTCCCATAATATGATATTTTGATGATGCAGTATGTATTTAAAAGATCTTACAGGCATATTATGTAGTTAAAATTATTATTATTATTATATTATTATTATTTTTGATTTTCATGATAACTTTTTTACCTCTATTGCTCTTTTGAAAGATAAAGTTACCTACTTCACTTAAAAAATAAAATTGTCGAAAATATCTTCTAGTCAGAAATATTTTTTTTTTTTTAATAAATTCACAATTATTTTATAACCACTACCCGGGTTTGTGGTCAGATCTTGGTAGAATAAAGTGAAAAACTTTCAAATAATTACTTTTATCTTTCTTTTAATATTTAATACTGAAGTTATCAATTAATATTTAATAAATTTGTAAATTTTAATATTTCTTTAAAACAATATCATTATACATACATATATTTTTCCAGATATACCATTACTTTACTCTTTAAAATGGTAAATCATTTAGAATATAGGTTTTTTTTCTCTTTATATTAATTTTAATAATTTAAGAATTTTTATTTAAATAATATCCGTATAATTCTTTTTAAGAGTTTGTCAAAAGTTAAAAAAGTGTTTTTTTTGCTGTTGCTTTGTTGCGGAAACAGAAAAATATAAACTCATTAAATAGATACAAATTTTCATTACAATAATTTCCATGATAACATTTTCGATAGGGGCTAAAATTTATTGTGGCAAATAAGGTTTTTCATAATTCAAAAACCAAGGTACATACTTACTTAAAACTGATCACTCGTATCGAAAATGTTGCCATAAGTAACCCAAAATTTAAATTGAGAAACGGGTAGCGTGTTTGAAGTTTCTTTAATAGCTTACCAACTTACCCCCTTTCCTCATGATAGTGATGAAATATCTTAATCTTTAGGTGTAGCCGTGTTTCTGTGAGATTTCGAAGTCACAAGTCAGTCAGTAAAAATCTTCAAAAACTTCCTTTTATCTTATACCAGGGCCCTATTTCACCAACTACAAGGTACAAGCACAAATTTGTAACTTGTAGATCACAAGTACAAATTTGTACAATGAAATTCTGTTTTACAAAGTACAAATAAGTAATTCACAAATTTGTGATTATCGAAAAAAAAATTACAACTAACTTTTGAAAACCACAAGTTTGTAGAATTACCGTTATATATTTTTTTCTTGTAAACAACAAGCTTATCTCACAAACTTGTAAAGCTCGTTTTAGTCTTAGCGGTGACCGTTGAGGCGTTGAGTTACTTAACTCATAACGACAGAGGTTAAAATTGGTTTCAAATGAAAACTAAGTTGATAATGAATATGAAAAAATAGGATTGCCATTTTTAAAACTTGAGCTCTTATTTGGCAACCCTATTTTAAACGGAAAATTGTCAAATAACTAATACTGGCACATCTTAGTAGTTTAATCAAATAAGAACATTTTTTAAATGCCAAACAAAATTGTAAATATATGTATATGTATTAAGGTTTTTGTATTGCTGGATTATTTTATAATGACATCCATGGATTTATAGAAGTAAAACAAAAGGTAAAATAATAATATTGTAAATAGTGAGGAAAATTAATAAAATAATTTAAGGAATGAAGAACTACAAATATGAGAAATAAAAACAAGCCTCTTTGATCAAAAGAGAACGAATTTTTCATACTTAAGAGGCTGGTTATCAGGAAAATTTTTTAAACAGATATTTTGTGATGTTTTCATTCGATTTGAAACACAAATGCTATACAAATTTTTAAAGCATTTGTTTTCCATTACAAATAAACAAAAAATATTGCAAATAAAAAAAAAAATTGCATTAAAAAAATATTGATTGCAACTGAAATAAATTACATTTAAAAAAAATATTGCAACTGAAAAATATTTGCCTTAAAATAAAATATTTAGGTATTGCAAAAAAAAAATTTTGCATTAAAAAAATATAATTGCAACTGAAAAATATTTGGATTGAAAATAAAAATTTTATTGCAAATTAAAATATACTAAAAACTAATTTTATCGGAAATAAAAACATTTCTCAATAGAAAAAAAATCAAGGCAAAATGTGAGTGCATTGAATATTTTTTCTTAAATTCGTCGAATTTCTTACAATGGGTATCTGACCATACCTATTAGTTATTAGTTATTTCGACGAATATTAAAAAAAATTATTTGATACACACATTTTGCATTTATTTTTTTTTTAATGCAGAAAATGTTTTATTTGTAATATAATTTGTTTGTAATACAATTTACATTTTACATTTTTTTTTAAAGCAAATTTTTTTATTTGCAATAAATATTTTTTTTAATGCAAATATTTTTCAGTTGCAATAAAAATTTTTTTAATGCAATTTTTTTACTTGCAATATATGATTTTTTTTTTAATTTAAAATGAATTTTTACAACCCTGAATAATAATAACATACCTTTTCTAAAAATAATAATAATGGCCTTCGGCGTAAGGCCATTTTAAACACTTTAATCACTCTAAAAACTTGTAACAAAAATGACATACGCCTTTGCTCTTGTAGAAAATTTTCACAAATAAATAGAAACTTGTAACTTTTTTTTTTTTGTGAAACAGAAACCCACAAGAAACTTGAAAGCTTACAAATTTGTTACTTGTAAAATACAAGTTTTGGTGAAACAGAAAATGGATTTTTTCACAAATTTAAAATTGTAGATTACAATTTTGTGATCACAAGAAACTGGTGAAACAAAATTAATCGAGTTTTTCACAAATATTGTGAATATTACTTGTAATTACAAATTTGTAAGTTGGTGAAATAGGGCCCAGATAAAATGCGAATGTTTTGGAACAATTTGAAACAATGAAACCAACATACAAACAAAGCTTTGTATTGAAGCATTTTCATGAATTCGAAGCGTTTTCGTGAAAAGTTTTTGGTTTACTTTTCAAAATTCTCACAAAAACACAACTTGTAAGTACCTATCTAATCTGCAAACCATCTACCTGTACAACTCTTTGTGAACTTGATCATTTAAACCGGTTTAAATTTATTATTTTCTCATTTATTTCATGTCTCCGAACCCTGTTTTGGTATTTGTTTTCGTTTTCTCACCTTGCTAATCACAGGCAACATGCCACGTGTTGTTTAGTTATTCTTTTTTAGGATTTGTGAATTTAATGTGATATGATTGACTCGGATTTCGAACGGAATTTTGATAAATACCCACATGATATTTCGGTATCAATATGTAAAAAATTACCATAAAAATAGGTACCTATTCCTTTTGGATAAAGGGCCAATAGGTACCACAGTTTTTGTTCAAAAATTCATACCTTTCTACATTTTGTATGAATTTCACCACAGAAATTGCTGTGTCATATGATGATCTGATGATGATTTCCAAATCAAAACAATAACAAAAAACTTCTTTTTCCACAATTTACAGTTTATAGTGTTCAATATCTATCTATAGGTAAATATATCAACAAATTGGAATTTGTGTTTGTGTGTGTAATCATTTCTTTCCCTTTACTTTCTATTCTAAAAAAAAAAAACAGAATTATAAAACAGATACAAATTATTATTGTATCTACATTATGTAGGTATAGGTACCAACTATACCAACATACATATTTACATCTACATATACAAAAAAAGTAAATTTAAATTTTCATTGGAAATGGTTAAATGCGAATAAACAAAACTTGCGCACAAAGTGCAAAACTCATCCACAGCCACACCAACCACTAAATTTTCAACAAAAACAACAAAGAATGAAATAAAAACGATAGCAAAATAAGAGGCAACAAAAAAAAAGAGAATTAGGTATACTCGTATAGTCGAAAGAATAATGGCTGATAAACATTGGCATCAAAACAAAATTTGAAATATAAACACGACTGACCTTGATCTAACAAACACACTGAAACAGAACAGCTGCCTACCCCCCCAACCCGCACAATACAAATTCGTCAAACAACCTTCCGTTTCCACCCCCTTCATCCACCATTATAATAAACCATCAAATTCTCAAAGTTAACTCAACTCACTTACATTTATGCATCGAGCTGACGAGACGCGAGACCGAGAGACACACAAAAAGCTCTTTTTCAATTCAC
This sequence comes from Episyrphus balteatus, assembly GCF_945859705.1. NCBI lineage: Eukaryota > Metazoa > Arthropoda > Insecta > Diptera > Syrphidae > Episyrphus > Episyrphus balteatus. The sequence continues at coordinate 101,462,813 of NC_079136.1, read as the reverse complement.
GGACTTTACACTTTGTACGTGTATCACCCTATATCTCTGCTTTTCTTTGTTTGTTTTTGTGATTTTTTTTAAATTTTGTTTTTGTATTTTTCTGTTTGTTGTTATTTTTATTTTTATATTAAATCTACCTACCTACATAGGTATAATGTATATGAATACGTGAGCACACAAAAGTGTAACAAAATTATGGAATGCTTCTTTGTTTTTCCCACGTATGCTTGTGTGGTAATAATGGTATCTTAATGCCTTTTAGTTAGAACATTAGAAGAACATACAAAAAGAAATATTAACAGCCAGGTATTCAACTTAGCTTATGCTTCGAAAGGGATGAGAAAAGTGTAGGATAAGTAGGTACCTTTCTGCCATAATATTTGATAGCTTATAGATATGTAGTTATAAATAAATTGAAGAGAAAACAAAACAATAACAGTGAATTGAAAGCCTCATCAATTGAACTTAATTAAAATGGTATAGATATGTATGTGATGTGGTTCTTTATTTAGTTTTTTGTTTTCTTAATAGCAGCAGGACTTCCAAAAGCTATCTGAGATCTGACGTCAATAAAAAATAAATTTCGATTATTGTTTTCTATTTTTATTTGAAAAAGGGGGCGTGCTCATTAGTAGAAACTAATATCAATTCCTTTCATAGAACCGTAAACAATTCAACCGATTTCAACAAAATCGCGAAAATCGTTTTAGTAACTTTAAAAATTAAAAATAAATAAATCGAAAAATAGAGTTTTGGATTTTTTAAAAATACATAAATCTCAATTTAATTTTTTTTTTAATTTTTGAAAAATCTGCATTTTGTTCAACAAAACAGGGATTTTCAGAAAAAAAAAATACAGAAATGTGGAGGCTTTTGTTTAAAAAGAAATAAACAAACAACAATTTATTCAAGGAAATGTTTTAATTTTTTGCTTTGTTGAAAACCATCATTTTCTTAAACTTTTTTTCAAATACATCGTCGGCGTAAAGCAAAATTATTCTTAATCCACTTTTTCCCGAAAATGAGATATTGATGCGGTTTTACTAATTTGAGGGTGCTCTTTCCGAATTTGAAAAGGATTTTTGTCTAAAAAATTTCTTTTCAGCAGATAATATAACTTAATGGGACATAGAACAATAAACACAGGTAAGTAGCCTTCTGAAAATGAGACCCGAGTGTTCTTGATCCACTTTTTATTTAAGGAAAGTGCGTACTTGTATACAAATTGTTCTATGTTCAATTTTGGGTTTTAGTTTTAAAAAATATTTAAAAATAGTATGCACCTACTAATGAGGTAAACTTGTATGGTTTATTCAAGAAAAAAGAACAAACTTTATAAAAAACAGAACTTGAATGGCGAACGAGCAGAAAAGTGTCGCTTTAAACCAATTTGAAACTTCGTCCCGTGTAAAATTTGCTTTTTGTGACTTAGAACCATTTTGCTTTACGCCGACGACATGTATAAGAGAAAACAGTTTACAGCTTTATAATATAATATAAATAAAGCTGTTTTTTGCTTCTGTAGGAGGTACAGTTAATAATGACTTTCGAAATAATTTTTTAAAAAATAGACCTGGGGTCGAATTACGGCACACGATTACGATCATACGTTAACGTTTTAACTATTTCTGTCTCTATTTAATTATAAGAAAAAGATAGGGACACATAGCAACCATTCGTTAACGAACTTCTGCCGTAATTCGACCCCTGTTTTACAAGCCAACACTTGACAAAATCGTTTTTGAGAAAATTTAACCTTTCCAAAATTGGTATAATGTCAGGTACATGTATGTATTTTTGGTTAAAAAAAAAATAATAATTCCAAAATCTCCTCCATCTATTTAGGCTTTATGCTGACAGATGGACTTGTGGGTATGTACATATATCGCAAGTATAAGTTTCATAATCCACTGTAGATACATCGCACACGTTACTTTGTTTTCACTTATTTGAAGTACTAAAGTAAACAATTCTAAGCTCGTGCCACTATCTGTCGCGACATTTTCAAAGTCTTCAACACTCGGAGTGTAATAACAACAAAACAAATTGTAATATAATCAATCAAGTTGAATTAAAAATGCATTCAAAGTGCATTTCAAGCTAAACCATTGTCTATGTCTTCATAAATAGTGGCGTAGTAGAATTTTTTTGTGTAGGACAAAGGCATACTTTCCCTCTTTGAGTAAAAATTTCTAAAAAATTACAGTAATTTTGTATATAATAATTGAATATAATTAAATATAAAAAAACAAAAAGAAAACACAAGCAAAACTTAAATATTTTTATATTTTTTGAACATCGTAGGTAGGTACTATCAAAAAAGTAATGTTTATTCCTCAACTGCATTTATGAGATAAAATAATCATATTTGCTATCCGGCTTATCCGAAAAGCAAAATAAGTGTATCAATTTCAATAAAAAGTAAAATGTCATAAATATTTTGTTTTTATTTTTTAATCAATTGTGGCCAATTATCTGATAAAAGTTTATCAGATTTTCTTTGCCCCTATCTCTAGGTACGCTACTGATTGTGAAGTGATGACCCTATCACTAGCAAAAATATTTTGTTTGACAAATTCATTGGAATGCACATGTAGTGCAAGCAAAAAAGAGGGCATTCATTCAGCAGAAAAAGCACCACGTTTTCTGTTTTTTTTTTTTTTTTTTTTTTCGTAACTAAGGTGATGACCGAGGAAATAATGGTTTTGCATTTTGTTATTGTTTTCTTTTCATTTTAACTGTGTCAATAATAACAAACAGAGTCAATATTTTCATTATTTTTCGGAATTAGAGTTTTATTAAAATGAAGCAAACTTGCTTTATGAATAAATAATAAATTGGATGACGTAGTGACGAATGCAAATTTAATAATTTTGTACATAAACAAAAAGAAATGCAAAACTCAATTTTGCAAAACGACCGCAACCAAATAAATAAAATATTTGCACAGGAGAATTTCTTTCGAGTCGGTTCAATTAAGATGAGATTATAAAAAAACTGAAAAAGATAAAATCCCGAAATACAAATTTTGACATGTGCCTACATTCTGTAATTCTCACCTTCATAAAAGTGCTCGAAAAACAATTTAAATCCTAGTGATAGAATAGCTCGTTAAATTTTTGAAATGCACTTTCATATTCTTTTCGCCCCATAATTATTTGCTTACTTGTGAGATAGTTTGGAGCATTTTTATAATTTTAAATAAAACTCATTTGAAATGGTGTTTTTCGAGGAAAACATCCTTAACCCTTTCGAACCCAAGCTATGAAAATCAATACTAAAAAATGTTTTTTCGGTATTATCGGGTCAAAAACATCACAACTAAGAAATATGAATAGCAAAAAGTTATTTTCCAAAATAATAAATAGCAAAACTAATGTGTTATTCTCATGTTCAATGTAAGTAACATGCACTGCCTATGACCACCAAAAAAAGTCGGAGAACTGAGAAAATAACTTTTTATGAAACTAAAATGTATGTTACTTCTTCTAAGCAAAAAAACAAAACACTTTCTGCATTAAGATTTTTTTTTATCTTTTTTTCAAAATTATGACCATATTTAAAAAAATTTTTTTGCAAAAAAAAAAAAAATTTGAATTTCAGTCCCTTTTTTTTATAGAAAAAAAATTAAAGGTATGATATTAAATTAACTTTTTGTAATAATCCAGTAACTAGGCATTATTATCTTTCAATTAAGCCATCAAAACCTAAAAAATTGTTTAATTTAATATTTTTTACGAATTTTTAAAAAAATGTTACATGAGAGTAACGCTGGGTCCGAAAGGGTTAATCATGTGCTATATTCTTTATACTATCTTGACTAATATATGTACATATCGTCGCCGTAAAGCAAAATTTTTCTAAGTCACAAAAAGCTAATTTTACAGGGGACGATTTTTAAGTTGCAAATTGGTTTAAAGCGACAATTTTGTCCTCGTTTGACATTCAAGTTATGTTTTTTATAAAGTTTGTTCTTTTCTCTTGAATAAAATATACAAGTTTACCTCATTAGTAGGTGCATACTATTTAAATAATTTTTAAAACTAAAAACCCAAAATTGGACATAAAACAATTCCTATTTTTCCTTAAATAAAAAGTGGACTTAGAACAAAATATGATGGGACTTAGAACAATCAAGAATACTCGGGCTCATTTTCAAAAGGCTACTTTCCTGTTTTTATTGTTCTATGTCCCATTAAATTATATTATCTGCGGAATGAATTTTTTTTGACAAAAACGGTTTTCAAATTCTGAAAGAGGACCCTCAATTAGTAAAACTGCATCAATATCTCACTATCGGTAAAAAGTGAATTTAGAACAATTTTGCTTAACGCCGACGATATGTTCATTAAACGGACATACCCGCTGATATCATTAGTTCATATCTTTTTAAATTAGGTACTAGATTATTATTTTTTTACTAAAAATTAAAAAAATGTTTCTGATAGTCTGTATTAAAATTCTTTTTTTTTTTTTAATTTCAGATAAACAAGCGTTATTAACGCTCTTTTTTTGGATATAATTTCACAATCCAAACAAAAGTAAACATCAAATCTAACACATAAATAAAAACAAATTTCGAAGGACGAGGCAGACCTATAGTACATCCTCAAACCTTCACAAATGAACTAATATGACTGAGAGTCAATTATTTTCTATGTCGGCTGATTTCTTTGATACCTCATCGAACAGCAGCAATCCGCTGAAGTTCGATTTGTATTCACTTGGTAGTGGCCTCAGTTCAAGCAGTAATAGTCTTCTATATAGTGGTGGGGGTGGTGGCAGCAATAGTCATCTGGCCTTCATCACCCAACCGACAATATCAATAGCTCAGAGCAATAGTAATAATTCCTATAACTCCGGTACCATCGGTTCATCGAGTGCAACTGTCACCAGCAGCAACAGCACATCGGTAGATAGCGTTCGGGAAAGTTTAATGCTTACTAACGCCATATCGATTCCGCGAAGCAGCAGCAGTATACACCACAACCAATTACACCACCATCCTTTGCACCATCACCATTTACAACCTAGAATAATGGCCGATTTATCAGATATATGTTTGGACTCACTCGAAGCGCCATCATTGTCACCAACTCTCCTGCAGGATGTGAGTTTGAGTGCATCAGCTATTAATTCTCATAATGCAAGCTCAAATGGAAATCTGTTGTTTCCCAATGAGTTGTCGCCACTAAGCAATAGCAGTAGCAATGGAGGTGGTGCTGGTAGCAACAACAGTAATTCTGGAAATGCAACAAATTCACTTGGTTTTGATGCCCACCAACCAACACCAAACTCGAATACAATGTGGAGTGATATTGGCAATGCCATTACTGCAACCAAAAACGAACCATTTCCAACCGAGGACGATTACATATTTCCAATAGATAAATCGGAAATACAAAATGCTAGTTTTCCAGATTATTATGATGAGAATATATTGGAAGATCTTAATATTGAAGACTTAATACCAACGAATCAAGGAAGTTATATGCTATCGCCAAATGTCACTGGATTCCATCAGCTACAAAACTCAACTCAGTTGCACAGTCCACAACCATCGCCAGCAGGTCCGCCACAACAATTGTTGGAACAACAACAACAACAGCACCAACAACAAAGTCAAAATCAAAATAATCATCAACAGCAACATCCAGTTCATCATCACCAACGGATACAACAGCAACAAAATTCCTTGGGAGTTCATCTTCACCATAATAGTTTCGATGAACGTCGACACAGCTCAGCTAGACATCATGGTTCCTCTAGTCCTTATGAAATTTATCATAGCACTCCAAATAAACAAATTAATTCAAATACAGCATTCTCGCCAGGAAATCAGGTATTTTATACTTTTTTCTTGTCCTTTTCCTATCATTACTTTATAATAATTTGTTTTATATTACAGGCGAGTCCAAATTCACCACTCCTTTTGAATTCAGTTACGCCCCCACCACCACATGCCAACCGTTCTCAATATCAACAAAATATGGTCAAGTCTCGTAATGTTCAGTTGCTGAAAAAGGAATTTTCCATGTCGCCAGATCGAAATAATAGCAGTAGTCTTTTGGGTCAGTCAGTTCCTGCACCCTCACCATCGCACATTCTACTTTCCGGCACAGCATTGAGTCCTGGCAGTAGTGGTTTTGGTTCCGCTCGCAAAACTTTGCTAAGCGATACTTCATCACGTTTGTCATCTTCAGCTCCAACACATTTGACGCATTTTGGCATAGAACAAATTTGGGGTAGACGTGAACCACGACAGCATTTATTATCCACTGGTTCGCTGGTCGAAGCAGATTCATACTCCTCCATCAGTACTGGAAGTGTTTTAAGTCCAGAAGGAAATGATTTCTCTCAGGATGACGAAGGGTATTCCGATGATGACAGTGATCACTATGAAGATTTGTCAAGCGATGGTAAAAAAAAAACGATAACTTCTTAAATTCCAATTTTTTACTAACGATGTTTTGATAGGTTCTGATAACGAAGATGATCGTACTTCAACTCCAAATCAATTGTCTAGCAGTAAGGGTAAGGAGCGATATTTTTGGCAGTACAATGTTCAAGCTAAAGGACCCAAAGGCAAACGTTTAGTATTTCAATCAAAGCTCGAAGATCCACATGTATTGAATGAGGTTACAGATCCCGTGTTCAGCCCCAACTGTTCAGTTCGGGGCATCAAGGTATTTAAAGTAAATACAACCCGACAATGTGGCAACAATTGAAAATTATCTCTTGAAGCTGAATTATATTGTGTATAGGTTACTAATGTATTTTTTTTCTCTTTTTATTAACTCTTTTTAGCATAGCGGCAAAGCACGCAAAGGTGATGGCAACGATTTGACTCCAAATCCAAGAAAACTACACAGCATTGGAAGGGAGTTGGATAAGCTGAGTAGAACTATTAATGATATGACACCTGTTAGTGAGTTGCCCTTCAATGTGAGACCTAAATCGAGGAAAGAGAAAAATAAGCTGGCGTCAAGAGCATGTCGACTTAAGAAAAAAGCTCAACATGAAGCTAACAAGATAAAACTTCATGGACTTGAAATTGAGCATAGTAAGTTTATATTTATTATTATTCTTGTTTTCATTTGGTATTGGCATTTACATGTCTTAGAAAAACAACATGCAGCTATCGGTAAGAATAGAAGCTAAATCCAGCTTTTTTCCTTTATTTTGCTGCGTGCATTGCATATTAGTTTTTGTTCAATGCTGGTATTTGTGAAATTCTACTGCCAAAAAAAAACACATTTTTTAATGCTAAGCTCAACATATTCTTGCCACTCATATAATCAGTTTTGACTGAGATATAAGAAATGTGCGAGCGTGTGAAAGAATACACAGTAGAAAATTTTCGAAAATCACTAGATGCTGAAACTTTTTGTCAGAGATGTCAACTTAAAAGTTTAGATCATAATGTTGGAAATTGTAATGATAATGTTAGAAATCCTGTATTCCGTTGTGTTGCAATCGCGGATATTTTAAAATCTTAAATTAATTCAATTACCAACTTTAATTTTCTGAGTGTCACAATAAAACCTTTATAATTGTTTTCGATTGCACGTGCAGAAACGTCCAGAATTATACAGAAGTATAACTAAAAGACAGATATAAGAGAAATCCCTTCTCGATTTCAGGTCAAAATCAACTCCAAAGCTCTAATTTCAGAAGAGAGTGGGAGTGATTTAAAATGTTCGATTGGATTTCAAAATGAGTGCAACGAATCGAAAAAGACATAAGTTACTTCTTTTAATTTTTAATTAATGCATTTTCTCTATTCTATATGAATCCATTTTCTGTTCGTTGGGAGGTAGGTGTTGCTGATTAAATTAGTTTCGTTTTCGATTGGAAGTGCAGAAGCATGAAGTATCAAATTATTGGCCAACACAAATATAAATTAAGCGATATCAGCTGTTCCATTGGATATCAAAATCAGGGAATTCCCCAGTGGAACTAGTCGAAAACTTACTTAGATCGGTATAAATGTATGACCATTGCTAGGCTTAGCATTCCCTCTACCCAAGTGGGTCAAAATTTAAGTAAAATATTATTTTGAAACCTCGCAAAACCTTATATCGTTTAAAATCCCTAACTTTATCTAGCGGCTTGTGTAAAATTTGTTTGTAAGAGAACAAATGGTGAGTTTTATTCGAAGTAAAAAATATTGAATTGAATTCATTTTAAAGGAAATTTCCTGATTCGCATACATAATTTGTTGCGTTGTTTCCAAGGAAAATATGCACATGCATGGATATCCGATCCCAAACTGTCCCACAGTAAAACTTTACAATTTTCTCTTTCCTCTTAGAGAAGAGAAAATCAAAACAAAAAGAATTATGTACATTGATCCTTTTGAGTATATTTTTTTGTTTCTTTAATTTTTTTTAATTAAAAAGTTGCAGCTTCTCAACTTAACATTTCGAAAGTTGAGCAAACCATAAGTTGATACACTCTAGATTTGAAAAGAAAATTAGAAAATCAAAACTCATACAAATGCCTTCAAAACGATTTTGTTTTTTTGCTCTCCTATAAAATTTGCTAAAATGGAGTCACACACTTTTCTGGTTTCACCGACGTTATATATTTAAAACTCTTGGATCAGTAAATTTAAAAATATTATATATGTATATATGTACATAAATTAAAAAAGTTAAATTAAAAAGTTGCAGCTTTTCAACTTAACTTTTCGAGAGTTGAGCAAACCATAAGTTGATACAGTCTAGATTTCAGAAGTTGAAAACAAAAATCCTCGTGTTGTCTTTTACTTTGAAGATTTCACTAGGTTTGCAAACCTTCTTTCAACTTTTACAATATTATCGAATTTCCAGTAAATATTAAAAAATTGAAAATTAAATTGACAAGGCTTAATTAAAATAGGAACTTTAAACTTGGATCAGTATGTGAATGAAAATTTAAAAATATTCAAAATCAACAGTCTAACGCAGACTTTTTTTTGGACTGATCCCCATTAGGATAATATGTAATAAAAGGAACTGCACCTATTTGTTTTGTTTGAATATTTTCATATTTGTTTCGCATTTCGGAATTTTGAATTTCTGAGTTTTTATTGTTCTTATTGTTTAGAAAAATTTTAGTTTTGTTTTTTTTTTTTTTAATATTTTATCATTTGTGTCAATCTTCTTTCCAGAGAGACTTTTAAGTGGAATCAACGACATCAAACAAGTACTTGCCATTAAATATCAAAACCAAGGTGAACCAACTGACGAACTAGATGAACGTATTGAGCAAATCTACAATGCTGCCATAAGTAAGTGATAATCAATTTGGAAAACTTATTTTTTTTTTAATATGTCCAAGCTAATTTATTTATATTATTAACCAAGCTTTTACAACGATTCTAATTGAATTTTAATTTTTCCACGCGCTGATTGCGATGTTCTTCCAGCTGGTCTAAGGATTGCAGGCGGAACAACGGACTTTGTCAACAATGTTTTGGATAATGTTAAAAAAGGTATTTCAAATGGTGGTTTAGAGGATCTACGCAACTCCTAGAAATGATTGAAATCCATTGGAGAGAATGGTGACAATTATGAAGAAAAAGCTCTGATTAAGATAAAAGGAGTCGAAGAAAAGAGAGGCAAGCGGATTAATAAAAATAAATTATAAAACATAAAAAAACATCTTAGAGCTGTGTAAAAAAAAAAAATACAACTACAACAAAATATAATACATAATTCGATAAGTGTTTCAGTTTCTTCAGTGCTGTGTAAATCGAGATTTTTTTTAAAGAAATAATAATGGTGAATTTTATTAAAGATACATATATATTTTATATGAAACTTAAAATACATACATAACTGTAATATGATGTATATTTATAGATATATTTTCTTATTTTTTGGCTTTAATAGTTTTTAGATTTTGTTTATTAATTATGAGTTGGGAAATTAAGAAAAATAAATATAATATATTATAATTAAATAATGCGTAAAATATATAAAATAAAAATTTGTAAGTTAAAAAAAAAACGCAAAAGATTTTACACAACTTTTTAAGCTACCCGTTTTACCTGTTAATTTGTAAGGTTTTCATTCAATAAGAATTTTATTTATTAGTTTTAAAGTTGCTTGTTATTAGGACTATAATAATGTTAAAATGGATTTTATTTTATACTTCAAAATGTTTTTTTTTTTTTTTTTTTTTTTTTAATAATTAAAATGTTAATTTTAAAATTATTTTATTTTTGTTTACGCAAGAGTGTATTTTATGTAGAGCTGCTGCTCGTTTTTTTTTTTTTTATTTGCAACTTGTGATGTTAAGTTTATTTTTTTGTTATTTCACTGATGTAATGTAATATTGTGTCAAAACAAATAAATGATTGAAAGTTCTAGGTTGCACTTTTGTCTGATGAACTAGAAATTTCATTTTTTTTTTAAAGCTTTCGTAGGTTTTTCTTATTCTTGTTAATTGACATTAAATCTGTATCCACTAACATATTGGCTTAAATTTTAAACAATTCGTTATGGAAAAATTAAAAAAATACTATCTAGAAGTTAAATCTTCAAATAAAATAAAGGTTTAAAAAAGATCTGCCAATGAACATGAACATTTTTAAAGGAATAATACCAACATTTTGTCGCTGTGTTTCATTTTTGTACAAAAATAATTTAAAAATATCACTATAACTTAATTCACATTTTCACTTTTTAAAATCTGTTTTACAATATGAATATTAAATTTGTACATGAACTGGTTTTACATTTAGCCATGTTTTGCTGGCTGCTAAATCCTTTGCAGCTAAATACATTTGTTGTAGTTAGTTCTATTGCATTTGTTCCTTCTTAAACTTTTTTTTTATTGTCAGGAGTATTGCCTCTTGCACTTAACATGCCGCCATTCTAACTGGCTTACAACATGTAAACATAATAGTTCTTACAGAGCAAATCACTAGAGTTGTATACCATACAGCGTCATTATTTTAATTTTATACATCTATTTTCTTTTCAACATACTTTTCCCTACCACATGTACATATGTACATGCAAGTACATTTTTATGAGAACAATCCAATTACAATATAATTTGTTATAGGAACTTGAAATTCTCTTCCACAAAAGTACTAACAGCTTTACCAAAATATTGATGTTAGTTAAATCTGAACTCCAATAATGTTTGCCCAGAAAAAAAATTGGTAAGTTCATCAGCGAATAAAATTTCAAGTTTGACTTTTTGAAGCAAAAATTACATGAATCAGAATATGAACATTCTTTGCAGTTAATAAAAATAACCTTTCAAAACATTATGCGTTTAGTTATTGTTTTTTATTATTATGTAATTAAAAAAAGTTGTTAATTTTAACTTTTCTTTTTACAGGCAATCTTTTTTGTTTTGATTTTGAACTGTAAATAAATTTATATACTGTTAAATAAACTTCTACTAAAAATCGCATAAAATCTATTTAAATGGACATTTTATTTACATATAAAGTACATATAAAACACATAATATTTATAAAACATGTTTAAGCTGTAGGTATAAGGAAGCGCAAAGCTTACTATTTAAATATGTTTTCGCAAAAAAAAGGAAAATAGTTTTTAAAATTAATTGAATAAATTAAATTCTTTTTTATAAAGTGATATGTTTAATTTTTTGAACATAATTTATTCATGTACCTATGTAATAATAAAACATAAAATTGATATAAATGTATTTTATATAAGTGATTAAAAATTATATATAAATAATATAATTAATATGCATAATATATTTTGTACCTTATATTTAAGAAAGAAAAAAAAATATGTACAATTACGTTTTCCAAAAAACTGAAAATTCTTGTACACAATCAAAAAACTACAAACTATTAATGTTGTTTTTTGGAGCTCTATTATATTGTAAATATATTTTATAAATTTATATTATATATCCATTATTACCTATATATTTATACTTGAAAATGTAAAATAATAATTGTGCATATAATAACAATACATTACAAAATATGCTTTGAAAATCTAAAGGTTTCAGAGATAAAAACTTATTTTTGTTTTAGTTTCATAGTGTTTTATTTTATATTTTTTTATAATTTTTGTTTGGTAATGGTATATGATTTGACAGAATCTTCAGGATTGGTTAGTTTAAAATCGTGATATTTTTTGATATGAAATTATTATATTTTCTTGTTAAGTATTGGCTAGTAAAAAAAAAACTTCCTTGCCTTTTTTAAATTGAAAGAGTGCTCTTATTTCGATGGAAATGGGATTTATGCACAAATGTTTTTATTCAAGCAATTGCTTGAAAAACAGCTTGATCAACATTAATTTTGGGAATTTCTATCGGCGTTTTTCTTTTTGGATTTTTTTTTTTATTTTGCCATATCGATTTGGGGACTTGGAGTTTTGTTTTCCTTGTTGCGTATTCCATTGTATCGGAACATTTCTACGAATCCTGAAAAAACAATCACAAAATCCGTTTGTAATGACAACTTGTATGAAATCGTTTACTGAAGTAAACGATAGTCACGACAAAGAGCGATTATGTAAACCGATAAAGTCGTTTGGCCAAACTCAACCGAAAAAAATATTTTTTTGAGGCTCACATCCATTATGGCAGCATCTTCTTCCTTTTTCTCGGCGCTGTTATGATCTCGATGTCGAGGGGATCATAACTATCAAACGTAACTGCTTCACACTAGTGATCCGCCTGTGGGGTTCGCCGGGTTGACCTCAGAAATCGGCGACAAAGCTCCCGGTTTTGTATTGTTCCATTTCTAAGGCCAACTGAATGCTGGTGTTTTTGCATTTGCTTGTACCAGGAGTTTTTAGGCCTACCTTTCTTTTTATTTTTTCTTTATTCTACCAGCATATGGAAGAATAATATGACAGCTAAACGAAAAAGAAAGTTAAACGATAGGTAAAAGGCAGTCGTAAAGATTAACGAGTATCGTTGAAGTAAAACGATCATCGTAATACGTAGTCGCATTTCAACGAGAACGAAGTAGTTTTAACGATTATCGTTTTATAAAATAGGGCCCCTGGTTTTCCGTTGTTACATGAAATTTATAAAATTTTGAATTTTGTTGTGTATATTTTATAAATCGAACCTAAGAAGTTATTTGTCGGAAAGGAAATTTGTTTGATTTAGAGCCGATTTTTCAATCTTCTAATAAACAGTCAGTTAACTGTTCGACGAATAAAGTTATTAGGCTCATAAACAATCAGATAAAAACATTGAATTTTTCAATCAAGAATAATTTATTCTACAGAATAACAAAAAAAAAAATTGTCAAATTCAAAAATATTTAAAATTAAACGTCATTTTTATTCATGATTGTTTTTGTTTTCTTGTGTTCCACTGTATTTTTTTTCAAAATTCTTTCAAAACAGCTTTGACAACTGACACAATATTTGTGTTCATATTATTCCTTAGAATAATTTTTATTCGTCTATGAAAGAAGCAGATAGTTCTATTCTTAGGAATAAGCTATATCTGCCTGTTGAAAAATTGATTTTTTCTCTATCCTTAGGAATAAGTACTAACTGACTGTTTAACTGACTATTGAAAAATCGGCCCTTAAAAAAAAAATCCTAAAGTTAAACTCCGAATAAACAACTATCCCAGTTTTTATACACTCCTGCTCAAATTTAACGCACATCATATTTATTTTACAGAAAATTCCTACTATTACTTTGTCTCACAGTATCGTGGTTATTTTCTCAAATAAGACAGGAGTGATCTTAAATTGAAGGTATGAGTAAAATGTTTGTGGGGAAGATTTGGAGAGATATGCTGAAGTCTATCTGTCAACCCGCTAACCTTTTAGAGATGAGTCATAAATTTTCATGAAGTAAACTCTACTTTACAACACCTACAGAGTTAGTGAGCTCTCCTAGACCTACTTTAAATACCCAAAAATACTTGACTGATATCCTCGAACACCATGCGGTTCCAATCACCCCTAGATTTGGTCCACAGTTCAGTCTGATGCACGATAATGCATGCTAGAGTGGTTTGAAAATATCTTCAAGATTAAAATATGCCACCCTTGAATTGACCACACAGATATTCGGATTTGAATTCAATAGAACATGTCTAGGAAATGTTGAAAAAAGTGCATTTGCGGCCGAAATCCACCTCCAAGCATTCTTGATCCACAGAAAATTGGAGTGAAAGAAAAGTTACAATAAAACCTTCAAATGTTAATTCGTGGAATGAATAGATGACTCCAAGTTGTCATAAGCGCTAGAGGAGACAATGCCAAGTATTGAATAAAATTATTGGAAAGAACTGTCACGTGCTTCCATTTTTAAAATTTTTTTTTCTTAAAAAACAAAAATTATTTTAATATCAGTTTTCAGACCTTAAATTGCTAAATTTGGTTCATCTTTTTTTTGGTTGATAATACTGTTGCAGTTTAGCATTTTTCTGACTTGCTTAATAATAACCAAACACAAAAAAATACAACAAATAATTTAAAAGCCATTTTAAATAAGATGTAGGGGTATGACTAAAGAAGAAAAAAGTGTGCGTTAATTTTGAGCAGGAGTTTATAATAAATTGTATATAATTATGGCAGCCAGTGAACGGTGAATAAATGATAACTATGTTTATGATTTTGTCAGTGATTTTTTAAAATATCGTTTGCGTTCTTATGTGGTCACTACGGTGTATGCGTAACCTTTTTTTTTATTGAAAAATCAGATCTGATAAATATAATTGTCTCTTAATTTATCAATCAAGCTATAGTTGCTGGCTACTTCCTCATCTTACAATTATTGCATCATGTCAATAATTCTATGATCTTTTGTTCTCCGATTATTTCTATCTTCGTGACCTTCTTTAATATAACATTAACTCCTATGGCCCACATAGGAGTTAATATTTTGTTATCCGATGTTACGAATTGTCTACTTTGACTTTCATTAAAAAAAAAGTTATGACTATAATAAAGATACATTAGACTGTTAATTACATTTCTTACAGTTGTATGTTAGACATCTGAATTTTATTATATAGTTTAAAAAAAGTCTGGAATTGGAAACTGTCCAAATGCGTGTTCTTTTTTTGTCGTTCACCGAAGCATCATTTATAAGTTAGTAACATCAAATGTTTAAATCTAAGTGAATATACCATACAATATCATTGAAGCCCATTTTAAATGTTAAACTTATTTTTATTTTATCAAAAAACAAGAGTCAAATAAGTATAGCTATCCCAATTTAGCAAACAAAGTTGATACAAGTTCAAAATTTTTAACATCGGAATACAAAATAGCGGTCTTTAACGCACATTGGATCACTCCTTTCCGTCACATGGATCTAGGCTAACGAAACCTTCGAGACGTAACTAAAAAGCGGATTGCATGGGTCAGCCCCTTGAGTTCTCAATTCGAACCTTGTTCCATCTGCTTTAAAAAAAAAACATTTTTTCACTTAAGAGGAATTAAAAAAATAAAGAGCTGCCGCTTGGATTTGACAGGATAGAAGATTGTATGTCTCCTCATTTTCGGCCCATCAACTAAACGCAACACAACATTGATTCACATCATTTATAGACAGTAATCTAATTTCATTTTCATCGGATATAAATGGAGCATGTGAAAGTACCTCGTCTAAAAATATGGTGTTCAAAATATATCAAAATACATTTTAAGGTTTGCTTATTCGTTAGTAATTTTATCATATTTTTTTCAAACAAAATTTAAGTATTAACATAAATTACATTTTTATTTTTTATTTTTCAATTTTAAAAAGTTTTCATTTTAATTCATATACAAAGGTACCTATAAGCAGATACAAAGAAACACAAAAAAGTGATTAAAGTTCAACTTAAATAACAAATTAAAAAAAAAAACTGAATTAAAAACAAAAATTATTTTGTAATAATAAGAAAATAAATTTGAAATATTTTTCTAAAATAAACGATGTATGTATAAATTTAAAATAAACTTCATAGAAATTTGTTATTTTAGCACAGCCCTTTGTTCGTGATATTTATTTTATACATACAAACAAAAAATTATAATATTTTCATTTAATTTTATAGGTCTAGATATAAGAGAAATTAATTGCTATATTTTTTAGAAATGTAAATTTAAAACTTTTGTATACATAATTGCTTTATATGAATACATTTTATTTAGAATACAAAAGATAACATAACTATTACAACTAAATATTTACGACGAAAAATAAAAAAAATATATATAACATTGAAATTCATTCAAAATAAAAGGTTGAGGGTTTATTTCACATTGTATGTGTATGAGTATAAGTCTTATCAGTTTATGTTTTACGTACATTAAATACGAATTTTGGGTTTCATCACATCATAAATTCAAATGTGCCAGTTTCTTTCACTTTCTAGGAAAAATGATTTATTTTTGGAATCATTTAATAACGAACACTATCGGGAATCTTCTGAGGAATTTCGTTTCCCTTGAAGTATTTTTTAAAGTGCAATGCACCTAAATGAGGTTATTAATTATTAAATTGGCTTCCCCTTTTTGAAATTTTAGTCAGATATTGTGAAATAAGCCTTCAATAAACTTTTTACACATAATATAAATATTCATATTTTTATAAAGCACATCATTTTTATAAAATAAGCTATGCAACATCCAAAACATCAAATATTTTTAGAGTTGTAAATCATAATTAAAAAAGATATTCATTCGTGTTAGGAATTGAAACTGCAAGTTGGGTTTTAAAAAGTTCTTAAATAGCTTCTTGACAATTATTTCCTTACTACAACGGCCATATTATTCACTAGTTTAAAAAATACATCTGGATGTAAAGAAATTGAAATGTCAAAAATAAATCCAAATCTATGATATTCACTATCACACAGAGAAAAGAATAGTCATTTTTAACTATTTTCATAGTTAAAATCGGGTTAACTACTATTTGTTCCTATCTCTAATATATTCTAATGGTATTTGCATTGATAGGGGACGCTCGAGACGCTTATCCACTTTCAATGAGTGACGCGGACCGCAAACACGTGCGTTTTCTTTAGTGGCAGCTATCAAAAGAAAATGTACCACGAGCTCATCGAAAGTAGAGAAACCAACGGAAACTAGCGCCCCCTGATAAAGCTTCACGTTTGGAATTGCACAAACTCTCGATATTTTATATTCTCTAAGATCCAAAATGTAGCTGACATCCTAAAAAAAATTGATATCAAATCTTTTGTATAAAAAAGAATTTTTAGAAATTACAATTTTTCAAAAAAAAAAAATAATATATTTTCAAATCCAAAGTTATTTTTTTTTAACTTTTATAAATTCTAACATACTAAAATATTTTTGTACAAAAATATTCGTTAAAATCGGTTAGTTGTTAGTTAGTTACGAGAAATTCAGACATCAAGTAAACGGTTCTATGACAGAAACCGGTTATAACGGTCCAAAAAATTTTTTTTTTTTTAAATTTCAAATGTAAGATCTTATTTTTTTGTCTAAATTAATTTTTTATCAAAATCGCTATTAAAGACATTTTAAAGAAAAACATTTTTCAATTTCCTCTCTAGTGAATACTGAAATACGAAGTTTGAAGTCAATAGCTTCAGTGGTTTAGGTTGCAACTTGAAATGCCTTTTTAATGAATTTACATATAACCAATATACAGAGAAAAAAATTATGCTTATGCAGAACAAAAGAAATTTATATTTCCTACAACCAATAACTTGTTCAGTTAAACCAATAGTTCAGGAATATACATAGATCAATTCGCGTTTTGCTAAAGGGCGTATTTCGCCAGAGGGTGGCATCCCGAAAACCAGAACTTAAGCTTTTCTAATACCCTTTTTTCAAATTTTCGTTCCACGAAAAAGTCTATCTTTCCTACCTACTAAAAGCCCATTTAAGATTTTTTTTTTTTTCTCATTTTAAATGCATTCAAAATGCAACATGCTTCAAATACATAAATCACATATCTGAAACGTTGACTTCTGTTAATTGTCAGCTTATACCCATTGCTCTCATCGTGCGACTTCTAATGAAAATTATTCATCTCGATTTGTGGTTTAAATTCAATAATTCCAAAATGACACAAAATAAAACACATTTTTATCCATTCATTGTAAATAAATATTATAAAACATAACATTAAGATACAATTATATGAACCAATAAGGCTACCTCAATTACATTTTAAATGTATGTAAATCTGTTTTTGCTAACAAAAACAGTAAAATATATTTGATAAATAAGAAAAACATATAAACATATTTTAAAATTATATTTGCCTTTCAAAAAAAAAAAAAAACAAAAACAAATTTTAATAAGAAACAAATATTTAAAAAAAGAAAACAAATTATTATAACGGTGTATATTTATTAAATAAAACTTGTATTAAAATAAAATAATAAATTGATTCAAATAATCAGATACATACATAAATATATGATAAGGCAAAAGGTCATGTCCAAAAAACAAACATAAGGTGTCCTTTATTTAAATTTTTATTTTAAAGCGATCAACAATTCTATAATTTCTCAAAGCAAGAATAGAAATAGCCATAGGAATCTTAAATTAGATTTGTCATATGAGAGCCAATACAAATTGTAAACAAACTGTGTTAACTAATAAATTTGCAAAGAACACAGAAATTAATAATTTAACTGCAAAAGAATGAATAAGTAAGTGCATACAATTCAAATACTTTAAACCTATAATGTATACATTGTGTATTTAAATAAAGGGAAAAATTGAGGAAAAAACTAAACAGATATTTTTCTACAGTTTCTACGTTGCATTTTTATTTATTGAACCAAGTTAGATGCTGCTCTCAAAGGCTCTAAAAGGTTCATTTAAATCAGCTTTTTAAAGTATTAAACTAATATTACTTTCAAATTTCATGGTAAAAAATGGTGAAAATATAGGTCCGACCGAATATCGAAAAAAATGTTTTTTTTTACCACCCGTGTAATAGCGTTTTCGTTTGGTCGTCCGGGACTATCCGGAATTCTTCCAAACGATTCTGAAACTGTTCGTTTGGCACTCAATGACAGTTCTAATTCTGAAAAGAAGAGAAAATCGATTCCGAATTTTGAAGCAGAATCAAAACCAGAATCACGCACACATGTTCACACTTAAGACGTCAAAGTAATGAAATGTCATTCTTTGTTGTTCATTTCTCAATTTTAAGATTTTTAACTCTGCACAAACTTTAAACTATATTAAAATAAAGTGAAGAAAACGAAAAAAAAAAAAAATAGATAACTAAATATTAAAAAAAAAAAATAAACAAAACAAAACTTTGATCACACGTTCGCATTTGAGGTTTGACAAATACAAAGAAACCCAAAAATCAGAATCAAAAAAAATGTATCCAACTCTGATCGTTTGGCATTCCGGATCGGACAGTCCCGGACAGTTCTGAGAATTCCCAAACGAAAACGCTATAAGTTCTCTCCTAGCCTCTCTTTTACAGTCTACCTCATCACTGCACTTGGACATCGTAGATTAAAAAGAAGAAGAAGACATTCCCCGCGTTCAACGCAGGCCACCTGAACTTAAGATCTGAATTTTCAGAGGCTCTGATTGGTCCTCAGATGTCATAAAAAGTTAGGTGACATTTAGTTACGTTTTTTGACATTTACTTACGATTTTCAGGTGGAAATTTTTATCTGAAAATTCAGATGGGTGTGTTTGTGTTGGTGAAGTTGGTAAACCTACCAAATGTGCTACACACTAAAATTGAATTTTGTGATTTTAATACAAGTTATAAATGGATTTGTTTTTATTTCTTTTGTGTTTGGACATTTGTTGCGGTGTAATTGTTATTTGTTGATATGATATTACAATGCATATGTAATTAATATATGTTTGTGTTCTTCCTCCGCATGTTTATGGGCAGAAATGGAATAATGAAAATAAATGAGGAAATAAAAAACCTAATGAAGTTGGGGACCAAAGCAAAATTATTAAATATACATAAGTGGATAGCGGAAAGGGATTTTATGAATCCAACAAAATAATTAAATAAATACTGAATAAATACTGAAGTGATCTCACTGAAAATATTAATAAATAACTCTTTTTTACGATCACTTGAACTACTTTTATTACCCCAGAAAAATAAAAATGTTCTTTTTTTAAAGTCAATCCAAGTGAAGAATAAAAGTAGATTCTTCGTTAATGTCAACGTCACAAAAAATCTGAACTTAAGTTGAGATGGTGCGTTGAACCCGGCCATTGAGTATATTTCGCACCTTTGAAGACATACTCATACTGGGCAATTTTAGAGGATACAAAAATATCCAAATTTGTTTTAATTTACATCATCGCCACAAGAAGTTATTGTATAGGTTCATTTGTGCCCTTGATTATGAAAGTGGACTAAGTCACTTTTTGCATTGTTTAAAGAAAAACTTACATAATAATTTTCTTATAACGATTTAATTATATTTCTTTTATGAAATCACAAGAGGAGCAATAAAGAATTTTATTTACTGCAATTTCCCTTTCAAATAAACTTTACACCTGAAATAATAATTATTTTAAGGCTAGATTTGAGGCCATTTTTAGGAGTGACTTAGTCCACTTTCATAATCAAGGGCACATTTATAAAATTTTGGTTACAAATTAGCTAGGTTATGTACACATTGACAGTACATAAATTAATAAATTTTCCTCTTAAGTTGGTCTAAAAGATCCACTGCACGCAATTTGGTATATAAAAGTTATGGATTGGATTGAGTAACAATTGTGCTGATTTCATTCGCAAACGAATATTTAAATCTATTTGTTCATATAATTGATTTAAAGGCCGTTAGACTCCCATACTTAATAACGGCTACTTGCGCAATCCGTTAGAATTTAATGAAAAATTAATAAACAATAATTTATTTAATATAAACAGAAAGTGAAAAGTTAATTTATATTAATTGCAAGCATTAGCCAGGATATTGGTTTCAACCATTTTTAAGCTCTATAAAAACTTAATTCACCTCAGATCCTGGGGACGTGTATTGCAAGTTCTCATTTCTTCAAACAAATTTCAGAGAGAGTTTAACCCTTCGCCCACTGAATACGGCTTTGTATACACATTAATTACTCGTTTTAGTTGAAGCTATTTATAAATTCACTTCTTCTATACCTACTTATCTTATTTGATATCTTATTTGATCAAATCTGAAGATCGATTTTGTTTTCCGAACTTACCATAAGTTAAGTATCTTAAGATATCGCCAGTAAAAACATTAAAAGTATTTTTCCATATTACAAAGAGGAATTGAAATTTATTTAATATTATTTAACCATTTTTTTAAATGGCAGAAAAGCTCATAAACATCGGCTATTTAGCCAAAGCAGCTATTGTTTTTATTAATTTACAAACTGCTTTACAAAAAAAGCTTGGAAAAACATTTACATACATACATATTTCATTTTTCAATTCTATAAGCTCATATTATTTTTTAATTACATATATGTAATATTTGTAATTATGTTTTTGTAATAGAAAGGCACTAAATATAAAGAAAATGCAAAAGTATATTACAAATTTAAAAAAAATTCAAGAAAAATATAAAAATTATGACTTTAATATTTGAGTATAGTTAGTTAAAAGATTCACAGAGTTAAAGATTAGACAAAATAATTTGTGGACAAATTTTTAAACATTTAACATTTAAGTCCTGAGATTACTTATAAATTTATGTTTATATCAAAAATATACATAGATAAATAGATGAGATATAAAAAAAAATGGTTGGATGCGAAGTATCGCGTGACAAATTTTCGTATTCTATAACTTCGAGTTTCTTATAATCCACTTTTTTTGTGCTTTAAAACTTCTTGTTAGGATTTGGTTTCTAATATAGTTTCTATCATGAGATTTATAAAAAAAAAATATGTTCTGAAAGAAGATATTTAAGAATACGAGATTTTGTTCGTGTTACAAAAGTATCTTAGTCACAAATTATAGACTTCAGATGAACCTTTATAGGTTTTAAATATTTCACAAAAAAATTAATAAGTATAAACATTTTTGATTTAATCATATTTTGCTTCTGGCTGCAAGTCAAACCAAGATGAAAGTCCTTGTGCAGATATATCCGGCTCAGCCAACGATATTTTCAACTATAAAAAATAGATATTTTTTCAGATTATTTCAAGTACAAAACAATTTAAATTATCAACTTACCATGCCAATAACTGGACTTCCACCATACAAGAAACCCTTTTGTGTACAAACGGTCACTTCAAGGTCTGTCTGCATAATTTCAGCAGATGAGATTACATATTCAAAGGTCGCTTCATACACAGGGTTGCAATTATCCTTGATGGTGTTAGTTTTTCTCTTGGACTCCTTTGCACGTCCTGGCAGTAAATACAATTTTACATATGGATCAGGGATATTCGAAGGATCAGTGAGTGGAATATGCATTATCTTATGAATTGTGACCGACAATTTCTGACGAGTTATACTGTAATGAATCGAGAGTTGAATGCGTCCAAGATTGTGTTCTCCAGCTGAGGTTGTGGTGTCAGGGAAACGATGGGTAAGAACAGCATCTGAATTCATACGAGGACTTCTTGGAGGAGTTATGGCTGAAATTGATGATGTTGCTGATTTAATAAGATTGTCTTCTTCCACAATTGAGTTTTCCATCGATGAAGAAACAAGATCCTGGAAGCATTTTAAAAATTTGAATAGAAAAGATTGCATGTTATGGTACAAGTTTTGTAAACCTTTGTCTTGCTGGAAATGGTAGCTCCCTCAACATGACTAGCTGTTCTCACGGAACTTGTACGAGACAAGGCTGGATTAGCTTCGGACATTGAAAATGCATCAATTGAAACGTTATCTTCTGTAGAATCAGCACGTTTTAGTACTTTAAGAGCCAAAGTCATAACAATCTTCGATTCAGGTCCAGATTTTTGTAGCTGGAATGGCTGTGAAACAATTTGCATATCCTTCATTGTTACTAAAGTACTAAGAATATAGGAGAAGCGTCCAATTTCATTTCCTGTTTTTTGATCAAAGATTTTCATCTGGAGGGTATCGTTATCAGGATTACCGACCAAAAAGGTGAAACCTTGTTCCCAAACTGGAGAATCATTGCGCAATTGGACTGGAGTTTGTTCAGTTTGTTTACCAACACTAACAACAAGGTACGGATCGGGGTTTGATGCTGTTCTGGCATGCTAAAAATAATAATAGTTTCATTAGGAGGTAGAGCTATGGAATACTTGAATTTCCAAGTTACATACTGGTAAATTCTTTGCTGAATCTACAAAGACAATGAGCAAGGCTGTACTCATTGATGTCACACGAAGAAGTTGTGTTTCCAAAAGCGCAGCTTGGAGATCTTGTGGGTCCGATGTAAGTTTGTACCACGATAAGCGTACATGTAGAAGACCATGCTTTGCTTCTTCAAGAGTTAACCACTATTTAGAAGAAAGATAAGTACAATAAAGAATAGGAGTTAATATGAATCTTTGGGAACTTACTGTGTCAAGAAGTCCTTTTTTCACAACTTGAGATATATCCACAGATGCTCTAAATTTGGTTTGAAAACATAAAAGTATTAGTATTTAATTTGATAAAACTGTTTTAGAAATAGAAACAAAAATAAACCAAAAAAAACCCAGAACTGAAAATAAAAAAACAAAATGTCTCTTTTGTAAACTTGCGTAAGCAAAATTTAACATGGTTGAAATTATAGACCGCAACAATTATTTTTCACATACACATTTATAAATCTTACAGCTGTACTTTTTTTTATTGATAAGTATCTCTTCGAAAAATAATACAAATACTGAAGGATACATTTTCCACCTGAACTAAAAACATAGAAATTTCAAATACCTTTATAGACATACATAAATATGAATATACAAACACAAATTTTATCTACACGATTTAGGTTTTCGAAAGTCATTGGTTAAATTACCTTTACAATTTTTTTGAAGATCTCTATAAATCTTTTTCTATAGCAGTTTTGTACCTAATTATGAAACTAACTAATGTAATTTTCGACGACCAGTAAGAGAATTCTAAACTGAATTAATTATTACTTATGGAAATTTATAAATCGGTGCAAAGTGAAAAACGAAAAACTGAGAATTTTCATTGAAGGGGTGTTGTACCGACCTATTCGATTCGAAATGTTATACAATATACATATTAAACACCTTTCGACCACCATAGAATCTTGAAAAACGGAAGAACGTTTGGTCATGTAGTGCATATTAAAATGACAAAAAAAATGATCTCAACAACGGATTTTTCGCTGAAAACCATGGAAAACATGTAATTCTTACGATATTGCCATCATAAAAAATAATATACACGACTGGGGGAAACAAACTTACTTTTAGATTTCAAGTTGCCATTGTAGGTAGGTATATATAATTTTGGCCAGGGTAAATAAAAAAAATATTTAAAAAAAAAACCTTAAATTACTTTTGTTTTTTTTTTTTTCAAAAGCAAAGTTTGGAAAAAGTTTCTTATGTCATTAATAAGAAGCAATTCCTATGGCAATTTAAAAATATATACCTACATATTATGCATTTTTATAATTTTTTGAAAACAAAAATTCAATTCAAAATAAATTCAGTAAATTAACGCATAAAACCAAAACTGCAAAAAAAATTCAGTTTTCTGTTTTCCAAAAAATAATTTTAATTACCAATTTTTTTGGAAAAATAAGTATCTGTGCAGTAAATTTTTATGCTCGCCCATCAAATTCTACTGATAATTATGCTTATACAGGGTGTCCCAAAAGTTAACGTCGAAACGAAAACGGTAGATAGGGTAGGTGGTGACAGCTATCAGAAAAATAATAAAAAAAATCGCAGCCATATATTTTGGGAGTTATGGGCATTTGAAAAAAAAGTAGAAAAAATGGTCACCCTGTGACGGTTTTTTATGTGCCGTGACTACAAATCTTAATTTTTCTCACTTTTTTCTGTTGTTACGGAACCTTGAGTAACCCCGCTATCAAATGCATTCAAAAATTTTAACTCAGCTGCATCAGTTTTAAAGAAAATATTACTTTTTTACCCAACTTAGTACTAAAAAATTTTAAATTTTACATGACTCTAATTCAATGAGCCGTAGTGTAAAAAAAATGCACTACGATGTTTCGGCAAGTTGCCTTAAAAGTTGGTGTGTTCAATTCTCTTTTCAAAATGGTATAACATTGTTGAGAATATTCCATAAATAACCGAGATAAAATTTTTTTTCTTAAGAAATCCGACTTTTTTTTAGGTAATTTTTCCATATTATTTAAGTTTTTGTAAACTTGAATAATATGGAAAAAATTACCTCATAAAAAAGTCGGATTTCTTAAGAAAAAAAATTTTATCTCGGTTATTTATGGAATATTCTCAACAATGTCAAACAATGAAATCAGTTTTGGGATAGTTTGTCTACCTACAACCTTTCAAAACAAAAGCCTCAATTTACAAATAGAAGATTATGTTTAAAAACAATCACACAAAATTTTGACTTCATAACTATAAAGTTACATAAAGATACTTGCAAAGATACATACAAGTACATTTAACTAATTATAACAATATCAAATACATATTATATTAATCTATAAAATTATTATTAAATAAAACAAAACATAAACTAAAGATTTTGTTGAACTACTAAAAGCCAACCTGCCGAGTGATTCGTCATCCCCGGTGCGATCCCAATCGAAGAGTTTTAATACAAGGATACTATGTTGAGTAACTTCCACAACGGCCTTTTATAAGCAATTTTATTTTGTTAAAACGCAGCAGTATTGTTATTATGAAAATAAAGCAAAATTTATATACAATATTTTTTTTTGGATTGGGTGCAATTTATCGTTTAACAACTAAATATTGCGAAGCCTTAAAAATTAAGCTAAAAACTTATGAAACATTTAAACAAGGGAATATCCTTAAAATGACATGCTGTGCTTTGTTGTGCATACAAATCAAAGTGATAAAAAGCTTAACAAAAATATTCAAAACAAACAGAAAAAAAAACACTTCTTCAATAGATTACAACCTGCCCAAAATATCATCGGCACTAACACCGGGTAGTCCTGCATCGCAATCCCATAAGTTGAAAAATACATATTGGAATATATGAGAACTAACCACAGCCTAAATAAAAATAAAAAATTGTGCAAAAAAATTAACATTTTAATCATAGCAGTGCAGTTAATTATTATTATTATCATTTTTTCTTATTTTTTTTTTAAAGACATGCTGATGCAAGTTTGGAAAAAAAGCATTTCAATCATTCACTTGCGTTTACCTACCATTTTAAACTACTAACTCTATAGCGGAAGTGCTGGGACTCAAGGTATTACAATAAATAGTTACAATTAGAGACATTTTTTTATGTATGGAGTAAAATAATAAAAATAAAAAACTAATAAAATAGTAAAGTAATTGAAAATAAAAACTGAAGAAAGATAGATAGAGAGAATTTTTAAGGTTTATGTCAGAACTTACCTTCCTAATTTTTCATCATTACTCGTATCATCAAAATCAAAAAGTGTGATGTCTAAAAACTGTCCAGTTTCGGCAAACACTTTCGCCTATGTTTGGATGGATTAATTTGAAGTTTATGAAGGACAAGAAAATAAAAAAAGTTTATAAACAAAAATGGGAAACGTTTTGGTAAGTGAGATTGAATAGTTGTGTATATGTATGTATACAAATGTAAGTATTTGTAGTTTAATAAATTTACACTGTACCTAATTGTTATTTCAAATTAACAATCTCCGTTTTCGTGTTGTTATAATAAATAGCTCTTTCTCTTTTTTTTTTGTTTTTGAGTCCACTAACTTAAACTTTTTGAACTGAACTTTTATAAAGATTCAAAAGCATGTACAATACACTCAGCTTCATATTTTTATTTTCCAAATCAATATGCGATTGTTTTTACAAATTTATTGAACTTTGAACCGAAAAATACACTAGTTCTAGTTTTCTAGAGAGACTACCACAACGAAATTCCTCTTTTGATAATAAATGCTGCAAAGGAGGACCAGACGAGCTCTCAATGAGCTCTACATTTTTTCTTAAAATGAACGCCTAATAGAGGGATACTGTTACGGGAATAATGTTTGGAAGTTTTACCAGAAGGTAAAAAAGACATCCCAAGGACAAAAACCCCCGAACTTAAGTGTACAACGACGAGCAAGAGAAAATTTTAGTTGAGTAGCAACCCATCGATGCTAAGAATAGGTAATGAAAAATAACTTCTTCCAACTTTATAATGGCGATTAAGAACCCAACTTCATCCAAAAATAGATGAACAATTCAACGACAAAGGCCACAAATTCCGTTTTCCCGAGTGCTGTAAGGCTGCTGGAGCTGAAGTATTTACTGCTTTTTAATACAACAGATGAAGACCTGGTCTAGCACAAACTCATTGAACTCCAGATTTGTAAAAAGGAGACCCTCTGGACTGCGCCAACTACTGAGGTACTTGACGTATTATAGGTGTGATGTTTTGTCATTCTTAATATCATTCTTGAAAGAATAGGAAAAAGAAATCTAAATTAAATAAACAACATTTGAGGCGCAATGCCCACACCAGTGGATTTACTTTTTCTAAATTATAAATTAAAAAAGGTCACTATGGTGTATGCGTAATATTTTTTTTTGTGAGGTGAATAATAGACCAGGGTCGATAATTTTTGAAACCAAAAAAAATCATAGTAGAATGAAACCCATTGGAAAAGGAGGTAAATATGATAAAAATTAAAGGAAAAATAAATTACGGGCGAGCCGAGTTCGGGAAGTGGGTGGGTTGAGTTTTTAATGGTAAAAAATGGTATATCTCGATTTCCGGCAAAACTACAAATCCTATAGAAAAAAATTGTATGGCAAAGTTGTAGATAATAAAAAGATCTACAACTTTTATACCAACAATTTTTTCACATAACCTCAAAATTTATGTGAAAAATTCAAAAAACCGAGTTTTTGGTTTTTTATTTTTATCTTTTTCAAAAACAAAAATTTTTCTACGAAATTTGGTGAAAACTTACCTTATTATGTCCCAAATACACTGTAATTTATTTGATTTAAAATATTAATTTGTTCACCTTATTTTGACTTAATACCAAAAAAACACCCTAATTTTCAATGGAAAATTCACGTGTCAAAATATCAGTTTTTTTCAAAAAGTCGGTGGGCATTTCGTTCCTTAAAATGTCTATTTTCTGATGGTGTAAAAAAAATTTACATAAGTATACTATAGAACATGTTCTAGTAAAATTCAAGAAATGAAAAAAGCTTGAATTCGAAAAAAATTTTGTATCATTGTTTACAATTTTGGCCTATTTATTCAAATTTACACGGATTTATCAGTGTTACATGAAATCTTACGTTTTTTGAGTAATTAAAGTGTAAATTTGAATAAATAGGCCAAAATTATAAACAATGATACAATTTTTTTTTTCGAATTCAAGCTTTTTTCTTTTCTTGAATTTTACTAGAACATGTTCTATAGTATACTTATGTAATTTTTTTTTTTACACCATCAGAAAATAGACATTTTAAGGAACGAAATGCCCACCGACTTTTTGAAAAAAACTGATATTTTGACACGTGAATTTTCCATTGAAAATTAAGGTGTTTGGTATTAAGTCAAAATAAGGTGAACAAATTAATATTTTAAATCAAATAAATTACAGTGTATTTGGGACATAATAAGGTAAGTTTTCACCAAATTTCGTAGAAAAATTTTTGTTTTTGAAAAAGATAAAAATAAAAAACCAAAAACTCGGTTTTTTTAATTTTTCACATAAATTTTGAGGTTATGTGAAAAAATTGTTGGTACAAAAGTTGTAGATCTTTTTATTACCTACAACTTTGCCATACAACTTTTTTCTATAGGATTTGTAGTTTTGCCGGAAATCGAGATATACCATTTTTTACCATTAAAAACTTAACCCACCCACTTCCCGAACTCGGCTCGCCCGTAATTTATTTTTCCTTTAATTTTTATCATATTTACCTACTTTTCCAATGGGTTTCATTCTACTATGATTTTTTTGTACTTTTTAATGTTTTTGAAGGCATCGGCACTGGTCTATAAGAAATAATGGTTCTATAATTTTCACAACTAAGGATAGGAAAACGAAAATAAAAGTTGTGTTATCCTAGTCTAACCACGGTTTTAAACTAAAGATATTTTCACACGAAAAAAAATCACAATTTTTTCGGTTTCTGATATAAAAAAGTTTTTTGTTGTAGCTTTTGAATAAATAGTGGAATAAAGAAAAAAAAAAGTTGGGCAAACGAACTACAGTACAAAACCAACAATTTTTATACTGAATAAAAAAAATATTTTTTGTGATTTTTGAGGTTTAAAAAATAATTCCGTTATAATATTCAAACTAAGGGTGGGTTAACGGTTGGGCAATCGAACCAGGCAGGTTTGAAAAAAAAAATTAGCATTTGGACGTGCCAACTTCACATAGCCCAGAGGTACAATCTTTCAAAAGTACATCCATCTACTTGCATCATTATGCTGACTTATTGACATTAGCTGTTTTAAGAGCATGGAAGCCGTTGCCATTTTGTAACTGACCCACAAAGCTCTTTCTGGAGCAACTTAAGACCTGCTGACTTTGGCTAAGATGGAAGAAAATTCTTAAGATTGTTTTCAAGAATTATTGTTATATTATTTACATTAAACTGCGATTTAAAAAATTAATATTTTGTTCGTAAAAAAAATCACTACCGCGTTGTAATTAAATATTTTTGTTGGGGTATTTCAATAGCTAAATATAGTGTTTTCTTAAATTTTTTGTTTGGGTAAATGAAAATGTATTAAAAATGCAGTAAAATAAACCCGAATATAGTCAAAAAAAAAATGAAAAATTCAATCTCACATACCATTAAGAAACATTCAGAAATATTGCAAGCAAAAGTTTATAAGCTTAAAATTTTTAGGTAGCTTCTTTCGGATATGGTTTAATTTTATTTTTATATAATTATTGTGTTTTATTTATGTTTTTGTGTTTTTTTATGAGTCACTCGATTCCGTTTTCTTAACTGTTATACATTTATTATCAAAATAGTTCACTATATGATCTTCTAAAAGACGCATGCATTGTAAAAAATTATTTTAAAAAAAATCAACTTGCTTAAGAATGTACCATCTTCTTTTTCTTTAATGACGGTATTAATATAAAATATGTGTGTGGAAAAATCTTTTAACTTGCAAAAATTCAAACTTTAATTTGCAACCGAACTTTTTGCATCAGCTCTCTAACTTTGATCTATGTGTTGTTATTTTGTAATAAATGATGAAGTTATTCTTAAAAAGACATACCTCACACCAAAAGTCCCATTTAGGATTCACAGTATTATCAATTGTTTGTGTTTTGAATTCTTGGGCGCCAACATTGATAACGGCATAAGGATCTGATTTACCTTTACCCAAAACGCTAATGTCCTTCTTCATCAAATCTTTGGCTTCAACAACATGAATTCTTAAAATTCCCTGAAAAATAAAATGTATAAATGCTTATAATTTAAAACTTGCATGAAAAAGGTTTTTTTTTTTTAAGTACATAAAAAAAATAAAAATATAAAATTCATAATTATTTTCTTAAATAATTTTCTGAAAAAAAAGTAAAAAAAAAAATAGTAATTCGTTTTCAAAAAACCGATGTTTTTTGTTTTTTTTTTTTTTAATACAAAAAATGCGTTTTTTTTGAAAACAGAAAAATTGAGTTGAAAATCAAACATTTTAAAAATTAAAAAATAAATTAAGTACCGTTTTTAATGAATTTTGAAATCATCAAAAAATAGAACTTCTAAAAAATACTTCTCTTGATTAGAACATTAAAATGGCGGGTATAATATTTAAGTTAGGTTCTATGGGACTTTTCTAGGACTTTAAGCTGGGACCATATTATATTAAGCCTAGTACATACTTGTGAAGCAAGTGGTGAAGTGAATTCATACAATTTTTGTTTGTATTCAATTTTTAAATTAATTTTTTTCGAAAAATATATAGGGAGAGTAGATTCACGAGTGAAAAAGATTCTCGTACATTTTGCACGTGAACATTCTTCACGTCGTGAAGTAAAACTCTCCAATTTTTTTTTCACCACGAAATTTCACAGGAACGTTCAAGGGTGACCAAAAAAAATGTATGGATTCACTTTACGACTTGCTTCACCAAGTATGTACTAGACTTTTCTAACGGTAATATTTCAAAAATGGAGGCCAAGATTCGAGTTCAGCACATCAAAACCTCTAGAACAGTATATCTTGGAACCTTGTTGACTAGTGTAGTTCAATAATATAATAAAAGTTTGACATTATAAAATGCAGTAAACACTAATTGACAAATGTTTATTACTGACATAATTAGAAGTAATATCTACCACTTATGAAACAATTTTTTAGCTTCTTTTATACATTTTTAACTCGTTTATGAAACGATTGAACCAAACATGTAGGAAAACAATAATTTTTAAATTGTTTTTTTGGAACCAAAAATTATTTATTTTATATTTACCTCGGGTTCGGGCATTTTGAGACTAACAGCCGGTACATCATTACTTAAAGTAATTGGCAACTTGTTAGGCAAGACCATTATTGCTCCAATTTGTTCAACAATTATCCTTCGTAGTAAATCACTCAATCCAGGCATATCCAGAAAATCGATAGCTCCAACCAAATTAAAATCAACATTGGGATTATTGAGGAAGAAAATCTGCAGTCCACCAACCAATGGCATTGAACGAATTAAAGGCTTCATTACTACGCGAATCCATCCGTGAATTTGAAAATCTTTGATGCCACCTTTAACACCTCCCAAATAAAAATTTATATCACAATCACTGGCGTAGAAAATATCCATATCCATGATGATTTCATTACGATCAACATTTTTGTCGTAGATTTTTACACCTCCGATACGGGGTGGAATCGTACCGAGGATAATTCGGTCAAAGCGGAATCCATTTAGCTTGTAGTTGGATAGGGCTAAAGCAACATTTGGCTCGATTGTTTCTTTGACAAGAGTTCGAGCGAAATGATTTGCATTTGGCCATATTTGCTTGAGGATCTAAAAGAACATTTAATAAATTTATTTTGAAATAATCAATTAATAGGTTAGACAAACCTTATTCACCCATTCACAACGTTCAACATCGGGGAAATAAACCTTAAAATAAATTCAAATTGTTTGCATTAGTAATTGTCAGCATTTAATGGAAACAATCAATTAAAAAAGAACGAAAACGAAGATTCTTAAAATAAAAAACTTGAATTAATTTCCAATTTTGTCAGTACAATCAAAACTGCTGTTTGTTTGATATTAAAATTGGCTGTTTGTCCAAACAATAATAATTAAATAAATATTTCATTAAAATATATTATATGTATATTTCGAGGTTGGCAGATCATTTTGGGATTATATTAGGTCTGTTTAATGAATCTGATCCGCACAGAAAAGATGAGAAAAGATACGAAAAGTAAAAGTTTTTGTACACAAATTTCCAAAAATATAATTTTTGAATTTTTCAAAAAAAATTTTAAAATTTTTTTTCAAAAATCAATATTTTGAAAACTGATAAATGATATTCTTTGAAACTTTGGTTTGAGTCTATTAATACATTATTTCCTTTTTATTTGAATACAATTTTTTTTGAAAAT
This sequence comes from Episyrphus balteatus, assembly GCF_945859705.1. Taxonomy (NCBI): domain Eukaryota; kingdom Metazoa; phylum Arthropoda; class Insecta; order Diptera; family Syrphidae; genus Episyrphus; species Episyrphus balteatus. The sequence goes on along the minus strand of NC_079136.1, from coordinate 101,430,229 downwards.
TTATAAACATTTTTATATGTATGAATAAAAAAATGTATGTACATTGTACATATTTATAAAAAACTTTAAAAAAAATTGAGAGGCAATTTTTTTGACAATTTTGTATTATAACGCAAAAAATAATTTTTTGTCACAATATGACTAATTAGATAATTTGGGGCTTCTTAAACTAACTGATAAAACCTATGTTGAGTACTTTGAGATTAAATATTTTTTTTTTGCGTTTGCAAATATACCTATAGATTCATTGAATGGTAAGGTAAGTGGACAAACCAACTTACATATATTATCCATTCCAATTTTGTTACTCTCAAAAAAAAAAAAAACAATAAGAGACTATTCATTTTAATTTTGGTAGACAATAAAGTTATTTGAAGACGGTGACACATCAGTATGAATAAAAGTAGGTCTATGATGAAAGGTGAGTAAATTTTTTATTTATTTATTTTTAATTATACTGAACTGAATGATAGCTCTTTATTGGAAAAAAATGAAAAAAGGGAAATAGTACCACAAATCTTTTGATGTATTTTGACAATCGATCAGGTATTTTGCGCAAAACAAAAAAGCCAAAAATGTTCACTGAGAGAAAAACTAATAGTCGTTTATTTATTCAAATTTTGTTTTCGATTTTTGGGAATTTATTATTAAAAAAATAGATTATTTGTTTTATATTTACCCAAGCTGGCAATTCATCGATTCTTGCTAAAATTACGTCTTTCTCTGAAGCCATTGCAGATGCCTTAGCAATACTCCTCTTCTTTTCATTTGCTTTACTCATCTGATCTCGTACACCTGATAGAATAACAGGTGCAATGAGCCATGCCACTGACCAGCCCATGTAGCCAACCAAATAGATAGCACCAACTACAGCCAGCTTTTTGGCCACTGTATAGATAAGTGAAAAGATTCCTTCTTCAGCAGTGGTGGCAGCCATTTTTATAGCTTCCTTCTCGGGATTGACCTCTTTACTAGCGGCTGCCATATTGTTGTCGTTGTCTTTTCCGTTTGATTCTGTATCAAGTGGCTCATTCAACTTTTCAGTTGAAGTAGATAGTTTTTCTTCCAGCGAACTGTAATAAGAAACATGAGAACAAACAATTAAAGTTGGTAACAATCCAGCAAAAAAAAAATATTAAAATTATTTACAAACTTTTAAAATAACGCTATAAGCTTATTGGTAAATTTCTTTAACCATTTTTTTTTCTGTGAGGATGACCTTCTCTGAAGGATATCACTAGTGAATGTGGGGGAGAATATTAAAAAGTCAGAAATACACATCTTGTGAATATTTAACTATGTATATCACCCTTATTCTGCTATTCGATTCACGTGAATCGAAAGATTTCCTTCCTTTACCACGTCAACATGGCTTTGAAAAAACGCTAAATTTCGAAAGCAAAACGTTGTTTCCGTTTGTTTTAGAAATTTTAAAGAAAAAAAAATTGTTTAAGTTTAATTTTAACCCCCATTTAAACGCTTCTTATTTTGGACTTTCACGTGAATCGAATAGCAGAATACGGCCGTATATCAGTAACGAATTGAAAAATAGAGTTATAGGTAGCACGTGTATAACGTATTGATGGATACTTAGGTACCTTATGTTGTCTTACCTAAAATATATTGCATAACTAAGACCTATCATCAAATAAGAATCTTCGAAAAATACGGGACTCAAAAGTCGACCAGGATATTTGGCTTATTATTCAATATGTACCTACACTACACATCCATTTCTTTTTTTTTTATTCATGGATATGTTAATGTAGGTACAGTATATACCTATACGTAATCTTGACACAATTTGTATATCATTTTTATGAAAGCTTTTAATTGTTCCCAAAACACACTTTCCATAAAATCTAAATAAATTTGAATTTAAAATGTCTAAATATAGCTCAGACTTCCACTCATTTTCAAAAGGTTTGTATTCCACACCAACGAAAGCATCAGTGAAAATAATATCAAAGTATGACAGAAATCCCATGGGAAATTATTTACGGCTCAACTAGAAGTCAAGAAGTGCGCTGTGCCATGAGAAAAATAAATCCACCAGTACCTATATTTTCTACCCTAAAGTACTCATTAAACAAACAATTTATTTACAGAACATACATCATACATACAATACATACATTCATATTTTATACTCATGTATGTAGTAGTTAGTAGTAGTATCTCCGTGATTTAATTCCTCAAATCTGGGCTCGTCGGACGTCGTCGGTTGTCGCAATGCGAGAATTTTTACCACCCCAGAGCCTTGAAAAATTTAATTCATTGTTATTATAGTAGGTACCCAACCTTCCGAAGAGTAAACATTTTTGAGGTTATTTGGCTGCCTTATCAGTTTTTACAGTAAAATGGTTTTAGGCTTTAGTAAGTATAAATAAAAGGGTTTTAATTTTTGGGAAACTTTTTAAGAAAAATAAGGACATTTTCGTTTAAATTAAAATTTTTATTCAAAGAATATTTAAAATATGTACTTTGTCAGGCTCCCAACGCCAACGTCAGTTCTGTGTTTCTTGGGTATTATGTAGGTATATCGATTAAGAAGCGTCACAAAGGTAACTTAACGAAAAAGAAACTGATATTTTTCGAGAAATTGTACAAGAACTTTTTGAAACAGTGGTGATTTCATCAAACATAACGTTCTTTTAAGTTTATTGCACCTTTCCATACTGAGGGTACCTCTATTTAATGTCAATTGAAATGCAATTTAGAGTTTAATCTTATGTACATTTTCAGAGTATTTTTACCGACATTTTACAATTAAGGTTAAAAATTTAAGTTTGAAAGAATTTTTTCAATTAATATTTAATAAACTTTTTTGTCTGTTTACTGGTTATGTAGACCATCAGACACCAAAAGACAAAAATTATCCTTATTATCAAAAAACTGCACCTTGCTGAATTTTTATAAAGTTGTAATCCGTTAGTTATTAAAACAAATTTACAGCGGTAATATGTCAATATCCCCACACACGATCTTCATAAAATTTCACATTAGAAAGCCTTTTTCATCTTCACTAATCTGAGCCTGAGCTGTACCCAATCTGCCCAAATTCCATAATTTCAACTTATTTACTTTGTGTACAAAATTCAACCTTTCGAAAAGCTGTAGTTCTAGACCTTTTTAATTTAGGGAACTTCGATTGCACTGAAATTATGGTGAATTTTTGCATTTCTTAGCTGGTATCTGACAACCCAGTCGCTATGGAGAAAAAAAAATGGGTTTTTCATAGAATGGTAGCTTAAAACCAGTGTTTCCGAAAAATCGAGCTTAAACCATAGCGACCATATTGGATTTAACAAAAAACAAGTTTAGGTAAATATCTCGGCCATTTTTTATTTCTGACAACAACAAAAATTGTATTTTTACAACTTTGATCTTAATAAATTTTTCTCTATGATCATATTCCGATTTTATTTGAAAATATGTACTTATTTTGAAAATACTCTGATAACGCTTACAAGTCGTATCCCCTTTGGGTTTAGATTTCAAGATAAACGTAATAAGGAGGTATTTTAATATGAATATCTTCTTATTTTTGTGATAATAAGAAGATTTTCATCTTAAATTAAGTGGATTTCCGATCAATTTAAGACGGAAGTTATCTTGACATAAAACCATTTAGAAATCCGCTTAATTTTAGGTGGCCTTTTTTTCTGCGTGTAAAACCTGAAAACTTGGTTTACCGGATGACACTAGAACTTATCTTAAAAACATCAAAAAAAAAAGTCAACTGATTGCAATTTTTGGCTATGGTTCTTATAATAAACTGTTAACCGGCATTTGGCAATATATATGAAGAACTGCAAGAAAAGTTATAGTAAAATTACGTCATCATTTGGAAAAAGACACTATATTTTCACATACACCTTGCAACAAAACCGACCTATGCTGATGAACCACCAAATGGGTGGGGCAACATTAAAGTTTTAACAGTTTTTTTTTTTTATTTCTTTCCTCTGGAAATAAATCCATGTTGCTTTTTTGTGTGTCAGTGACAGAGTTGTTCTATCTATAGAATTATTATATAGGTGTATTAGGCAATGCAGCAGACCAATACGTGATCTGACTTCATAAGATGAAATAAATTACAAACATTGTCTATTGATTGATTATAATTATATTGAAAGCATCCAACCAATGTACAAAACAGATTCTGGTTAAAGAAACCAACTTATCAATATAGAAGCGATGATGTCACGATTGTTTTTAAAGAAAGATAAATCTTGTATGACGTATTTAATATTAAATTCCACAGCAAATTGACTCTATTAATGTGTACTCTTCCATGAGTAAGTTTAACAACACTCATCGAAAAATAATTTTTGTGTTAATCATTAAGATTGAACTTAGACTTGGATATTTACAATACAAAGCCTAAGCTTGTATATTATGTATTTCTCTATTTAATCAATTTTCCATGGGAAATATATATATTTATAAATATTTTTGTCATAGTCTGGTATAAAATGTTGCAATGAATATTTTAATACCATTTAACAGCTTACATTTATATTAACGACTTCTAAGTCAACATTATAAGGATCAAGCAAGAATTTTGGACTTATTCTACACTGACGTCAATAAAGTTTTTAAGTGTAATACAGTAAATTAGTACCAAGTTTTTTGAAAAATAAGTTTAAACATATTTACATATTTCGGAAATGACTCAAGACCCCATTTCTGGATTTAGAACCGGAATTCAGATACCAAAATTAATTCAAAAATTTACACACAGTTGTTAAATTATTCACAGAGCTCAAACCTTAGTTTCGATTTTTTTCTTCATTCAAAATTTGAAGTTTTGTCATGAATTGGATGATTTGATTAAGATTTATAACAAATTCATCGCAAATAAATTGGAAAACACAATAGTAAAATAATGCAACAAACTTTGAATTCAAGAAGAAATAAATGTTTTTATTGCAAATATAAACATCTGTCGGTGTAAGTATGTCATAGCACTATATTCTACAATACTTCCCAGACTATACCCGAGTGTTGCAGAACTTTATTAAGCAGCTTGTTTGATTACCAAAAAAAAGACGAACAAGAAAATTACTTTTAAAATATTCACTCGACACTTATCTATAAAAATTCAACTTGGTCACATATTTAATAAATTTCAATTTTTTTCTTTTTGTTCTCTTTAATTTTTCGTATTCAAATTTCAACTTAACGCCTTACCTCATCTTCGGTCTTTTTATCTGATTTTCAGTCCTGTTTATAAAATTGAAAAATTGTTCTCAGATCACTTTTCTATTTATAATTTCCGTAATTAATTTCGTTCAACACTCTTGTTTTGACTTTTCACTATTTTTTAAAGAATTTTCTCGGGTGCATTTGAAATACAAAAAATAACACTCGACGATAATTTTAACACATTGTGCTAAAAAGTTGTAAAAAAAAAATGAAAACAGAGAATTGGGCTAGGTAAATGCTATACCGTATATAGCGGCAATGGAAGGTTGACCAGCTACGTCGCAAAGTATACCGGCTTTGACAAACCAAATTAAATCCCAAAATATTATTCTGTTTCTGACTGACAACGTTGCGAGTTGAAAGCTTACTGAAAGACTCATTAATTTGAGTTGAATCATTGAATTAAAATCGACAATAGTATAGTAAAGTAATAGCGATAGCTAGCTAGCACGCGCCAGAAACCAGATACATAAGAGCTTGAGAGCCTCCTAGAGTACTAGAGTAAAAACAAAATTACTTTTGTTGATTGTTCTTGGGACGATTCAGTATTGTGGAGATGAGGATGAAGATGAACATAATATTAGGTATGGTATGGAATGAGATCTTGTGGTGGCGTAAATAACGTCATGGCAGCCGGTTTTGTATTAATGTTGTTTATCAGCTCACAGCTGTCGCTTGAGTGTTTTTGCTATTTGACTTGATTATTTCACTCAAAAGCTTTTTTTTATGGAAATAAATTTATATGTAAATAATTTAGGAATTTATTTTCTTAAATAGGATATGAGGCAGATGGTAGTTTGAATTATTAATAACAAATAAAGTTCTTTTAACAAATTATAAATAAATAATAAAAGCGATTTGTCCGAAAAATAAATGAAAATCAATTTTCCTTTTTGACTGCGTTCAATTGTTTATTAAATTGTATTTTCTTATTATGAAGCAGTACCTAAATAAAGAGAATTCTCTATAACTTTACCTTCTTTGGTAACAAAAAATGTAAAAAAGATTTTTAAACAAGAACTATTCAAATTATTTTTTATCTTAACTTAAAAAAAAAATGTTTCGGCAACATTCTTCCCCAAAAAAAAAAGTTTATTTTCAATAAACCATGCAAAAAACGCAATTTTACTAACGATACTTTGTCATAGAAACGTTTTCTTGCTTCCTCTTTTTAAATGTAGATTTTTAAAATTTTTGAAAACCTATTTTTGGATTTTAAAACTAAATTTAAAATTTTTGAAAATTTGTCGATGAATTTTTTGAAAATTTAGTTTTTTTTTGTAATGGTATACCAATCTTTTTTTTTTAGAAAAATGTGTGAAATTTTTTTAAGTATGAGAATTAAGAAAAAAGTTTATTTAACTACCTATCCAAAATTAAGAGGTGTTCTTTTGAGAGGAATGAAAAGTTATAAATGTCTTATGGCCAGATTGTATAAACCTAAATTTTCCAGCTTGAACAACCGTCTTCTTCCTACTCTTGCACAGTGGTTAAAAAAAACACGTATACGCCACAGTGTATGAGCACAATACGCAAATAATGTGAATAAGAACTTTGGCCTTGATTCTTACATTCCCTTACAGATATTAAATGAAACCTGCACTCAATAATTAAAACCAAATGTTTATTTTCTTGTCGTCAGTGTTAATAAATAAACAGAAAAACAACATCGTTTGAAATGAGAATGCTTATTTTTAAAATGGTACAAACAAAAAAAATAATAACAAAAAACAAAACCAATGCAGATAAACGAAATAAAAATAACATTTTTTTGTTATAGTTTTGGTTACTTAGTAACCAAAAAATCCTTTTCAAGGCCGCCAGATCGAATTAACTATCAGTTTTTTTTATCAATTGTCATTCATTTTCCAGACAACAAACAACAACTACTTCACTTTCTGTAGGGCAAGGATTGGTTTGCTAACTAATTCACATCAGATGTACTAGAAAAGCACTTTTTTCAAGCATAACGATTCAACTTCCAAGCATAAAGGGACTTGTTTTACTTTTATCTTTATCTTAAGTAAATGCAACGTAAAAGTTTGGTCTTTTAAAACGGATTCTCGGTCCAGTATGGGGCCGAACGGATGGGTTATTTTTGTACACATTCCACAGTTAAAATTATAACACTTGTTTTTTTTTTTCCTATTAGTATTTTGAATTTTACTTTTTTTTAAATTAAATAATATTTCTTCTATCAAACTAGAAACATAGAAAGTTTTTAATAAACAAATCCATGTACACTAATTGGATAACCTTTTATATCGACACAATAAAATAAAAACTTGACAACATTTTCCAAGATAAATGAAACATGAAACTATTCAAAGCCAAGCACCTTGAAAGCTCACTTCAAAACTTCCTTTTGACGCACTAAATCAACACGAGCTCATCAGCCGACCTTGGGGGTAGTTGAGACAAATTCAAGGTAAGACAGCATAATTTATTCCATAAGAAAATGGATTTAGTGTTTGGCGTGATACAAACGATAGATAAGAAGACAAAGAAGCTTTTATTGCTTTCGATATATTTTTATTGAGTTTTTTAATTTATCTTTTAATAAACATTATCAACTCTAGACATTGGGGGTTGCCTGGACATTTTTATTGTCTAGAAGTTTTCCTCGAAGTTGGTATAAATATATGTATAACAAAAATTGTCTAGCCACCAAAAAATATTTATATTTTAAATTCAGTGTGCGGAACTGAAAATATTTATTAATGTTAACAGTAAGAAACTAACACTGATAACCACTATTACGAAGGGTTCTTTAAAATTTAAGAGACAATACTCAAATGTAATATAAAATATTCACCTATTTAATTGATTTATCCTAGCGACACGCGACGCACGTTTTGCAGAACAACCTCGACCGTAGGCGAAAACGAAACTGCTTCAGTTGACCTACATGTATCTGTGTTCAGCAAATTCAAGTACGAGACCAGCTGTCGAAAGCCACAACTCAAAAAAGCTGGAAAAGTTTGTGTGGGTGCGAGTGTTTGTCTCTTTATAAATAGAGCAGAGGGTGTAAAGCATTTGGCTCAATTCTTACTCAGAATATGATGCGAATCACCCTGTGGAAAAATAGGATTGCCAGAAATACTGTGAGCTCTTTACTCTTGAACTCTTGAAACATGGTCCATAAAAGACAATTGTGCCAAATTTAATTCACAAAAGAGGCTGTGCCGTAAAGTTTTTAAAGATATAAATACTTTTCAAAAATTCAATGACTCGAAAACGAGTTTTGAATAACTCGTTTTCGAGTTATAAAATAATAAAGTATAAGATCAACCGCTCAGGTGTCAACCCATGCTCTTGCAGTTGCTAAACGGTTGCGCACCATGGATAGCTTAGGCCACTGAATTTTCCAACAAAGCTTTGCAGATTCTGCAAAAAATTTAGATTCTAAGGCCTATTAACTATCTTCACTCTTCGTCCCTCTTTGTGACTAGGCGACTAAAAAAAGGACCCGTAGTAACAATGTTGTGTTCATACCACGATTTTAGCACGTTCTTGTTCTTTGACACTGCTTTTAAAGATTTTTCTCCCCACTTGCATATATTTCAGCTGTTTCAGTCCTTGTTAAAAACCTTATAGTGTAGGTTTGCTGATACCGCTAAAAGCTCTTTACAGCAATGTCAAGTTGTTTTTGTTTCAAAGTATTACCAATTTTTAAACTGGAGTTTATGCTCAAAAAATAATGCTACTGGGTTATTCAATGCGCAAGTGAACGTAAAAGCTCCAAGTGAATAACTTGTTGATTCCTTACAAATTGGTATGAATAGTTGTAGACATGGAGGAATAGGTAGTTGTACCTAGCTACATATGTATATGAACAATTGTATATTTATCATTCTTAATTGATGTTCTTAGTTATGGGTGGGGTAAGATTTTCAGAGTTTTTATTTAATTGCTTATTTATATTTTTACCGACTTCCAAAAAGGAGGAGGTATTCAATTCGTCTGTATTTTTTTTTTTTTTTTTTTTTTTTTTTTATGTTTGTTACCGCATAACTTTGGACTGAGTGAACCAATTTTGATAATTCTTTTTGTATTGGAAAGCTGGTGGCTGCAGTGTGGTCCCATTTCAATTTCGTTCACTTTTAGCCATAGGAACTATTTTAAAAACCATAAAACCCAGTTTTGATCCATGGAAGTCGGTTTTGTTTTTTTGCTAAAAATGATTATCATGTATCTTTTAAAGGGGTCAAATTTTTAATGACATGTATGTAAAATTTTGATTTTATTTTTACCGACGAGGTATTCAATTCGTCTGTTTTTTTTGTATGTTTGTTACCTCATAACTTTTGACGGATTGAACCAATTTTGATAATTCTTTTTCTAATGGAACGCTGGTGGCTGCAGTGTAGACCCATTTCAATTTCGTTCAATTCTGGCTATAGAAACTATGAGAAAAACCATATAAAACCCAGTTTTGATCCATGGAAGTCGGTTTTGTTTTTTTGATAAAAATGATTACATTGCATTACAAAACAAGAGGTTTTGTCATCTCATAACTGGTGAACTAAAGGTTGGCTAATGAAAAAAAGTGATGCAATTTATTGGAATTACCATGGTTAATTGAGATAAAGTTTTAAAAGGACAATTTCTACACTGAAAAAAAAACATATTTAGATTTTCAAGAGGTTGGTAATTATTGAAAAAAGTTTTTTTTTGCATTAATTTTAAATTAATTTTAAACTAAGGTGGGCGAACGAAAAAAAGTGATGTATTTTGTTGGAATTACCATGGTTAATAATTGACATAAAGTGAGAAAAGACATTTTTAACACTGAAAAAAAAAAAACAAAATTTGATTTTTAAGCCCCAGTACACAGCTGAAGCAAAACGAAATTTTCCATACAAAAATAGGTTAACGAAATCTTGAACGAAATTTAATTTTTTTGTTTTTGCTTCAAAACATATTTTCTGATGTTTTTTCTTGAATGTTATAATTTCTATTTTTATTATTTTGAATTTAACATATCATCGGTCTCATAAGAAAACCTCGTAACTCCACTTTTTTTCAAAAATGACTTTTGAATGCCATTCTTTAGAATATATGTCAGCGGAGCAACCCAGAAAATTTGGGGTCATTCCGAAAACTCTAAATAGACTTAAATTCAAATTTTGCACAGCGCGTTTCTTTCCAACTACTCTGTTGTTTGTTTACTCTTTCGTCTCTCCTGTAAAATTTTGATTTTTGGAGTTACGAGGTTTTCTAATGAGACCGACGATATCTAATACCCATTAACATGCTCGCTGTTGACTTTGGAGACTTAAACATTTTTCGTTCCGCTGCAGCGGCGTACTAGGTTGGTTAATTAAAAAAAAGTTTTTTTTTTTCATAATTTTTTGAACGAATGAAAAAAAAATTATGGAATTTTTTGGAATTACCATGGTCAGCTTAGAAAAGTTTGAAAAGTTCTATTCGTGTACTGAATAAGAAATCACCTCACACACTTATTTATATTTGTTGTTACTTTTGAAAGAAGTTTGGCAAACAAAACCAATCAATGATTTTTACACTTGACAAAATACATTATTTGTATTTTGTTGTTTTTTAAATCAACTTCAGCTTCATAACAGGAATGTTATATGGACTACTTACATTCCATCAAGTTAGAGTTCTATGTTAAATAAACAACATTTGAGGTTCAGTACATTATACATTATTTGTATTTAGTTACCAGTGGATTTACTGTTTTCAAATTATAAATTAAAAAGGTCACTGTGGTGTATGCGTACTATTTTTTTTTTTTTCTAAAAAAATATGAAACTAGTTGGCCTTTGTTACCAACTGTAGTTGAGATGACGAAAATAAATGATGGTTTAGCCTGGTCATACCTTGGGCAAACGAACCTCAGTGATAAGTCGACGAATTTTACACTGAACAAAATAAAATCTTTACAGCGGTTTTTAAGGTGAATAAAAAAAAATAGTAAATTAAAATCGCATTTTTCACGGGACACAATTTTTTTCATGGAATGTGTTCAGATGGTTGTCCTTATAATAAAAGTCAATATGTTGGAGTGATGGGAGGTCGGGAGCAGCCGCCATCTTGGAAAAGAGATTGGTATCGCTTCTATTGAATAGCTCCATTGTTATTCATTTTAATAAAGATAAGACTTATAAACAATTAATTTGCCGCTAGAAAAAAAAAAAGAAAACATCGTTTTTCAAAGGAATAAACCAGCATCTGAAATTAAATTGTCCTCCAAAACAAGTATGCAATTTCATTTTAAGATGCATTCATTAAGATGCATTTAAAAAATAAAATTCAAAATCGTTAGAGCTATTTTTTTAACAAATTGGTATGCGATTTTGTATGAACCTAACCAACATCTAAAACCAAAATTAAAAAAAAATTAAATGCCCGGTTTTCGAAAATTTGATTTTTCAACATAAAAGTTTTAAAGAGTTTTTTAAAAATCCAAAAATTAATTTTTTCAAAATTTTATTTTTGCCTTACAAAAAAATTACATAAACTCTTTTTAACAAAAAGTTTCTTTGAAATCGAATTTGAAGTTTGGAGAAAATCGGATTTAAAAAAATGGTTTTGTAGCAGGTACCGTTAATAACACAGTTCTGACCTGGGGTTGCGACTTTCATATAGTTTTTTTGTCACTGAACCCGAAGTCCGTTTTGCCCTATCACGTCAGTTTTTCGAGATAACGATTTTGTTAAAAAAAATTCAACTGTAAGTTTTAAGACAATCATTACACAGCCACACAAAAAAAAAAAGTTCTGACCTGGGTTTGCGACTATGTTTTTCATATATTTTTTGGGTCGCTGAAACCGAATCCGAAGTCTGTTTTGCCCCATCACGTCAGGTTTTCGAGATAACTTCAAAAAATGTCACGAAAAAAAAAAAATTTCTCTGAACTGGATGTACGAATATGTTAATCATATAGTTTTTGGGTCGCGGAATCCAGATTCAAAGTTAATTTGACGTGATAGGCGTCAGGTTTCCGAGATATCCTCAAAAAAATGTCAAAACCAAAAAAACAGAAGTTCTTATCTGGGGGTGCGAGTATGTAAGTCGTATGTTTTTTGGGTCGCTAAAACCGAATCCGAAGTCTATTTTGCCGTCAAGTTTTTGAAATATTCTCAAAAAATATCTCAAAAACCTGAAGTGATACGGCAAAATAGACTTTGGATTCGGTTTTAGCGATCCAAAAAATATACGACTATCATATTCACACCCCCAGATAAGAACTTTTGTTTTTTTGGTTTTGACATTTTTTTGAGGATATCTCAGAAACCTGACGTAATACGGCAAAATTAACTTCGAATCTGTATTCAGCGACCCAAAAACTATATGATTAACATATTCGTACATCCATATCAGAGAAAAAAAAATTGACATTTTTTAAAGTTATCTATAAAACCTGACATGAACAGACTTCGGATTCGGTTTCAGCGACCCAAAAAATATGTATATGAAAAACATAGTCGCAACCCCAGGTCAGAACTTTTTTTTTGTGTGGCTGTGTAATGATTGTCTTAAAACTTACAGTGGAATTTTTTTTTAACAAAATCGTTTGGAGCCGTTTAATAGTCTGTTTTCACTACAGCCCAAATGAGATTACTTTGTTTAAAATGACAACCTCAATAATTTCAACAGATTTTTCTTAAACAAAAGCTTTGATTGTATTAATTAAAAATTTAATATAGAAAAATTTATTTTTTGGATTATGAAAAATATATTTATTTTTTAAATATCAATTTACGAAAACGGGACGTTTTTTTTTCTTAGCTTTAATTTGGTTAAATATTTAGCCGAGGATAAGTTTTTGACACTTGTATCTTTCTTCTGCAAATAATTTATCCTCTGAAGATAAAAATTTAACAGGGTCCCAGAGCAGGGTAAATGTTTGACAGGTGAACATTTTTTTTTTATTCAAAAATGTATTGTCAAAAATTTAACCTCGGCTAAATATTTAACCCAATTCAGACACGGCCTTATGTAGTGTGTAAACAATTAGAGTCATTTGGGGTAAGATTGAGCAGTGGGTAAGAACGCGCTGCTTATATCTCGAGTTGTGTCCAAAAAAAATTAAAACGAAAAATGAGGAAATCAGCGCTTAGTAAGGCGTCAATAAGTAGTGACGATCTTCGTGACGATCTCCAGCTCCATTTTATTTTAAAAGAGGGTTGAAAAAACCCGGCTAAAATAAAAAAAAAAGTTGTGCTGGAAAAATGTGTGGCGTCGGCGTGGCAGCAATCGATACCGAGAGTAGCATATATTGTTGAATAGTGCATATTTATATTTGATTTTAGTCAAAAATTTGTTAAACTTTGTTTTATTTTATTATAAATTTGATAAATAAAAAAAAGTACCTTTGTGGGTAAAATCGCGCAGTCCTTTTGTGGGTAAGAGCTCGCACTTCTCCCCATATTAAACTTTTCTTTTTTTAATCTGATTTACAGTACAGAGAATTTTTAAACTTGAATCTTGAGAAACGAAGGCTGTTATTCATGAATTCCAAAAAAGAAAGGCTCTGATTTAATTAGAAACATTTTTTGTTTGTTTTGTTTTATAAATAAAGTTTAAGTTTTTGTATTTGAACTTAATTTGTTTTTCCTTTAATATTTTCATTCATTTTAGTGAAAGCTTGGAACTTTTGAAAGAACGTTATGTTTAACTTAGTATTTCATTAAGTTTTTAGAAATTTAGTAGCCGTAAACTGTCAAGATTCCTATTAAAATTATGTGCGCGCTCTTACACAAGAGTTTGCGCGATCTTATCCTGACTTAGGGGCAAGAGTGCGCACTTTGACTTCATATGGTTTTTGTTTTGAATCCTATGAAATATTAATATTTTTTGTGTTTTTTTGTTCCCAAAATATAGGTTCATCAAATGTAAAAAAAAACTTTATGCTGATATCTCCTACAGAATCGTCACAATTTTGCCTTAAGGTGAAAAGTGCGCGCACTCACCCCAACCGACTCTACAACAAATGGTATGCCAACTATATTTTGAATGGTAATTTTTTAGTTTTGTATGTATGTTTCTAAAAACACTTCTTAATGAAATAAATCAAGTTGGCTACTTAGGTATGCAGAGTATTGAGCTTAACTTAAGCTCCAAAACAAACAAAATCCTCTTGAAAATACATTTGATCTAAGATTTTGGATAGAATTTTGTATGTTAGCTAAAATTAAGCATATTTTGAGCACTTGACCATTTTTTTTATTATCTTCGAAGTAAGTTTTTTTAATCCTGTGACCCCCCAAACCAAATTTCTAGATCCGCGCCTGGTTCTTACTCAAAAGCAAGAAAAGAAAATCCTGTTCTAAACTGGTCTAGAACAGCAAACTAGAACAGTTCAGAACAGAAAAACCTGAATGAACAGCAAATAGCTGTTATTTTCTGTCTGGAACAGTCCGGGACAGCGTCGTTGAACACACATTATGAATATGAACATATCTATTTATGAATTTGAAAAATGATTTACTGAACGAAATCATTTTATAACGGCACTCACTTTCACTTCAATCTGTCAAATTCGTTTTGATTTGGTTAACCAACAAATACAAAAAAAAAAAAAAACATAAAAAAGCCGGGAAATTAAAAACATTTTATTTTAACCTGTAATTATTTAATTTTTAAACAATGCAAGCATTCTTAAAAAGTGGTAAAACTACTCTTGAAAAATCTACAAATGAATCAAATCTACCCAGTTCATCTAACGGACCAGGACAAACAGAAAAACGCAAAGCACCCGCACCATGGGTTGAAAAATAGTAAGTCCATGAACGCCCATATTAAATCATTCATTCCTCTGCTAAATTTGTGTTTCTCTTTCAAAGTCGTCCCAAACGTGTCGATGAAGTAGTCGAACAAGGTGAAGTAGTTGCAGTCCTCCAAAAATGTGTCGAGGGAGCCGATCTACCCAGCATGTTGCTCTACGGTCCACCCGGCACTGGCAAAACAAGTACAATCCTTGCAGCAGCTCGCCAAATCTTTGGCGACATGTTCAAAGAACGAATACTTGAACTCAATGCTTCCGATGAACGTGGCATTAATGTTGTCCGAACTAAAATCAAGAATTTCGCCCAACTGACTGCCAGCGCTGTGCGCCCCGACGGAAAACCATGTCCTCCGTTTAAGATTATCATTTTGGATGAGGCTGATTCCATGACACATGCTGCGCAAGCAGCTCTACGTCGGACAATGGAAAAAGAAAGCCGCAGTACACGATTCTGCTTGGTCTGCAATTACGTATCCAGGATAATAGACCCAATCACATCGCGTTGTACAAAATTTCGCTTCAAATCCTTGGGCAGAGACAAGGTAAGTTAACAAAGAGGCTGATGGCTTTTTTGTTAATGCCTTCATATTTATCTATTAGGGTAGATTTGGTAGTAGCCGGCCCCTAGGATTTTTTGTCATAAAATAAAGCACAGAAACGTCAAATGGCATATATCCACAAATATAAAAAAAAATAATTGTTCTCAAAAAAAGTCCGATTTTCCTAAATCCTGCCTTTGTTTCCTATTTTCGGCAATGTAGTGTCTCATCTCCGGCCACTGACTATATTAGCCCTGTTCCATTAGAGGTGGTAGTTTACTCGTGAGTAGAAATCTACTATAACAACTACACTTTCGTATCTCCTCGAGTAGAAGATCGTGTGTTATTTGTAGTACTAGATCTAC
This sequence comes from Episyrphus balteatus, assembly GCF_945859705.1. Lineage (NCBI taxonomy): Eukaryota > Metazoa > Arthropoda > Insecta > Diptera > Syrphidae > Episyrphus > Episyrphus balteatus. The sequence continues at coordinate 101,414,357 of NC_079136.1, read as the reverse complement.
TCATGAGTAAACTACCACCTCCAATGGAACAGGGCTATTAGGTCAAGTTTAAATAAATTGAATGTTTTTTATTAAAAATTTTGTTTTTTAAGAATTTAGAAACAATTAAAATAATTTTTGTTTTTAAAGGAAACATTTTTTTTAATAGAACCAAGTGACATTTCTGTCCAATAATTTTATGCAATACTTAATATTGTCTCCTCTAGCGCATATTACAACCTGGAGTAGTCTTTTCGTGTTCATTCCACTTATTAACTTTTGAAATTTTTGTTGTAACACTTCTTTTACTGCAGTTTTCAATTGATCAAGACTTCTTGGAGGTGGATTTCGGTCGCGATTGCATCTTTTCAATATTTCCTAAACATGTTCTATTGAATTAAAATCCGAATTTCTGTGTGGTCAATCTTGAAGATATTCTCAAAGCATTCTAGCATGCATTATCGTGCATCAGAGTAAACTTTGGACCAAATCTAGGGGTGATTGGAACCGGCAACCGGATGCTTTTCGAGGACGTCAGTCAAGTATCTTTGGGTACTAAACGTAAATCTAGGCTCACTAGCTCCGTAGGTGTTGTAAAGCAGATTTTACTCAATGAAAATTTATGACTCTTCTTTAAAAGGTTGGCGGGTTAACAGACTCTCTCCCCAAATCTTCCCCACAAACATTTTATTCCATACCTTGAATTTAAGATCACTACTGTTTCATTTTAAAAAATAACCATGATACTGTGACATAAAGTAATATTAGGACTTTACTGTGAAATTAATAGGATGTGCGTTAAATTTGAGCAGGAGTGTATATTTAATAAGAAAAACAAAATTTCAAAGCATTAAGTCTGTTCAGCGAGGATTTTTCTAGATCAGAACAGGACAGGACAGCACAGTTTCGTGAGAAACTGTTATATAAAAATGTGTTATGAGAATGTGTTATATAAAATTCTTTTATCACTTAATTATTTTAAACTGTATTGTGTATTAACGTATGTGCTATTGTAATCTTGAAATGTAGTAATTATTAATATGTTAACAATGTCTAATTACGTAAATGAAATGGCATAATCAGAGCCAAATAAAGTATTACATTACATTACAAACGTCAGATCAAGTTAGAACAGTCATTTAAACGTCAGTTGTCAAAATAAAAAAAAAAAAAAAACAAATTGTAAATTATATGAATTTTTTGCTTATCGGTTCTCGTTAGTTTTATTTATTTTTTGAGTTTTTACTGCGAAAAATATAATTAAAAATTGTTTTTAGTTAGAAAAACCACGAGCACCCGAGAAATATTCGCACAATTAAATCAAAACAAAAAGAAAAAAATGACACCTTTGCTTTTGACATTTCTCACGAGTCTGTTCTAACCTGATCTTACTCAAAACCAAGAACAGAAAATCCTGTTCTAAACTGTTCTAGTTTTGTCAATGAACAGGAAACTAGAACAGTTCAGCACAAAAAAAATCTCAATGAACAGCAAAAAGCTGTACTTTTCTGCCTAGAACAGTCCAGCACAGCGTCAGTGAACAGACTTATTAACTCGATAGTAGGTTTCGGCAGTAAAATTATATAAAAAACCTTAGGGCCAGTTGTACAAATATTTAATCCGTGGATCAGCGACTTTTATCTTCTGAATTCGGTAGTAAAGCTGAGGTTTAGGACTCGTTGAAGGTTCATATATGTTTAAATAGCCACATCCATACTTGAACCGAAGTTGAGCCGCAGCTAATCCGCCGAAATCGGCGAGGTAATTTCCTGAACTACGGCTGATCCACAACTTGTGTACAACTAGCACTTACCGATTGGATAAAGCACAAAGTTATTTTTTCGAAGAAGACTGGCTAACAAGAATATTTTAACTTTAGGAGAGACATTTAAAAGCACAGCATAAGAGCAAAAATTTGGAATAAATCCTATGAAATCACTAGTTATAACGATGTTTCTGAAAGGTGGCCGGCTACTGGAGACTGCCGGAATTAAGTAACTCTACCCTATTTGTAATTTTACATTGCTCTTAATATTAGTAATAAATAAATAATTTAACAAAGTTTTGCAAGTCAGAAATTCAATATTTTAAAACTTATTTTTAGATAATTGAACGTCTTCGACATATTTGCACGATAGAAGGAGTCAAAATCGAAGAAAGTGCCTTTGGATCGATCGTCGACATATCTGGAGGTGATATGCGTCGCGCAATTACAACTCTCCAATCCTGCTATCATCTGAAAGGAAAAACTGCAGATATCACAACAGAAGACCTCCTAGAAATCTCTGGGATCATTCCAGAAAAGTACTTATCCTCGTTTTTGGAGGTTTGTCGCTCTGGAAACTACTCTAAGCTCGAAGACTTTGTTAGAAGTTTGACCTACGAGGCATACAGTGTCGGCCAGATGATGGAGCAACTGAATGATCACATCATTCGATCCAAGGACTTGTCCAACAAACAAAAAGCCATTATCTGCGATAAACTTGGTGAGACCTCTTACCGCCTTCAGGATGGCGGCTCGGAATACCTCCAAATCATGGATTTGGGTTGTGCAGTCATAATTGCACTCCAAAAGTAAAACTTACAAAATTATCAAATAAAAAGTCAAAACAGTGTCCAATTTATTACATATAAAAAAAACTATTTATTTCTTTTAATTATGTCACAACCTCAAAATCATCCTCCTCCCGCTCTCGCTTAACAGCTCCACCAATGCTACCGATTGCAGTTGCGTTGGTTGCTTCATTATCGACTTCCATCTTCACATCGGCATTTGATTGTGAGTCTGTTGTCCCGGGTTGAGGTTTTTCCAGGGCGATTGTTTTGGCGGTGGTTGTGAATTTGAATACTGGCTTGGGAATAGTGACCACTTGGGATTTCGGTGTCAAGGCAGATTGTCGTTTGCCACCTCCCCCAGCACTTGATTTAATTTGAGTTTTGATGGTTGACCGTGACTCTAAGGCGGATTTTGTCATTTTGCGGGGCTGACTGGCAGCTCTAAGCTTGTAATTGCAAGCTGAGAGGCAATAACGATCGGGAGGTAAGCGCAGGCCGCAGTGTGGCTTGATGGGAGGTAATGGCATTGAATTACGAACTTCCGCCAACTTGGCAAGTACCTGTGTACACAAAAGTGACCTTTAAAAGTTTATTTAGAGACCAATTTTGTGAACTTACATGTCGTGGTGGTGGGCAGGTGAATGCTTTGTCGAGAACAACCTCGGATGCTAGTTTCACATCATCCAAGTCAATGGTTTTTTTGCGAGCGTGGTTAGCAAAAACTTTTGCATCATCTAAAATGCAAGTTACATAGCCTTAAAGGAAGAAACAAAGAAAAAAGAAGCTGTTGAATAAATTTGGTTAGGAATATAGCATCAACCATGGTGTATACTTACGATAGGTGAATTCCAACAACTGATTAATTACTCGTGGCTCGTAGTCGGTTACATTTAATTCTTTTAGAATGGACATAACAACTTGGGCATCTTTTGGTACATGTTTTACTTGATTATTAACTTTAGTTTTTTCAGTTTTCTCTTTTTCAGACGCCATTATATTTTTAATTTGTGTGTATCTGAGAACAACAAATCAAATACATAATTTTTTTTTTTGGTTGTCAGAATTTTGACGTTTGTTTGGGTAGACACTAAAAAATGTACTAGAATAATGATGTTTTTTTTAGTACACAAACAGCTTGAATAAATTTGGTTAGGAATAGCTGTTTTTTTGTTTATCTATTGTGACTCGGGAAATAGCTTTCCACGCCATCTACCACTTGTAGCGACAACCCGAAAATGATATAGATTTTTTTTCGATTTGCAGTTCAATGTAGTTTCCATAAGAAAAAAACAAAAACGACCTCGAAAGACATTTATTTTACGAATTAATTTTATATGAACGAGTATCAATTTTATGATTGTAAAATGACAATAATATGTGTTTATATCTAAATCAGGTTTAAAATATATGAAAAAGAATAATAATTCCTATTTAATTTGTCTCCAAAAAGGGAAGCAAATCGCAGGAAAACAACAACAAATACTACAAAAAATATGGTTTAATTTTTTTCAAAATTGTTGAAAATAAAAAAAAAATGCTTACCTACTATTTATTTGTGAAAAAGCAAAACAAATAAAAGAATAATTTAATAATTTCTATATTTTTTATAGTATTTTTTGTTGTTTTCAGGCGATTCACTTGCACTTTTAAAATACAAATTACACAGGTATTATTATACTTTTTGATATATTTTAAACCTGATTTAGATATAAACACATATTATTATCATTTTACAATCATAACATTGATACTCGTACATATAAAATTAATTCGTAAAATAAATGTTTTTCGAGGACTTTTTTATTTTTTTCTTATGGAAATTACATTGAGCGGCAAATCGGAAAATAATCTATATAACTTTCGGGTTTTCGTCGCTATCCACCAGGTGCCGTGATGCCAAGTGTCAATTGTGACTCGGGAAATAGCTTTCCACGCCATCTACCACTTGTAGCGACAACCCGAAAATGATATAGATTTTTTTTCGATTTGCAGTTCAATGTAGTTTCCATAAGAAAAAAACAAAAACGACCTCGAAAGACATTTATTTTACGAATTAATTTTATATGAACGAGTATCAATTTTATGATTGTAAAATGACAATAATATGTGTTTATATCTAAATCAGGTTTAAAATATATGAAAAAGAATAATAATTCCTATTTAATTTGTCTCCAAAAAGGGAAGCAAATCGCAGGAAAACAACAACAAATACTACAAAAAATATGGTTTAATTTTTTTCAAAATTGTTGAAAATAAAAAAAAAATGCTTACCTACTATTTATTTGTGAAAAAGCAAAACAAATAAAAGAATAATTTAATAATTTCTATATTTTTTATAGTATTTTTTGTTGTTTTCAGGCGATTCACTTGCACTTTTAAAATACAAATTACACAGGTATTATTATACTTTTTGATATATTTTAAACCTGATTTAGATATAAACACATATTATTATCATTTTACAATCATAACATTGATACTCGTACATATAAAATTAATTCGTAAAATAAATGTTTTTCGAGGACTTTTTTATTTTTTTCTTATGGAAATTACATTGAGCGGCAAATCGGAAAATAATCTATATAACTTTCGGGTTTTCGTCGCTATCCACCAGGTGCCGTGATGCCAAGTGTCAATAAAGATTCTGTGCAAAAAAACCACATCGAGATTTTTGAAATCCATGCAAACGTTCGGCACCACAGTACCACAGTACACATAATAAGGTAATATATTCCGAACGTTGTCAAAATTTGTTTGTCAAAAATGGGCACCAATCTGTCAGGTCGGCCTTTAATTTTTATATTTCAATCGCAGTAAACAGGAAATTTGTTTTTGTTTTAATTTATAAAATGTCATTTAAAAATATTATAAATTGAAAAATAAAAAAATTTCTTCGTGTTTCATCGCAGGAAATGATAAATAATTGTTTAAAAATTAGTGGTGTGCGTGGTTTATCGGTTTTTGTGCGTTTTTCGTCGGTATTTTAAGCAATTAAGAATATGTGTACTGTGGCACAGTAAAAAGGTAATATATTCCGGAATGACATTGGTCGCCAGATTGTCAAAACATGACACTTTGGCGACCAATGTCAGCTACCGAATTCTTAATTGCTTAAAATACCGACGAAAAACGCACAAAACCCGATAAACCACGCACACCACTAATTTTTAAACAATTATTTACCATTTCCCGCGATGAAACACGAAGAAAATTTGTTATTTTTCAATTTATAATATTTTTAAATGACATTTTATAAATTAAAACAAAAACAAATTTCCTGTTAACTGCGATTGAAATATAAAAATTAAAGGCCGACCTGACAGATTGGTGCCCATTTTTGACAAACAAATTTTGACAACGTTCGGAATATATTACCTTATTATGTGTACTGTGGTTTGGCACCACTGTACATATACTTTGGCAGCTGTCTGTCAAAAATATTTCTTTTGTTTTTTTTTTATTTTTACTCCGAAGTGGGAAGCAGAGATGAGTATTTACTTCATATGTAGCAGATCTACTTCATTAATTTATTTTGATGTATTTGCTACGTAGCAACCTATTTCTACTTCGTTTGACAAATTTTTTCTAAGGAACAAAATTTCATTTAAGATGTGTCGTCTTGTTTCATTTTTTGATAATCGAAAAAGTCATTTAAAAAAATGTATTGTTAGTGCACTTTATTTGTGAATTAGCTTACTAGGCTCTGCAAGAATTTCACATCTTATACATCCAAATCAAAGACCCATCCAAGATATCAAATATTTTTCCACATAATGGCTGTGGGTCCGGTCATGCATTTTGCATAAAATAAAGTAGACAGCGGCATTTAAAAAACAATCTTAGGTTATTTTATGGCAGATGGCACATCTTTGCTCATGGAACTAAGACTAAGACCAAGTTAATCTGACTTCCCTGAATGAAAATAGTTTTGCAATAAAAAACACTTTATAATTTGAAATCAAAAATCATTATAGCAATTGAATCATTTATTTGCAAAACATGATAAGTCCATGATTTTAAATTTTTCAGGAGAAGAAAAAAACGTTCTATTTTCTTTTGATATGCGTAGAAAAATTTATAAAAAATATATTCTGTAGAACTCTTGCCTAGCTACAAAATACCGTTTCGTTTTTAATTTTTGGAGCGATAGCTCAAAAGATAAAAAATAAAAACGCTTTTGGACTTATCATACTTTGAAAATAAACGGATGTGAAATTAGTTTTTAAATGGATATGCAATTTTGCTTTTAGCCCCAGTCTATCAAACAATTGTATTTGAGAATAAAATACAATGTCCGGTAGCTTAAACTTAAGATTTTCAGCCATTAATCTAATATACCATTTACACAAAAAGAAGCTGTTGTTTATTTTCAAAAGATGATAAGTCCGGGACTTATTCTGTTTTTGATACTAAAAAAATATAATAATATAATTTCGCGTAGCTGTAAAATCGGATATAGATGGAGTAGATACTTCATATTTTAAAGACAGACGTGGTTGTCCTTGGAGTACAAATTTAGTCAAAAAAACGAATTTTGAAAAAAGTGGACTTATCATGTTTTGCAAATAAATGATTCAATTAAGGGGATGGCTTTTTGAGAAAAAAGTTCATATTTGTTATGTACGAGTGATACGCCTTCAAGCCATGTAGGCTTCATTTAAATCGGTGCTGGGCTTTCTTTATATATATTTATTTTTGGGAATTCTCCTTTGTTTTATATGTATATTTTTTTTCATTATCTGCTACATATTTTAAAAATCTACTTCGTTTTTTTGGGCAATATGTTTCACTTTTCGGGCTTAGCATTCTCATCCCTGGTGGGAAGGCCATTACATCCATGTTGGATGCAAACAAAAATTTTCATATGGCCATGGCATCCATGTTGGATTCAAAAAATTTTTTTTTCACAAAAAACCAAAAATGATCTGTATATTCTTAGCTACATTTTAAGAACATGACCATTAACATTAGTTGCGTCGTTCTTGTGTTATAAGCGTTTGAAGGTAGCCATATTGAATTATTTTCGATTTTATAAAAATCAAATGTGAAAACTTTTTTATTTTTATTTCTAATTTTTCGAAAAAACTTTGGTAATTTTATATACATATCTGTTCAACAATCTTATCAGGATCCATTTAAGACTTTTATCTGAAAAGTGCATTGCGTACATCTCGAGATATTAACATTTCAATGCAACCATGTCAATTAAATTTTTGATTATTTTTTTCTATGAGATTTTTTTTCAAACCTCGATTTCTCCGCTTTTTTTTTTGTTAATATTTTCAGATATTTCTGTATGAACACAACAATTAAACTACCTTGGCACTACTGTTTTTATCGAGAAAAAGTAAAATCTGGATAATTATCTGGATTTTTCAAAAATCTATACAGATAAAGTTTTTTGTTGTTTTTAACAAGTAAATTGTTTTGATTTGAAAAATCTCGATGTCTTTTTTTGCACAAAATCTATATAGATAAACAAAAAAACACACCTATAGCATCAACCATGGAATACTTACGATATGTGAATTCCAACAACTGATTGATTACTCTTGGCTCGTAGTCGGTTACATTTAATTCTTTTAGAATGGACATAACAACTTGGGCATCTTTTGGTACATGTTTTACTTGATTATTAACTTTAGTTTTTTCAGTTTTCTCTTTTTCAGATGCCATTATATTTTTAAGTTGTGTGTATCTGAGAACAACAAATCAAATACATCATTTTTTTTTTTGGTTATCAGAATTTTGAAGTTTGTTTGGGTAGACACTAAAAAATGTACTATAATAATGATGTTTTTTTAGTACACAAAAGAAGCATTGCCAGTATGACAAACTAAAGGTTATGCCACAATGAAGTCGACAAAGCGATTTTTTTTTCAATAGCCTTGTTTTAACTAGAATCCAAATGAGATCGAAAAGGAAAAATATGGGTGCTTTAATATTTGCATGCAGTTATTTGCGATCAAACGAATGTCAGACAAACTAGTTGCGCATGTATTTAATAGCCCTGTTCCTTTGGGAGGTGGCAAAGTACTACTAGTAGCCCTACTCACAATTTTGCTTCTATAATGCTTTACAGAAGCAACAATTGCATCTGTAAGGCTTTATAGAACCAAAATTGTTTGTCGAGCGTTTACCATTGATTTTCAATGGAACGCACTTTCAACGAATTCAATACAAATCGTATCTACTCGGGAAGAAGAGCATGAGTAGATGATAGTACTAGATTAACCAAAACATCTACTAGTAGCCCTGTTCCATTGGAGGTGGTAGTTTACTCGTGAGTAGAAATCTAGTACAACAACTACACATTCATATATCATATCTCCTCGAGTAGAAGATCATGTGTTAATTCTAGTACTAGATCTACTCATGAGTAAATTACCACCTCCAATGGAACGGGGCTAGTAGTAAACTACCACCTCCAATGGAACAGTCCTAATGTCGTTTTCCAAAATTCAAAAAGTGTCACTCCTAGCTATATAATCACTCCTCTGCCAAAAGGAGTGATTTCAATTTCCAAAATTGAAAAAGGAGTGAATTTTCCGTTAATCCAAAATTTTGAAGGATTAACGGAGTGATTACCAATATTCTTTATTTGACTTCATGGACTCCTTGTCAAATTGTTGGGTGGTTGTTTTAATTTTTTTTAAGGAAATTATATTTATTTATAAAAAAAAATTCAATGAAGCATTGTAAAAAGTCAATAAAAGTGAATTTAAAAGATTAGGGGTATTCACGATCCGGTGTAACAAAAAAGTGTAAAAATGTAAAATTTTGTTTTCTACCACTACAACTACAATAGACAAATTTTGCACCATTGTATTTTATTTTTGCAATAGGGTTGGGGTATAGCAAGAGTGTAAAAGTGTAAAAAAAAATTGTATTCTGTATATTTGGTTGTTTTATTTTAAGAAAATGTTACACTTTTGCACTTTTACAACGATACAACACCATTTGCATCGAATCGTGAATACCCCTATTGTGTTATTATTTTATTTATTATTTAGTATTAGGTACAAACACATGCAAAGCCAACGTTAAATCACTCCAAAATTACACAAAAAAGGAGTGATTCACTCCCATAATTTGGGAAAACGACATGAAACTCAAGTCCAGGAGCTGAGTTGGAAAAAGTTACAAAATGTAACTATTTGACACTTCAACATTGCATTTAGGAACGATGTTGTGCCGTCACAATGTTACATCTCGTACCTTTTTTCTCATTTAGGAACGATCAAAGTTAACTATTAATAGTTAACATCGGCGAATAAAAGAGCGCACTTCAAATGAGATCTTAAACGAAAAATATTTCGTTCTCCAATACGCTGTTCGGCCAGCGAAATTGAAAAGCCTCCAACTTTTTTTCGCACACAAATAATTCCCGGGGGGTCATTAATTGTGTGCGGAAAAATTACATTAGAGTTTTTTTTTTGGTTTGTTTTTGTTGTTCATTTTTTCATTGGATGCCTTTGTGAGACGTTTGTTTGCTTTTATTTTATTTATTTATGTTTTGCAGTTTGTGAATATTTTTCCATTGAGATTTCGCAAGCATTTCGTTTTTCTGGTGGAGACTAACTGAAAATTTAGTTTGGCATCACCAGCGTACTAGGCTTGAAGCCTAGTACGCAGCTGAAGCGAGGCAAAATTTTAAATACAAAAATAGCATAACGAAATCTTGAAAGAAATTGAATTTTTTTTTTGTTCTTGTTTTGACTTTAACATAATACTCGATGGTATTTTTTCGTTAAAATATTTGCTGTTGGTTTTGGAGAGTGGAAAATTTTTTGCTGCTGAAGCAAATCGAAAATAAATATTTTAAAATTATAGTCATGGCTTTAGCTTTACTTAGTTGCAGTTTATCATAGGAGAAGGTGGTTTAAAATAGCCCCCTAAGGAAAATGTGCCATATATTAAAAAAAAAGTAACATTCAAACTTAAATGCTGTATGCTTTTCAAAGTTTAATCAATAACTCTCACATTTTTTTGCTCTGCGAGTATAATATGTAGGCACATACTAATTTTTTTTTTTAATTTTTAAAACTTCTTCAAATGTCACTGGTCAAATTTACCCGGGTAAAATGGATCACTGTCCAAACATACGTGATTTCAAAATCAAAATAGAGTCAAAGGGCTCTTTTCAATTTTCTTAGAAAAAGTGGTGCTAAATTCCCCCGAATCCTTCTACCAGTCATTCAAATTCCTGTTCAATGTTCATGTTGGTTCGTCGTCTCTTTAAGGCTAGGCGCGTACATGCGATTTTGATCGCGCAAATTAGATGACAAGAATTTCGATGACTGTAGACACAATTTTCATGTGTGTGTGTTCACAGGCATTGAAATCTTTGTGATCCATTTTTGCGACTAAATATCGTGCGACTAAAATCGCATGTGTGCGCCTAGCCAATGTAGTTTTTTTAACTTCGAGTGCTTTGGATGCTTTTTTCCGGATTTTGGACGGAATTAAGGCTTTCCTCACTTCAGGACTGCCTCTCTGTAGATCGTTTATATTTTGCAACCATTTTCACTATAAAAATAATGAAAATTTGAAAGTAAGCATAAAATGACATGTGAAAGTAAGTAGGTATGCCATTTAACCCCAGTGCTAAGTAGGCCATTTTGACCGTTTTTGGTTTTTTTAAATTTAAGTCTTCCCAAAAATCTAAACCGTTCTAAGTCAATTTATTTCACTAAATTAATAAGAAATGCTTCATACACACATACATTAACTACTTTCTCCAAAATACAAAGTTACGATACAATACAGTTTTTTTGTAAAAAAAAATGTTCACAATATTTTAACGAGTGCACCTATTTTTTGAGGTGGGTAGAGACAGTTTTGACCAGTCCAATTTCTAATAATGACTTGAAGTTGCTGAAATTTTGTTTAGCTATGTCGGTTTTTCTAGATACACCAAGAATCGCATTCATTAAATCTTCCAACAGTTGTAGATTCGATACCCAATGGCTGCCAGCTTTTTTTTCAATTGATTTTGATTGATGATTTGTCCATTTGACTTAAAACGGAAGTCATCTTGGAAAGAAAACCATGCAGAAATCCGCTTTGTTTAATGTGGCATCTGCTCGTTCTTAGGTGGTCTTTTTTCTCTGAAGGTACATAGATGAAATCCTATACAACCTCAAAGTTATGGCTGTCGATGGTGACGTTTTGTCTAATACGGCAATGTTTAGTATCATTTTTTGACGACAGCATATGTTTTTGTCGTCATTAACCTTTAAATCAATTTTTGTTACTCACGCTCCGATGCGTAAAGTTGTTGTTGTTCACAGCATAAAATCAAAATGTTAACTTAGAAAAATACTGAACCACCACAAAAAACACGGCTTATATTGTGTTTCCATTAAGAATACCTACACATTTATAGGACATTTATAGAACTCAAGAATGCAACTTAATAACAAAACAAAGGTTATGTAATTTGCTTCCGGTTTCCTGTTTCCATTTTTACAACTGCATGTATACCTTACCTACTTTGCGCGGACTTAAAACACAACTTAAATACAATTCTTTAAAATCTCTTGGGACTGGATAAGATATACTTACATGAATGACACACTTGGAATCCCTCAAGTTATCCTATAGAATGAATGTAGTCCACCAATAGAATTCCCATTCATAAATCTCGAAAAATAGAAGAATAAATATGTACTCATATATCACATCAACAATACACCTGCTGCCTGATGTAACTCAATCTCATTGAGAGCATTTAGTGATGCACTTGAAAATAATACAAAAAGAACATTGAACTTAATGCAACAGATGCAATAGTTGAAAGACTCTAAACTATACATGCATTAACAGATGCACAGGCACATACAAATCATTTTTAAATAATTCACAAAGCCAAATGAATAAAAAGAAACACTATTGAATATCATTTTGAATGCAGTTTAGTACTTAATTCAAGTTAATCATCAAAATTATAGTTCATAGCAAGCTAGGAATTATGTTTGATTTATCTATCGTTTTACACCTTACCAAATGACCCTAAAGCAACAGGTCATAGTCATTCACTTTCCCAGAAGTTTCGGATTGAATCCAATCGAACGACGCGACACCGTCGACGCCAATATACAATATAGATACATTCCATATACGCAAACTGCATCCCATATACGCACTCCCTCTATTACCCGAGTAGAATACAGATTTTTAATTGATTCATTTAATCTTGGAAACAAAGCGAAAGAATTAATTTATTTTTTTTTTATATGTAGGTGCAAATTATGGAGAAACATTAAGGATGTTTATAAAATGTATTGGTTAAAAATAAACTTTGGGCGCGTGAGTGGGATTTTCGTTTAGAAAATTTAAAGTATCAATGGAATAATTTGTAAGTAATTTGCTATCAATAAGCAGAAAAAGCAATACACATTTTGAATTTTATCACTTTTCAATATTGTATAAGTGAAATGTAGTCAGTTAACATATCACACATGGCAACTAAGGCTATTTAGAAGGAGTTTTGGGATAAAATAGCAAGCAGCATGTACATAAAGAGTTTTTAAAGGCAAACATCCTTATCAAAGCATAAAGAAAAGATACGTGAAAATCCGTAAAGGAATTGTGACTGCGTCATAAGTCATTCAAGATAAAATGCCGAAAATTTAGTTTTATACTATAATTTTGAAATAGTCAAAGTTATCGAAGACTATTGAATATGAAACTTGAAGATCATACTACGCTCTACAAAATATGTTTCGACACTACTTCATCATTCAAGAGATATTGGCCTTTAGTAATAGAACCGAATTTAGCGAAAACTCGATTAAAAAAAATGAAACAAAAGTAAATTTCCCTTCCAAATTAAAATAGTGCTATGATTTTAAAATCGACTTAATTATGGATTAAGGGCCAATTTGTTCACAGTCGATTATCTTTTAATCAAGGATTATTCCATAGAAAAATTCTTGATTAAAAGATAATCGAGTGTTAACAAACCGGCCCTAAGTGCTTTTAAGCCAGTTCTAATTTTAGAAGTTAGATGGAGGTATAATTTATTAGGTACTATTAATTTTTTTTTTTTTGTTAAAATCGAGTTTTGCTTAATTCAGGTCTATTACTAAGGGTCATTGTCATTGAAAAATATGGAAACTGTCGAAAATATCAGTTTTTTAAGAAGTGTAAACGTTCATTGTTACCGAAAAAAATATTCCTGAAATGTTTGTAAGTAGGTACTTTGTTTGATTTTCCATTTTAGGCCTGTTGGTTATTTTAAATTTATGAACATTAAGAAAATATTCTCAGAAAGATAAAAAACTTACTACTAGTTATCGAACATGTTTTGTCCATTTGTAGCATTTTTGAAGTTATACTTCTTTTCTGACGTTTGTAGACCTTATAGTTTTCTTAAGCCTAGTATGCTGCTCCTTAAAGCTAAAGCGAAAAGAAAATATTTCTGGCTCTTCAATTTGATAGCGAAAATGTTATAGAAAACATATCACGGAAAATTATCGAGTTTGCAGTTTCTTTCGTAAGATTTTAAGATTTTCGCTAACTGCATGGTAAAAACCGCGAAATTTAGGGAATTCTGTGAACTTTTTTAAAAGAAAAATCTCCAAGCAATTAGTACGACAACACATCCAGACGTCATTCATTATAGCTGCGTTCCTTTGGAAATATTTATCTACTGCTTAGTACTTTAAAATACTTTGAACTACTTTAGCTATACTGAAAAAGTAGTTCAAAGCAGCTTTAAGTACTAAGCAGTAGATAAATATTTCCAAAGGAACGCAGCTTATGATGTCAACAGCTCAACAAGATTCAACATAAATTTTTTATCGTAAATTTTAGATTGTATTAGTGCGTAATTATTAAACCATCTAATAGCTATCCGTTATTCTTTCACTCTTATTTAAGTCCAGAATGCATTCATTTCATATTTACTTAAATTATATGTAAAAGCTTTTGAATTACATATAGGGTATCAAAAAATGATTGTAATTATAATTTATAACCCAACAAAATTACAAAAACAATTAAACACATTAACATTTTCTTATCGAAAAAGATATTATAACTACAAACTTCAATCAACAATAAGTACACACACAATTATTCTATCTTATGATATCATTAGTAGCTAGTTCTATAGATATGTATCTAAGTAACATACGGTTTTCCCCAGCCCCAATATCAACAAAACGAACCAGCAATGAGTGCACAATTTCACTCTTTAAAAACCAGACCATGGAAAATTATACATAAATATCCAAACTAAAAATTCAAGCAGTCTTTTTTTCTCAACAAGACTTCCAGTATAATAATAATGTACGTACGTAAAAAATAAATAAATAAAAGACATCTTGATTTTTAATTTATCTAATCAACAAGTAGCACGAAGCACTGGCAACTCAAGTGACACCATGTTTTTTTGTGTGATAATGATGTGGAAATAACTCACAGCGATGAACAAGAATTTCCACTCAAATCGTTTGGAGTGAAATCTTTGTAAATCCACCCGCCCATGAGTTTATCTCAAAATCAGTATTGGAATACAAATATAAAAATAATCAGAACAATTTAATATAACTTTTGTTTTTGGATAATGTGTTTTTATATAATCTGAGAGATTAGATAAGTTCTTATTATTAACAATTAATATAACATAACCAAGTAGGAAATATCAGCATTAAGATTTAATAATGTCGAAAAGCGAATTTGAAGAAAATTATTTTTTTACGCATTATTTTCTCGGGTCAGCTAGAGTGTTTTCTACGTTTACACGCTGTAAACATATTATTTGTTTTAAAAAACCACTAACAGTACTATAACCATTTTAACAACATTTAAAGTTTACTTAAGGGGCAAAACAGAAACCTGAAGTTTTCCAACAAAATCAGATTTGTATTTAATACCCCAAAAAAATATAAAGTTAGCTACCAAAAATAATTATATCACAACTTTTTACTTTTATATGAGTCTGATTACTATCTGACTGCACTGTAAGTTAACACAAATTTCTGGGATATGATCCAATTTTCCTGCACAAAACCATATTTTGGGGCCTCTGCTTGCGTATTTTGTAAGATCATGCTTGAATTTATCCTAAATTCGATTTTAACAAAAAATCAGTAATAGGTAATAAAATATGCATCTCACTTCTAAAAAAATTTAACTCAATTAAAAGTGAGAATTTTTTTTTGTTTTGAAGTGTGATGTACCTACATATGTATGTTTTAGTAATACTGATTTTTTTTTTTTTTGTTAAAACCGAATTTTGGCTAAATTTGGATTAATTGCCAAGAACTTGCTTCACTTTTCCTTTATGTTTGTATTCCATCGCTGCGCTGTTCAAAATGATGAATCAGTCATTTCTAAATTAGCAGTATCTCACTCAGTGATCAACCTGACTCTGAGTATCTATCGAGCCGTTCATTCGATCGGTTGTGTTTTGCCTGTGGTGGTTGTTCATTCGTCTATGCACAGTAATAAGAAAAAAAACATTTGGGTCCAAAAACATTTCATGTTGATTTTAAACAAATAACTTAATACAAAAAAATCTTTTCACAATCAACGTGGTTTAACTCGTTTTCGGAGTTTACCTATTACGTAAAACATTGTTTTTTTTTCGCAAAAACGATCATTGCGCCAACACCCCATCGCGCTTTGTTAAAGTTTTTATACTTAAATCATTATAAAAAAATAAATAAAGAGTTTATAGTTACAAAGGCTAGTTATAGATATTGAATATTGACGCGTTGAAGCAGCACTATAACTATCGTATTGTTAGTTGTTCAATACGTGATTGTGTGTTGATATTTTGTGTGATCGCGCACTTCCAAGGCAAGGTGTTCAACTTGTATTGTTCTTGAACTCCTAGAGATACTTTTATCACTTTAATGAAGATGCATAACATAAGGAACTGTTACATTAATTGCATATAAATTAAAGTTGTTTCGTTTTTTTCTATTATCACAAATACATTTTTTTTAATCTTGTGAAAATTCGTTCAAATTTCTTTTTTGTGTAAGAACTCGAAGAAATAAATTTCATTTAATTGTCACTAAGTTTATATAAAAAAGGAGAGGAAGTGGTTTATCTGCTATAAGTGCTGCACCCTTTAACTTACAAAAAAAATTTAAGTGATAAGTTATTTTTGATTGTGGATATTTTTTTTTGCTAATGTATTAAAAGGCGAGCGCCATCAGATAAAAGAAACGCAACTGTAACGGATTATCAGGAAAAGAGTAAAGATGTAAGTTTATAGTTTAAGCGATGTTTAATTGTTTAAGCTATAGTTAATCTGTTTTCCATGTTATTTAGGGATTATTAAATTACATAAGGGAAAACTTTTTTTTTAATCGACGGATTCAGAAGTATCTACGAAAAAATGAAAGGGAGTAGGTATTTTAATTGTAGATTGATTTTCCCCTAGAGCAAGTGTCCCCTCTTTAAACCCACTTTGTGGGTGTCTATAGGGTTATTGGTTTTCGAAATTTCAGGAAACAGGTGAAATATATTGAATGAAATAAATACTTGTACTAGAGAATTGAGAAGTACCTACCTATAAACTATTATTCATTATGCACAAAATGTGCATGAGAAAAGTTCATACTTTATAAGTTTTTTAGAAATATCAAATATAATTCAGTAATACTGTTCGTGCGGTGACGCTACGGGGATTTGGGAGCCTGCGAGTCACCGAACGAATGGTTACACTTATCAGTAGATTGACACAACGTCACCGCACTTTTGTATGATTCCTGTAGAATCAAATGACGTCAAAAATCGCGTGTGTACAGCGGGTCTTACTACTTTTTATGCTAATCACTTACTGGGCGGTGGTATGCGTAAAAGCAAGTAAAAACTTAAAGTAAATACTAAAGTTTAAGTTCAAGCTTTATTTTCATTTTTTGCTTCATTTCATATGATTAAAAAAGAGTTTTTGCTTTAAATAAATACTGAATTCATTCAAGTTAATACTTAAAACTGATCGCAATTTTTATTTACTATGATCGTGTCGACACCAAAAGCCATTAGAACATATGGGTGATTATGTCGTTAAATTGCACCAAAATATTTTCTTTTTGAATTTCTGACCAACTTTTGGATTACTTGCTCTATAAGTTTTCAAGTCAGTATTCAATCCATATTTGACTGGATAACAATGTAATGTTTGAAAATCTGCATAATATTAACATATTTTGAATAAAAAATGTCAAATTATCAAAAATGTTTGACTTCCCGAAAAGATATTTTATAATGGTGTTTGAAATACTTTATAACAATTACATTTTTAACTCCACAAAATGCTCGTCAAAAATAGTTTAATTTCAAATGATTCATTCTTAAATCTTAACTACACCCTAATCCATATTTGAAGTCTCGCCGGAAGTTTCTATTTTGCCAGCCAGAACCTTGCTTACATCTAATTAAATTTTCATTAAGATTCTCAAATAAACATGTGAATCATCATAATCCATAGACAAATATCAAACACTTTCAGACCAGTCACTTTTTCTCAGTTCTCATCTCACTCACAAAAGTGTGCTCACAATCTTGAGTGACTACCTAGCCAGTTGGATTTTATTATTCAAAAGATGACTATTTGTATCTGAACTGTCAAAATACCAGTTTTGTTGATATTTCTCAACTAGATGGTTGGCCGTTGGCGACTTTAGCTAGTGGAACTGTTGTGCTTTGTGCATTAATTATAAACATAAAGTCAGGTTCAATATTGTTGCGTGGTACTTTTTTTTTACATACCGGTAGCGACATTGGAATAGACAAGTTGTTTAAGTTGTAGAAGTTGATTTAAGTTTCTCTTACATTATACCTACTTGATTGTTACTTTCTCGCTCCAATACCTAAGCTTACTGACGTTAACTTGTTTTACCATTCTTCAAAACATTTCTTTTGAGCTACCTGGCTACTGGACGTAGCTTCATAAAGCCTTAAGAAAGTGTCATGTTAGAGATTGTTGAATCTCCTTAAATACAGCACACAGCTTAAAACTAGATAATTTGTCAAAACTGACAGTAAAAACAAGTTAACAAGCTCAAAACGGAAACAGAAATTTCCGTTTTTTTTTTCCTTTTCATCATTCGACATAATATACAAGTACAGATGTTGTGATCGGAGATTTCTGTTAACTATATAAATTATTAAGTGGTAGGTATGTACATGTTTAGCTAAACGTTCAACATAATCAACGAAGAACAAAAATATCTTCTGTTCTAGTAGTTGAGTAATTGAAATTAAACATGAACTATACACTGATACCAAACACAAATAAGCAATCGATCATCACTGACAAACTTGGTCAATTCAGGTGGATTGCACTCTTTCATCATTGATCATATTTTCAACGCACTGAATTTCAGATAAGCATTACCTAAATAGAGTGCAGGTAAATTTAAATGTTGTTAAATGAAAAGGTCACGATTGTGGTTTGTTGATTTGCAGTCCTGTGCCATGTACATGTAGGTACACAAATGATATTTTAATCAAAAATTCCATTTAAAATAATCCTTTATAACATGCCAAAAAAAACTTACTTTGGGGTATGACTTTCAAATTTCAATGCCTTCTCAATTGAAGTAAACGGTTGGATCTTTTTATTTCATTTTATAAAAGTTGTTGAACTATTATTTACCTTCATGAAGTAGATAAATTTTTAATCTAATAAATCGCAGTTAAAGGTAGGTACCACCTTTTGAGCAAAAGAATTCCAATAAAATTCAAAATTATATCAAATTCTCCCATGGGAATTCAATGCATTGAAACTATAACTACAACATATTGACATAATAGTTCTCTTTAATTCTGGTCATATAAGAATGGAGTGTGACAATTTTCGTATTAAATATCTTGATGACAAATAAAATATAATCACTGGAAGTGTAGTTAACTTCAAAGAATATTTCTTAACAAATTGAAAATGACTCATAATGGCAAAACATAACCGCTTATTGTTTGTTTTGTTTTTGTTTGTTGTTTGTTTTTTTTTTTTGTGTTTGTAATGCAAAAGTTGTGATAAAGTATTTGAGGTTTTTCCCATTTTTAATTTTAATTTTATAACAATGTTAGCCAAAGTTCAATATGATGGTTTCGCACAGAAAAATGCGTATCGGAAAAATCAGATTTTCGAGAGTTCCATCTTTACTTTAAACCATATAGGTTGTTGTTGAAAGTAATCCTCTTTCTATCATAAGAGCTGTTTTTTATTATAACCAAGCCATTAGCAATGAGCATTCCTCATCTTTCTTTTTTTTAGCAACGATTTAAGGTATTTCAAAGAGTATCTTGTTGTCCGGAATGAATAATCCATAATATTTGAGCGATGAATCATTTGTTTAGAGCTAACTGTTTAAACTCATTTCTGGGCCGCGGCCGTAGGCAAAGTTTTAATGCGAGTAACAAAAGACAATTTTATTTGTTTATTATTTTTTTTTTTTTTTTGAAGACAGTAGTTACAAATCTAATATTTTTTTTTTTCAGATTAAGAAATTGTTGTTTCTTGAAAAAAAAGACCAAATTGCTTTGTCATTTTGTCAAAAAAAAAAAAAAATGAAATTATGAGTTGTAGTTGTAGCATCAAGAAGAAAACAATTTTTTGTATTCTGGGCGCGCAATTATGTCCCGAGCGTTCATTCATATTCAAAAATGCTGCAGATGGTTTTGGTTAGAAATAAAATTGATAAGTATCTGGTTTGTTTAGAACCTGAATTACAAAAGGCATTAAGTTGAGACTATTGAATACGAAATTAAATTTAAGAACAATTTAACAATATAACATGTGTAGATGTACAATAAGCAGGAAATTTGTGATACCTGACGGATAACCGTTATATTTAAACCAATCAATCCGATAAATTCCGACAGTTTTTTTTTTCATTCCCATGTAGGTTGCCTTAAAATAGTTCAAAAACAGACTTTCCAAAATGGATTTTTTGAACCTTTTATTAATTCTTAGAAGATTCTTAAGAAGAAATCATCCTTCTTTTAAAACATTCAACCAACTTTTACACGACTAAGGCGAATCAAAAAGAAGGATTATGGTTTTGATCAGATATAATAATAAGTATTTGTGGTGTGTGTTCATTTGTTCCCTCCTAACTTCCTTATTTTTTTTATCATAATCGAACCTACACAGGACCCAAAATAACAAATTCGTACTAAATAATCATTCAATTGAATAGTCTGAGCCTTTAATTTAAAGACACGGCTTGGAATTTCTTTTTTTCCTCCTTTAAGTTCACAAAATTATTCATGTACTATCATGTACATGTACTAAAATTAACCTATCTATTTATCCTTTTTTTGAAAAGTTTTAAATGTAAGCACTGATTGAAATGCAGTCTGTTATCTCGTGTTCGAAGAATTTCATACTATTTTAGAATGCATCCCGGTAAAGACTCTTTGTGAAGAAATGTTAAAGTCGCCAGAATATGTGAGCATTTATTTCACAAAATGAGCCTTTACTGATAAGGCGAATATTAATAGTATTTCCCTCACATCGTATTAAAGTGTTTTGACCTCGGCTGACGTATATAAAATGACTTGAAGAGAAATAACTATCTATCAATCACTATACTGTTCGAGTTAAGCTAGTTTGTTCTTTTAGAATGATTAAAAGAGAACTGTCCAATCGTAGCGGCATACATGGCATAAAGTAATGCATTGCGGTGCAATTAAAGAATAGAATTGATGTTTCATAGTTCTGTTTTTTTTCTTTGATGTAATTGAGATGAAGACAGTGTAGTTGACCTTAAGTCAGACGAGATTCTTTGACGTTAATAAATTTAAATATAAGGCAATGGTAAACATTATCACAGGGTTGGACGCCACTCATTGTCGTCGCCGATTATAATAATACGGACACATACTTACATTCTTCTTGTGATAAGTAAAATTGTCTGGTTTTTTTTCTTAAAGGTCTATTTTGTAAATGTAGGTAACAAGTTGTCATCAAATTAGATTGTCAATTTTATAAGCCGATAGTAAATTTGTCTTGTATTTTATGATTTTGAATAAGAACAGATGAAAAGGAGTCCGATTTTGATGATTTTTTAATGTTGGTAATTTAAAATATACTTTGTAGATTAAAAACTATGCCCATTGATTTACTTTGGATGGATAGATTTTTTCCTTGAAGAATCTATTTATACTATTTTAAGTTGAATCGTAGTCATGAAAATCACTAGTTGTTATGGATGCATCTAAGGGCCATTTGCTGAATCGAATCTTAAATAATTTATGTTCAACATAAACTCTTCATCACTACTTTTTCCTCTGCGTAAACTGTCACATAAGGATTTATGTTGAACATAAATGCTTAAGTTTAGATTCAAAAAAACGGCTCTAAACTTATTATATCGATAAATAACAATAATAGAGATTCAATTCTAAGAATTCTTTTGTAGAAAATTGAAAGCTGTTATATACAATTTTGTTCTAGAATTAACCTTTTCTGAAATAATACCGAAATAAGACCGAAAAAGACAAACAAAAATCCTAAAAAAATGGCTTTCGTGAATCGTGATCTGTCCCGTCTCACTGGTGGAAGTTCCAGTAAAGTCACCTATGCCATTTTATATCGATTAATTCTAAGTACATAATTTGCTTTTAAACTCGTGGAAATAGAATAGAAAATTCAGCTGAGCTGTCTAAATTAAAGAATTTAAAAAAAAATTGACTAAACCTATGTATACGTGTATAAGAAATCTAAACGCGGAGGGGTCAAATTTTTAGGGAATTTTTTGTTGGGAATTTCCAACAAACTTTTGAAATGGGAGTGACAAAAATTAATGGTCGCCCTAAGGCACAGTACACATAATAAGGTAATATATTCCGAACGTTGTCAAAATCTGTTTGTCAAAAATGGGCACCAATCTGTCAGGTCGGCCTTTAAATTTTTATATTTCAATCGCAGTAAACAGGAAATTTGTTTTTGTTTTAATTTATAAAATGTCATTTAAAAATATTATAAATTGAAAAATAACAAATTTTCTTCGTGTTTCATCGCGGAAAATGGTAAATAATTGTTAAAAAATTAGTGGTGTGCGTGGTTTATCGGTTTTTGTGGGTTTTTCGTCGGTATTTTAAACAATTAAGAATTCGGTAGCTGACATTGGTCGCCAAAGTGTCATGTTTTGACAATCTGGCGACCAATGTCAGTTCGGAATATATTACCTTTTTATGTGTACTGTGGCCCTAAGGTACATATTTGAATTCAGACTTTTATTATGTTCATATACATATAGAAAAATATCAAAAACCGCTTCCTGTACAAGTTAAATGGTTAAGCGTCAAACCATGTCTATTTTTTTTTATTTTATTATTCATCATTTACTTGAAAAAAAAAAAATAATAATAAAATTTCTCTTCAAATACGACTATGAACATATTTTTTTACCTATTCAAAATGATAAGTCTCAGTACGATGAAGCTATAAATGGAAGTATTTTCAGTTGCTAAATACAAATTATATATACAAATGTGATAGCAAAATGATAAGATATTATAACGATACAATACATCTACACTAAACTATATGATTTCGCAAAAGATAACAATCTTTTTATTTAATATTTTTTTATAAATCACATTTACCTTAACAAATACATATTAGGTAAATATTTATGGCAAAATTCAAATACAAAAAACGAGTCATAGTCATATAGTAAAGGTAATTAAGCAAATAAGGCCAATTGTAGCAAAATTTTATAGCCAATGATAACTAGTGCAATAGTATTGGGGAAATATTTAGGGGACAAGTGTCAGAAATTAGATACTTTTTAAAGGTTCATTAAAATATATTTTCAACATTTTAAAATAATGCTCTGATGCTAGTAGGAAACATTTTAAATACATATGATGATTTAGTTACGTAAAATTAGTTCTTATTTTCATATAAAAAGAAAACTAGTTGAAAAAATAAATGCCACTTAAAATCTTGATCTCTGGCCTGGCACCCCATGGCTTATGCGATGACTCATTAATTAAAAACTAAAAGCATCCAAAAGTAATTTAACAATTTGAATTTGAAATTTTATTCCTTTTAATAAGATACAAACATATCCACTTACACCTTTCTCCTATCAAAATGTAATTCATTAAAGGCTTGGCCACACCGGAGGGTATGCGGTAGAGGTACGATTAGAGGTAACGGTACTTGTATGAAAAAAATTCCAAACTGACATATCAACGTTCAGGTGTGGAATTTTTTTCATACAAATATCGTTACCGCTACCCGTACCGCTACCGCATACCCTCTGGTGTGTCCAAGCCTTAAGAGGTATTGTTAGTTTTTAATCAAATTTCAATACAAAGTTTCTGTCTGTGTTCGATCCCTATTTTATTATTGATAAGATAATTTGCTTTATCATTATTTTTTGTGTGCTCCATGTGTATTTCAAGGTCATAAGTTGAGTGATCTTTGGCAAAAGAAAAAAAATTTCTTCAAAATTTGACACGCGTATCTAGTATGATAGATCATAGATTCGATTTGTGTTAATATTATAGGCTAGTTAAATGATTACAAAAATTAGCACAAAAATACTGAGATTTAAGCCTTTTATAGTACGCAGCTGAAGCGAAACGAAATTTTACGAAATCTTGAACGAAAAATTTCGTTTTGCTTTTCGTTTTCAGTACACAGCTCTGCGAACATTTGGAGAGTTTTTTTTCATTTGTCACTTACATTTTCATTTTCTTTATTTCAAGAGCAGTGTTGATGGTTTTTTTTACATTTAATTCAATTATTTCTTGTGTAAAAAATTATTTTCGGTAGTTTTTTCTTGATTTTAAATTAATTTTAATTTTATTTTATTTTGACTTTGACAGAATACTCGATGATAATTTTTTGTTAGCATTTTCGTTGTCGACTTTTATTTGGAGACTTAAAAATGTTTCGTTTCGCTTCAGATGCGTATTAGGCTTAGTTATCAAAACTTGTATCTGCACTTTAAGTTTATTATCAGTCTACTGATGATTTTAGAAACTGAACATGTGTGTCAAAAAGACAACCATTTTTGAAGCTCTTTATCCCAGAAACTGGCATCCTAAGTAGCTGAAATTTTGTGAGGAGTTTGTTTTTGAACAGCTCAAAGCTCAACAAATGAAGCGTGTTTGAAATTTCTGTGGCAAAGAGAATGGAATGAGTTGTTTTCTGTAAATACGAGTGTAGTACCAAAGTTGCTAGAGAACTTGACTGGTCACTGCCGCGCTCCTTGATACGTTTTTTGGGCAGCTGAAACCGATTCCGAAGTTTCCACTTCTCCGAATAGGTACTTGCAAACAGTGTAAAAAAAGAAGAATACAATCTATCCTCTCAGAGACACTCAATAGCCCGAAATCTGGTCTGGTCTAGGAATGAGACAACATCATCACAACAAACCTTTGGTCATGCGCCGGAGAATTACTACTTTTATAAATGATTGGAAAGGGTATAAGCATTACCAAAAGAACAAATTAAAATGTATAATATTAATTTTTGAATATATAAGCCTTTTTCCTTATTGAACTTCTTGATTCTTCCAATAACTTTTAATTTTTTGATATAAAATTACCCACTTAATTTTATGGTAGTAAACAAAACTGCATTCAAAAACCTATTTTTTTTAAACTAAATAGACAAAATTGCAAAATTACAAGGTGCACCACTTTTTTTTTTACTCAGTGTTATTTATTGTCTATTTTGGCCATACCTACTAGACAATGGCAAAAAAAGTGAAATGTGAAAGAAAGAACGTACCTACCTAACCTACCTACCTATTCTTTTTAATCTATTTGATCCAACTTGTCGCACTCAAATTACTTTCTCAATTTATTTTGAACTTAAAGTTTGAACTTTAAACCAATAAAACCTTACAATGTTAAATTATTGAATTTTTGTTATCAGTGTAAAATATTATACCCTTATTTCTGGGTCACATACCACATTCTCAATTAAAAATGTCATGTGCCGTTCGAACATAGAACATTTAGTTCAAGACAATGAATAGGCTGTTAGCGTTTCTCTAAATAAGGTTGCTGTGAATTATTCGTTTATTGACACCTACTCTACTGATCAACACACTAAACTTAATTATTAACAACAAAAATAGTGTAAATACATATGAATGTTTATTAGTGTTAACATTTCTATAGTGGGACTAGGTTAAGTCATATAAGGAATGTTTGAAATAATTAGACTTTAATCACAGTTACTGCGGCATAAATTATTGTGACTGACTGGCTGGTTAAAACAAACATGAAGTGCATGTCCATTATGGTAGGTAGGTACATGTAAGTTTGCAATTTTAGTGACCTGAATTTATGCGTAGAGTTATTTTCGGAGGAGCTTTATTACCTGAATAAAAAGCAAAGAACATTGCAAATGCCATGTATTTGACCGGTATACAATGTTCATCTGTCCCATCATAGCTTCACTATGGCATGTCAAACTCAATGGTTACAAGGGGCCAAAACAGCGAGTTAAAAATTTGTGTAGGCCGCATAACAAGTTAAGCTACAATTTGTATAGGTAAAACAATTTTGTAAAAAAAAAACAGCAAGAATGATAAAACTATTTTTTTCATTTACCATTTTTTTCTCAGACCAAAGTTAGTTATTCAGGATTTTATAGGTAACTCATTCCTCTTAATGACTGAAATAACTGCTCGCATCGAGAGGTACCTATTGTGAATTTTGTAAACGATTTTATATGGCAGTTTTCAAGTGAAATCGGGCATTTCAACGAATTTGGAACTTACTTCGGAGTCACACTAGAAATCGCTTTCCTCCATTTTCACATGATTCGGCATTAATTCTATGTTTATGGAAAAAATCGAAGAAAATCACGAGAACTTGTCTTTCAAGAATTATTCTGCAAGCCTTTTTCGTATTCAATTTTAAAGCTTAGATTTTTGTACGTAGTATTTTTGATACGGCCAACTGATGATGACAATTTACCTAAGTTTGATATATTGCAAGTAGGAAAGTGCGTCAAATCCTGGTTTATCTTCTGATGTTCCAAAAGAGCTAAGTTGCATTTGAATGCACATTTGCATTTGAATGTTGCATTTTTTTCACATATTCGTTATATTATGAATTTTCCTCGCAGTTTTAAGTATAACTCAAGGTCTGCAACCATTTTATATAGCAAAACATGCTGGTTTAAAGACTTTTATCATTAAAAACTAAAAAATATTCCCAAGCCCCAGAATCGTTGGTAGGTTAACTTAGAATATTCGCTTCCTAGTTCACTTTAAGAAATTACATAGCTAACCCTGATGTAAGCCACGGGATATTATAAAATTTGTTATTTTGTTTGGTTTTGTCCCATATATTTATTTGTTGATTAGGAAGAAAAGGAGGTGTATGTGTGCAGTGTTGCCAGGACCGGCTATTTATAGCCAAACCGGCTCCTTAAAGTTTTCTCCGGCTCCTTCAAATTCTGATTTCCAATTTATCAAAATTTGGCCCCTTAAGTTTTCAATTAGACGATTTTTGGCTCCTTCAAAATTAAAAACTTTTATAATAAAAGAACTTGATTATTATGATCACGCCTTAAAAGTCTTCGAAGTAGAACTAAACTTCTTCGAAGTAGAATCTGAGTTCTTGCTGAAAAGCGCAATTGTGAATGTACCTACTTCCATTTTCATTCACATATGAGGCGTTCAGAATTATAATGGGTCAAGTCCATAGAGCTATCGATCTGTGAAACATTTATTTCAAAAGTTCCTTTAGTTTCTGAGAAAAAGCTTCTCAAAGATCAAAATAATGCACAAATTTCAAATGGACTTGACCCATTATTATTCTGAACGCCTCATATTTTGTTTCCACTTTTCCACAATGTATATTATAATCTTTGAACAACAACAACATCTTGAAGGTGCTTCCACCAAGTGTTTATGGCTAGAGTTATGGCGTTTTTAATTGGCAATCCGGAATTGGTTTTCGATTCGGAATCGCAATTGAACAGTTTTTTTTTATTCCGAAGAATCTGAAGTTTGGTGTGAATGTATTGTTTGAGTTTAACATGTTTCACATATATGTGTATTCGCGCCAAATTTCATTTGTATTTGTGCTGCAAACATTTTGTACTGCTGACATTTAAATCTATGAATGTGTGAGTGATTCTGTTTCTGATTCTGTTTTTAAAACCAGAAGAGAAATTCTCTTTTTTTCAGAATCAGAACTGTCAGTTTTGCCCAATTGAACGCATTCAGATTGCTTTTTTTTGCTTCCAGATTGCCAATTAAAAAAGCCATTACAGTACTGTTTCACGGATGCCAATCCGATCATCAGACTCCTTAATTCCATTTGTGTGTGGTGCTTAGTCTAGTAATTTTTCATTTAATTTGAAAAACTTTTTCCGTCACACTTGAGTATTGAACCTAGACCAAGCGAGTTCAGAGGCCAGTGTAGGGTACACAATGTTTATTTGTTTTGTTATTTATTACTAAAATAAAAATTAAAGAATCTAACTTGAAGTCTGATAAATTTAATACAGAGTAGGTATTTCTTTTTTTTTTTTAATTTTTTGTTTATGTTATCATATGTACATATATATCTAAGTAAATTTGAAGTTGGAAAAAAATGATGAAAAAAACAAAAAAAATACTACAAAATACATTATTATGAGTTATTATGAACAATTTTTGAAATTGACGATTTTTGGCTCCAAGACTTCTAAAATTCGGCTCCTTGCCTCTAAAATTCTCTGGCAACACTGCATGTGTGTCGAAAGCTGTGAACAAAAAATCTAAATTATAATCTAAAACTCAAAATTAAAAATAAAAATGTGCACAGGGCCGCAAGGTTATTCGTTGTGGGCCTCATGCGGCCCGCGAGCCGCAAGTTTGAAATGCCTGTTCTACACTAATGGGTATCGTAATCTGACAAATAAGGTATCGTTTAAGAATTCTTGCTCGTCTACTGTTTGGAAACCATGTATAGAGGCAATGCCATGAATTAAAATAATAAATGTACAGCGTTAAAGATTTAAAATAAATAAATAAGTCCAAAAACTAAAACCCGACTACTCTAAAATGTGTTAAACAATAAAATATTCTTAGAAAAGTCTCACCAGTTGAGAGTATGAGGAATTTTTTCCCGATCCTCTTCATACAACTTTTTTAAAGTTCGAGTTTGGATTCTTAAAAATGTATTTAGGTATACATTAAATACTTGCTTTTGATCATTTTTCACCATCTGAAAAAAATATGTAGGTACATTTAATGTCGAAAAACAAAAAAATCACACAGCACATGTGCAAACATAATTCAACAACTTCCGATTGTGTTTCCAAAAAAAGGGGCAGAAAAACACAATGTTACACATGAAAACCCAACAAAATCATCGCGAATTCAACATAAACATATAGCTGCAACACGAATCTTTAAAAACACACATGTTGTTTGTTGGTTTGACGCCTTTTTTTTAAATTTAATTTGATTTCCTATACTCATTCAGCGCCCGAGATATCATATTGCTGTGTGAGAAATTGCAGTGTGATTTCCCAACTTATCAACTACCAAATATTGCTTTCTTATTTTGTTTTGATAAAAATTACAACTTTAACACCAAAATAAAATGGGTGTTACCTACTTCTGGGAAAAGGATTTTTATGTTTGCATATTTTCCCAAAAAGCAAATCGACATGAATTATAATGATTCAGATGTCATAAATTAATAAATGTAACCAATTGACTTCATTAAAATTTATCAAAAGGGAGTGTTAATTGGATATAAGGGGACATTATATCTTTTGAGGTCTTTATTGTCATGCTCATTATGATCTCTTCAACTAGTATCAGAATATGCTTTTATAATTTGATTTCCATGTAATAATGCAATGCATGCAATAGGTTAATTTACACATCAATTGGGATCAATTGACCAATTGTTCAAGGGAGACAAGGGTGAGATGTTTTGAATTCTTTTTCTTGGTCTATAGTAACTTGAACTTCATTTTGTGGATAGAACTTCATTTTGTGGATAGAAGTTAAGAGTGGAAAGTGCTTTTGAAATTGTCTCTGAGGTCACCTCAAAAACTTTATTTTAAGGATATCACATTGTGTAAGATTAAGCTTGTTGAAATAAAGTAGGTAGTTAGAAAGAAATTATTGATCTCTTTAAAAAAAACTGTTCAATCTAACAAGCCCAATGTCCAATAATAATTTTATAGGACCTCAGATTTGAATAGCTTATAATCCTTTCAGGATCATTAGATAATGTGTTGTGGTATTAACTTTGCCATTGTTCAGAATTATTTATTTAGTGTCTTACAAACATAATTTGAAAACAAAAATACAACTTTGAAAAAAGACTCAAGTTCTCCCATGTTGAAAATATACTGGAACAAAAAGCACTGAGATGTAAATTATAAAGTGTAACCAAACCAAGTTCTAAGGTTTGGTTTCAAATTTATAGGTATTAATACAATTTTTATTGTTTTCTTGGAAATTTAACTACCAATTTTTAAATATTGAATTTTAGAACCAATTTAACTGAAAGAAACTAAATGATTATATTCTCTTTACAATGTTGAGATCAAGACTTCTAAAGCTTATGTTTGTTTTTTTTTTCAGAATTCATTTGTTTTGAACCTTCGAAAATATGGCTTCTCTTAGACCATTAAAAATCACAATTGTCGGTGATGGTATGGTTGGCAAAACCTGCCTTCTAATAACCTACACTCAAAATGAATTTCCCAACGAGTACATCCCAACAGTTTTTGACAATCATGCATGCAATATAGTTGTTGATGGTAAGGACTATAACCTCACACTATGGGATACAGCTGGACAGGAAGACTATGAAAGACTGAGACCTTTAAGTTACCCAAATGTATTGATTTAATTTTTTTTATTAAGTTACAAAGTTTCTAACATTAACTTTTTTTTCAGACTGACTGTTTCCTTTTGTGCTATTCAATAAGTAGTCGTACATCATTTGAAAATATCAAAAGCAAATGGTGGCCGGAAATTCGTCATTTTTCCAATAACGTTCCCGTTGTTCTAATTGGCACAAAACTAGATTTGAGAATTCCAAATTCTGAGAAGTTTGTTACACAAGCCGAAGGCAGGAAACTGCGTAAAGAAATTCACGCTCATTCCCTTGTTGAGTGTTCAGCGAAAAAGAAGGTTAACCTGGGTGAAGTGTTTGAAGACGCCGTCCGAGCTGTTGAAAAGAAACCCAGACATCGACCAAGGCAATGTGCTATACTGTAAAAATGTCCATACAAGCCTATTAATAAATAGACATGCTTTTTTATGTACTATGTTTTTCTATAGTTAAGATCTTTACTTTTATGAAATTAAGTCCATATTGTTATTTATTATTACTATCCGTTCTATTCCTTTTTGTTGTTAATTTTAGTTTAAATAAAATATAGATAAATCTGAATTTTGTTTATTTGGCTGCCATTTTTATATGTATAATGTATTTATGTTAAGCCAAGGTTCTATATGTGAATTGTTAATACGTTTTCTCTTTTAACTGTATATTAAAAATAATATATATATATAATATAAACGACAATGTTAGTAGGTATCGAAAAATAATTTATGTTTTTGAAATTATAATAAATTAAAACATACCAAAGTGAATCGGAGATAATATTATAAACAATTGATTAAATTGAAATTTTCAAAATAAATAATTTTTATTTATTGAATACTTTTTGGTAAGAGAAAGGTATTTAAACAAAGCAAAATATAAATTTCATAACATTCTTTTGTGCATATACAGTAAAAAAAAACTATTTTGTATATTTTAAACTAGTCATTAATAAATTCAAATAAATTTAAATATTAAGTTTTAGTTTTGAAATCCTGTGCCCTTTTAAAAATAAATAAAAAAAAATGAAAAATCCTAGACAAACCAGAATATAGATCGGAAATGAATCAGTTTACAAAAATACACACGTCATATGTTATAGTTTACAGAAACTCTTTTAAGAATTGTAAGACATTATATTTCCCAATTCTTATGAAAATGTTTATAAATGCAATTATTAGAAAGGCCTTCATACTTTGGATAGCAACATTTAGACAAAAATAGAAAGCAATATAAAAGAAACAATAAATAAATAGCCAAGTACCTACCTATTTAAAATTGAAATTTATTATTATATCTGTTTTGTTTGAATTCACACTTCTTAAAATGATTAGATAAACAGGTAAAACTGTAGCTACGTGTATGACGCACCGGCCGAAGTGTATTTTTTAGAATAAGTTAATGAAGTTGCAAAATACCTAAAAAAGGCATTTTTGGTCATTCAAACAAAAAATGTTTTAAGCATATTTATGTACATTATGTATAGGTATATGTGAAACATTAATTTTAGAAGAAGTGTTTTTAAGAAAATAGAATCTACCTACTTTCCTTCTAACTTTTCACTTACATTATGCTGCAAAGCACAGAAAATCTATCATATTTTCGTAGTGTCAACAATTTTCTTCAAATTCAGTATTATTCAAAATAGAAAAAATTCACTTAACTTGAAAAAAAAAAAATCAACGGTTACACTACCAATAACGTGCTATATCTTTTGGTAAAGTCAAAAACCTTGTCTTTTATAAAAAAAATTTAAATAAATACATTTTATGGTACAGTTTTTGAAAAAATTAATTTTTAAATAAAAATTTTGAAAAAAAAAACATTATAAAAAAAAATTCAAACTATTCGCGATAAATTTCTTATCTCTAATTGACTTCTTAGTCCATATAGCTACAGAGAGTGATAACCAAGAGATGTCAGAAGTTGACTTTCTCCACTGATTGGCATAATTTTTGATTAAAAATAAAAATAACAACTTGTTTGCTACCATTCAAATTTGTTATCAGTTTCAAACTTGAAAACTAAACGGCCACTGTGGTGTATGCGTAACATTTTTGTTGGTTATATGAAAAATGTGCATTATTGTGAACTAATAACAATTTCAATTTCAACTTTTTAAAATTTTCTAGAAATATAAATATTATAAATTTATTTGCAGTAAGTCATAAAATCATATTGGTTTCTTTCAAAGAATATTTTTTTAATCAAAATCGGGAGAGCTGTTTTTAATTTTAAATGATTCTGAAATTGTATGATCTTTAACACAACTTTTAACATTTCTTTAAAAGTTTTGAAACTAATCTGGGTCTTTACTTTTCCATATGTTGTTCTTTATTCGAAGCATTTTACCTGGTGTAGCAACCTGACAAACAGAAGCTGGAACTAAATAATTGACGAACATTAAAAAAAAAATTTATACAAAACCAGCACAAAATTTTGCCTTTCGTTGCACAATACGCAGCTTAGGTAACGAAATACTTACCTGTGCTAGAATATATGGAGATTTTTCTATCGTTTGTCACTCCCATTTATTTGTCCAGGCAATTTTTCTTGCAGCAAAGTTTATTGACTTTGGAGACTTAAAAAAATTTTCGTTTTGCAGCGTACTAGGCTTATTGCTTTATCCGAAAAATTAGAAAAAAAATTGTCTTGTTTTCCGTACAAAGTATTTAAAATATTGAAAACAAAAATCAGAGAATGTCCAAATACGGGACAATCACGGGACAAATTAAAAAATACAGGACACTTACACGCCCCGGGTTATTTTAAATAAAAACCCGGGACAAGCTGTAGAAATACGGGAAAGTCCCTGGTAAACCAGGACGGATGGTCACCGTAACTATAGGGCAAGTTTAGAATTCGTAAAACGTAAACAAATCGAAATCGACATAACAATCAGACATGACATAACGATGATAGATAGTGCGAAAAAAGTGGGTCCTGGTCCTGTTAATATCTTGATGCATAGCCTAAACTACTGGAGAGATTTTCTTCAAACTTGGTAAGTATGGGTGTTATGAGATTCCATAAAGGCGAAATTGAAATTTGAAATCTAAATTAATCTAAAACTAACGGTAATTGCCAAAGGTAGAAAAACTTTTTTTTCTCAAAAACTTCTCTCTTTTGATTAATAAAAAAAATACATGTAGGTACTATGACAAACAAAATCGTACTTTTGATAAAAAAAAAGTCATTTGTGCAATTCACACGTAGTAGAAGTGAAACCTTAAAATAAATTGTTCTTGCAAAAAAAAAAAAAAAAATGAAAAAATCTACCTATTTTTTATTCTGTCTTTTTAAATACATGTTTTTTATATGACAACCTATATATATTTTATATCATCTTAAAGCTTATTGTTTCAGCTTAAAATATTTATATCATCCATGTCTATACAACATCCTACACTGATGGCTGGTCATCGGCAACAGATCTCCACAGGTGTTTTGAGTTATTTTTCAATTTAAGATTATGTAACTTGTAGAGCACGTAACGTTATGTGTGATATATCAAATAAAAGGTTATGTTATCAGCATGCGTATTAAAGTTAAACCAAATTTGTATGTGCACTAGATCAAAAGATATAACGTGTGTTGGAAAAGAACATCTTTTTACCGTTATCTCCGAATTTTAAATATGAAATTAATTGAAATTTTTTACAATTATAATTTATTTAATTACCTATCTACAGTACAAATTTCATTCATCTATCTATTAAAACAAAAAAGTTATAACAAGTTGAAGTCGTGTCGCGTTTTCGTTTCATCTTGTTTCAAATCACTACGATACTAAAGAAGTTTTCACTTCAAAAATATTTTTTGGAACGTTACCTGCCAAGACCGAAAATTTTTTTGTAAATATGTGAAAAAAACAGTTTCTTTAAAACGGCATAAAAATATTCCAAAAATTCTTTGCTGTATAAGAAATCAAAATACATACCTACTTCATATAGATTAAGAATTAGATTTATAGATTTAAGAATTGAATTAAGATCGCTTGTATTAAGCTAAATTAAATTAAAACAAATTAAAAAGGTATTTTTTAAATTTTAATATAAACTAAAGTATTTTTACCGACTTCCAAAAAGGAGGAGGTATTCAATTCGTCTGTACTTTTTTTTTTTTTTATGTTTGTTACCGCATAACTTTGGACTGAGTGAACCAATTTTAATAATTCTTTTTGTATTAGAAAGCTGGTGGCTGCAGTGTGGTCCCATTTCAATTTCGTTCACTTTTAGGAACTGTTTTAAAAACCATAAAACCCAGTTTTGATCCATGGAAGTCGGTTTTGTTTTTTGCTAAAAATGATTATTATTTACATTTTTTTATAAATTAAATTAAAATTATTCCTTTATGTAGTTTATAAGAGCTTTATCTAATATTAGTCGTTAAGTCGTGCATTTTATTACATTTGGGGGTGGTTTCATCAATTTTTTAAATTTAGTTTATTTTATTATTATTATTATTTTATTTATTATTTATGTTATTATTACATTGCTTTCCTTGTAATAGTGTATTTTCACCACAGTATAAATGAAATAATTTCGTAAATTACCTCATTATGAATGAAATAATTTACTCAAAGATTTGGCTTTCCAAATGAGCTACGAGTAATTTTGCGAAATTATCTTTAGGAGCTGAACAAAATGCGTCACTAAGCGACTACAAAATTCGCTTTACAAAATCGCCAAAGAATGCATAGAGAAAGGAATACCTACCTAGAGACGCGAAATAAATGCCTAAAATGTATACATTATTCGAAACGACCCTTTATTTTTATTTTTGTACATATTTATAGAAAGGTGGGTGTCTAGAGTGAGCTATTCAACCTCAGATAGCTCAATCAAGTTCATACACAAACCAAAATCATGATTACGATCTACTGATAATCTACTCTACCACCTACTTAAGAACGGCGCTTATAAATACGACTTACGGCAGAAATTTAATGAACAACCGTAAAAGATAATTTATATAAGGTATAAAGACACATACAACCATACAAGACAAGAGAAATATTATTTATGTATATATTTCTCTTGTCTGTGCTAACACCTTACACATTTTTGTGTACGCTGACAGAACCGTTAACTGTTTATTAAATGTATTTTTCTATAAATTCTCTAAAAATTGCCTACCGCTTCAATTATAACTGCAAAACGATATCAATAAACGGTTATGTTAAACATAACAGAATGTACCAAAAAGCCATTAAATTATTTAAAAAAAAACTGTTCAACCGGTTCAACCGATTATTCTGTACATGAACCATTTACAGAATTCTTCATAGATGTCACTGTACGAACTACATATTTGATTCCGTTTTCCGTAATTTGTCTTGTAAATTCTTTCATCGCATGTCAAAGCATTTTCTTGCAAAACAAAACAAATGTGTAGGTTTGTTTGCTATGAGTGCATTTTAAAAACGAATCTGTTCGAGTTCAAATTTAAATTTATATCGTGCTGCAACTGCGACAAGTATTATTTAATTAATTTTTAAATTGAATTCTAATAACATTTCATCTGAATATGAGGAGCTCAGAACTAAAACGGCCTAACCCACATTTTCAAAAAAATCAAACTGAGTACACAGATCGAACTGCAATAAAACAATTTATAATATAAAAATACATCCCCATTAAATTACATTAAATAGAGTTAAAATTAGAGCCAAAAACTTTTGTCACTCTAGTGGACTCCATTTTGGCTTCGGCGACAAAATTGCCTAAATCATTTATAGCAAATGTAGTTTCGGAATAAAAAAAAATATCAGACCTTAGCCCAAAAGTGTAGCCAACACTCCTAACTAAAAAAAATTACAAACTAAGTATTGAATAATATTTTTTTTATAACTTTTACAAGCCAACAAAAAAGAAACCCTGAAAATATGATTTTCTTTAAACTCGTTTTTCTCAAAACGAAATTTTGTGGGTTAGGCCGTTTTGGCGCTGAGCGCCTCATATGTGAATAGTATAAAACACACAAATTTTGCAAAAATGAATTGGCTTTTAAATCCGGAAAATAAAACTCTTTGTTTAACTGAATTTTGTTTAAGTGATTTACATATCTACACTTCTCTCTGAATTATTTGTTTTTGTGAAGAAATTTGTATTTATTTATACAAAAATTAATAAAGTATTGAAAATAACACTGGTCAACAAGGTTTTTGCCACAACAACCAAAATATACTTTTCCAGTAGTTTTTGATGTGCTGAACTCGAATCTGAAGTCAGAAAATTGTTATTGGCCTCGGTTTTTTAAATATTACCGTTAGAAAATGTAAAAAAACGTAATTTTGGCTGCTTTCGAGGTTATGTTTTTTTGTGGGTTAATACATTGTGAGTAAATTTGTAACGGTGGCTATAAGAACTGATTTTATTCTTTCAAAAAATGTTTAAATCTTTCCGATATCTGTTTTACTGCCCGAGATATTTAAAATTTAAGCAGCGGTCTTTGAATCAGAAACAACACTGGCCAACCAAATTAAACTTTTTTTGCCACAAGAACCAAAATATACTTTTCTGCAGGTTTTTGGGTAGCTGAGCTCGAATCCGCAATTAGAAAAATTTTATTAGCCTTAGTTCTTGAAATATTACCGTTATAAAGTGCAAAAAAAAGGTTTTTTTTTATAACGGTTATATTTCAAGAACGGAGGCTAATAGAATTTTTCTGATTGCGGATTCGTGCTCAGCAACCCAAAAACCTTCAGAAAAGTATATTTTGGTTCTTGTGGCAAAAATTCTGTGATCAGAGACTTAATCTTTTAATTAAGTTTAGTTTCTCTTTGGCTTATTAACTGAAATTTAAGATATCTCGAGCAATAAAAGAGATATCGGGAAAATTTAAACAGTTTTTGAAAGTAGAATATCAGTTCTTATAATAACCGTTAATAATTTGTTTCTAATGAATTACCCCACATAAAAACAGAACCTCGAAAACAGCCAAAATGACGTTTTTTAGCATTTTATAACGGTAATATTTCAAAAACGGAGGCCAATCAAATTTTTCTGACTTCAGATTCGGATTCAGCACCCCGAAAAATACTAGAAAAGTATATTTTCGTTCTTGTGGCAAAAAAAAAGTCAAATTTTGTTGACCAGTGTAATCAATAAAAGCGAATAAAAAAGATTTTATTACCATTTTATTTATTGTTAAGTATCACAACCCAACTAACAAAACAGAAGATATACCTTTTTTGAGGTTTTACTTGTGCATTATGTGAACGAAAATTGAATCTTTGTCCAGACATTCTTATTTGATCCAGAAAAGTGAATGTTTTTCGAATAAAAATTCTTCACATAAACTGGACGTTTAGTGAACATTCACAAAAGTGTTTGCTGGGTTTTATTTTGTGTTAATACACAAAAAAATTGTCTATGTGTGAATAAAATGGCGTGTCCAAATGGAGAAATCAAACAGAACTCCGTTTTCTTGCTTGAAGGACAAAAGCCTCGTATTCAATTCAGTGCACTCAACCAAACAGAGCAAAAACGAAACTAGCATCGAATCAAACAAACCTTTTGACAATGTTTGAAATGAAATGCGCAGGAATGTTGCTATTCCTCCAAGGAGCAACAAAAATACTATCCATGGCGGCCTGCAACATTTTATTGTCAGCCTCCTTGCATTCAAATTGGACGCGAATTCGAGTTTTCTTTTGTAATTCAACGTAATCAAATGGAAAAGGGAAATTTAAACCAATATTAATGCAAATTAACTTATTAAATGATTATTAATTTAATAACAATATTCCCATGTAAAGAAAAATGATCTAACTTTATCCAATGAAAGAAAATCCAACTCAAGTGTAATCTTCACTTTTTTTTCTGTGTCCACTGTCCTGTGCCTGCGTGAAAATTCTATTGATTTTCTGTTCTCCTTGAAGTGAAAATTCCATGCCGTAGATTTGCGAAAATGTAAATTGAAGATATATATTTTTTTTCTAATTGAAAATCTAGAGTTGAGTTCACCACCAGTCAATCTTTTATGTAGACAGCGTCTCTCCATTTATTGATTTTGTTTTTGTCTCTTCGTCGAAATTCTTGTGGTTCTGTAAATAGTTGACTTCGACAAAAGGCATACTTACCTTCGTGTGGTTTAATAACACTGCCTCCGCCTTTTTCTATCAGCGTCAGAAAAAAACTTTTCGCCTCTTTTAAGAACACAAAAATGTAAATTTAAACTGCCCAGTAATTTTATTGTAAGTTTAATCTCGTGTTCATTTGTTTAAATAAAATTAATCCAACTCGTTAGCGAGGAAGTGTAAAGAAAAAAACTACATAAAAGCATCCAAAAACAATGAAAACACGACTAATTACCTTGACTTATCGAGGATCTGCTTCGGTGGATCCTCGGTACTCGGCCGCAATGTTACCATGGACAATAAATGATATAAGATCGATGG
Source organism: Episyrphus balteatus (assembly GCF_945859705.1). Classification (NCBI taxonomy): domain Eukaryota; kingdom Metazoa; phylum Arthropoda; class Insecta; order Diptera; family Syrphidae; genus Episyrphus; species Episyrphus balteatus. The sequence goes on along the minus strand of NC_079136.1, from coordinate 101,375,620 downwards.
AGAATTACACTCGGGTAAGTAGAAGACACTTCGTCAATCTGGACTTGCTTTAAAGTTATTTATATAAACTCCCCTAAGAAACCTTTTACTTTAAGAAAAAGAAAACTCTTTTATCCTTTTTTACTTCTTGGCAAATTGTTTTCTGTTTTGTAAGGCGCAGAAGGCGAATTACAAATTGGGCCAAGTAAAATGATGTCATGCCGAAAAACAAAAGAATAGTCATTAAATGAAGTTTATGATAGTATCCTCAAATTGGAGTGATGACTGTGTTGAGTAGGTGTAATGTGTCTTTTGTTTTTGGAAATTACATAATTTCGAAATCATTTTAAAAATTACTCTTAAAAGACTGTCAACTTGCAAATACTGAGAATTGAACAAAGTCCTTCTGCAACAAAATTTTCAACATATCTCTTTTTTTTGGAAGTTATAGGTGCCTATGTTCTTGGATTGAAATGACTCGATGTACCTAGGTATTCTCGTGAAAAGTAGTAAATATACAAAATTGAAGTTTAAAACTTACAAGTTTGTCTTGGTGAATATCAATTTAGGAGTTAAGTTTGCAAACACTTGTTAACTCTTGACAAAGAGTTATCTGCCTCTAAAGAAGTTTTTCATCGCAATAAATCCCGTCTATTACTCTTTTTCCTAATGTTGAATAGAATAGACAAAAATTCTTGGTCACCGGCAATACCATTCACATATCTTTTCCAGATCTCTGGCATTATTCATTAACGGAGTTAAAGAAAGTTTTTATTTTATATTTAGTCCTTTGCCTCGTATAAGATTTTGAGGAAATTATTGTTTTTTTTTGTCGGAGCTTCCAAATAACTGGAGGTTCACAATTTGGCTTTTGATATGGAATTCTTAGGATGTGATCTATCGAAAGAACCTTGTCATCATAATGGTAATGGCAATGGCTTACGGTCGATTTCTTCACAGGGTCCTGCGTTAATTTACACCTGTTGATTAAATTCGACCAAGATGGTAAACATAAAACAATGAAAAATTCCAGCGAATTTTTTGATAAACTTTGTTTCGTCAAAGGTCAAACACAAAATGTGTTTTTGCAAGAGAACTTCTGTCTACGCACAGAAAGCCATTTAAAATAATGCGATTTCCACGAATGACTTCCATAAAGATCGACCTTTAATAATTTTTTTTATTAAAAAACATGTTCATATGTACAAAGGGCTATGGTTATTATGTCGCCAACTTGTTAACTCATCGCGTGTGGTCTATTTCACGAAATACAATTCACAAACACAAATTTGTAGTTTTACTTATTTTTAACAAATTTTTAAATTTCTGTTTGTACCAATTTAAAAATTGGTGGAACAGAATTTGTTAACTGTTTTACAATTTTTTGTGAAAAAGTATTTGTAAGGCACTTGATTCTTAGGCTTCTCTACCTTACCAAGTCATATTATTCACTATTCATTTTTCATTCTTGACTCTGAAAGTTATAGAAAAAATTCTCTGCATTTCTTTTTCTTGGCTTTTTAAGTTTCATCAATTTTTTTTAAAATATTTTGTTAGTGGTCATTTTCATGTACAGCATTTTTATACCCAAAGTTCCAACGAATTTCATTTGGTTTTTGGCCACCATCGTCAAAAAACTGCATCAATAAGGCAGTTTTCGGTTGAGCTATATCTTTTATCTTGAGGGGTAATTTAAAAGCCAAAATAGGCTTATTTGTATGCTGAATAAAACAAAATAACAACCAAATTTACACGACTATTTCAAAATACTATAAAAGTCCTTTTAATAAAGTTACAATTTTCAATGCAACAGGTACATATTTTGAAAAAAAAAAAACAAAAAAAAAAATTTTTAAACTTGTAGCTGCGCTTATTTTACAAGAAAATTAACTTTAAACGTATTCTTGTATAAACTTTTCAAATTTTCCCATGAAATTTAATAATAGCATACTTTTGGGGTACATATATTTAAAGTGGACTTCTGCCTGCAAGACTTATTTAAAATGCATATATATATATTGACGTTGATAACAGTTTGTAGCTCTCAAACTTGATGGGACGAGAGTGATAAACAAAACGAAAACAGTAATAGTATTGTACTAAACTATTGAAGATATCTATCGTTCTAAGCTATGGACTATATAGTAACAATTGATTGATTTGAAAAATGGGTTTAACAATCAATGAGGGCAAACCTCATTGATTGTTTGTTCTAAAAAAAGTACACTTATAGGATTATTGGAGCCTATGACAGCAATAATCCGGCCTCGTCTAAGGTGGCGCAGCAAGTGGAACCTCAATCAACTTGGCGTAGTAAACTGAAAGCAATTAGCTAGCATATGGCTGACTGGAGAAGCTTGTTGTTTGAGATCCGAATCCCTAATTGATTTTGGCGATTCCACCTTAAAGCGCTGGTAACCCTAAGTAAGTAACTAATTAAGTCCTTTATTTAGGTACTTTATCAAACTTAAACGATGGTTATACCGATATTAACTTAGAGGTCGCTTAATGTGATTTGTGATAGTTAATCGTCACATTTACTGGCTGAATACAATGGTGTAGCTGTGGCTGATGCTTGTAGTACTGTCAAAATTTTACTGAGGGTAACAACAACAAAAGTTGGCGGCAGCTGAGCAAAAAGTTGAGAATTCTTACACTTTCGCTACAAGCTACAGCCACAGCTACACCATTGTATTCAGGGGGTTAAAGTGCATTGTGACAGTCAACTAAAAGAAAGCACTTTAGTCGATTCAACCTCTGATAGCCGATCCTAAAATTTAGAAATCATATCTAGCTAATGATATAAAAAATAATACGTGGATGTTTGTACATAATATATCTATAAAAATAATAGTATTTTTATGTCTTTATGGTAGTCATTCTTGTGAATTGCGTTGTTTAGTCGAGTCCAAAATTTTATTCACTCCTAGGTTATGACCTTTTGTTCTTGGATGTGAGGTTGCAAATTGCCTTCATAAATGTGCCGATCAAAAGCACATTTTCGTCAAATTCTTCTACTGACTTTAGACCCAGAAAGGATTTATCCCAAAACTCCATGGTTTGCTATGGAAAAAATTACAATGTTTTGTTGCCCAAAAAAGATGTCTTTATTTTGTAAATACAAAAAACAAATTCACAAATGTGATGGGAGATAAGTATTGCAAACAAAATAAAAAAGATTCTTGTAAAAAAGATTTTTCTAACAAAGTCTTCCAGCTATAAAACCAAGTCTTAAGGGTTTTCGGGCCAAATCGTGCATCCAACGAAGAACTTCCTAGGAGAACGAGTAGAAGAGTCCATTGAATCTATTATATAGTAATACCCGCATACTAAAGAAGGAAAAAGAGTCGAGGAAGAGTCGGCGCAACTGAAGAAATGGACGGACCTGAAGTAAATTTCCAAAAACTGCACACGATGGCGCACAGGAATAGCTGAAGCCTTATTTCGCCCCTAGGGATCACCCACGCACTATATAGGTTTGAGGAATTAAGCGTTAAAGTTAAGCGCTCGTAAACCAACTTTGTTTAAATTTGGCAATTGTTTCGTACTAACAGCTGTTTAGTGGTTCCACTAAAAAAATGTTTAGTGGTTCCCAAAAAAAATATATATTAGTGGTTCCCAAAAAATTATTTATTCAGCAGGTTCCAATTTTGCGAAAAAATGTGAAAATTAAGGAAAAATAGAGCAATGACAACCGGACTTGAACAATCTGAGTTAAGAAGCTGCCAGCAGAATTAATATTTAAAACAAACACAATTACAATTGTAAACTGTAAATTTAACTTATAGACAAAAAAAAAAACAATGTAAAAACGTTAGGCCGGCCCCTTTTGTGCCAACATAATACTAATATAATCAATGTAAATTTTTAGATAACTAGTTTTAAGCATATAATTACTGTTCAATAAAAATATCGTTATCGTTATAGGAAAAATAGATGTGATTCCAAACTGCGCTTTCACATACTGCGCACATATTTCGCCATTTAGGTACTCTTTGTTATTTATAAATTTCTTATAAAATACTAAGGCCCATATCTTAAGATATAGGTACATATCTTAAAATATCCAAAGTTTTTTGTCTTCCTTAATTCGACAATCTTACCCTAATAGGGTTCACTGAACTGGAAGAATTTTACATCTAATTAACTTTGATTTTTTTAAATCTTTAAATAACCCTAAAAATGGTTACCCTCTTATAAGAAAAATATGTAAAGATAGGTATATATTTTATATTTACGAGAAAAATCTGAATTGTTGTTTTCTCTCAAAGACTATTATGCTATGCTATCCTATCATCATCATTAGATTATTATCTTTTGTTTCTTTGTCGTGTAAAAAAAGCAGGTAATTCACATTGCACAAACTCAACTAGAATGCTAATTACAAAGTTCTACCCCCATGCTATCTAACAATTGTTACTTTTCTTCCGACTAGTTTCAACAACTATGCGACCCGGCATTGTATTAAGATACATTGAGTCATTTCCCCTTGATAGTATAACTTTTAACATTTCTTTAGCATGGTTGTAGAAAATCGATTTTTTTTAGTTTATTTTCAAAGAAACAGTGGGGTATATCAACAATAATTATTATTATATCAAATGTTAAAGTTCTAGAGAAGTAAAATATTTGTTGACACTGGGGTCGAACTGCGGCATACGTTCGTTAACGTTTTGACTATTGCTCTCTCTATTTAATAAGAAGAAAATGATAGAGACATAAAGCGTCAGTACGTTAACGTACGTATGCCGTAGTTCAACCCCTGTCATCTTCGCTTTCAATGCAAGGAATCTGAACTAATGCTCTGAAATAATTAAGGCTCTGATTGGTCAGCTATCATTAAGAACATCTTATCTTTTATAATAGATATCCGATCAGAGAATTTAAACAGTTTCAACATAAGTTGAGATTTCGTATATTGAACCTGTGGATTATCACTGCTCGTGGAAAAATGATGATGATCTATTTATCAGAGATATTTATAACTTGGACCCAGTTATACCTACATAACTACACAATGTAATGTATTCGAAATTGATTGAATTCTCTCAAATTTTTTTAAATCCTCCAATACAAGTGGATTCAATAAACAAGACTTTTCTTTAATATTATAAACGATATTATTTTAGTTATTTTTTCCATTAAATTTTAAACAATGACACACTATACATTGTGTTTTGAAAGCATCTACCTGTGAGGGGGAGTTCTTATTGAAATCACAAACAAGAAATAAGAGTCTCTTGTGCGTGAAATAACGTCACAGCGTCAAAGACTTTTTCTTAATTAACTAGAGCAAGGCCCCAGGGCATATTTAAATCCATGCCTATATGTTATAAAGTTAAAACATGCAATTTACGTAATAAATTAATGGTTATGAATAAAAATTATTAAAAAAAAATTGTTTTACACAAATACATAAAATCAAGTACTTAAAATCAACAAATAAAAAAAAAATTGTTACACTCATGAAAGTTGGCAAAAAGTTTGCTTTTGGGATAATAACCAAGGATCAAAAAAGTCTATACAAAAAAATATGGTGGAAGGGTGTTTTTTTCGCGGACAAGAGGGAGGGGGTTAAGGTCAAAACTAAAGTGAACAAAATTATTGTTTGTGGAATATCATTATATGAGACATGTTTTAAAGGTATTTTTGATGCTGAATCTAATGACATCAATACGATTGCTCAAGAGGAAGGGGTTAAGGTCAAAACTAAAGTGAACAAAATTATTGTTTGTGGAATATCATTATATGAGACATGTTTTAAAGATATTTTTTATGCTGAATCTAATGACATCAATACGATTGCTCTAAGAAAAGTTATAGCCGATTAAAAACAAGAATGCTTGTTTTTTAACTTCAACAAGTAAAATATTACCAAAACCCTTGTGAAAAACATGCTACACTGACGAAATTCGGGATGAAGGGGTTAGATAAAGAGGGACAAGGGATTCATAAAGTTCTTAAAAATATTTTTGTTGAAAGGGTGTTTTTTTGATAAGTTCAGTTGTTTGTAAAGTGTGATAACAGCTGACATACATTTTGTTAATTTTTCAAACTTATTGAAAAAGTAATGTCTGTTATAAGAACTAAGAATCAACAGAGTCTACAAAATTATCATGAGTGAAAGGGTGTTTTTTTTTTTTTTTTTTAAGAAAATGAACTTAAGTATAAACGTTCAATTTGTCATCAAAACCAAAAATAAAATAAAGCGATTTACCTCAAACTTTGTGGTCAAAAGTTTTAAATAATCCCCTGGGGTGGAAATTCAAAACAATTTTGATTAAATTTTGAATTTTGTTTTTGAGTGAAAACAAATATGAAAAAATGATGGGCCACCCTAATGAAATTTGGTATAAACGTTGAACTTTCGAAGAGACAGTGAAATCTGTAATTGGTTCCAAAAAGCCAATGATTCGTGAAAAATGTCTAAGAACTTAAGTATAAACTTTCAATTTTTTGTCAAAAGTCTTAGATGATTCCCTAGAGGGGAAATTCAAAACAATTTTGATTAAAAAATTACATGTCCTGTGGCAAATAAAGTTCTACTTTTGATATAAAGAGAAAATTGTTTGGACCTTAACAGTATTTGCCATATAACCTTTTCCTTGATGTCTGACTATCTCATAACCGATTTCAACGAAAATTTTTGTAATTATTAAAATTAAGCAAAAGTTATTTTTTTTGAAAACAGATCAATGAATTCTGTTGAAATTTTGTTTTTGTGTGTCGATTAATATTTTTTTATTGACTTAAATTTTTGTTTGAAAATGTTTTGAAATTTTTTTATTTGTAAAAGTTGAAGATAATTATCTTATAGATAATTCCCACGCCTCTTTCCCCCCCAGATACCGCACGCGCTGGGGTCCATTTTCACCGAGTACGAAGTCATTTGCGGATGATTATCGTATCGGCACTTTTTAGTGTTTTTTGAAGGTAAAAACAAATTAAAAAGATCTAATCTATAAATTATAACTATTATTTTTGGATCATTTTTTACATAACCTCAAAAATATGTATGTATTGAGAAAATGTTAAAAACTCATTTTTTGTTCTTTGGTTTTTTTATAAATCCTTCTGATAAGAGGTTAAATATGTGCCAATAAAAATTGTTGAAGCCTAAAAAGGAACATTTTATGTCAAAGGTTTGATGCTCTTCAGTTATAGCTTAACAAAACAGAGGCCCCAAAGTTGTTGTTTTTTTTTTCATTTGTAAAAATAATAGGTATTAATAAAATAAGGGTAACAACTTTGAAATCACTTACGCCCACAGATTAATAAAACTTTATGTCAAATTTCAACACAGAACAAATAATTCAATCTATAGGTATCCAATTACTTAGCTAAGTAATGAAACGAAAACAAACGTGCCATTTTCTTCAAACTTAATTACCATATAGTTTACATAACTAACTATATTCCTCTTCGCATTGTATAGTCAATTAAATGAGAGAGAATAAAAAAGAAACTTTTAAATCAACAAAACAATCAGATGAAAGCATCAATTCAATGAATCTTTATAGTGATGCCAAATTAATCATAGCTGCTCTTAGATCCTTACAAAATATCGTTAAAGGGGCGAGTTGGAAATACCATATTTACAATCTCACGTCATGCTTTGACGCAAATCGTTAGCCTTGGGGGCAAACAATCGTTTATAGTAAATTATTGTAGGTAGGAAAGGCACTTACATTATGTAGAATACAAAAATAAATGTATACAGACATTCAGATGTTATGCGATATCCCCAGACATTTAATTGAACTGCTTTTGTTCTGATTTAACTTCACAAAGTTACTATAGTTTGTAGTAGTTAAATAGCGAGAACTTTAAGTGAAGTCTGTTTATTAGTTAATGCACATTGTGTGATTTAAACTTATGCAATACAAAAATAGAACTTTAGTTGGATAGAAAAAAAAACTGCATAAGAACTTAAAACAAAAGTATAATTTAACCAACGGCAACACTTTTCATGCTTTAGTTTTTTTTTTTAACAAATCAGTTGGGAAGTGAAAATTTATTTCAATTTTAACTTCTAAGCATAAGTGCTCTCAATAATTTAATACGTTAAAGGTTAATTTAATGATTTCTATAAAAAAAAGTTTTTAGTCTTTTGATTGTAATTTTTTTTATTAAATCTTAAAGTACATACACACTTCACAGGTGTTTTGGATTGTTTTGAAAAGATTCTATTCCTTTTAAAACAACATTTCGTTTCTGTTAAAACAACTTTATGCATGTATTAAAAAAAAAAACTACGTCACATTTGCACTTTTCTATCTTCTTTGTGCAATCTACTCTCTGTCTCTCTCTTTTTTTATCTGAATGTTTTCTTCTCATTTTTGAATTGCCTACAATTGTATTTATTTGAAAAAACTTGCAAACTGATCCGCGAATTGAACCTAAAAAACTTTTGCTCCGAGCAACACTTCTCCACTAAGCAACAGCTTATTTTTTTTTATATCGAAGAAAAAAATGATTTTCAATTCTTTGAAATCTAAATGCCGTTTTTCATGTAGAATGAAAACTAAAACATCTTGTTCTTCCATTATTGAAAAAAAAGTATAAACCATGACATTTTAAAACGACACTAGAACAAATCGAATTGAAATAAAATGCACGACTGGGTCGCACGAACTTGCTCTTAGAGTTCAAGTTGCTTAATTTTTTAAGACTTTTTATATAGAAACTTGGGAAATGTACATAGGTATGTATATAACAAAAAAAAAGAAAAAAAAAAAAACAAATTAAAAAAAATAAAATTAATTTAAAAAAAAAATAAAACAATATCTGAAATCAAATCGCCCCACAAACAAAGTATGCAGTTTTATTTGATATATTAAGGTGCATTTTTAGAAAAAAAATTTTCAAAATCGTTAGAGCCGTTTTTTAAAAAACTAGTTTTTTATAAATAATTTTTTGAAAAAAAGTTTTAAAATAAAATTGGTATGCCATTTTGTAGAAATCACTAATCAACATCTAAAAACAAAATTTCAAAAAAATCCAATGTCCCGTTTTCGAAAATTTGATTTTTCAAACAAAAATTTTCAAAATTTGTTTAAAAATCCAAACATTATTTTTTTCAAAATTTTATTTTTGGCTTATATTTTAAGTATATAAATGCTTTTGTATAAAAATTCGGTGAAATACAATAAGCAGTTTTGCAGAAAATCCGATTTGAAAAAAAGCAGTCCTATGGCAGGTACCGTTAATAATGATTTTCAAAAAAAAATTTTCTTCAAAAGATAACCCTTGTTTAAAAACTAACATTTGAATTTTTTTAACAAAATCGTTGGAGCCGTTTTCGTGAAATTAAACTTTTCCGAAATTTGTGTATGACAGGTACCGTTATTTTTGGTCCAAAAAAATTAATTCCAAAAACCCCTCTGGAGAGTCTCCAAAAACTGCTACAAAGCAAGTTTGAAGTCAATCGGTGCATTCGTTTAGGCTCTAGTTCCTTATACAGACAGACGGACAGACTGACAGACTGACAGACTGACAAACTGACAGACTGACAGACTGACAGACTGACAGACTGACAGACTGACAGACTGACAGACTGACAGACTGACAGACTGACAGACTGACAGACTGACAGACTGACAGACTGACAGACTGACAGACTGACAGACTGACAGACTGACAGACTGACAGACTGACAGACTGACAGACTGACAGACTGACAGACTGACAGACGGACTTCCGGGACCCACTTTTTTGGCATTCTCTATCATCGTAATGTCATGGAAAAATGTTATCTCAACTTTTTTTTTTGTACGAATGCATTACCTACTTGATATATAGTAGCTATATCGCAAGTAAAAATATAAGAGGTTGAAAATTATTATTGTAAAAAAACATCAATTTTCCAATTGATTTTACCTCCGAGAAAGTCTTCACGTTAAGCCGTCACGTCAAAAACACCGTCTTGTATAAAATACAAGACTATCGTCGATAATGGAGAAGAAGAAATATTTCCAAAATTAAATCAACGTTGACTATTAAATTTTACGTTGTTTTCCCCTCAGTGTATTCCAATTTTTGTTTATAACGTGTATAAATGCAAATTAAAAGGATTAGGAACGTAAACAGAAATGCATACCAAATATGTTTTTGAGACAATTTGTTGGTGTGTTGATATTTGTAGGAACGAATCCTTTTGTAATAGTTGAAAAAATTGAAATCTGTAAAAGCCAAAAGTTTAGGATTGATAAAGTTTCACCATTTAAGATACAATTTGTTAGTATCTAGGTACATTTTTTGAAAGATATATCAAAAGACAGTTAAGCTAGTACCTTCCACATTTTTATCTTTCTCTATAGCATAGGGATAGGGCAAGTATTGGCTTCGTGTAAAAAAAAAAAATTTTTGAGGTTTTAATCAACAACATTACGATGATGGAGGAGTCCAAAAAAGTGGGTCTCGCAATCCCCACCGTGCGTCCGTGCGTCCATCTGTACACATTTCCACAGCCTAAACGCGTGGATGGATTTTCTTCAAGCCGATGTTGATGTTTACGGAATTCTGAAAGTTTTTATATCTCGCTTAAAAAGTGTACCTCCCGCATACAAATTTTTCAATATAAACCAAATATCTCGAAAACGGCTCTAACGATTTTGATTAAACTTTGCAGACTTAATATTCAAAGCGATTGCAATAAAACTGCATCATTTGTATTTTTTTTTTTTTTTTTCAAAAAAGTCAAATAAAAATTTTTTTTTCATTTATCAAAATTTTTCCTAAATGTCGGCTCTTCCCCAAAATCAATTTTTTTTTTTTAATTTACCTATATAGAGCCAGCTCTTAAAATCTACAAGTAAACTAACATAAAAGTGCTTTGAACTGCAAGAGCAAGTACGTGCGACCCCAGTTGTGCATTTTATTTTTTTTATTTTTGCTTTAATTGTTGTTTCCCAAAAAATGGAATATTTGCGATCTTATAATTTTAGTAAAAATCGAACAATTTTTAGAAACCCATATAAGAAAGGGAAATAAGTTATTTGCATTTTCCGAATAACTCAATGTAACAGGTACTTCTTATTTGTTTTTATTTATTTTCAATTTTATGTTTATTTGTTGTGACCTGTATGTCCTGATTTTAAAAGAATTTTATCTGGTATCCTCCTGTAGGTACAGGTTTTTCTGTTCTTAAAAGTCATTTATCAAGATGCAGAAATCATATCTCGAAAGAACTATCTATAAACATTTCTTTCGATATAATTTTATGGTTATATCGGTTTAAATCTTTACGAGAATTTGGTGTTCAAAAAAAAGATGTAATAGATTTTTTTACAAATCTTTAAATTTGTTGACTCTTTTTGAATGCATCGCAGTGTAGGATACATTTTAATTCAACTATGCTTTGAAATATTCTAATTTAAGCTAGAACAAACTTTAAGAGTATATAGTCCTTTACATATGTAATTCGCTGATGCCTGAATGCTTTGAATATTCATAAAGTCGTTCTCCTCTTATGTAAGTGAAAATTGTACCATAAGCCCACTTGACACAATATAAAAAAAAAATTAAAATAAAATGGAAAAAGGACTTCTCTTAAATAAAAAATAAATAATTCACAACAAGCCAACCATGAAATTATCTCTTTTAAAAGTCCTTGAATTTTTTTCTCGGTTTTGTCAACAATTTATTCTTGTGTCTTTATTATTGTTTTGTGTACAAAACACAAAAATCTTTACAAAAGCTTCATATAAATAGTGTGTCGTCCTTGACATGGAGGCGGTTTTTTTTTTTGTTGTTGTTTGTTTTCAATTGTATATTTGTTAAGCACATTTGTATTTATGTATTTATTCAATTTTCTTTTTTTATTCCATTTCTGCAGCTCTCGGTTGGTGTGGAAAATGGGACACTTGAGTCATATAATTCAGATTTCGAACTCCAATTTGGCCATCCATTAAAACATGTTGTTGGCATGTGTCGCATCATTCATCGTAATGGACGCACTGGATACTCTCAAGTCAAACAGAACACGAATGGCATTAAAAACGCTCTGAGCAATGCCACAGTTTTGTCCTCGTCTTCGTCATTGTCATCTATGTCCTCTTCGTCATCAACGTGTAACTCGAATGGTACTTCTAGTAGTGTGTCCGCAGGAAGTGCTGGAACTGGCAATTCAAATGCATGTGACAGTAATGGAAGTGCTGCTGTCAAGAGTGCGGCTATTATGGAATTTAACGGACCTTTGACAGGACTTGTTTACTTGATTAAGGATCCGCGAGATCCTCTCTTGCATATTCACTTGTTCGAATGCGAATCAATTGATGAGGTGAGTACATAAAGGATAAAATTTATGTTTGCTGTTTTTCTGTTTTTGCCGTTAAGAAACACAAAAATGGAAGGGTGTAACTTATATGTACATGTACATAAATCAATCTTCTGTGAAACAATATGCTTACTTGCTAAAATAAAAAAATTTTAGTGTTCATAAAATTATAAAAATACACTTGAAGCATCGCCTTATTATTAAAAGCATTGTGTCATTGTTCACCAAGAATTGATTTAATTAATTTAAGTTGATGATAAGTAGTGATAAATTGCCAAAGCCCTTAGGAAGGTAATACCAGAATATAATTTATGCATATATTCAACTGGAATTTATTATCTGATTATGATTTATTTCAGCTGAATTTGTGTATCTACGCTTTTGACTGTATTTTCCATAATAAGAGCATAGTTTTTATATACCATCTTGAAGCAAATGTGTCAGATAAATCATTCTTTTTATCAAAAAAACAAAACCGACTTCAATGGATTGAAATTTGGATTTATTGTTTTCTCATGGATTCTATAGTCAGAACTAGACGAAATTGAAATGGGACCACACGCAGCACACTGCGCCAGCTTTCGAATACAAAAACAATTATCAAAATTGGTTCACTCAGTCCAAAGTTACAAACATAAAACAAAACAAAAATATAGACGAACTGATAACCTCCTCCTTTTTGGAAGTCGGTTAAAGAACACGTATATTGAAACTTTATATTTTTTCTCCAATTCTTTTGATTGAAAACACTGGTCGTCAACGAAAATAGAGCTTTACTTTTCTAAAGCATTTTTGTGTGCTGAATTCGAATCCGAATAAAAAGTCCCTAACACCCCCAAAATCTGGAGTTAGGGGCGAAAAACGGTTTTTTGGACCTTCACCCATTGAAAAAATTCTAGCTTCTTCAAATTTTTACCCATTTTCATTATACCTTTTCAAAATGTATAAAACATGTGATTCAGTTAAACCACCTAGAATTTATAAGCTGTCAAAGTTCAAAAATTCCATTTTGTTTTTGTCATTTTCCCAACTTCGACATTAATTTAAAGTACATATATGTTTTCAAAACAACATGCTGTTTTAAAAATATATTCTAAAATAAAATTCATTTCCAAATAAAAACAGGTATTTTTTATGAAAATCAGTTCAAAATTGGCTTAGAAAATTTTTTTTTACGATTTCAACCCAGGCACACAAATTCGAACGTTTGGGCACCGAACAAAAATGTTATTTTGGCACGTAGTACGATAACTTGGGAGCCAGTATTTGATAACGGTTTTTTGTAGAGGAGTTCAATACAATCATTTCTTACTATGGGAGGGGGGTCTATCTCCCCCCTTTAGAAGGAGGGGTAAATTTCTAAAAAAAAATATTAAAATAAAAAAAATTATTAAAAAACAACGGCAACACTTACAGTTTTAAGTCATACCAGTTCCGAATGACAGAATTGTACATTTAATTCTAATTTTGAAATCAATATATTTCAACCAATTGTTTTTGAAATAATCGATTTCAAAGTTAAAAATAGACGAAAAAAAAACTTTAAAAAACTCATTAATTACTATTTTTGTCCAGACTGTGAATTTTAATAAAAAACTGACTCATGTTTCTACATGCCTCAATTGATTCCTTATCGAACAGTAAAAACTACATGTTTCTCTGCATTCTACGTTTTGAGAAAAATAAAAACATGTGATTCAGTTAAATCAAAAATGGGTAAAAATTTGACGAAGCTAGCGTATATTTTGCAACCTGATTTTTGTAACACATTGTAATTTATCGACAACTTTTAAAATCGTAAAATCCGTTTTTGAGAAAAAAAAAACTTTTCATTTAGCTCGTATGACAATTACTCTTAGCATAATTTCAATTTACCCTCAAGGGTCTAGGCTAGTGAATCATCGAAGTATCAAGTTCGAAGCAAAGCGCTTCAGTGGTTTGAACTGTGGTTCGAGATAGATAAGCATAAGCATATCATAACTTTACGAATCATTTACTTGTCCTACTAGTAGTTCTTATTATTTTCTGAATTTCCAGAATACTCAAAACCGCGGGATTTCACGTTTAGAGTTAATCGGACCATTCGTCAAGACTTCAGTTTCATATTCTTACAGGCAGAAGAATTTTGTTCTGATTTTTTTTTATTTTTTTCTATAAACAAAATAAAAAATCATGACTATTATTCAAAGTGAGCCTGAACAAGTTTAAGGTTGACCTAAAATGACGACAAAAACTAAAAATGGGGCTTTGTTCCTGAAGGCCTCAGCAATAATAATCCGTTTTTACCAAACTCGGTTTAGCTTCCTTTTTCGAAATACCCCCCGTAAACGTGTTTTTTTCGAGAATAATTGAGGAGCTCAGAACTAAAACGGACTAACCCACATTTTCAAAAAAATCAAACTGAGTACACAGATCGAACCGCAATAAAACAATTTATAATATAAAAATACATCCCCATTAAATTACATTAAATAGAGTTAAAATTAGAGCCAAAAACTTTTGTCACTCTAGTGGACGCCATTTTGGCTTCGGCGACAAAATTGCCTAAATCATTTATAGCAAATGTAGTTTCGGAATAAAAAAATATCAGACCTTAGCCCAAAAGTGTAGCCAACACTCCTAACTAAAAAAAATTACAAACTAAGTATTGAATAATATTTTTTTTATAACTTTTACAAGCCAACAAAAAAGAAACCCTGAAAATATGATTTTCTTTAAACTCGTTTTTCTCAAAACGAAATTTTGTGGGTTAGGCCGTTTTGGCGCTGAGCGCCTCAATTCATATCAGCACAAGGCTCGAGTACGATAACTTGGGCGCCGAGAATTGAAAACGGTTTTTTGTAGAGGTATTCAATACAATCATTTTTTGTTATGGAAGGGGGATCTATGTCCCCCCCTTTAAGAGGGAGGGGCAATTTTCTAAAAAACTACTAAAAAACATATTAAAAAACAACGGCAACACTTACAGTTATCAAGCCTTCTAGTTTTTGTGAAAATTGAAGAATAGGAAAACTACTTTCTTTATCAGGCTCACTAATGAGCGTTCTGGTACCACACTGGTACCAAGAAATTTTATTTTTAAGATCCAATTTTAAATGGAAATAAAACCCATTCATGGAATCGAAGTAGATTAAGGGTCAGTTTGTTCGCAGTCGATTATCTTTTAATCAAGGATTATTCCATAGAAAAATCCTTGATTAAAAGATAATCGAGTGTGAACAAAACAGTCCTAAGCACAGTACTTTTTAATTTTTTATTTTTGATAATGGCAAAGCAAAATAGCCAAAATAAAAATCTGATAAAGAAAGTACAGTTTTTCTATTTTTCAATTTTCTCAAAAACTAGAAGGCTTACTGGTGGACCAGAATGATGTAGGTGTGGCTGTGTCTTGTGGCGCTGTCAAAGCTAAGAAGTATGAAATTATTATATTGGTGCCAGAATACGTAGCTGTGGCTGTGGCAAGGAAATTCGCTGTGGTACAAGTCGAGTCGACTTTTACTTCAAGCTACAAGCGCAATGACTTTTGACGTTTCTAATGTGGTTGCTCAGTTAAAATTATTTTTTTTCAAGACAATTGACATTTTAGTGGGCCACATAATTCTGTTCATCTTTTCTATATTTTGAGCGTTTTTATTTGACATTTTGTACCACCGCGTTTTTCTCAGCTACAAGCGAATTTACATTCTGTTCAACCAGTTAACATATGGTTTTCAGTATTTTATTAAGGAATTGATTGAGGTAGTTTACATTATCGATTTAACTGTTGGATATTGATTCTATTATTAACATCCGTAATCAATACTTACGTTTCATATTAATACAGTCAAATAAGGAGAAAAAAGGGGTAAATCTCGGAATGAATGTTAGTAGAAATTTTTTTTGCTCAATATCTTCCTTTTGCCATTCTATAACATATCTCAAAAGTCTAGAAAAATCTCATGTCCGCTTGTCGCGATTTCAAGGTCAAATCGCGAAATGGAGATTTTCAAAATTAGCAAAAATAGGCTATGGTATTATATACACATATGATACATGATTTCAAGGTATTTTTTAATGCTGATTCCAAAAAATCTAAAATCAAGACAATCTGACGTCTCTGAAAAAAGTTATACCTGTTTTTCATCTGTCAACGCATATTATTATAACAGTTGCAAACTTACTGCCGAAAAACCCTTAAAAGTTATGGTAGATGAACCAAATTTTGCATGAAGATTTTAGAATCCATCATTATTAAAAATCAAAACAATCCATTACAACAAATATATATACCTACGAAATAATGGTATTTTTTGATGGAGGGGCAAATTTTAGGATATGCACTAAAGAAGATTCTTGTTCATCTTAGGAATAAGTGCTAATAGGCTAATATTTTCATTTTAATCTTTGTTTGGATATTCTTTAACTACCCTCAAAAATCTAAGAAAATCTCATGTCCGCAAGTCCTAATTTTCTTGGTTTGAATATAAGGTGCAGATTTGAAAAAATTGAAAAACTACTCTTCAGATATTTGTGTCAGATCAACATGAATAAGGTGCATTAGTTTTCAGGGATGGTCAGGTTGACTTGTTTGTGAGTTTTGTTGGAATAAGTGTTAAAAAAAACCTTTAAATCATGTCGCTTATGTTGGTATACATATAAAAATTTAAACTTTTCTTATTAATTTTTTAAAATCTGCACCTTATTTTCAAACCAAGAAAATTAGGACTTGCGGACATGAAATCTTTTTAGATTTTTGAGGGTAGTTAAAGAATATCCAAACAAAGATTAAAATGAAAAAATTAGCCTATTAGCACTTATTCCTAAGATGAACAAGAATCTTCTTTAGTGCATATCCTAAAATTTGCCCCTCCATCAAAAAATACCATTATTTCGTAGGTATATATATTTTTTGTAATGGATTGTTTTGATTTTTAATAATGATGGGTTCTAAAATCTTAATTCAAAATTTGATTCATCTACCATAACTTTTAAGGGTTTTTCGGGAGTAAGTTTGCAACTGTTATAATAATATGCGTTGACAGATGAAAAACAGGTATAACTTTTTTCAGAGACGTCAGATTGTCTTGATTTTAGATTTTTTGGAATCAGCATTAAAAAATACCTTGAAATCATGTATCATATGTGTATATAATACCATAGCCTATTTTTGCTAATTTTGAAAATCTCCATTTCGCGATTTGACCTTGAAATCGCCACAAGCGGACATGAGATTTTTCTAGACTTTTGAGATATGTTATAGAATGGCAAAAGGAAGATATTGAGCAAAAAAAATTTCTACTAACATTCATTCCGAGGTTAAACCCTTATTTGACTGGATTAATACTTATATTTACTTTGTTATAATTTCAACTTTACAATATTTTCTAAATCTTTACTTTGACAAATCTGTTCTCTCTGTATAAATTAATTTGTTATTTTATTTATCATTCTACTTTAAACTATTGTTCAATAAACAAGTTCTAGTTCTCAATATATTCTTCTGGAAATTTCTTCAACTGGTGAAACAATATTTCACATTAACCCGTATTGAAATCCATAGTCTTGACAAAAATAGTATTCAATGTATTTTTTCATACTTATTTTTCACAAATGTTGACTTTGAAATCGATTATTTCGAAAACAACTGATTAAATTAACTTGCTTTAAAAACTCAAATTAAATGTACAATTCTAGCTTTTGAAAAAGGTATCATTGATAACTGTAAGTGTTGCCGTTGTTTTTAATATTTTTTTTAGTAGTTTTTTATAAAATGGCCACTCCATGGGGGGGGGGGGGCGTAGACCCTCCCTCCCATAACAAAAAATGGTTGTATTGAATACCTCTACAAAAAACCGTTTTCAATTCTCGGCGCCCCAAGTTATCGTACTCGAGCCTTGTGCTTATATGAATTTTTCTTGAAAAAAAACTACGGGTTGTATCTCGAAAAAGGAAGCTAATCCGGTTTTGGTAAAAACGGATTATTATTGCTGAGGCCTTCAGGAACAAAGCCTCATTGTTAGTTTTTGTCGTCATTTTAGGTCAACCTTAAACTTGTTCAGGTTCACTGTGTATTGTAACTACATTTGTTTAAGCAGCATTATACAAAAAAAAAAAATGCAAACAGTTTAAAAATAAGTCGATCAATTAATTTATCTATTAATCTTGTCTACAAACAACAGAATTCTTTTGTCCCCAATATTCATTTCTCTGATTAATAAACTCAGAAGTTCTTTGAGGGGAGCAATCTCTCATTAAAATAACACTTATATTGGTTTCAATCTTAATAAGGTGCGTGATTGAAGATAACAACGATAATTTAGAATTTCATATTTTGTGGGGCATAAAGAATATTTGAAATGGGGTAGATTTGATGCTGAAAACATCTTCAAATAAATTATGTCAAAAGGTTTTTATTATCGTCAATCCCTATAATGAGATTGATTTGACGAAATAATATTTCATCGTATAATAAATTTGCATGTAGGTACCTAGAGATTTTAAAATTTTTTTTTAACAATGTTTTTCATTGGGGACAAATGGAAACTTAAACTTCTATTTCTTAAATTCTTAAAGTTTTTCATTAAAAAAAATTGAATAAAAAATGAAAAGTCTATCGGCACTCGAGAATACTTGACTTTAATTTAGGGAAAAGTAGGAAAGAAAGAATCTTTAAGGGGTACAAAAAATCAAAACAACTGCCCTAAATGGAACATCCCCATAAATTAAAACAAGTGTGTTGAGCGAGAAAATAAGAAAAATGTATCGACTTTTATTTTCTTCAAACGAAAATACATTACAAAAAGCGAAGACATAAAATAAATCCGTTGAATAAGTAGCACTGATCTCTTGAGATAGTTTATTTCAGTAAAAAGTGAAAGGTGTTGGAAAAGGTATCTATAGGTATGTAATGACGGACGTCCGGGACACATTATTAACTTTGATTACAATGTATTTGCTTTTTCACATGGCGAATGGTAAAATGTACATGTTGTTGGTTCGCTTTTAAGGGCATAAAATGTGCATTCAAGAGCAGATTCCAACTTAAGTCATCAGATATTTGACTAACAGCACAAGCTATGCATGGTTTGTCTGTGTGCGAATGGTTTTTAATACACACACGAGTAAAGTTGCTATTGGAATTTTAGACTCGTAAAAATATTGAAATTGAGATAGCGTTGAAAGAGAAGCCTTAAAATATTTAAGTTATATAGTTGTCAGCTTATTGGCGCGATAATGTATCTGCCGCTGTTCATAAAACATTTTTCTTTTAGTTCATGACGTTTGCCTCTAGAAGGCGTCAAATTTAATTTAATGACACCACAGCATAGAACTAGCGACCAAGTTTGTCACTTTCATTCATAGAATACTAATCTTATACATCAGACCGTTCTAAATTTTGGCAGTTTTTTATGAGTACGGCTGGGGCTGCAGAGAATATTCTAGGCTTCGGACAAGTGTCGCATCATTGTGAAAAATGCATTAAATGTCGAAAAAATATCCGATTTTTTCCGTCTTTGGAGATTTTTGCTCTTAAGCGCTATTAAATATTCCTTCTTACGTGACCTTTTTAGTAAAATGAATTATACTAGGGTTTGTGGGCTATAGGTCTTTTCTTGAGTTACCTTGTTCTTATTTCAATCAGTCGACGTTTCGGGTATGAAATTTCAATAATGTGAAACGTCTTTTTCAAGATATTCTATTATTGAATTTTAAAATATCATTGATACAAAAAGCTAAACAGTTTTTGACAAACCACTTTTGGGAAACCTTAAGAGGTTAAAAAGTTTTTAATATTAGTCCTGAAGAAGGGTATATCCATACCCGAAACGTCGACTGATTGAAATAAGAACTAACTCAAGAAATGACCTATAGCTACGGTGACCATATTTCTGGAAGCCAAACCCGGGACAGATACAAAATTCATTGGATCGTTTTGAAAATATTGATTTTTCAAAAAAAACTTCAATTTTTTTAAAAGAGTTTTCATAATTTTTCCTTATTTTGATATCAAAAAAGATTTTTTGGGAGCGTTTTTGTTGAAACCATTTAATTCGTTTACGAAATCAGAAATAGCCCAGTAATTTTAGGCATTTTTTACCCCACTCTGCGGAAAAATTCCTACTGGGCTAGATTTTGGTATAAACCTTCGTTACGGAGTTGTTATGAAGATGTGAAAAATCGACATTGATATCGCGTTAGAAGTTATAGAGGTCAAAAGGTCACGAAAATCAGTTCTCTCGTGACCTGTTGCTTGAAAGTCAATAGGAGTCTATGGAAAATCTGTTCGTCATAAAATTATCTACAAATATTGCCTTATGCATTTTTCTGTAAATCCAACCGATTTCGGACTATATTATAACTTAGTCATTCAAACTACATAAATTTGTTCCAAGTATCGATATGACTCTTAGAAGTAGTCTAAGATTGATTTGGGGTGTTTTGACCCTCAAATGTTTTTACCCTGAGACCAAAACATCTCAGGGTAGGTAATTTTGACCTGAGGGTCAAAATTAATTGCTAAGATTTTATTAAATAGTTAGTTAGTAGCTAAGTAAGTTAGTTAGTTAGTTAGTTTATAAGTTAGTTAGTATAAGTTAGTTTGAATATCGATTACAAGTGAAACTTATAAAAACGTATTAATAAAAAGCAAAAGAGATTACACATGTATTTTTCAGTATTCAAATACTGAATTATTCACTCTTAAATAAAACAAACCTATTATTACGTATCATATATTATGCCTAAGCTTGAAACAGCTCTATTCCGAAAACGGTTGGATTTACAGAAAAATGCATAAGGCAATATTTGTAGATAATTTTATGACGAACAGATTTTCCATAGACCACTATTGAACTCCGAGCAACAGGTCACGAGATATATGCGAAAAACCATTTTCGTGACCATTTGACCTCTATAACTTCTAACGCGGACGCGATATCAATGTCGATTTTTCACATCTTCATAACAACTCCGTAACGAAGGTTTATACCAAAATCGAGCCCAGTAGGAATTTTTCCGCAGATAAAACATAAAATTACTGGACTAAAATCAAGAAAATGGTTTTATAATAATGTCTGTTAAAAACTTAAAAAAAAAAATATTTTTTTAATCAAAATCGGAAAAGCTACTTTTTAACATTTTAATATTATTTTTAATGATTTTGAAATTGTATGATCTTTAGCACAACTTTTAACATGTCCTTCAAAGTTTTAAAACTTATCTGGGTTCTTTACTCTCTAATATGTTGTTCTTTTTTTAACTGGTGTAGAAATCTGACAAACAGCAGCTGGAACTAAATAATTGAAGAACATTTAAAAAAAACTATAGCCTAGTCTAGAGGCGAAACGAAAATTTTGCTTTTTGTTGCACAATACGCAGCTTAGGCAAGAAAATTCTTATCTGTGCTAGGATATATGGAGAGTTTTCAATCGTTTGTCACCTCCATTTATTTGTCCAGGCAATTTTTCTTGCAGCAAAAGTTTTTTGACTTTGGAGACTTAGAAAATTTTTTGTTTTGCTTCAGCGGCGTACTAGGCTTAATGCTTTATCCGAAAAATTAGAAAAATTTTAATTTCCACCACTGTTTTCTTGTTTTCCGTACAAAGTATTTAAAATATTGAATACAAAAATCAGAGAATGTGCAAATACGGGACAATCACGGGACAAATTACAACATACGGGACACTTATATGTCCCGGGTTTCTTAAATAAAAACCCGGGACAAGCTGTAGAAATACGGGACAGTACCGTGTGAACCGGGACGGATGGTCACCGTACCTATAGCCCACAAACCCTAGTATAATTCACTTAAGAGCTATTCGTAGTTTTGACAAAACTAGCCAATAAAATTTATTATAACGGTCTCTGTGAGTTTAAACGTTTCCGAAATAATGCTTTTTGATTTAAGAAAGTTTTGTTCAAACAATTTTGTAGAAATCGAGTATATTTTTTTCTAACGTAATTTCTCAAGAGATTTATTTTATGCTTTAACGTGGTGGCCACAATTTTTGGTTTGTAAAATGTGCTGGTACTAAGCTATTTGATGTGATTTTTAATTAAATTTCAATTTAATTTAATTAGTTCGATCAGATGGAATGTCTTCTAGTTTTTGAAAAAAATCCAATATATGTATGTCACAAAAACTGTTTTCTTATAAAAAACGCATTCGTTCTTAATTTTTTTTTGTAATTGGGCTGGATGATCACTGGTATTGTTTTTTTTTTATTTATTCTGTATTGGAATTTTCGGTTCTTTTAAAGATTTAGCTATATGTATCTACATTCTACACTCATGTCACAAATAAGTAGACATAGCGAGTCACTGGGGCGTATGCATAACATTTTTGCGTAACTTAAACAGTTTTTACAAAATTTCTAGCGCCAAAAAAATGATACATAGTAATCTCGCAAATAGGAAGGCAAAGGGAACGTTATGTTAAAAGGGTTCGGTAAAGAACTTTTTGATATTAACTTCAACCCATACAAATTAACTAAAGATAAGAAAAGAGATGTGAAAAGATTTAAACGAATTTTAAAAGAAAAAAAAAATTAGTTTTTAAGAAACTCTCCATATTTAATTAAAACTAATTTCCACACGCTAAGACATAACGGGAATATCTAAAAGAGCGCGATGTGATGGAATTTTTCTCACTTCAGATTCCAGCTCTGTACACCGAAAATCCTTATAAAAGTACAATTTGGATTTTTTCTTTCCAAAATCTTGCTGACCAGTTTTATCTTCCTTTCTCTTATACAAAGTGATTCAGGAAGAACGTGCCAAAAAGCTATAGCGTTCAGGGGTTCGAGATAAGAAAAAAATCGTATAGGAGGGGGGATCTATTCCCTCTCGTTTAGCGGGGAGGGGCAATTTAAAAAAAAATTGATTTAATTTGAAAAAAAAATTAAAAATCAACGTGCTACACCTTTTTCTATTGCCAAAAACTTCTTCTTTTATTAAAATTTTAAATAGAGCCATTTTTGACATAGTTTTGGAAAAATTAATTCAAAAATAGTTTTATCTATTTCAATATTGATTTGCATGTTCCTACTTGAAGAAACTCTACCTTATTGGTCCACTCTGTGACATGTTTCATTTCTGATTAATCCACCAACACACAATCAACGAGAAACCTATCACGGCTATTGAACCCTAAGCAGATATCAAATATCTTATAGCCAATTCAAGCCCCTTGCAAAAAAAATGAAAGAAAAACAAGAAAACAACAATAATTCCATAGACAGTCCACTGAATCTTGCTGGCATAACTTAATACCCTGCACCTGCACGTGATTATATTATGCATGCATGGTAGTGTTTTATCAAATCAAACCGCTAACCAATCGGCGAATTAAATTCACAAATACGATCAACTGAATATTTTATTGAATGTCAACGAATATCTTATATTTTTGTTTGTTTATATCTTGTATTTTTTAATTTTTGTTTAATAATGCAAAAAAAAATATCCATCGTTTCACATTCAAAACAATGATAAACTCACGATGAAGAATAAACATGCAATCAGTTGAAAAGCAATGTACGTTGATGTTCTCTTTATTGCTTTGGGAAATTCCCCCAATAGGGATGTTAATTTGCTACAAAGGTAGTAAATCTTCTTTTTATTTTAATATTTTTTATCGGTTAAGAGGTCATTAGAAACTCCCTTAGGTGGGCTCTTTCCGTTTCTTTGGTAAATGTAGTTCTATAATGAGAGTTAAACATTCACAGAAGTTGCTTACATGACATGTGCTACTAACCACAGGTAAATCTAATTACCAGACAGAGAGATAATGTGTTATCCCTTATCCATGGCCAATATTATGGCAACAAATTGTGGTTTATAGATGGACTAGCCAGAGCATTCAGAACTGCCAATTACAGCAATGTCTTTCTAGTTGAGGTCCTTGTGGAAGGCTGCTTAATATGTTAAAATAATTTGAACACCAAGTTAATGTCGTTTTTTTTTTAATTGACAGCGAAGTGACAAAATAAAATTAAGTTTCAATTATAAGATTTTTTGAACTTTTAAAATACATATTTGGTTATACTCACAACGACGTGCTATCATTTCTTGTAAAACCAATAACTTTTTAATTCATTTTGTTATTAAATAAAACTGTTTTCAGGAATGAATTTTGAAAAACCAGGGGTCGAATTACAGCATACGATTACGATCATTCGTTAACGTTTTTACTATTTGTGTCTCTATTTATTTAGTAGAAAAAGATAGGGACACAAAGCAACCATACGCTAACGAACGTATGCCGTAATTCGACCCCAGTTTTCCAAGTTATAACATAAAAAAAAAACAAAGTTCTATGTAAGTTCAAGGCTGATCGCTGTGTGTTGATCCGGTAGTACGAGAAATTTAGACATGTATTCGGGTCTAACGCACGTTTACAATTAGCTCATTTGCCAAAGCTAACCTTCTTGTGAATCAATTCGCTTTTGAATTTCATTCCAGCGGAAAGTGTCATTACTCCTCCGGTACTAGAGCACGTAAACGATTCTATGGGATCAATCTTCATTTGCACTTGTACCGTTGCAAGAGTTAAAGATCTTTCCATGCATAAATTCTTCTATGCTGCGATACTGGTGTCTTTTCGAGTGAATGGAAAACTGTATTTGTCCAGTTAATACCAACCAAAAGCGAATCTTTCTCACTATTACCTACCGACAGATTGTATTTCCGCCCCTTCTTTCCAAACTCATGCAAAAACTGCAAAATATAAACGAAAGCTTCTTAGGCCAAATTGCTGAAACGAAAATTAAATATACAAATGCAACATAAACCCTTATGTTTTAATTTTTGTTTTGTTTTACGGAACCTGCCACATAAGAACGTGTGTTGAAGTGACCGGTAATACGGCTTTCCTGGTAATAGGTACACTGGTGATCTACGTATCTCACTAAGCAGTGGAGCAAATATTTTTACATTGTTTTGGAGGAAAGTAAGATTATTTATATTTCGAAAACTTTTCATAGAGTTTAGCATCAAGCTCTCTTATAGAAAATGCGTTGATTGGGTTTCGATTATTTAATTTTTCCTTGAATTATAAATTACGCAGAAATACGCTTAATTTAATACAGAATCCCCTTTTTTTGGTGGTCTTTTTTCTTCGTGTACTTTTAGTTTTTCATATTTGTTTGTAGAGTCCTCCAACGGTGACGTTTGATTTCCACATAAGTTATTTTTATAAACGATGTTTTAAAGAAACTGACAGTTGCATTCCTCCCCTTAAACATTTGAACCGTAATTTTCTCGCTTCTAGCTTCTAGGAATGCCCATCAGTTTACCGTCGGTCACAATTTCAAATGTAAAGTACAGAGATTCGTTTAGTATTTTGCACTTTCGATCTGTGTATTTTTGAAAAAAAATTTAGGGAAGGATTGAGTAAAAAAATTGGAAAACCCTTCTTAAGAGAAGCTAAGATGCCCTGATGTCCATAGCATAAATACCCACCTACAATTAATTAAATTGCATCTTACTTTGCATAAGAAGTACATGCTTACGTTAAAGTACATGCTTACGTTAACATTGGTATAAAATTACTTAGCCAGACTCAACTTAGAGGTCCTCTGCTACCCTTTCTCGCTTTTTCACCAGACCTGGCGCCTTCCCATTATCGACATAGGCCAAGCGCTTGCTGAGCAGCTCTTCAAAGTTTTTAATTTTTTGGCAACAATATTGCCAACCCTGTAGCAACCAGCAAACAATCGATCTCTGGCTACTCTTCAATCTGGCAAGCGGCAAGTCATGTCGCCATGTCACATCACAACCACAAGCTAATGAGAAAGTATCTAAATATCTATTAATTTGTTTTTATTTTATAATTTTGTTCGTTCATTCATATTCGTTCGTTCGCTCATCAACGCTTCGCTACCTCAATGCCGAGCAGCGATCTTTTAGTCACTTCGAGTATCGCTACAAGTGCACAACCAAGGCATCAGAAAAAAAAGCAAAGAAAACCAATCAATGATCGTGCGCGGGAGCAGATTTTTTTTTACCAATTTCTCTAATTGTATATCCAATTTTTAAGACGATCGATATGCCTTCTGTTTAAGTACAAAAAATAAAACCGTCCGTCAAATGAAAACAAATCAATTTATGAACAATATTGTAGTTCGCCAATCGTTCACATCGCAACCAATTGACTCGCGTATTCGGATTCGAAATAAATTTATTATGATGTGTCCTTCAATTTGAATATTTCTTTATTGTTTCCTCGGTTGGATACAGCTGAGCATTTATTATTTAGCGCAGGGCGGACGAATTAATTGCCTCTGCTGCGTCTCGATTCAATCAAAAATGAATTTCCCTCTGGTTCAACTATAAATCGTTTGCCGATCATATCAACAACAACTATACTATACCGAAAAATCAAAATAAAAACAAACAAATAAAATTCAGACAAAAAAACACAAAAAAAAAAAACAAGGAGTATCTTTTGATGGTATATAATATGTTTTGTAGATACAAAGTACATTTATATGTATTTTAAGATATATTTTAGTAATGTTTTTATTTTTATATATTTTTATTTTTTTGTGTCGGGGAATGCCTGAGTATAGAGGACGAGCGGGCTGAGAATTGACCAATTCGATTTTAGTTTTACTAAGATCGTTCCTATTAATGCACACGTTTTTCTCTTTTTCTATAACAAACGAAATTATATGATTTTATATTCTGTGAAAACGGTTAACAATTGAGCACAATTATTCTGACCCGATATAGGTTTTAATAAGAAGTGAAGTGATCAAACGAAAAGTGATTAAAAGATTGAATGAAATCTCAAGGTCGTTGTAAAATTCTTGTAAAAAAATTACAAGTTACATAATTTTGAAAGAAAGAAAAAACGAAGAAAAAATATTATGTGAATTTTTTCTATCCAAAAATCTAGTTATAATATTGTGGAATAAAAAGGAAATTTATTAAAAAAATAAGTGTTACATTATTACAATCATGTTTACAGTACCATTTCATCGGGATACGATACTGACAACATCGCTGAGCGATGCATCAGCGCTTTATAATCGCAGGACCGTATGTATAGATATGAAAAATTATCGGTGTGAATATTAATTAATATTTTTTCTTAATATTTTCCAAATTGTGGTTTTCCGATAGTCTGGGAGGTAGTGTTGTAAATCTTATAAAATAAGCTTTCTTACATACGAATTGTCTACTTTTTGGAAAACGAATCTAAGCAATTTAAAAATCGTCTCGAACTCATTAAAATAATTAAAACAAAACTTAAGTAGCTTAAGACGTATGAGAGTTGCAAAAT
Organism: Episyrphus balteatus; assembly: GCF_945859705.1. NCBI lineage: Eukaryota > Metazoa > Arthropoda > Insecta > Diptera > Syrphidae > Episyrphus > Episyrphus balteatus. Next base: position 101,348,099 of record NC_079136.1, on the reverse strand, counting down.
TTTCAATCTTTTTGTTCTATTCTCTTCTACATACAAAATTTAGCAAAATTTAGCAATATTGAAACCAAAAAAAATAAATAAATAAAGCTGTTGATGCACTTTAATGAGTCATTCAATTTATTTCAATTTAATTTTGAGTGCAGACCAGCATCACTTTTTATTTTTGAAACCCTTAAGATTATTTTGATTCGAATTGTAAACAAATTGGTTCCTCACGATGCATAATAGATATCTTTTTACGTGATTTTCGAGATATTGCGAGAAATAATTATATTATATTATAATAAATGCGTTGGTTGAACAAATTCATCTATTTTTCCCAGCGAAGTTAAATGGAATTAGATATTAGATACCAACAAAAAATTCTCTCCTATCATTCTATTCCTTCTAACTAGTGCCGTGCAGTATGCATTTAAAAGACCTTAGGTCTTATAGACATATAGTTAAAATTATTATTAAAAAAAAAAGATATTTAGACTCTGTTGGACTTTCAATCAATTGTGGTTTTGATTTTCATTACCAACAAGCTTCTTCAGCCATTTCGATCCCTTATAAGATGTGTCTAGCTATGCAGGCCAAGTTAGATTAGTTCTTTTGCACTTGCATACTCTTCTATCATCTTGGGATAGACTCGATAACTTTCGGACCGGATAATCGTCACCGCATCTTTACACTTCTGGCTAAATAAGTGTACTTTAACAACTCGTACATCTCATTGTGCAAACAAGGCTCGTGTACTCATAAGTTGTGTTAGCTTGATACCTTTTTCCACTTTCTGTTTTTACTAACTTTTGAGATTTTGTTTGCTCAAAACTAAGGGAAGATAATCTTGCAAGAATCGTTCAATCGATTCGATTTCCTTCTGCAGGCGGGCTTTCTTCCGAACATACTCTATAGGTACGGTGACCATATTTCTAGAAGCGAAACCCGGGACAGATAAAAAATTCGTTGGATCGTTTTGAAAATATTGATTTTTCACAACAAAAAAAAAAAAATAAAAATTTTATTTTTTTAAAATGAGTTTTGTTAATTTCCTTATTTTGATACGAAGATTTCTTAAACGATTTGATGGAAGCATTTTCATTGAAATCATTTAAGCCGTTTCCGAAATAGGTACCTACTCTTAATAACTTCTAAAAGAATATTTTTTCAATGAAAAAATTTTTTCCTGATATAGCTTTTCAACTCGACAAATACAAGCTGGAACTAAACAAAATGACAAAAAAATTTAAAACTAAAGCCTAGTCTTGAAGTGAAACGAAAATTTTCATATAAAACCAGCACGACGAAATACGAAAATATAGTTTTTCGATGCACATTTACGCAGCTTAACCACCGAAATTCTTTACTGTGCTAGAATATTTGGAGAATTTTCAATCGTTTTTCACTGACATTTAACTGTCCAAGTAATTTTTTTTACTCTAAAAGAGTTTTTTGACTTTGGAGACTTATTAGAAAAACTTTTATTTAAATCAACCAAAGACTGTATTTTCTTGTTTTCCGTACAAAGTTTTTAAAATTTTGAATAAATAATCATTTTTATCAAAAAGAAAAACAGACTTCCATGGATCGAAACTAGGTTTTATCGTTTTCTCATAGATTCTATAGCCAGAACTGGACCACACTGCAAGCACCTCCTCCTTTTTGGAAGTCGGTAAAAAAAATCAGAAAATGTGGAAATACGGGACAATCACGGGACAAATTCCAAAATACGGGACACTTATACGTCCCGGGTTTCTTACTTAAAAACCCGGGACAAGATGTTGAAATACGGGACAGTCCCGGGTAAACCGGGACGGATGGTCACCGTATACTATAGGGGCTTTAAAGAGTTGGGCAGTATCGTCGTCAGGTGCAACTGGATATGATTTTCGTCCTTTTGCGCAGGTCGGATGAATTGTTGGGGTTCATACACCAAGTTGAATTGTGCAAGCTACCAAAGGGTACAATTGGTTCGTTAGCGCCATTGCAGCGCGATTGCAGAACATATTTTTTTAAATTCTTAACATTTTGCGATTGCACTACAATCTATTCTTGTATGTTTTCTTTTTGTCGAGGTAGAACTAAACCAAAGTGTAAAGAAGGTATTTTTTGTTAATAAAGCCTGGTACGCTGTTCGCGCTAAATTTTAGCCGAGATAAAATTCCCATACAAGTTATCGATAATTTGTATGGGATCCATTTTAGCTCGGCTAAAAGTTATCGATAATTTGTATTTGAGCTAAAATTTAGCGCGAGCTGCGTACCAGGCTTAATAATAATATTACCACTTCTTTCACGATTTTCACTAGGAGGAAAAGTTTTTGACATTCCACCTTTCAAGACAAGGAGGAGTAATGGTTTTGGGAGCCATTTAATACTACATTCGATTTCGTTTTTTAAAAACTATTTTTAAGTTTTATTTTAATTTAATTTAATTTAATTTTAAATAAGTTCGCCGAAAAGTTGATGTTTTTACCGCTACCCCAGCTTTTTCTTTAATTTAGCTGGGCGATAGAGCTGTTTTCGACGCTTTTCCTATAAATTTTCTTTTTTTCTGAGGTGTTAAAGCTGCTATTGTCCAACCTTCAACCCCCCCCCCCTTGAAGTTTTGACCGTAGGAGGCACTGTTTTTAAAATAATTCCTCTCGAAATGGTCACTTTATCCTATTTTTTGGCAATGGTGCTTATGGAAAAACCTTTGGAATCCAACGCTTTTTCTTTCGCGCTCAGAACTTTTTTTTAAAGATTTTGAATGAAAATCACTAAGAAATAACTTCTTGATGCTTAATCAAATCAATGCAATAGATCTCGCCAAACTAACTAATTTAAGGTGTGCGTCTAATCATGTGAACAAAAATAACTGCCCTTCTTCTTACATCAGAGACAAGAAGGAGAAAAAAGTACCGTTAACTTCCACTCATTTACTATTTCTTTTTGTTTTTCTATTGAGAACTAAATAACTATTCTAATAAATACAATTTTTAAGTTATTCTTGCACACACCTACAAAAAAATGAAAATTATGTAAATGAAAATTGGTGCGTCTTACCATGTGAAGAGCACTGTTACGAGTTAGACGAATTTCGCAATAGAGTGTTAAATTGGACTGCCCCAATTGTAAAATTAAGTGTAAAAAATGTTTTTGTATTTAAAATTCTTCATAGCTTTCGTTGGAAACTATTAAGAGTTTAGAGGACAATTCTGTTTTAAGTTTAAATACAAAATACAACAACACCCCCAGACATTTAACTTTTATAAAAATTCGATATCGTTAAATTGATTGCTTTGCGAAATTAAATGTTTGTGCTTTGATTTTTTTTAAATGTAAGTGTGTTTACAGGTTAAAATAATATAAAATAAAATAAAAAAAAAAAACATTCAAGAAATTGAATAAATCTTATCTTGTTAGCTGTAAGACTACACCTAAATCTACTTGTATTCTTCCGTGACATCCCCAAGAATTTTCAGTGAAGTATTCAAACTATTATGTTGACATAAAACTATGCATATTTTGGTTAACGACTTGACATTGAATTTCAAGTAAATTTGACTTTAATAGTCTGAAAACTGGTTAACAAACGGTTTGATTTGTAAACCGGAAGGGATAAAATATTTTATTTTCTCATTTTTTGTATTTGTTTATAAAGCCTAGTATGAACTTACCTCTGGTGGATTGAAAAATTATTATTTTTGACAACATTAAATAAGTTTCAGAGAACTTGATTCGAATGGAAAAAGGTTGTTGTAATATTTGCTCAGACAATTTAGCCAAAATAAAAATAATCGTTTTGATCGTACAACATGGTCTTTCATGGGAATTGCTTGGATACATCTCCGAAATATCGTCGGCACAACGCCAAAACCGCGAATCTGCATTTTTGGACATTTTGACTTTAATGTGTCATTTTACTTGTTATCGGTCCCTCTATTCACTGCATCAATCCCACTCCTCCATCTGTTGCCTAGAAGCCTAAAATATCATTTTTTGTTTCACGAAGTTTCCATAAGATTGCATGTTTTTCCAAAACTTTGAAGCCGTTTTTCTCAAAACTACAATTTTGCAGATTCGTGGTTTTGGCTTTGTGCCCACGATATAAAACACAATTTTTGTATACAATCGATGCAAACACATTTGTGTTTCATGTTAACAAAAAATCAGTACCAAAAAATGTTTAACAATAATATTATAAATTATAAAATTAATTGTTTAATTTTAATTTCTTTCGATAGTGAATTTTAATTATTTTAATAATTTGTTTATGGTGAAATTTTCTTGCCACTTTACACTACATGCTGATAGTTGTGGTCATCATCACAAGATGTTTCATCCAAAATCCTTGAGTTTTTCGCGTTTGGGAAGCACTTCCGCGATCAATTAAATAGCTGGAATGTCTTATATTCTGTTTTTCTTTTGTACACCTTCTTTATATATAATGGCTCCTTCTTCAGCCAAGGATAAAAATAACTTAATCAATTTTTGAACCTTCCTCTGTTCTCTTATCTACAACCACAAATTGAAAGACTTATGAAGAGAAAAAAGTACAAGACGCTATGCCTAACAATTTTAATTGAAAACACGTCGGACACTCTTGCGGAGCATCTTAAATTTGTTATTACTTGCTCGTACATGTCCAAATTGTTAAGAACTGAATGTTAATAAATGAATTACTTATTTACTACTTACTTACATGTCCATAATTTTCTTCCCATCGATTTATGGATACCAAAATCAACCAATATAATATCTTTGCAAATCCTTTGAAGAGTCACGATGGCGATGTTTTTCCATTCTAATTCGTATACCTACTCTGAAACAAAAACCGTGCTAGTCCTAAGACAGCTATTTTGGTTCAATGGCCATCCAAAACCCGGTTTTCATTGGGTATGGTTGATATTAGCTTAAACGGATAGTAGGTAGTTATCGAAGATTCGTGTATACCAACTTATTCCCATTGTAGATTCAAAAGGGGATTCGGGACCTTTTTCCACAGTTCAGAATATTGTGGCTAGACAAACCCTTTTCTTTTCTTCAAAATTTTCACTAACTTCTTCCACTGCATCAAATTTTCGACGTGTCTGAGAATAATTTTTTTCGTCATTCACAAAAAGTTGACTCTCAGTGTAAGATCGAATTTTCGGATATAACTTTCAGCTCCCGATACTTTCCTTCCGTACTCTATGCTTTTTGCTGTACTTTCTTCTTGTTTGTATATCAAATGGAAGTCAAGTTGAGTTTTATTGGAAAATAATATTAATAATATAATGCACAAGATCTTTCATCATTTTCCTTAGTCAATAGGCTCGACTTTGTGTAATCTTTCTAGACGTGATTCATCTATTAGTTACTTCTAGGATATTCTAAATTCGCCCAACACCAGTTAATTATAGCATATATGTATGTGCCACTCTATCAAATAACTTTTTTGGTGCCGTGAAATAACGCCGAGCGAAATAACGCCGAATTCCAAAATTCGGCGTTATTTCACTTTACAAAAGCGAAATAACGCCGAATTTAAACATTCGGCCTAATTGCGCTTTGTCAAAGTGAAATAACGCCGAGTCCCAAGTGAGAAATAAGGCCGAATGCTAGAAAAGTGAGCATAGAAGTGGACCAAAGTTAACCCGTATATTAAAATGCTAACCTTTTTTATTTTCAAAGGCATATAAGGCCCTAATTTATTAAGGCAGAATGGCCCCAACACCAATTTGGGACTTCTGTCCATCCAATCGAGGTATAGGTTCCAAAAAAATTTTTTTTTTCTTATGTGCCTCTTATTTATTCATTAACAGATTAGTCTCAAGAAGGTAGAAAAACATGTCGCAGGGACAAAAGGCCCAGGGATATAGCACCCACTTTTTATTTATGGGAGTTATGTTCCACTTGAGTGGGTTGACATTTAATTTAAGAATTATATCCCACTTGAGTGGGACATAAGCTCCATATATTTTTCATTTAAGTGGGACATAAGCCCCACGCTTTTCGAAATATAAAACAATAATGAATTATAACTTTTGTTATATTTTATTCGCGTTTTGTTCTAGATTCTTTAAATGCAAAAGAAACTTTGAATAAGATAATGATAAGAAACAAATAGATCCCACCTGTTTTAATTGGTGGAAAGCAAAGCGGAAAAAAATTTCTTACATAAGAATTTTTATTTTCACACCTCAAAATTGATTCTCCCGTGGGCAAAATTTTTTTCCGCTTCGCGTTTGGGTTCCAAAAATTAAATAGATTCTTATGTAAGGATTTATTTTTCGCTTCGCGTTTGCCAAGTTATACAAACATATCTTTGTTGTTTGGTATACACATAAATAAAACAATAAAACCCAGGATACTTAGGTTTATAAACAGTGAAATATGTTTGGAGGCTGAGATCATGCTGCTCTGCTGCAATCCCCTTGATTGGATACACTATTGAATCGACTTATTTGCCAATAAGGTGGGACATAAGTGCAAAATCGAATTATGTAACTATCCCAAATACAGTTATTCAGTTGGGAGATAATTTTATAATTTGTAAATTCTTTGTTAGTGAGACATAACGCCCATCCTTTATTTGTGGGTCTTTTGTCCAACCTGAATTTGACATAAGCCCCACATTTAATTTGGAACTTATGTCTCACTCAAGCGGGACGTAAGCCCCACAAATAAATAATGGCAGTTATTCCATGGGCCTTATGTCCCTGTGCCAAAAATATGGCATTTCAATACCAAACTGACTGCAGGTGGTTACATAGAAATTTTTCCTAAGCTCCACTTAGCAGGATTTGCCTCACTGAAAAAGTGAAATAACGCCGAATCGGCGTAATTTCACTTTATCATTGTGAAATAATTCCGAATGTTGAAATTCGGCATTATTTTGCTTTTGTAAAGTGAAATAACGCCGAATTTTGGAATTCGGCGTTATTTCGCTCGGCGTTATTTCACGGCACCAACTTTTTTTTGTATTTTAAGCTTAAATTTAAGAATTTAATCTAGTACATATAAAACGCGATTGTTACGTTTACTCGCGAGCATTTATAGTTTAATAAAAGTTTAGCAAACTTTAGTTTCTTGATCAACCATCCATTAATTGAGCAAGCTAATTCAGTTTTTCCAGCTTTTAAACTGAAAATTATGCCCAAAGTTATCTCTTCTTTTGAATCTAGCCTAATATTTGTCTACAAAAAATATGTGACAATAATTCTTAGATTTAAACAATAAAATGTACATATATGATCTGTCAGCCAGCGTATCAAAGTTTAATTTTTTATGAGCTCAATTATTTGAAAAGACTTTATTAGGAACACAAACCTAATAAATCGTATCCGGAGTGTGAAGTGTGTAAAATGTTTTATAAAAAAGTTCCATTCGAAATTCTTTAAATATTTGAATCTACTCGTATATCAAAATATAAGAGTAACTAGGGTTATGCTTATGCTACTCGCAATTGCTTCCCTATTCACATTGCAGATTTAATTTTTATGAACCGCAAGTAGGTATCTAATAAAAAAAGAAAACAAGGTCAATGCTATATGATAAACAAAGCTCATTTTTAGATGGGTGTTTTCATGAAGTGTTTAGTGACTATTAAAAAAGAAAACAACAAAACAAAATCAAAACAAAAAAAACAAAATGATTTTTATATGTTGTTTTGGGATGCGTCCAATAATCTGCGTACATTATTTACATCAACATTTTTATACGTGATTTACTTAAAATCACGTTCGGTTATACATTTTTCTTGAAAATATTTTAATTTTTGTTTTTTTGTTTAACTGAAATAATTCAAGTTACAAGATAAAAACAAAACAAACACAAAAATATCACACAAAATTTAAATAAGCTTTTATATAATTCGGAAAGAAAAAAATTGGCATAAACGAGAATAGGAGGAAAAATACAAGAATACAAAAAAATAAATTAAAATCTGAGTGACATTGACTCAATTCAAATAAACAAATAAATAAAACGTTTCGATCTTAAGCAAAGAATAAACAAATTTAAATTTTATTTTGTGACTTTTTTTAATGGATGTTTGTTCAGTGATCTTTCAAAAAAAAAAGACGACAAAAAACTGATAGGCTTTAAGTAGGTAATAGAAGTTCTTTTACATTATTGACGCGACGACGACGTTGAAATTGAACTCATAGACCGGGTACCGGAGATCGGATACATTAAGCAAAATTTTCACACTTTTAATAAAATTTTGCAATTTCCTCAATTAGCAATTTTTAAGTTCGTTGAAGTCGAAGAGTTATCTTTTCATATTTATGATATACGAGTGCGATTCAAAGTTATTAAAAAAAAAACCATTTGTGACCAAAATATGAATCAATTAGTTTATAGATGAGTCTAGGTTGCATTTTAATATTTAGATTAATCTATTTATCCGCTTGTGACCAATAGAATTTAAAAAAGACGTCCTGTGTATAGATTTATTGTATAAATTATTATATGAGCTACACTTGAGTACAATTGAACTGGTGCGGCTTATTTAGTTTGTGTAATTGCTCTGATAGCTTAAAAGTTTGATAAAAGATTAAAGTGACTTTTCCCATGGGACTATCAATGGAATGGAAAGAAGATGACGGTGACGCCTTTCGGGTCTGTAGTAAATTAAATTAATATAATTGTATTTATCTTTTCACTCTTTTTTTAAATAATCTCATTGAAAATGTATTTAAATAGAGCAAATAGTTGCAGTTCAGAATATCCGAAATTATAATTTAAAAAAAAATCTTTTTTTCGAAACCGAATGATTCTTTTTCTCTATGTAAAATTGCCATTAATTTAAGGCTTTCCAATTCGGAAGCATTTGATAAAATTAAAAAAATTTTGTTTAAGAAAGTGATGAAATGGTTTTGAAAATTTATTTGGTAAATATTTGTTTTCATTTCGATTTGAGTTAAAGTTGAAATGCTGATCAAGTTATATTAGATTCTATGGAAAGAACCGTTAACATTCGCAAAGCACAACTTAAAGAAAATGAGCCAAATTCTCCTATTTTGATATTAAGGGCTTTGTTATGAAAATTTTGTTATATTGTTTATTCTAAATATGTACTGAACTTTCGCAATGTATGACATTTTGTTTAAGTATTGAATAGAACAATTACACGGTGTTACAAAAATGAGGTTTCAAAATATACGGGGGCGGAGACCTATCAGGTTTTGTAGAGCTAGTCGCACTGATAACGAAACGAAACTGGAGTTACGGGCAAAAAACAGTTTTTTGGACCTTCACCCATTGAAAAAATTCTAGCTTCGTCAATTTTGTACCCATTTTCGATTTTTTTACAGTTTTTACGCCTATTTTTAACTTTGAATCGATTATTTCAAAAACTATTTTTAATATTATATTGATTTAAAAATAAGAATCAAATACACAATTTTGCCTTTCGGAAATAGTATCATTTATTACTGTAAGTGTTGCCGTTGTTTTTAATAAATTTTTTTTAGAAAAATGCCCCTCCCACCTAAACGGGGGGAGATAGACCCCCCTCCCAAAGAAAAAAATGTTTGTATTGAGTTCCTCTACAAAAACCCGTTATCAAATCTTGGCGCCCAAGTTATCCTACTACGTGCCGAAACAACATTTTTGTTCTATACCTAAAAGCTCGAATTTCTGTATCTGGGTTTAAATCGAAAAATTTTTTTTTCTAAGCCAATTTTGAAGTGATTTTCATAAAAAACACCTCGATTGATTGGGAAATAAATATAGTTTTAGAATTTATTTTTTAAATAGCATGTTGTTTTGAAAACATATATGTACCTTAAATTGATGCCGAAGTTGGGCAAATGACGAAAAAAATGGAGTTTTTGAACTTTGACAGCTTATAAATTCTAAGTGGTTTAACCGAGTTACATGTTTTATGCATTGTTGTAAAGGTAATGTTTATCTTCTATCAGAAACTGTAAAAAAATCGAAAATGGGTACAAAATTGACGAAGCTAGAATTTTTTCAATGGGTGAAGGTCTAAAAAACCGTTTTTTGCCCGTAACTCCAGATTTTGGGGGTGTTAGGGGATTTTCAAACACCGTTTCGTAATCAGTGCGACTAGCTCTACAAAACCTGAAAGGTCTCCGCCCGCGTATATTTTGAGTGTTACACCGTGTAGTCTGTTCTGTAGATCTCAGTTCAATAAATTTCTAAAGTTTTTCGTCAAACTTTCAAGTGCGGTTACACTCTTCTTCAGAACCTATATATTCAACAAAGTTCACAAAGATACATAAAAATGCATGCACATCAGTTAGTAACTGAACCGATATACATTACATTTAATTTCATGTGATAAGAAAAACTAAAAAAAAAAATATCATGAAATTATTCCCCAAATGTGAAAAATATCTCAAAAATTATAGCTCCAAGATGAGAACCAATGTGATTTTAATATTTTTGAGTCCAAATAATGTTAAAATAGGAAAAACTAAAAAATGAGTATGTACCCCCAGCCACTATAGAAAAAAAAATTAATGTGATTTGTTGCATTAATGAGCCCAAATTCATGAAATTTAATATAATTTTTCTGAAATAAAAAAAAAACGTAAAAATTAGTATCGGCATGTCCGATGTCCCCAAATTTGAACAATTAAATACATAATTTCAAAAACAATTGAATTTGTTCCAAATTTTTCGGGAAAATAGTAAATAGATGAAAATTACACATTCCACAGCGTAAACGGGTGGAAGGATTTTACAAAAATTAAGTACATATGAGAAATGATTCTTATGGAATTTTGAAAGTGTTTTTTTTTTTTTTATTTTATCAATTTTCTCGAAAACTGCTCAAATGATTTTGATTAAACTTTGCACACGTAATATTCTATACAATTACAATATAACTGCTGCTTGTTTTTTTTTTAAAACAAATAAAAAAAATTTTTTTTTTCTTTAAAAAAAAAAATTGTATGGACAGTTCTTATAATTTTTTTTATTAATTATTATATATAATAAGAAGTACTATAGTTAATTTTTCAAAAATAACCCAAGCAAAACAAAAGTTTGTAAGATATATGAAAACATGTCATATTGCTCCATCTTGCGAGACAGACCCGGACTTTGACCAACTATAAAATTGAATTTAATTAACTCACGGAATTTGTTTTTATATCATTTTTAGGTAATTTTAGTTTGATTAACTCTGTCCTTGGTTATTTTTGGTTTAGATAAGTAAAAATGGAGCTATTGAATAAAATAGGGTAACAAACTCTTTTCCAAGATGGCGACTACTCTCCACATCCTATAGACCCGAACAAATTCCATAACGTTGTCAGTAAACAAACTTATAAATGTTTTCAATAATACCTAACCACTTACTTAATTTTACATTTCACTGACAGCTGACACCGATGACTGATGACATATTTATACCTCTTCTGACTCTTTAATGTAAATAAATTAATAATATAATAATAATATTGCATAACCCGGCCTCATTACTTTCATAATCGATTTCAAACCCATTTTGTCTAAGTGACTTGGCTGTTTAAGTGTATATCACAATCATATATCTCTAAACGGAATATAATTGCAACAATCATTACAATACACTATATTTACACTTTGTTTTATTGGCTTTCTATAATAATTATTTGTACTTAATACAAAAATAAAACAAAACAAAAATCATCAATTAACCACCGCGACAACGACGGCGATAGCGATGACGATGACACCTCTACGGTCTAAGGTCATTGCTACACAGTCGCTCAACCTAGCATTTCTGAAATGCAACTTGCAAATAAGTTAAACCGGTCACAACTTAATACACACTAATCAGCCGTCTAATTAGGGTTAAATGTTACCCACGAGTCAACTTTCAATAAATCGTTACTCTTATAACCAGAGTAAAAGTAAATAATAAACAGGTGCCCGTAAATATTGCCAATAATCTGTTAAGAAATAATTTTAGCTTAAAAATAAGGGACCTTGACCGTTAGAAATGCAAACTTGTTCATATACAAAAATTTCGAAGAAATGCTTGTATAAAAAATATATGTAATTTAATAGAGAATTAATTAAAATATTTAATTTATTCCATTTTAGCAAACAAATTATAAAAAAGCAAACCGGAAAGGAGTTTAAAACGTAAAACTTTAGGTTCAGAAATGTTAATGCTTTTAGTTTATGAGTATTATTTGTATTGTTTTTTTTTTTTTTTTACTAAAGTTGTTATGAAGATTAGTTTAAATATAGTAATCTGAGGTTGGAAGGTTTGTCGTGAATTTAAATTAAGTGAAAACCCTCATATTAATCGTTTAAATAATTTATATCATGGGAAGTTATTGCATAAATAATTTAACTAGAAAAAGAATATAAAAGCAAAAATATGGTAATGAAAAAAAGAGAGAACATTCTTTGGGGCTCTACAATGGAAATACACAGCTTTTTTTATACTAGTTAAATAGCCTACGAAGAGACTACCTTAAAGGCTGAATGTCCGGTCATTTTAGCGGCGTTTTTAAAAAAATTTCCTTTAGACTTTTTAACTCCAAAAAACTGACAGTTAAACATACCTGATTGTCTACCGTAGATTGTAGTTGTCGTTGCTGTCAGCTTGAGAATTTGCTTTTCTAGCCGTTTTTATTTTTCCATCTTGAATTTGTTATTCAAATGAAATTTCATTTTTCACTCGGCAATTTTTATCCAACATTTGCAAAAAAAAAGTTCTTCTAGGTTAAATGTCGCAGATATCGGTTTTTCGTATTCATGTAACTGCTTAGCGGTGGAAGCTTTCAAAACGTAGTTAATGTGGTTATCAGAAACCGAAAAAATTATGATTTTTTTCCCTGTGAAAAAATCTTTAGTAAAACCGTGGTTTATTTGCCCAAGGTGGGCCTAGGATAGCCAAACTTTTATTTTCGGTATCCAAAAACAACAAAAAGAAATTTTGTTTTTTATTTTAAAAATCGTTGATTTACGAGTACAAGTGTGGTTTTACTAGCCCACGGTTAGCCCAGTTGATAACTACAGTTGATAACAAAGGCCAACTATGAAGTTTTATTTTAGAAAAAAAAAAAAATTGTACTCGAACCATCACTTTTTTTTATTCTCCCACCCTTAGTTTAAAATTATGACAAAAAAACCTTTTTTCAAATTACCACCCTCTTAAAAATCAAAATTTGTTTTTTTTTTTAGTATAAAAATTGTCCTTTTCACAATTTTTCTCAATTAACTGTGATAATTTCAACAAATTCCATCACAGCCCACCCTTAGTTCAAAAATTATGAAAAATTTTGCATTTTAAATATCTCCCTAAGGGTAGACAAACGACGATTTTTGGTGTATGATAAGAACTGGAAGTGGAAAGTCGACAGAAGTATAAATTTTTGAAAATAAAGTAATTTTTCCCATGTGGCTGTCTTTACTGCTATGAGGTATCTATTGTTTGTTTTATTACCGATATCATGCGTTTTTTGTTCTAATTTTGCTACTGAATTTTTGTAAGGTTGTGTACTGAGCAGTGAAAAGTATTCGAAATTGTTCTCTGCTCAGTAGAAGAGCAGAGTAATTAAGAGCAGCCATCGCAATAGCAGCCTCAGCCCTTAATGTGGAGTTAAAATGTCGTGCAAAAAAGATTGACATTTATTCCGAGGAGTAAATCTCTTAAAATATATTTGTATCTTAAAATAAAATGCACGACTGAATCGCATTTACTTGCTCTTCCGGTAAAATTTTCTTAGAACATTAAACCTTTTATGTACAAAATTATACCTATTAAATTAATTTTATAATAATAAAAAAAATATAAAATTTTGTTATTAAAATTACAAAAACATCAATTAAAATTGTCTTAACCTCTTAATGAAGTACCGATGCGTTCGTCAGTCAGTCTGTTCGTCGTCGGTTCGCCTGTGCATCCGCTATACCTATATCGAGCCACACCCAACGCGTGGACGAATTTTTGATTTGTCTTATCCGTGGGAAATTTGTCCGATTTCATAAAAATCGGAGAGTTTTTACCTGTTGGAAGCACACCTCAAAGTATGATTCATATGAAATCGGAGAATTTTCCGCTCGAAGGGCCGAATGTTTCCTATACAAAATTTTCTAGCTTGGCCAATTTTCTCGAAAAAGTCTCTTACGGTTTGAAATAAGATCTGTAATCCGTGTCAGCTCTTCCCGTATTGCTCAAGAAACAATTTTGTTTTATATTATAAAAGACAATAACAAATTAAAAAACCGCCCCGCTAACTGCCGTGCTACACAAGCTTCCCTCATCCCTGCAACTTATCATTCCTTCATTCCCTATCCAAACGCTTCCTTTCCAAATTTTGAACCTAATCATATTTCCTATTCATCCACCTTGCCGATGTAATACTTATGATAAAAATCAACATACACCCAAGCCTTCACTCGCAATTTTTTACTTTTAAAAGCTGTTTTCCTTTGTATGACTTAAAACTAATTAATTTTATTTGGACTTGTTTTAGAAATTTATTTTGAAATATTTGTATTTCTGTCCTCAACTTTAGCCCTTTAGTAGCTATTAGCCAAGCAATTATGTACATTGTACTGTGTGTACACGTGATCTGGTCGTGCATTTTTTTTTGTGTTCAATTCTATTTGATTAATTCTGATCACTTGGTTATTGAATGATAATTTGGTGGATTTGTCAAAAAGTCTGCTATTCTCTGAAGCAGATGTACAAATGTACAATCTATACCATTTTTCTATTGTTTCTTTAAGTCATTTCAAAAATTAGAATCGAGTCGAAACGGAGACAAAAAGGTGCAATATTGTGTTGCAGTAAATACATATCATATATCTAATAATGTTAATGATTATAAATCATTTGTTAAAGAGTGAATATATGTGCATTGTTTGAATAGAATAACGAGTACCGTATGGTTTATCTTAAACAAATTTAGACAGAATGTTTTGGCTTTCGAATGTGCCAATTTTCTTAATCGGAAAATGAAGACATTAGATTTGAGGTTTTACGTTGAGAAAGAGGTATATTTGACATTTGAAAGAGTCAACATATTTTGTATACACTTATAGTCCGAGGTATAGCAATGTTATGTTCTAAGAATTGATTTTTATAATGCTGTTTCTTTAATATTTGTTTATTGCTGAATTCATTTCAGCATTCATTGCTTTTAGTACCTGAAAGCTTTTTGATTAAGGTTTTTTTTTTTGTAAAGATTTACTTCCATTCTTTTTTTTTATAAAAGTTTCTATAGTAAACAGACACTACAAAATGGGTGGCCATTTTGTTCTGTTGTATCGGAAAGAAAATTATGAAATTTTTTTGTTCCGTAGAAAACTTTGGAGACTTAACAAAAATATGACGTTGCGAAGGGCAATATTTGGGGAATCCAAATTTTCTCGCGAAATAGATCTTCGAAGGGCTCAATGTTTTATTAAGTCTTTATATCTGATCCGGCGAATTAATTTTTGTTTATCGTAATTACGCTGTGTGAAAAAGAAGTTAAATACCTACACTTTTCTGGGGATCTAATACATTTTCTGAGACTTGTTGAACTGCATTTATACCTACAGGGTGTCCCAAAAGTAATGGATCAAACGAAATATGCTAATAGGCCAACTTAAGGGCTCTCATAATTTGGTAACTTGTTCATCCCAAATCCTTACGGTTTTCGATTTAATGCAATTCTTGTGAAATTTTGAAAAATTCCTACTTTGCAACAGTACTTTGCTTCCTCCGCCCCAAATTGATTTTTATTTTTTATTATTCTTTCACTGTTGCAAAGTAGGAATTTTTCAAAATTTCACAAGAATTGCATTAAATCGAAAACCGTAAGGATTTGGGATGAACAAGTTACCAAATTCTGAGAGCCCTTAAGTTGGCCTATCGGCATATTTCTTTTGATCCATTACTTTTGGAACACCCTGTATATATTTTTTAATACTCCCAAAATCTGTATTTCCGGTCAAGAACCGGTACGAAAAACCGAAATCCAAGCTGACCGCAGATTTTACTAATGGCCGCCCTTTCGTTTGAATTAAAAATCAAGAGTTTTCAAAACCAAAAAAAAAAAATCCCTCAAAATGTAAACTTATTTTAAACAAAACTTCTATTTAAAAATAAAAAATGCATTTTTATCGCATCTATTTGCATTTCTCTTTAAGTGTATAAATTTTTCAAGTAAATAAGTACCTAACAGTAAAAGCTCTAACTTCTATCTTTTTATACAACTATCTTTTTATTTTGTTTACCTCAATTTTTTGTTATCTAACATTAACGCGTCGACATGTCGACCATATAACGAACGAATCTATTTTTTGGATTTAAAAATTTTTAAAACACAGATTCTGGAACACAGAAAATTTCCACATACAGAATTTAGAAGCCCATTGCTCAAACTATTGTCAGTTTTATAGATTATGTACGCGAGCAAGCATACACTTAAAAAAAATATTCTCCCACAGTTTCAAATCCTAACCAGACACGCTAGCGCCAACTAATAGCATGCGAAGAAGTCTTTTCTTTGTCATCTTTTGGCATGAGATTTATTACATTCGGTTTAAGAGTGCAACCGGCAATTTTCATTCTACATATTCGTCTATTTTTAAATTTGATTTTTGAGGATAGAAAATTATCTTACAAATCACGTTTTCAACAGCTGATTTTGTTCGCTAGTTCTCATGACAACAACAAAAGAAATATCCCAACATTTTTAAGTTACGTCATTGTTACAAAGAAAAAAAAAATATATTTCTTTTGTTTATCTAACAAAAAAGATTATGTTTTTTTTTAGCTAAAAATATGTAAAAAACCATTCCAGCCCAATGATATTAGAATTTATTTATGTGAAATACCAAAAGCTTTGGTGCTTTGCCAAAATTAATGTCAAATCTTGAGTTTATTATTATTGCATTTAAAATGTTTGATCTTGTCAACGAGAGGGAAAGAAATTTAGTATAAATGCAAATATGTACATGCATACAAAATAAGTAAAACAATTAATAATAACAAGGTGGAAAATCACACCACATCACTTCAAACTGAAATGTAAATTCCTTAAAATTTATTGGTACTATTCAAATCAATTAAACTTTTATTAAAATTCTACCATTTATGGTTTTATGTGATCATTTTTATCAACAAGTCAAAAAAAAAAGAACAGAGATAACATTAATATAAAAGAAATTACTTGATTCAAACATCAAACGTAAAATTTCAATCACCATCAGACACATTAGCGTCTTCAACTAATGGCTGCGAAAAAATGTTTCTTTGTCAATTTTTGGCAACAGACAAACAAATACCATTCCGTTCATGAGTGTAATCCACACTATTTCAAAGTGTGTCTCTTCATTTTAAAATTACGTTTATGAAAAAAAAATATGTACATAGGTACTATGTAATCACGTCGAGACCAGCTGATTTCATTTGAAATGATGACAAAAGTTATGATGTAAAATTCAATAGGTTTCAAAAACTTAATACAAAATAAAATAACCTGTTTAAGGACGAAGATAAGATCGATGTAGCTCTAGAAAGTATTATAATAGTATGTACAAAATTTTTAAAATTTTTAATACTTTTAATACTTTTAACTTAAATATAAAGGACCTCACACATTTTGTATGGGAAGTGGCCCTCGGTGAAATTGTCTGAAATTTTAGTATATTGTTCTCTTGAAGCTCCTGATCAAAAGTCGAAAAATGGACAGTTCTTTAGATAACTTGTTTTTTCTGATGACTATCTCAAACCTTTTATTAGGGATATAGTAACTTTCTGTATTGTGTTTTGCGTTATTTTTTAGTGGAATTCATATGTTTTTAGAGTCGCTGAAACCGAATTCTTTTTTGCCCTATCATTTCGGGTTTTCAAGATAACCTCAAAAAATGTCACAGCCTCGAAAAAATAATTGTTTTGATCTTCAAGTGCGACTATGTTAAATATATGTTTTTTGTGTCGCTGAAACCAGATTCGAAGTCTATTTTGCCCTATCACGTCATGTTTTCTAGATAACCTCGAAAAGAGTTCACAACCCTACGAACATCTTTTTTGTTGTAATCTAGAAAACCTGACGTGACCGGGCAAAATAGACTTCGAATCTGATTTCAGCGACCCAAAAAACATATAATTAACATAGTCGCATTTCGAGATAAAAAAAAAAAAAAATCGAGGCTGTGACATTTTTTGAGGTTATCTTGAAAACCCAAAGTGATGGGGCAAAATATACTTCGAATTTCGATTTCGGATTTGGTTTCCACTAAACAATAACGCAAAACACAATATAGAGAGTTACTATCCCTAATAAAAGGTTTGAGATAGTCATCGGAAAAAACCCCTTATCTTAAAAACTGTCCATTTTTCGACTTTTTGTCGATATCGACTTTTGATCAGGAGCTTCAAGAGAACAACATACTAAAATTTCAGACAATTTCACCGAGGGCCACTTCCCACACAAAATGTGCGGGGTCCTTTATTTTATTTATTTATTTTTTGAAATGCTTATACCATTAAGATATGTTATCTTATTAACTTTTGATTTTTACAATTATTTCAAAAAAGAAAAGTTGGATCTTGATCACCATTTATCATAACAAACGAAGCAGCTCTCTTCGCCACAGTTTATATTGTCTCAAAAAAATTATTGAAGTTATGCTTTGAAACTCATCTCCTGGCCTAAAAACAATGTGCTTTTGCTGTTTTAATCAAGGCTTATTAATACAGTTTCAACAATTTTCTATTATTATTAACCTTACAGCAAATTTAAATAACAGTGGTTTTAATAATTTCTCTGTACTTAATTCTAGATGGCGGAACTAATGCATCAAATGCGTGATCCAGCGCACACATTAGGCGGTTCCGTCGGTAGCATACCACAAACTCTGGTAGCAAATTCTGGATCTGGAAGTGATCAGAGTTTACAGAAAGCTCTTGGCAATGGTCTTCACTCAACACCAGCCACAAATCTCAAGCTGTCCGAAGCTGTTCGCAATGCTCCACACGATGCTAGTCCAAATTTGGTATCGTCAAAGATGACGTCATCCAAAAGTTACACCCACGGTTTGAGTAATTCAGCTGGAACGGTAACAATAATAATTAAAAAAATATATACTCATGATAATTATTCATTTCTTATATTTATATATGCAGGTACACATTCCAACAAGCACATCGGCTCAAGCTAATCTCTCGCTACTCGGCGACATCTCTCCCAATCATACGCACTTCTTTGAGGTCATGTACGTTGGCAAGATCCGAGTTTCGCACAAACGTGTCCCGTTTACGTTTATCGATGATGCTTTGCCAAAATTTAAAGCGTACGATGCTCAAAGATCCCGCCTCGTGCAAATGGGCACAAATCGAAAGATGTCGCTGAATAGCGCTGAGGGATCATTTGAGGTAACAAAAGAGGAAACAACATCAACTGGCAATAGTGAAGTTGATTCTGAAGAAGCTTCCGATGAGGGTTCGATAAAAAGTGATGGCAACGAATTGAAAAATGTTGAAATTGAATCTGAAGTTTTGGAAGATAATAAAATAAAAACGGAAGAAGACAACAAAGAGAACAAGTCCCCGAAACGATTAACCCGAGGACATAGTCAACTGGTTCTTCCAGTCAAGAGAGAGTAAGTTTTATTATTTTTTTTTTTTATTAATTTGGACTAAACGCTAACAAAAATATCTTGTTTAAATTAAAAAATAAAGAAATAATGGTGGTGAAGTTGATGGTGGTGGTGTAATAGTAGTTAATAAACCTCCAACTCCACCTTTAACAGCTCCAGTTCTACCAGAACAATACTCGGCTTTGGAGAAGTGAGTAACTACAGTTGTGTTGAAATGTGTGCCTTCGTATTGCATGACCTATTTTTTGTTGTTGTTTTTTTTTTCGTTATAAATGCTTTAGATTTGCTTGATTTCAAAGCAAAAAAAAAGGAGTTTATTGTTTTTTTTTTGCTGTTATTGTTTTCCCTACACAATAATTAATTTTAATTGAAAACACTCAGAAGCACTTATACAGCTTTAACTTTTTCTTCCTCATTTTATTTTTTTTTTTTAGACTTAGCCAAAATAGTATTAAAAAGCAATTTTTGGAATAAGTTTAACGGTGCCGCTCTTTATAAGACATTTCGTTGGAACAGGTTTTTAAATTATGAATATGAACTTATGGCCAAAATTATTTGACAGCTAAATAAAACCCTATTTTTCAAATTTATTAAAAATGTTCTACAAGGTTGTTAAATTCCAAAATTCCCAGTACCAAGCGTACTACGGTTACATAGGGCTCTTGAAAACCATGCCTCAATGTTTTTTTCTAGATCAACTGCAGATGCAGATTCATGTTTACAGCAATGATTGACAGTCAAAGGATTAAAAAGAAGTCAAAAACAATTTATTCAGTCAAGTTTTCGAGATATTTCAATATCAATTTTTTTGGATATTATTATTTTGAAAGTACAACCTGGAAAAAAATATTTTGGCGATTTTTGGTACTTTTTTTAATAAAAAAAGAAACGAAAATCAATACGGTCGGACAACCATAGTGAAAGTTATGATTCTTTTACTTTAAACAACTGTTTAAATTTAGAAAATGTGTTCAAAAACCCTGTTAATTGTAACCTTAACCTTGAATAATGCAATATTTGTTTTTATTAATTAAATGAAATTTCCCACAATTTGAAAAAAGTTAAACGTAACTGAGTAGACAAAAATCAAAAGAATACGATTGATAATTTTTAAAGTTTATTAAAAAGAATTCACTTCTGAAAACACAAATTCGAAATACAACATGTATTAAATGATAACACGCAAACAAAAAATCATGTTTCATTCAGTAAAACAGGAGATATTAATTTCGTCGTTCTTCCCATAGACTCGTCTCACTGTGTGATTGTTCGTCCGTGTTGATTTTGGTCTGTTTGAATTCATGTGTCGCATGTTAAAAATACGCCAAAATATTTTTTTAATTTTATGAACCTGCACTTTCAGGTTGGACCTTAAAAATCGCGATTTGCCTACGATAGATTTTTCTAAACTTTTGAGGTAAGTTATAGAATTTACAAAACTATTAGCATTCATTCCTGGGTTACATCCTTTTATGACTGGACTATTCAATTTTGTTCAACTTTGTTATTACACATAATATTAAATATTTAAAGATCATGAATCATTGACCCAAAACATACATAGTTGTTGTGAATAACAGCTTTTGTTTAACTAGCTGGTTCTAGGCTGTTCGAAACTTAAAACTACAGCTCTTTAGTTTTTAATGAGAAAATTTCTGTTGCGAACAGCATTCATTGGACTTGTATAAAGATTTAAAATAGAAATTTAAATTTTACTGGCCGGCATTTTTTAGCCACTATTTAGTCAAACAAAAATGTGGCAGTCTTTCAACACGTTGAAATCCTTAAATGTGTAATTAAATTTCGACAAAAATTGATTGAATTCATAAAAAGTCCCTATGTACTAGGAATAATAAATACAATCGAAATAAGAAATGTACTTTAACCTTGAGGATTAAAAACTGCCGCTCTAACTTGAATTTCTTCAAAAACACAAATTTTGCACTGGAGCGTACTAGAATCCCCTAGACTCGCAAATAGTATTCAAATTTTGTTTATTTTATTGTTTTCTGCTGATTCATAATATAAAAAATTCTTCTTCAGTAAAATTGGCGTATCCTTTTTATTGCTATTGAGCTTGGAATTTTCGAAATACAACTGCACAATCAGATCTTCAGATATTATGTTGAAATGATTTACCATTGGCCATGCAGACTTTTTAATTTGCACTATGCTTCTGCTCTTTTTATTTTGGAGAAGAAAAAATACATACGTCCACTATTCCATGGATAATGGAAGAAGTCTAGTTTAATATTAATAATTATTTTTTAACACACACAAATAAAAACTTGTTTAGTATTATTTCATAACCATTACAGAAGGAAAAGGTGAGATCGTAACTGAAACTGAGAGTAAAAGAATTTTTCATTTAACATAAAATTGAATTTCATTCTAAAGTAATTTTCAAACGATTGTTTTTTTTTGACATATGAATAGCCCAGTCAAATTGTATTTAAATTGGAAAGTAATTATCTTATTGGCCAACTCTATGCTTTTGCGGTCCTAAATATGGCTGCAGTTTTCCATACAAAATTCTTCCGACAACTATGTGAAAAAATACTGATCAAATATTGTTTTTTGTTTATCACTTGAAAAGTGAGCTTTCTTACATAACTGGGTTACATACATATGAATAGATTTAACTTAAAATCATTAAAAACTATAAAATCAATACTTTTTAAATACAACAAAATCTCTGAAACAAAATATTTTTGTTGGTTTTTCAAAAAGTGGTGATTTGTATGGCTCTTATGATCTATAAGTATTTTCAAAAAATAGGTGTTTACAACAGTTGTTTTTTTTTATTTAACATACATAAATCGTTTTTGAAATGAGGTTGAATAAAAAGCTTTAAACAAAAATAAAAGTAGGTTTTGTTTTCACTTTTTTAGTATTTTCTGGTGTTTGTCGTTAGAAATTTTGCTGTACAACTTCGGATTCCTATTTAGCACCCCATACTTAGGCATTAAATACAATTAATTGGACTTAAAGTATTTAAGGTTAACTTACAGTAATAGTCGTAGCTTGTAGAACTTGCTAAATAATAACTTCCTTACCATAATCAAACGTGAGGCCAAAATACGTGGTCTTCATTTTTATTTGATTTTATTCACCAATAACTTAAATATGTATGTGGTGTTGAATAAAATTTCAAAATTTAACGAACTTGATTAACCTGGAGTAGATTGGATTTAAGAATTAGTTAATTTCCGACCAAAAGCAGTCGAGCGACTCTAGTTAAGTCTGAAAATTGTACGAACTTATATTTTGTTTCTTTCTCATGGACCATCGAATCTTTTATTTTCACTTTATATATAAGTTTTATTTAAATCAATCTTTTCTTACTAACTAAAAAAGAAAAATAGTTGTAGCTTAACATTTTCAAAACCTCGATATAAACCCAATCCCCGTTTTTTTTTTTTAATTTAAATTTCTGTACATATATGGACGAGTGTAAATATAATATTCTATTAAATTCAATACTAATAAAACTCTGCTTACAGTATCCCCAAACAACGAGACCGCTCAGCTTCCTACGGCTGTATACCACCTTATGTTGAGCAAAATCGCACCATGGTTTTTTTGGTTGGTCGCTCTGATCTGCGACTAATATCGCCAGATCGCAAGCAAGTTCTACTCTATAAAGATTTCAAGGATGTAGCCAGCTGTGCTCAAGGCAACACACATGCCGATCATTTTGGAATCATATGCCGTGAAGGTCATAACGATGGTTACATCGGTTATGTCTTTAAATGTCAATCCGATCATGTGTGTGACGACATTGTTGCAGCAATATCGCAGGCCTTCATAACCTGCTCAGAACAAAAGAAAAAAGAAGCTAGTCAAGTGTTTTCATGTGAACATTGTCCAATGCTATGGTATCACAAACTCTGTTCAGACGTCGAAGGGCTCAGCGAAAAGAAAACACAGAATGTCATCTTTCGTCGAATAGAATCGTTAAGCGACGACGAGCAGGATACAATATGGGCCAAGTATTATGGTTCAGAGAAGACAAGCTCCAGCTTGGGCGAGCAAAACCAATTTCTTATGATGTTATTAAGGGCTCATTGTGAGTCACGGCAGCAAAGGCATGTGCATGACACAGCAGAAAATCGATCAGAATTCTTAAATCAATATTTGGGAGGAAGCACGATATTTATGAAAGCGAAGCGTTCTCTTACCAGCTCATTTGATCATCTACTTAAGAGAAAGGCCAGTAAAGATGACATTAATATTCCCCACAACGTGCGAGATTTTCACATCAAAGAGTCAAAAGAAGAGCCCAGCGAATCTCCACCAGAAGGATTCCGTTCACGATCAAATACACTGGGTTCGATAAGTCCAAATAAACCCAACGCTGAACAGCTTAAGTCACCGATGATGGATATGTGAGTAAATCTATAATTTCACAAGTGAAATAATTAAAAATTGTGTGGTTTTAGTTTTCGAAAAGTGGGCAATAACCCCAAAGAAAGTTCCACACATCAAGGTTCATGGCGTCAAGCTATTTTGAACAGTGTAGTTACCCCATCTAAAGCTAACGAAGGTGACCCTCAAGCTGAGTTCTTGTCCCCAATGAGAGTAATACGTAAGTTGAAAAATATTTATTAATTCTTTCATGTTCTTTTTGTAAACATAAGCTTTCATTTCAGAACAAAAATCTGGAAAACGTACGAAAGAAGAACTTCGAGAGCTTTGGCGAACAGCTATCCGCCAGACAATTCTACTTAATAGAATGGAGAATGAAAACGCTATGCTTCAAGCCCGACAGAACGAGAATGAAATCAAAAAAATCAAATTAGATTACGAAGAGATTTTACCATGTGATAAACAACTTATTGAACGCTGGGAAATGATTATTGAAAGAGATTCTGTTAAGATAACAAATAAAAAAGATCCCAGAGTTCTTATGCAAGCTATTAAGACAGGAGTTCCACGCTCGAAACGTGGTGATGTCTGGACTTTTCTTGCCGAGCAGCATTCCATGAATACCGCACCTGTGGATACAAAGAAGTTTCCTAACTTCAACACGCCCTACCATACGCTGCTGAAGAATCTCACTGAACATCAGCATGCCATTTTCATTGATTTAGGGCGCACATTTCCCAATCATAAGTACTATAAAGATCCTCTAGGAGTGGGTCAACTCTCGCTGTTTAATCTACTTAAAGCATATTCTATATTGGACCCAGAGCTTGGATATTGCCAAGGTCTAGGATTTATTTGTGGTGTGCTGCTTCTACATGTAAGTTTTTATATTTTATTTACTTGAAACAGATTTTAATTTTAATTATTATCTTTATTTAGTGCGATGAAGCAGACGCTTTCCAACTACTGAAACATTTAATGTTCCGACGACAAATGCGCACCAAGTACTTGCCAGATATGAAGAAATTCCAATTACAATTGTACCAATTATCAAGATTGGTTAAGGATCATATGCCCGATTTATATGAATGGCTTGATAAAAACGATGTCTCACCAACATTGTATGCAGCTCCATGGATTCTTACTGTGTTCAGTTCACAGTTTCCTTTGGGATTTGTTGCAAGAGTTTTTGATTTGCTTTTCTTGGAATCACCTGAGGTTATATTTAAATTTGCTGTTTCATTGTTGAGTGTTCACAAGGATGAACTATTGGCACGAGATGGTTTCGAGGAAATTATGGATTATTTAAAGAATGTTGTTCCAAAGATGACATCTGATACAATGGAACAAATTATGAGAATGGTAAGTGATTGAATAGAGTAGTTGACAAATTTTAGTTTCAAAAGCTAAGAATAATTGTGACAGCAAGAAAATATTATCTGCCTTTCATAACCTGAATCGCTTAATACAAAAAGTAAATAAATTTAGTTACAATGCAGTAACATACTCTTTCAATTATTCCTATGTAGCTGACTTAATATTTTCTGGCCGAATGGAAAAGCGCACATGCACTTTCTAATTGCAAAATACTCTGATGCATTGTCAATATTTCCTAAGGCACAGTGCCCATGTTATCAGTAGGCTCATGAGTAACAAGGTTATATACCAGGTTCAGTAGTGTGGTCCACGTTATAAGGCAAAAAAAATAAACCATATAATTCATTAGTTCCCCACGCATTATTTTGCTACAGACATCAATACCAACACATGCTGAAAGTTTTAGCCCTCACAAGTAAAAGGAAGAGGGCGCTCATCAGCTTTGGAATATTAGACTTTGCTACCCTTACCTTACCCTTAATATCTGATTATATTGTATTAGGACTTGGCTTGAGGTTGGAATTTGGCTTAAACATGATAAGCACGCATGTTCCCGACAACCATGTAAATGATTTTCATGTTTCTTTGGTTTTGAGTCACTAGCTCGTATTTCATTGATTAATTCTGTTTTGTTAACTTTAAGCAAAAAATACTTACAGACGAATTTAAATGAACAAAAATTATTATCTGTGAAAATATCACTTAACTATTGGTTTTTTATAAAAAACTTTACCACATCATAACTTAATCCACTTGATAAATCAAAATAAGAGTTAATTACTAGGCATGAGGACCCAGCTATAACAGCATGTGAGCAAAAACTTTGAGCCTGTTGAGCGCCCATTTACACTTCACCTAAAAAGCTGAAATTTCACGTGTGTAATACAAAACACATATGCAACCAATTTTTGAGTGGGGAACAACGGAAATGTAAAAACCAAAAAATTGGGCCACCCTAAGGTTCAGCCTACATCACACTAATCATCAAGGATGTGATTCAGTGATTCCTAAACATTTTTTGACAGGACTTTTGGAAGCGTCCGGAAGCATCTAAAAATATTGAAACTGTTTCATTGGTGTTATACATTTAGTTTTGGATATAAAGATCAATTCGTATTTTCCAAAATTGCAGTTTGCGCCAGGGGGTAGCAATTCCGGAATCAGGGGATGCTACTTATCTTTCCCATTTGAAAAAAAACATAAGATTAAAGTTTTATTAATTTTTCTGTAGGCACCCCAAAGCAAAATCTAGAGATGTTAAATCGTACCACCTAAACAGCACGTCGATATGATCTGAAACTGATACCCACTCTGAATTTTAATTATTTGCAATCGTTATTCATTCGTTAACTTTAAGTTCTTATCACTGAATGTTTTGTGATTGACTATTTTGTCATTAATTTGAGGGGCTTTTGCGCCCTCTGAATTAATGTTACTTACATATATTTTTTGTGTAACTTCTCAAAATCAGTAATTAGTGGTGCTATCTTAAAGTTTAAATCCAAATTTTGGTTTCAAGACTAGAAATTTTTTTATTTAGATGTTTTTTTTTATAAAATATTCTTACCAGTTATTTTTGATGTACATACACTGACGAAAAACGTTACCTTGTCCAGATTATTTTATAATTTTATTTTTACAATTTCCTTTAAGATCTTTACAATGGATATCAGCAAACAACTCACAGAATACAAAGTTGAATATAATGTTTTGCAAGAAGAAATCACAACTACAAAACATCATCTCGAGATGCTTAACCGCGAAAAGGCTCAAAGCCAACACTTGGAAACACAGCTACAGGTTGGAATGCAATTATTAACCATCATATACAATACTTACACCTAAATTTCTTTTATTAACTTTCCAGTTTGCTCAGTCCAGCATCGCTCAATTGGAAAAGACTCGTGCTTCACAACAAACACAAATAACAACACTCCAGTCACAAGTTCAAACTTTAGAATTGACAATCCAAACTTTGGGACGATTTGTCGGTCATATTGTGGAGCGTGACGTTGACTTAGAACTCCCAAGCGATGTTCGTAGAATACTACAACAATTGGATGATATCGAGAAACAACGTCGAAGACCATACTTTTCAGACCGTAAAATAAATAAATCCATCTCCGTTAATAGTCATTTGGGTTTCCCACTTAAAGTTCTTGAAGAACTGAATGAACGAGAAGAAGGTTCGTCACCTGTCAAAAAGAAGACACCATTCTTTGAGAATACTTATGAGCATCTCAGGCAACAACGTGCTGGAGGTGGTCCATCAACCCAAAATATTAATCAACAACAACAACAACAACAACAAAGACCTAACCGTTTGATTGATAGCAATACAATAACCGAAGGACACAGTAGATATGATGAGCTGAAGCTACCCACTCATGTCGATCGTGTTGTTAGTAATCTTAAAAGTCCAATTGAGGTAGACAGCGGTGTTGGAACACCGATAAGTCCACCACCATCCATTAGCATCAGCAATAGTAGCGGACAAAAGTCACCGTTAATAAATCGTCAAGATGTCGGATTGAAAATCGAAGAAATGCATCCACTGAGCATGGTTGGAGATGTAAATGTACGATTTAATGGCACAACTCAACTTAAAAGTTTTCGACCAGTACATCACTCTAAAACGATCTCATCGATGACATCGCCACAAACAAATGGTTCTAGCACAAGAACTGCTGAACCAGGGGCGGCAAGTCAAAGCTAACGGTTTTGATTTTTAACAAAACTCTTTCAGGGAATATTCCACAGCGAGTCTTTTTAGAAGCAAAATTTATTGCTCAACGCTTCTTTGAGTATTTCAAAATGATATTAAATCCTTGGACTCTTTAAAGATTGATAAAAAAGAAAAATCGATACACTCAACCGTAAAAAAAAATATGTACCTCTTAAAATGTATATGTATGTAATTTTGCCATACATAATCAATAATTTGCTATAAACACAGAATACGCAAGTGTGAAACACATAAAATATAATTTTTGTCCGCTTTTCACCAAATTCGTAGAAGTGCTTTAATTCATGTGAGGAAAGGAATATTTATACACTGTAGTCATTTAGTTTCTATATTAATGTTTATTTTCCATATTCATAGTAGAAAAAGTATTGTGTGTCATGAAAGTTTATAAAATAATAGTATTTTTTTTTAACATGAGTTTGACACTGTACTTTAAAAATATATAAAAAAACAGAAATCTGTTTTCATTTGCCTGCACAAAAGACACTGATAAAATGATTCAATAAGTGCTTGGAACTTTTTCTTCGATGTTGATTTTTTTTCATATATTTTCGAAAATTTGACTAATTTAATTGGTGTCCTGCCACTTTGCACAAACAAATGGGTAAATTTATTATTACATAAAAATACAACTTAATTTCCCACAACTTTATTTACAAAAACAAATTTTATGTAAAGCAGTTCTAGTCTCTCATTGATTCTTATTGTTACTTACAAGATTTTAAGTACCTTAAGTATGGTCTAATTGAGTTTTTATGAGGCATAAACGAATTTAAGTTCATAAACTGCAATATGCAGAGTGTAAAACCTATCACTTTCCGTAAAATCAACCTTAAAATAAATCTCACAATTTTATTATGCTTGGAATAAGAAATGTTTATCAACCAGAACCTTTACTTTGAAGCATCATGTTTACAAGTCTATAAGAACTTAGAACAAACAACAAAGAAAAAAAAAAAACATACCACAAAAAAAGTTATACAATTTTGCAATGTTTTTAATTTAATATTTATTATTTTACTATGTTCACTTTTTATTAAGTTTAAAGTGTATGTGTACTATAAAGTTATAAAATGTGATGAAGTTACAAAATGTTTTGTAGTTTAAAAATTAGATATTATGTTATTTTTTTCTAATTTTGTTTAGTTGGTTATTTTTATTTTATAAACTTATAATTAAAAACAAAAAACAATATTTTTAAGTTGCTTTAAAAAAAAATAAAAAATACTAGATTGGCTTAAATTAATCTATGATAGAAATTACAATCTAGACTTTATTTTAATTGTACAATGATTTAATTTAAACATTAAAAAATAAATCGAAAACCTAGAAAATGGCCAAGCTTTCCAAATGTGTGGTTTTTTAATAGATATGTTTATATAAAAAGATATGTCAAAACATAAAAAGAGACGAGTATAATATTAAAAGTTTTTTTATTTGTATTAAGCAAAGATCTGAAGATGAACTGAAATAGGTAAAAGTTCCCTCTCTCGTCATTGGGTAACTTGTCCATATCACATCGTAAGGAGTTTATTTTTTAATTTTAAAAAATCACTACCAATTGCGCTTCAAGAAAAAATAGATTTACTTTTGTACTTTTGCAAAAAAGTTAAATCGCCAGTCTCTGAAGGTAATTTGCATATCGATTTCAGTATTTGAATTAGCGTTCCATTCACATGTTTTCCCGAAGTTATTATATAAACTAAGGGGACAAACAGTCGGTGAACCACAAGGATGCGTGGACGAGTCTGAATTTATTGGAGTACATCTTTTTTATTGATGTTAATCAATACAAAATTAAAAAATAAATTTAATTTAATATATGTGTGGGACATGCAATAAATAATTGTAAACCCCCAGTTTCACTGTACATATTTAAAATCCAGTTGAACAATTTATTTGGTTTCACATTTTCGTTTAGACATTGAACTGAGTTCAATTTGTAGTTTTCGAAGTTTCTTGGGTTTCTTTTAAGGAGCTTTTAATTTTCGAGCTTTTTTGAAATCTATTAATTGAGGGTGTTAACTTTTTTAATGCTTTTTTATAACTGAACGTTAAAATTGCTAAAGATAAAACAAAAAAGTTGTTTCGTTCATAATTACGCTTACAAAGTTTTGAAAGCCTTTAAGAGGAACAGACTTATGCAGCTTATTCAAACCAGAATTAGATGCAAATACTCTATCTTACCTATACTCACAATAGTATTGGACAGGGAATAAAACAAAAATTGCGTTTGTGTGTTTCCATTGCTAATATATTCTTGTAATGCCTTAACTACATTTACTCAAAGAGTGAAAAAAAAACAAACAAAAGAGAAAATTTTCGCACTTATTTTATGATAGTTTTTCTACCTAGAAAACTTACAAAAATGATGAAGAAAGGTTAGATTTTGGTTAAAAGGAAAATAATTCGGATACTCTTTTTGTGGTCAATGTAGTTAAGGCTATGAGTGCATTTTCATAGGTGTCCACACATTTGACACATTTGTGTCATAATAAAATATACTTTACGCAAAACATACAGCCTATGAATGGTATCGACCGTTCTAAGGTTGTGATTGCTGACTCCGAAAAACTCCGAAAACTTAATTTATGAGCGCTTGAAAAATACTCGACTTAGATTCACTACCTATACCGAAAAAACTATCGAAAAACTCGTTCGTAATTAGCTTATTCAAACATCGACGAACAAACAATTTACATTGCTATAATTTAGTAGACTGTTGACTATGGTCAATGCCATAAAAAAATATATTGAAGTGGAAGTGCTAGCCATTTTCTGGATTATTTCTCAGCGAAATATTCGGCCCTGTCACGAATTCCATTCGTATCGGAAATTTGCTAGGATTCCCGAAAAAACAATCACGGAATCCGTTCGTATTGGGAAATTTCATACAAATCGTTAGCTTCGATCGGATTTTGTGATTGTTTTTTCGGTAATCGTAGAAAATTTCAGATTAGAATGGAATTCGTGATAAGGCCGATTATGTTTTTGTTCAATTATGGTTTATTTAAATCTTTTGCACTTTGTATAGTTTCTAGTTTTATTTCACAAAGTCAACTTTTTGGTACAAATA
This sequence comes from Episyrphus balteatus, assembly GCF_945859705.1. NCBI lineage: Eukaryota > Metazoa > Arthropoda > Insecta > Diptera > Syrphidae > Episyrphus > Episyrphus balteatus. Next base: position 101,317,015 of record NC_079136.1, on the reverse strand, counting down.
TAATTTATTTAAGAATAAATAATCCAAATGAGGATACAAAACTCTTTTTATTAATAATTATTGTTAATTTTATGAGGCAAATATTTACATAAATAAAACCTTAACTTAATATATACATAAATATAAATCAAACAAAAACAAAATACAATATGTATGTATGTATGTACTCGAAAAGAATATAATTTACACACAATGACTATTACAATTACAAGTTATTTTGTTTTAATGCAGCTGATGTAATTATTATTCTATCAACAAGATTAAGTGGCCCTTACTTTATAAAATTATAATGTATTTAATTGGATATTGGCAACATCTTTTTGGTTTTTGGAAATGTTATTTAAAATGTTGTATTTATACCTAATTTCAGTATGAAAAGCAATTGTCTTTACAGGGCATAAAAATAGAGCAGAGGTCACTTAATAATCTTTGATAAACAAAATGTGTACTCAAATTTAATATAGCAATAAAAAAAATAATAAAATTCTTAGCCAATATTATTTGTTTTGAATTCCTTGATTTTTATAGCAACAAGCCTGGTACGCAGCTCGCGCTAAATTTTAGCTCCCATACAAATTATCGAAAATTTTTAGCCAAGATAAAATGGATCCCATACAAGTTATCGATAACTTGTATGGGAATTTTATCTCGGCTAAAATTTAGCTCGATCAGCGTACCAGGCTACAAATAAAAAAGAGTCAGAATCAATTAGACATGATATTACGATGATAAAGAATGCACAAATTTGCCTGTCTACAATCAGGCTTAGAGATTGCAATCCCGAAATGTTCTCAAATCCCGCGATTTTGGAATTCAAAAATTTGAATCCTGGGATAATGTCCAGATTTCAAGAACAGCCTTAAAGCCTGGTACGCAGTTCGCCTAAATTTGAGCTCCCATACAAATTATCGAAAAATTTTAGCCTAGCTAAAATTAATTCCATACAAACTATCGATAACTTGTATGGGAATTTAATCTCAGCTAAAATTAGCTCGATCTGCGTACCAAGCCATATCGCCAATTTTATGGAAACTCTTTTTCACCGGAACGCAGATCGAGGTAAATTTAAGCTCCCATACAAATTATCGAAAAATTTTAGCCGAGCTAAAATGTATCCCATACAAATTATCGATAACTTGTATCAGAACTTTATCTCGGCTAAAATTTAGCTCGATTTGCATACCAGGCTTTAGAATTAACTATTATAATAGTCACATGCAACTGCAAAATAGTTACAAGTAACTATATTGTATAGTTTAAGCCTGGTACGCAGTTCGAAATAAATTTTAGCTCCCATACAAATTATCGAAATCAGCTAAAATGTATCCCATACAAATTATCGATAACTTGTATGGGAATTTTATCTCGGCTAAAATTTAGCTCGATCGAGATAAATTTTAGGTCCCATACAAATTATCAAAAAAAAATTATCCGAGCTAAAACTTATCCCATACAAATGTATGGGAATTTTATCTCGGCTAAAATTAAGCTCGATCTGCGGCTTTAAACAAAAAAGGAGTTACTCACTCCAATAATTTTGGAAAAGGACAATACTGTAGAAGCAGAATTCGAAAAGAAACTTACGAGAAAAGTCACCCATTAAATTAGACAAATAAATAAATATCCCACGAAAAAAATCCTCTTTTCGAAAATGTGCCAACTTTTCGAAGATTTGCGAGATTTTATGAAAATGAACATGGTTAATTTGGCTGTCAAAATATCAAATAAGAAACTTCATTATACCAGTGTTATGCCCACATCGAAAGAACTTTAACACCAGTGACAGCAGCTGTTCCCATAAACTTGAACACATCTATTCGGTTCTGTTGTCATGGAAACCAGTTTGACATAAATTTTCGAAACACAACAAATCGGCAAAAAAATATAATTATTGCACGCGATTTGTTGAGTTTACTTTAAAAAACTACATTATAATTTACAAGTCTTGCGTACAAGCCATTAACTATTACTATTTTGCACCAAACTCCTCGTTCTCATTCATTCGGCAAAAAGGAATAGCAAAGCAAAACAAAATTCTAGTAAGCAGTTACCACTTTAGACCTCAACCAGGACAGTGCAGGTGCTCCAGGTTAAAGTAACATCTTGATTTTTTTAAATAATTGTATCCTCTAGGAAATTGGAACAAAAATGGATGAATTCCAAAGTGTTACGAAAACTTCTTCAGTCGTGAAAATCTCAGCTTTGCTCGAGAAAATTTACGTGAAAATTTGTGAAAGCAGAGAGAAAAAAGTCCTCGAACATAACATCAAAGAAATTGAATTTCTTAAAACCCAATGCAAGTCGGACATTGTCCAATTAAGTCTAATGAGCTCACAGACATTTGTGCGTCTCGTCGAAGCTGGAGTACTCGATGTAAATAACGTGCTTGCAATGCTAATCTCTATGCTGCCTAATTCCAGGTAAGAAATTGCACATTTGGGTAAACCCTTTCATACAAATAGATGGTTCTTCCTTTTCTTAAATGCACATAGGTATAATAAATCTAGCAATAGTCGAAGTTAAATTGTAACCTTGGACTGATTGCAACGATTTACATAAAATACAATCAATACTCTTGGCTAAGCAATAAAGAGGGAGTAGCCGCTTTGCATGTTTTGATGGGAAATACATGGTTTATGATTAAATCTTTCCTTGTGAATTGATTTTAATCCTCATCCGGCGATGTTGTTTTTTTTTCAGTAAAAATTATTTGTTTGTTATAGTTGGTCTATAGGTCAAGTACTGGTTTTATATAAATTTCTTGGAGATGAAACCTTTAGAAGGGATCAAGCAAAACTGGTCGATGTTAATGTTTTAAAGAATTGAATTTAATACATAAATTAGCGTTTTCAAAAATCGCAGTCTCGGAAAAAAAAAGATTGATTACCACTCAAAGGTGTTTTTTTTTTCTTTTTATTATTTTTTTTTTTTTCGAAATCAATTCCTGGGTATCAAATCAAATGAGGCTATGAGAATAGTAAGTAGTGGCGTAAGCCATAAAATTCAGTTTTGAGCTACGAGATATTTAAAAAACAGGGTTTTTTAAAACAACACAAAACATTGCCATCTAGTTTTGAGTGTAGCTAGCTGCATAGATCTATTTTTGTATTAAAGTAGATTTTTATGAAAAACTCGTTTTTGATAAAAAAGTGGGCATTGTTCTCATACCCTCAAATATAGAATTGTTTTTCAAAGTGTGGGCCTCAATATTCCCGTATAAAATTTTACTGAGCTTAGTACTGAGTAACCAAAAAAACACGGCTACTTATAGTAGCCGTGTTTTATTGGTACTCAGTATTTTACTGAGTAAACATTTTATGCTGCAAACAACAACAAACAAATCTGATTTCAGGTGACATTAACGAAGAATCTACTTTTTTTCTTTACTTGGATTGACTTTAAAAAAAGAACATTTATTTTTCTAGGATAATAAAAATACTTCAAGTGATTGTAAAAAAAGAGTTATTTATTAATATTTTCAGTTAGATCACTTCAGTATTTGTAAAAATTATTTTGTTGGATTCATTAAATCTCTTTCTGGTATCCACTTATGTATGTTTAATTTTGCTTTGGTCCCCAACTTCATTAAGTTTGGCACACATATTTTTTTTTTGTTTTTGTTATTTTCGAGGTTCTTTTTTTAATATCTTGCTTAGAAAGTGTTCCTTTCATACAAAATTTTTGAGTTATTGCCAATTTCTCAAAAACGTCCCCAACGATTTCGGTTAATTTTGATAAAAGTAATGGTGTAAGTGACTCAAACAAAACTGCGTTTTATGTTTTCCTCAAAAAATACGGATAATTTTCTCTTTCCCTAAATCTTTAATGGTTAAACCAATTGTTTAAAATTTACATATACGGTTTATATAATTATAAAGGTGAATGGTTATTGATTAACTTATATAAAGGTATTTAAACTACAAGTGCAATTTCGTGCGACCAGGTCGTGCATTTTATTTCAATTTAAATTTATAACATAACAAATTATACAAACAAGTTTTAGTTTTATTTTCAAAATTAAATCAGAAAATGAGTAAATACTGAGTTGTAGAAAAAAACTGAGCTAATACGAAATTTATAGTATTAGTTGCAACGTTGCATATTACTACCAACTGTGAACTATTGTGAACAACTATAAACTTCCAACTGTGAACTATTATTCAAATCACTTAAAATTTCCAAATATACAATTAGCGCACTCGAGTATCTAATAATCCGTTACATAAAATCTTGAAGTATAACCGTCTGTAGGCACACCTCTTTTTTGCAAATTTGGTTTATACTTTTTCATGTCGCTAGAACTTTTTTCGGTCTCACTATTTTATAGAGAATCATATATGAAATTGATGTAGAATATTCCGAGGAATTCGAATATTGTATTCACAATTCAAAAAATGTATTTTCACCCTTATAAAGACACTTTTTTGTGACCACTTTTAATTTCTGTCCTGCCAAATTCGCACCCGTGTGCCGACAGAGGGATAAAAGTATTTTTTGATTATTTAACAAAAAATGTCATATTAAAAAAGGTTTGGGACTGGGACTCATTTTGTTTTTATTTTTCACGTATTAACAAATAAGAAAACAAGAAAAAAATTCAGTTGGGAAGTGAATAAACAAAAGGCCGTATTTCCGTCTAAAAAAAATATTCAGAAATCGCAAGAAAAAACTATGGCAAAGTCAATACGACCTCTTATTTATTCACTCCTGAGTTGTTCTAGGCAAATCAGGATTTTATATAGTACTTTCTCTATGATTTAGAACTTAATAAGAGTCTATAATATTATTATAATGTTATTGATTTGTCTTTTTGATATTTTACTTGACAATGCCATTTCAAACAATGATTTAAATAGTAATAAATAAATTTGACTGCGTGACCATTCACTTATTAGGGGGTGTTATAGTTTATTCTCATAAATATGATGACAAGATGAAACTACACTACACACTAAGATATTGTAATCGACCGTTTCTGTATCAACCTTGATTCCTTTTAAATCGTCAAAATTTGTTGTCTAAACACTATCAACAAGTTCGTGCGACAGAGTTGTTGATTTCATTTAATTACCATTTCACCAAAGAAAGGAAGTTGGTTTTATCTGACTTTTTTGTTTGCTTGGTTAAGTGAGTTTCCAACGAATTACAAACATAAAATCACCTTGAGACAGGTCCAACGGCCAAGCACTTTATGTTATATTTTTAATGTCAATTACATTCACAAGGTAAAATATTTAGATTTAATCATGATTTATAACGATTCTCCTTTCTTGAAGTGTCGTATATGACATTTTTTTTTTTTTGTCGAATAGATGTGAAGGCATTTTTTTTGTTTCAGTTTGTTTTAGTGAAATAATTTCAAAAGCGTGAGTTCATGTTAATATTATTTGAATGCTTAGAATTAAGAATGGAGAATAATTATAAGTTGTTGCTGTGGCTAACCAAAGCTCACGCAACTTCAACTTAATTACTCTGATAAATCGTCTTATCAATTTGAAAAGAATAATAAAAAGTGTAATTAACACCAACCTTAACACCACCATTGCAAATAGTTCACAGTGCCCCACATTTCAAAGGAAATAAAATTGAAAAAAAAAACATCGTCTATCGACGACAAAAATATCAAGCTAAAGATTAAGAACAAGCAGAGGATATAACATTATACATATTTGTATCATCGGACATACGTTTCCAGGATCTGAGAATGCTGACGATATAGTTTTCAGCATTCATAACGAATGTTATGCTTCACAGCAATCCTCTAAAAAAATCGACTCGTATTTGCTCTTAAGTTTCTTAGATTATTAAAACTTTTAACGACTATTTTGAAGCTACATTTTTAGACCTGGGGTCGAATTACAGCATACGATTAAGATCATTCGTTAACGTTTTTACTATTTGTGTCTCTATTTATTTAGTAGAAAAAGATAGGGACACATAGCAACCATACGTTAACGAACGTGTGCCGTAATTCGACCTCTGGATTCATCGAGATTATAAATACTTTTGCTTGAAATATGTTGGTTGGTTAAAAAATGTTTTGGGCTCACCAGCTACGCTACATTGTAGTCCCACTACTTAAAAATAACTAGATTTTTTTATACGCGCATGTTGTGTGGGACCCTCGGCGGCAACCAACATCACGGCGCCACTTTTTAACCTTTTGAGCTTGTTAAGACCCTACAATTTTTCATAAATCGGCTATCAAAAATGGGTGGCACAGCAGCCAAAGGCTTTATATTTTCAAATAGGAATTCCTGAAACCAATTATAGGAATTTTTTAGTGACCTCTTCAAATAAATTCCTGAAACCTTTTTTTGATATTGAGTTAAAAAATAAAAATATTCCGTCCCATTCTTTCGGATTAATTAATCGTAACAAACACATAACTTTCAAATAAAAAGCCAAGTTCTCCTATGTTGAAATTATACTAGCACAAAAAGCACTGAGATATAAAAGTGTACCGAGTTTTCAAGTTTGTATATCTTGGCTGAAGACCGAATACCTCGTAAACCAAAAAAATTCATTTTTACCTAATGATGCGCTTATATCGTTAACCAATTCCGGATCTAATGAAACATACTTTATATTGTTCATTCAATTCGATTATTTCAGAAACCAAAACCTAATTAATTTAATAATTCTTGATAGTTTTTTTCTCTCCTGAAAAATAAACTTTTCTGTGCTTCAGGGTATCCCTACCTACAGCGACGATATGCAAAAGCTCTGAAAGCCGCTGCAATCGACTCAATATTCTAGAGTTAGTTGCCTAAGCTAGTAAGGTTATTCCAAGTGCTCTAACCAGAGTGTAATTTTACTTCGATTTTTCAAGGAATCAATATGTAACTATAGTTTAAAATTAATTTGTTTTCTAAATTTTACTATTACTGAAAATAATGCAAAGTACTATGTACAATGTACATAAATGTTTGTTATTCAAGCTCTTCTCAACATTCAGTTATCAGCGAAGCAGTTATTAGTCTTCTGTTGTTAAGCTTGAAACGCAAAACGGCTTTGGCCAAAGAGAATGAACCCTTTCAATCTTCATATGGACTAAAAACACAACAACATCCGCTTATCACACTAATTCAAAACAAAGGTGTTGACATGAATGACATCGCCAATAAAATTAATGGAATTTGCAATCATCAAGATAAACAGTAAGTAACCATATTAAATTACATTTCCAATTTTCTCTTATTTGTTTCGTTATAGAATTAAGAAACACAGCACAGAATATCTTCGCCCGGTTTTTTTGTACATTCTTTGTAATCCAGAGACACTGCCCTATTCTAAAACTATCTGGACCGGTCTGCTTTCTTTGGCTAAAACCCAGACAAGTGCGAAACATCTCACGAAAGAAATTATCTTATGGTCGAAGGTTTTGATTTGCACTAAATAATATAGATTTAAAATCAGTTTTCAACTATTTCTTTCCTTTTCTTTCAGATATCATCACCTAGTACCAGCCTTTTTACAAGTATAATCCTTATAGAAGCCATTGAGCATTATCTTGCTCAAAAAGATTTTGACCAATCAATCGATCTAGCTATTTATCAAGCAGTAGTTATTAAAAATCTAGCACAATTTGGAATTGATCCAAGGCCAAGTTTGCAATCCATTTTACGTGTCTTGCACTCGACTAGAGAACATAACCGCAATTTTTACAACGTCCTCTTAGTATTACTTGCCCGCAATGTGCATCTACTTTCGCCTTTATATTTACCTGACATATTGCGCCTTATTGCTTATATTGTGGTACAAGAAAACTGTGGGAATCAATACATTCTGAACATGTGTCTCGATGGTATCATCTTGTGGATGTCTCAGACTGCATTTATACCTACAGATGGTGTAGCCTTGGCCCATCAGATTGTAAGAAAAATTCTTTCTTTAAACAAACTGCCACCAGAAACAGAACAGCAACAAAAAATTTCTACAAAAGAATTTTCGAAACAAATCAGGAATATCCATCCCGATATTGCAATTGCATTTGATTTATCTAAATTAGTTGAAGGTTTTGATGAGTCGGAATTCAAAGATGTATTCACTTTTGTCGATGCGCTGAATGTCAAAGCTAAAACAAATTTTTGTCAAAGCATCAATTTATTTTTGCGAGCCTTATTTCTTTCGAGGGAACCATCTGTTGATTGTTGGTTTAGGATATATGAAACTATTTTGGAGATTATCAAACTAAATGGAGATGTGTCATATGATTTTCTAATGACGTATGTATTTAAATTGGCTGAAGAAGTGAATCCAGAAATTCAAGTTGAGCTGCTTCGAGGTCTGCCGAATTTTGCAGTTTCAAAGGTATGTACTTTAAAAAATAGTATTAGTGAATGTAAATCTATGTTAAGAGCATATAATTTAACAACAACTTCATTAAAGTATAAATTCAAAAATCGATTTGTTTCAAATTATGTAATAGAAGCTTGCTATTTAGACCTTCATATGGATTAAACCGAATACAAACAATGCTCACATGTGCCTTTTGCATTTGTTCCTATAAACTACAGATTGTGCAACAGTTGTATCGCCTGGAGCCGCTTTACAGCGTACAAAAAAATACAAAGTTATTAATTTGTACATTATGTTTGTTCCCCAAAAGTCAAATTATGAAAAACTATTGAATTGAATCGCGTTTACTCGTGTTTTGCATTAATAGATAAGAAATCCTGATAGTAGAATTGTGTTTAAGTGTTTCAGTTTCTTTAACAATTTTGATCTTTCATTTCCTTCTGAGATAATTTTGTCCCAGTTATCAAAAATTTCACAGACTTCCTTATTTAGTGCACAAAAAATGTGGAACAAACCTATTACGCAACAATTTTAAGATTAAAAACTTACCAAATCACTGTGGCGTATGCGTAACTTTTTCTGTATTAAGAATTTCTAATGGTTAATAGTTTTTTAATTTCTCAGTGTCCAAATAATTCTCTTGAGAAAACCTTTAGTAGTATCTGTATAAACACATACACTGCGTGTCATTCGTTTAAATATAGCCCCTTTTTGAACATCTTTTTAAGATTTCTCTTTTTCCTTTTATAATAAAAAAAAATTTAATATGGGATTTATTGACGAAAATATGTTTTTAAAGTTCCATGAAGAATTTTAAGTTTTCTTAAAAAAATGTAAATGTTGCAGCACTTTTAAATTTTCACAAAATTTACGTTTTATTTTGTGTCATGGTAAAAAAAAGATTGAAAAAAGACTGTATTTAAACGAATGAAACGGAGTGTACATATGTCGGCTATTCCATTTTAACTTTGAGGGCATATTGATTCTTGCTATCCAGTTTATCTCGTTGAGGAGGCGATCTTTTTTCTTGAAACTTGGTAAGGGCTCATAATAAAGTTTATATTCTCGAAGTTTCACAAAAAAGCTAATTAAACGTAGCCAAATTATTCACAGATAAAGACAGTAACTGAAAAGACGAGTACGCGCCTTCTCCGTTACCGTCTTTTTTAGTGAATAATTTGGCTACGTTAAATTAGTTTTTCGTGGAACAAGAATATCGACTTTATGATGCGCCTTTTAGTTTCAGCCAGTTTCAAGAAAAAAGATTGATTCTCCAACGAGATAAACTGGAAACAAACGTCAATATGTCCTCTCCGATACTTTTGAATGGCCGATGTGTAAAAAACTGAAAGCATGTAATGCAAATTAATAAAACATTATCAAAAGGAGAATGACCAACACAAAACCCAGCACTGATACTGATTAGGTTTTTAAATAAGGATGATACCTAAAAAAAAAACCATCAAAATTTTCAAAAACCTGACAATTTGGTGTAAGCCAATGAAGACCTATCTAATGGCAACAGTTTTTTTTTTAGGTTTCATCCTTACAGTTTAATATTGCATTTTTTAAAATGCACTTTATTTTTCTATTAATCCCTTAGGGTCTGCAAAAATGATATATGCATCCAAATCAAAGATCCATCCAAGATACCAGTCGTTTTATGGGTACTACACGTACACATAAATCCAATGGGTCCTTTGTGTATCATGTGCATTTTAACCAAAAAAAAACTTACAACGTCATTAAAACATCAACCTCTGCTTATGGCACATGATAATAAGGTATTTTTTAATGCTGCATCTCATGGACGTCAAACCAAGACAATCGGATTTCCTTGAAAAAAGTTTTGGCAGAAAAAAACACTTTATAGTTTGAAAATAAGAATCGTCATAGAAACTTCCGGGGATCGTTTAAAAAAAAATTAATATTTGCGATCTACTATTAATGCCCTTTCAAGCCATAAAGATTTCATTCGTGTCGGTGCTTTTTTTTCATATATTTTTGAGTATTCTCCTTTAATAAAAAATAAACATTAATAGGTACATAAAACTAAAAAAGGAAACTTAAAAGATTTTCCATTTATAAGGTTTCATTATAAGAATTATTTTTTTTTTAATTTAATTCGCGAACATGAGAACAATACCAATGTTCTACTTTCTCCCAATCTCCAAATAACCCTTGGAAATGTTGGAAAATAACCAACGAAACTTCGGGAAAAGTTTTAAAAATTGATTAATTTGTTTTTACTAATTGCATAGAAAATAACAGATAAAAAAGCCCGATTAACATACATAATAATTAATTTAAATTCAATTGATCAAATTCTTCATAATTCATAGTTAAAGGTTACCGCCTTACTAAAACTTTTTTATTTTAGGACAACATTCCAATGATCTTAAATACTATTCGTGCAATGAACACCAAAAATCCCACCTTTTGTATGGATCTGTATCTTCGTTTATGGCGAATCGAAGGACGAACCTATCCCTTCCTTAAAAAACTCTTATCACAATCACATAAAGAGTTAGGCGGAACCGATCTCTCAGAATTTGAAATAACAAAAACTTATGTCATCAAGGAAATTTGCTCAGAAAGGTTTATATAAAAATATAGTATTATTTAAAATGCATTAAGTTAATATAATTTAATTTTGCTTTCAGACCAAATCAATACGGTTCTGATCTAGTATCTCATTTATCAGACACACTTAACACATGTACCGATAAAAATGGCGACCTAGCAACGTCATTGGCTTTAGATGCCATAGTATCGCTGTGTGAAAGTCATACTGTAAATATTATCTCAACTTGGAAAGCTCTAAGTGGCAAGTTCCGCCATGAAACACGGCCGCGCACAACAAAAAGTTTACTTCGCTTCTTTGGACAGGTTCCATTACTTCAAACGCCAACTATTGAATATGAAAATCTCGTTGAAGATGCTTTAGATAACATTTGGAAAACAATATGCACTTCGGACAATCTAGAGATAATTCAAGAAGCCTTTAAATCTTTGACACACTACGAAATTAACACCTTAATGACACTACGTCATATACCACCGATATTTAGAGACTTTAAATATGTATCAAGTGAGTATAACCAAGAGACTGGTCGAGAAATCATAGATTTGCAAAACGAAACAATTCCTGGTGATTGTTGGATTCAAGTGTTACAAAGAGTTCGACCTGAATGTACGTCTGCTGTAGCTGATCTACTTTCGCATTATATTTACCAAGAAATCAATGGTTATAGAGGTGGTGTTTATCGAATACCTGAGGGTAAACCCGAACCTCGTAAAATTCAAGTGAACGATCCCAAAAGTGTTCTCAGAGCGCTGTTAAACTATTTGATTTCACAGTCTCGCTTTGGTGATCGTATTCATGAGCCGCATGTTGTGACGAATGCCTTACGAGCAATTTCAAAAAAATTTCCCAAACCAATACCACCTTTAGATTGGTGTTTCCTGCATAGTTTCTTTCATTTAAGTTTTGAAACACGCAAATATTGTATATTAATTGCAAAAAATCAAGTTCTGCACTCGGGAACTGCTAAGAGATTGTTGGAGAATTTCCTAACAGAATTTGAACCAAATTGCTTTGAAAAAGACCTTCTTCTACTATTCAGTGTGCTTCCGGAAATCGCCAATGGAGTGAGTTTGCAAATTATCAAAAATTTCACAGAGAAGATAGCTGTTTACTGCTTTAAGGAATCACAACTCAATGGATTTGCTGAAGGTGAGTACTTGAATTTTGTTTTTTTTTTTTTTATTCTATTTTGTGGAAACATCCAACGATAGAGCTGCAAAATAATCCATTTGGAGCAATATTTTCAAAGAATGGCAAATTCCCTCTTAAAATTGCTGCATTAGGTTAGGTTAGGTAGAAATGGCTGTCAGGAAAACGACTGACACACTTAGACCACTTATTGGTCCGTTGTGATACCATGATTTTGCAAGGAAATTCCTCACTAATTAAACCAGTTGGAGCTTTTGATGAAGCGGTGAAGGTTGAAGATCTCAGTATTAATTAGTTCACTTGTATCTTCTAAGAAATATTTTTCCAAGTATTTTTTACGTCTACTGGAAAGGGCAGGACATGAGCAGAGAACATATTGGATTGCTTCTTCTTCTTCCTCATCAAGGCAACTTCTACAAAAGTCGTTAGAGACTACGCCAAGTCTTATAGCGTGTCTACCTATGAGGCAGTGTCCTGTTAGGACACCTATTACAGAGCTGATATGCAATCTGCTTAGAGACAGTAAATTTTTTGAACGTTTTGGATCTAGTTTAGGCCAGATCTGCTTTGTCGTTTGGCATGTTATAATGTTTGACCATCTTGTGTTTGTTGCCTTTAAAGCTTCTTGCTTCAGCATGAGTTTGCACGTTGCGATTGGTATTCCAATACTTGCCTTGTTGGGTAAAATTGGTATTAGAGTTCAATTTCCTTGCTGCATTAAATTAACTCAAAATTTTTGTCAGTTTACTGAATCTAAAAAGTCTTTCCAAACATTATTCAAAATCGCAGCATTCATATTTGGTTAAGCTAACGAGCTATGTATATTGGCTACCAAAAGCATGGATGTGAGTGACATAAATTTCAAAATTCAAAATAAAATCGACGGTCGTTTGAATAGAATCAAATCTATTCCGATACTAACCAATTGTAACGAAGCGTCACACTTTCCTTTCCACCGCAAACCAATTTAATTAAAGCTGTATGGAAACCAACCATCCCGGACTATAAACCCGAAACCAAAATAATAAAACGTCCCGGACTATGCCATCAACAGCAACAAAAAGAAATCAAATTAATTAAAACTATTTGGCAACCGCCCATCCCGGACTATAAAACCGATACCGAAACAACTGAACGTCCCGGATTATGCCATCAATAGCAACAGCACAAACACGACAACATACATTTTGTTTTATACTCAAAACTATTATTATTAATAATTTAACATTCATTTTACCGTTTAAATTTATATAGTTCACACTTGCTTTGTGTAAAAATATTACTAAGTAGAACCCTTGTATATAGAAACTATAGTACTATCATGAAAGTGAATTTATTAGGTCCGCTTCCTTTAACTAGGGTGCGCTGCGGTAGCTTTTTTCCAAGTTTTGGAAAGTAGAATGAAGGAATAAAATACGTTTGTAAGAAAGAGACAAATACTTTGATCTTTTTAAAAGGATAAAGAGAAAAAACCGAAATCATATGTTTGAAATTTGAATTTCGACTGCTTGGGAATAGGGAAGGAGAAATGTAAACAAAATATTTTTTGTTTACAACGCTTTGTTTATTTCTTGTTTCCTAGGTGATAGTAATTTGAGTATTTTTGAATCAAATAATTTATTTTTGCGAATTTGAATAGATTTTTGTTTTGAGACTTTTATTTGTTATATTCTAAGGCAATGTTGCAACATTTAACTTATCTTGTATTGCTAATTATTTTTTAGGTATAGTTTTTACTTAATAGTTCAAATTGATAATATAAAAACAAGTTTTAAACTGCATCATTTTGAATTATAAAGTAAATAAAGTTAAAAACTAAATAATAAAGTGAGCGTCATCGAGGCACATAAAATTCAAAGGAAGGTTATTAGTTTTTGACATAACAAAATGCTAAATATTTTTTTAAAGTTTTATGATTTTTGTCAAGTTTGTATTAATTAATAAAAACCTGAAACATTGAACAAAAATCTTAAAATAAAAAAAAAGTTCAAAACTACATTGTATGTGTACAATGTACATACATATTTTTAATTAAAAAAATCTACTTCTCTACTAATCAGTTGTAGAGCGCCCTGTAATAAGAAAGCAAAAGCTTTTGTTTTTAAGTATTAAAGTACATAATAATATAGCATTACTCGCTATATTATTTCATTAATGAATAAATTAGAGTTAAGTTAAATGTTGCAACATTGTGTAAGAAAATATCAAACAAAAATTCAAAAACAAAAATGTATTCAAGTTTTCAAAACAAAATATTCTATTCGACAACAATCACCTAGGCAACAAGAAAAAAATATTTCAAAAAGAAGAATACAAATTAAAAAAAAAAAAACATTTCCAAAGAAGAATACAATTTTAAATTTTATTTCAAACGTGATTGCCACATTAGTCAAATTGAACTAAAATATTTAAGCAGATTATTATAAACGCGAAATACATACACTTAAATACAATCATCTCATGCCAAATTCACTGCAATTATTGACGAATTTTTTCGAGACCATGTTTGAAATTTAATGTTTCATTACTTTCTAACAAGTTAAAAATGCTTCTCACTTATTAAAGAGAGAAGATTCAAAAAAAATATTCTACAGAATTTACGTTTTGTTATTTTCGCTGTCAAAAAAATGAATCTAAATGAAATTCAAAAATATTAAATGTTTCTGGACATCATTATTTTGATGGAATTTTATAACTCTGTGTTTTATGAAACTTAAATATTTTTGCGATTACTATTTATCATAAGACTTTTTATATTTGTCTTGTTTAAAAAAAAAGTATTTACTATGTATTTATTTCCAAATTTTTTAATTTATTTGAAAACAAAAAATTTTTACTTATGGGCAACCGTGGTTGTACGTTTTAGTTTTTTTTTTTTCAATTTTTAATAAACAACTTCCATTTCTACTTATGCATCTTTCTATCTCCCTCTATCTACAAAGCTAAATATGTAGTCACTTTCCCTCGAATTGAAATTTGAAATAATATTCCAATATCTTAAATAATATTCCAATATTTTGACGACTCCTTCATTATCTGATTATTCTTAGTCCCCACTCCTGCCAAAATCATTCCATGAATAGGTCCGCTCTCTTGAACCAGACGGCGCTTCAGTCGTTGGAACCCATGATAGTACTATAGTTTTTATATACAAGGGTAGAACTAAAAAATTCCGAATAAAAGAGAGATCTTTTAATCTACTTCGAGTAGACGATTTCTCCCTCAATACACCTATTTAAGCCATAATAGATATACCGTATTGTTTTAATTTTTGAATGTTGGCAAAATTCCGTTTTGACGTTAGCTAGGTAGATTTAGCGTCTCCCTTCTCATTTTGTCCCCCTTCTCATTTTGAGTTAAGGGCATTACATCCAGTGTTGCCAATAGTGCAGATTTATCTGCATTTCGCAGATTTTTAACCCATTCCCAGACTTTTGAGAATCATAAATTTGCAGTGCAGATTTTATCTGCAGCTGAAACTTAGCGTTTCAAAGAAAAAAAGGAAAAACTCCAGTAAAATGTCAATTAAATTAAAGCCAAGGACGAACTTAAACATCATTTATTTTTGCTACAATTTTTCCAATTATTTGAGTTTAGTTTCATTTTATTCCTTTTTGATTATATATTGGAAAAAGCCCAACAATACAATAAAGCAACACTTTCAGGGAAGTGAGTCTCCCAAATTTTAAGAAATCTGCATTACAGATTTTTTTTCGTCGTTTTTGCAGATTTTTCCAAATATGTTCATGGCAACACTGATTACATCCGACCATTAGGTATAATTTCCGTCTCTATTCGAAGCCACCATCTCATTTGGAGTTTGGTCATAATTTCCGTCTCCGAAGCCACCATCTCATTTGGAGTTTGGTCATAAAGCCACCATTTCATTTGGAGTTTGGTCATAATCCCCGTCTCTATCCGAAGCCACCATCTCATTTGGAGTTTGGTCATAATTCCCGAAGCCACCATCTCACTTGGAGTTTGGTCATAATTCCCAAATCCACCATCTCATTTGGAGTTTGGTCATAATTCCCGTTTCTATCCGAAGCCACCATCTCATTTGGAGTTTGGCCATAATTCCCGAAACCACCATCTCACTCTGAGTTTGGTCATAACAGCATATTTTGGTCACCGTAGGATTTATTTCTTTTATCTCCGTCCGAGATCCCCTGCTCTCTTGGAGTATTGGGCATTATTTTTAAGTAGTATATATAGCTCAGGGAAATTAGTCAAAATATGGGCATGAAATCGCATTTTTCGCGGGACAAAATTTTTTTCATGAAATGTGTTAGGGTGGTTGTCCTTATCATAAAAGTCAATTTGTTGGCATAATTGGAGGTTGGGAACAGCCGCCATCTTGGAAAAGAGATTGGTATCGTTTTTATTGAATAGCTCCATTGTTATTCATTTTAACAAAAAATGACAAAGGTAAGACTTATTAACAATAAAATTATCTAAGAAATGATATACAAAACAATTCCGTGAGTTGATTAAATAAAATTTTATAGTTGGTCAAAGTGCGGGTTTTTATCGCAAGGTTGGGACAAAATGACATTTTTTCATATATCTGACGAACTTTTGATTTGTTTGGATAATTCTTCATGAATGAATTGTAGTACTTATAATTACCTATAAAATGAGCCCACAATCGTTATTGTCACCATCGTATTGTAGAAGTAATCTAACTCCGAATCTCTTCATGTACTAGTCAAAAGTAAGAAAAAAGCTGTTTTTTTGCTAGTAGGTCGAGAAAATTTTGGGAGTAGAGGTATAACCAAAATATAAGTACGCAGTTTTGCAGCCATACGCGTTTGAATGTCGATTTCAAAGGTCTGACAACTCTAATTTTGTGCTTTATACGGTTTTTGGGGGGTTAAATAACGTAAGTTTTCCAGTTAATGTGAATGGGCTAAATTTATACTATTTAAAATTATAAATATACAAACTGATGCTCTATTATTTTTCCTAAATCTGGACACCTCAATCTCGGCTATGGGGTTAATACAACTCACGATATAAGCTTTTTTAACTAACCATATCAGGCTTTTCAATTCAAATAAACAAACAAAAATCTAAACAAAAAAAGCTTCTAAAACATAATCGTATAAACGGCTTATATATAGTTCTATTGGTCACATCCTCAAGATTGAGGTGTCCAGATTTAGGAAAAATAATAGAGCATCAGCTTGTATATTTATAATTTCAAATAGTATAAATTTAGCCCATTCACATTAACTGGAAAACTTACGTTGTTTAACCCCCCAAAAACCGTATAAAGCACAAAATTAGAGTTGTCAAACCTTTGAAATCGACATTAAAACGCGTATGGCTGCAAAACTGCGTACTTATATTTTGGTTATACCTCTACTCCCAAAATTTTCTCGACCTACTAGCAAAAAAACAGCTTTTTTCTTACTTTTGACTAGTACATGGAGAGATTCGGAGTTAGATTACTTCTACAATACGATGGTGACAATAACGATTGTAGGCTCATTTTATAGGTAATTATAAGTACTACAATTCATTCATGAAGAATTATCCAAACAAATCAAAAGTTCGTCAGATATATGAAAAAATGTCATTTTGTCCCAACATTGCGATAAAAACCCGCACTTTGACCAACTATAAAATTTTATTTAATCAACTCACGGAATTGTTTTGTATATCATTTCTTAGATAATTTTATTGTTAATAAGTCTTACCTTTGTCATTTTTTGTTAAAATGAATAACAATGGAGCTATTCAATAAAAACGATACCAATCTCTTTTCCAAGATGGCGGCTGTTCCCAACCTCCAATTATCCCAACAAATTGACTTTTATGATAAGGACAACCACCCGAACACATTCCATGAAAAAAATTTTGTATTCGACAACAATCACCTAGGCAACAAGAAAAAAATATTTCAAAAAGAAGAATACAAATTAAAAAAAAAAAAACATTTCCAAAGAAGAATACAATTTTAAATTTTATTTCAAACGTGATTGCCACATTAGTCAAATTGAACTAAAATATTTAAGCAGATTATTATAAACGCGAAATACATACACTTAAATACAATCATCTCATGCCAAATTCACTGCAATTATTGACGAATTTTTTCGAGACCATGTTTGAAATTTAATGTTTCATTACTTTCTAACAAGTTAAAAATGCTTCTCACTTATTAAAGAGAGAAGATTCAAAAAAAATATTCTACAGAATTTACGTTTTGTTATTTTCGCTGTCAAAAAAATGAATCTAAATGAAATTCAAAAATATTAAATGTTTCTGGACATCATTATTTTGATGGAATTTTATAACTCTGTGTTTTATGAAACTTAAATATTTTTGCGATTACTATTTATCATAAGACTTTTTATATTTGTCTTGTTTAAAAAAAAAGTATTTACTATGTATTTATTTCCAAATTTTTTAATTTATTTGAAAACAAAAAATTTTTACTTATGGGCAACCGTGGTTGTACGTTTTAGTTTTTTTTTTTTCAATTTTTAATAAACAACTTCCATTTCTACTTATGCATCTTTCTATCTCCCTCTATCTACAAAGCTAAATATGTAGTCACTTTCCCTCGAATTGAAATTTGAAATAATATTCCAATATCTTAAATAATATTCCAATATTTTGACGACTCCTTCATTATCTGATTATTCTTAGTCCCCACTCCTGCCAAAATCATTCCATGAATAGGTCCGCTCTCTTGAACCAGACGGCGCTTCAGTCGTTGGAACCCATGATAGTACTATAGTTTTTATATACAAGGGTAGAACTAAAAAATTCCGAATAAAAGAGAGATCTTTTAATCTACTTCGAGTAGACGATTTCTCCCTCAATACACCTATTTAAGCCATAATAGATATACCGTATTGTTTTAATTTTTGAATGTTGGCAAAATTCCGTTTTGACGTTAGCTAGGTAGATTTAGCGTCTCCCTTCTCATTTTGTCCCCCTTCTCATTTTGAGTTAAGGGCATTACATCCAGTGTTGCCAATAGTGCAGATTTATCTGCATTTCGCAGATTTTTAACCCATTCCCAGACTTTTGAGAATCATAAATTTGCAGTGCAGATTTTATCTGCAGCTGAAACTTAGCGTTTCAAAGAAAAAAAGGAAAAACTCCAGTAAAATGTCAATTAAATTAAAGCCAAGGACGAACTTAAACATCATTTATTTTTGCTACAATTTTTCCAATTATTTGAGTTTAGTTTCATTTTATTCCTTTTTGATTATATATTGGAAAAAGCCCAACAATACAATAAAGCAACACTTTCAGGGAAGTGAGTCTCCCAAATTTTAAGAAATCTGCATTACAGATTTTTTTTCGTCGTTTTTGCAGATTTTTCCAAATATGTTCATGGCAACACTGATTACATCCGACCATTAGGTATAATTTCCGTCTCTATTCGAAGCCACCATCTCATTTGGAGTTTGGTCATAATTTCCGTCTCCGAAGCCACCATCTCATTTGGAGTTTGGTCATAAAGCCACCATTTCATTTGGAGTTTGGTCATAATCCCCGTCTCTATCCGAAGCCACCATCTCATTTGGAGTTTGGTCATAATTCCCGAAGCCACCATCTCACTTGGAGTTTGGTCATAATTCCCAAATCCACCATCTCATTTGGAGTTTGGTCATAATTCCCGTTTCTATCCGAAGCCACCATCTCATTTGGAGTTTGGCCATAATTCCCGAAACCACCATCTCACTCTGAGTTTGGTCATAACAGCATATTTTGGTCACCGTAGGATTTATTTCTTTTATCTCCGTCCGAGATCCCCTGCTCTCTTGGAGTATTGGGCATTATTTTTAAGTAGTATATATAGCTCAGGGAAATTAGTCAAAATATGGGCATGAAATCGCATTTTTCGCGGGACAAAATTTTTTTCATGGAATGTGTTCGGGTGGTTGTCCTTATCATAAAAGTCAATTTGTTGGGATAATTGGAGGTTGGGAACAGCCGCCATCTTGGAAAAGAGATTGGTATCGTTTTTATTGAATAGCTCCATTGTTATTCATTTTAACAAAAAATGACAAAGGTAAGACTTATTAACAATAAAATTATCTAAGAAATGATATACAAAACAATTCCGTGAGTTGATTAAATAAAATTTTATAGTTGGTCAAAGTGCGGGTTTTTATCGCAATGTTGGGACAAAATGACATTTTTTCATATATCTGACGAACTTTTGATTTGTTTGGATAATTCTTCATGAATGAATTGTAGTACTTATAATTACCTATAAAATGAGCCTACAATCGTTATTGTCACCATCGTATTGTAGAAGTAATCTAACTCCGAATCTCTCCATGTACTAGTCAAAAGTAAGAAAAAAGCTGTTTTTTTGCTAGTAGGTCGAGAAAATTTTGGGAGTAGAGGTATAACCAAAATATAAGTACGCAGTTTTGCAGCCATACGCGTTTTAATGTCGATTTCAAAGGTTTGACAACTCTAATTTTGTGCTTTATACGGTTTTTGGGGGGTTAAACAACGTAAGTTTTCCAGTTAATGTGAATGGGCTAAATTTATACTATTTGAAATTATAAATATACAAGCTGATGCTCTATTATTTTTCCTAAATCTGGACACTAATTACTGGATTACTAATTTCCCTGGGCTAATAAGTTTTATTTAAAATTGTTATTTAAAGAAAGAAGAGAACGATTCTATAGTGAAAATAAAGAATTTGAGTTTTTGGTTTCTTCTATAGCCGAGTTTTAATGTGCTTTCTTCGGCGAAACCCTGGAACCGGCGAGCTTACCTCAGCCTTTGATAAAAAAGCATCACACAATATGATGTTGTCAACTATCCAATAGAATATTTGAGCTCGCTTGATTACCCAGGACACGGTTAGCGGTGATAAATTAATTAAATAATGTGATGAAAGCAACAATTATAAATGGAAAAAACAAAAGAGAAGACGAATTAATACACTCATGCGCATCCCAATGATTTTAAAGACATTTCATTTGAGTTCAAAAGGATGATGTTTCCAATACGATTTGCCTTTGCTATGACCATATATTATAAAAAATTTACAATCAAAAGTATTGTGTTCATTTTTAGTAAACACAACCCCTGATTTTTTTCTTTTTGTTTTTTTTTTTTTTTTCAAAAGTGCTAAAAGCCTTTTAATAAGCTTTTATAAAATTCCTTTAAATAAACAGTTTTTCAGCCCTATTCTAAATGATTTTGATCTTTCTAAAAATAGCCCATGTTTCTAAATTTCATATTTAAATAAATTAAAAAACAAATAAATTAGGTAAGGCCTAAAGTATAGGTCCTTTTTATTTTAAGATCCATCAACAAAGAAAACAAGAACCGAAATGTATATATGTGAGATGCAGCTTTTAGTTTAAGTATTTTTTTCAAAGTATGGATATGAATTTGGTATTGAAGAAGAACAAGACAGAAAAAAAGTAGAAAATTAAAAAAGAGTCAAGATATCGTCCACTTCTTTTATTTTTTACCTATTGAACTTAAATTAATTTTCTATTTACAGGGTGTCTCTTTGAAAAGTTTTTGGATAGTGCTAAGTATATATTTATGGGTAAATGTGATATACCAGAGGTCCTAGACGTTTATACATTAATAATAGAACGATACATGGACTCCATGGACATTGATTCTAAGGTGATACAAATTTATACTAAAATTAAAACCTAATTGTTAAATAATATTTATGTATACTTAGCTTTTTGAAAAATACACAGAGGTTTTGGCAACAATGCATCCGAATTCAATAGACGGCTTAACGTCTCCATGCAATTGGTGGGAAAAACCCATCGGAAAACTCAAGAAAGCCACAATTATACGATGCTACTTGGTGCTATACAATGATAAACTGCCCAATCCTCTTAAATGGTTAAATCCAATTATAGATGCTTTTGCGGAAAAACCTGAGGAGCACGCCTTTTTATTTCGACATCTGGCAGCAACTTTATATGCTTTCAACAATGATGAGTGCTCTTGTGCTTGGATCATGGAATTATTTTTACAAATTCAGGCTCTTTTGGCAAACTCTTCTATTAAGGAAAAACTCGACAAAGCATTCTATCTTTTAGATATCTTTATTTTAGCAATTGATGTTTTGTCAGGTTGTGCCGTTTTGTTGGGAAATCTTGATGTTGTTGCTACTTCTCGAACAGATCGAATTGAAATCTTTCCAGAGAGTTTACAATATCTCTGTGATCATGTATTTTGGAAGGATAACGAAGCAAAGGTAAATCCATGATTTTGCTCTAATTTAATTAAATTATTTATTCTTTTTGTCTTTCAGATCTATGAATTCCTTAGTAATATGTATCGTCTTCCAGTAATTACTGAAATCTATTGTAATGTATTCAAAGAGGCTATTATTTGTTCCAGAAATAAGCCTTATTTTGATAATAAAGCTATCTGGACGAAGTATGTTGGAATGCGAAAATAAAAAAAAAACATACCTCTTAAATCGAAGTGTAGAGTTGTTGATAGTCAGTCATAACAAAAAATATTTTTTTTATAATTTAAATGAAAAAGTCAAATTGAGCTGCCGTTTAATAAATAAAATTTTGTTAATGTTTTATATATTTAAGATAAAAATCTTTGTTAATGTTTTATATTTTTTTTAATTATAATCTATGCAACAAAATAAAAATTGTAATTTAAAGTAAAACAATTGTTTTGAAAATAAAACCGAATTCTTCGGAGTTAAGCTAGAACAACATCGAAACACAAAAAAAGTATAAAAAGTACAGAATAACAAAAACAAAATTTATTGATGTGACATTTTAAAATTAGAAACTTTTTTGTACTTTTTTCACTTTGTGTTTCTGTGTTGTTCAGGCTTTAGATTTATAAATAAAAAAATAGATGCTTGTCTCCTTCCTCAATGCTACAAAGTGGATCTAAAAAAGTCTGCAGGCTGTACTGCTCTGTCTAAATTACTGCCGCTGAAAACTGAGGCTTTTACATTTTAGGGAGCTATAAGTTAAACTTCTGTTAGCTTTCAAAAAATTAAAAAAATACACTACCCAAAAAATTAAAGGAACAAACATAAGCGACTTAGCACCACTGAAAGGAGTCTAATGATAGGGTTCTTTGTATATATGTAAAATCTATAGTACTATCATGAAGTGCAATTTTTTAGTTTGTTCGTTACCTGAGTGGTCGCGAGGGCGCTAAGATCGAATTAATAACGGGAGTAAGGAGATGAGATATACATTTCTGTTTGAAATTTGACATATTTTTTGGTTCGTTCGCTTGCTTACTTTTTTGGTGGCGCTGTTTTTTTTCATGATAGTACTATAGATTTTATATACAAAGATCGGGTTGGCCCCCGTGAAATAGCTATAACTCCAGCCTATGAACTTGGTGGTAACATACACAAGTTGTTGTTGTTCATTCAAAACCTTCAATATAAATTGATTACACAAGCAGCTGCCTTGCCAGTATTACAAAGCTATACACAAACCATTTCTAATCTTGTTTTTTTTAGTAATTTTCGATAGGCTGTATTTGTTGATTTTTGTATGTTGAATTTCCTAAAAGTGATCCGTTATTGGGATATTGATAGATAAAGTCAAAAGTATGATTTTTGGTGACTGATATCGCAGTGGTTCAACGCACCATCTGAACTTCGGGGCGACTTTCCATTAGGGTCGCACGCAAGGAGTTGTGATTTTATTTTTTGCAGTGAGCTTAGGGTCTCAAAAGAATACCTTTAAAATATTAAGGTTAGGAAACACCCCTAAGTATGATTAAAAAATAAATATTTAAATTTTTCATACAAAATGTATGCAAATGACGACCACGAAGAATTTGAAGTTTGAGGCGTATAAAAGTTGAGATGCGTATGGGGGGGCATGCTGCCCCCCTGCAACCCCCCTGCTTGGGCTCACTATAGGATTTGAGGTGGGGACAAGTTTGGGTATGTAAAAAGAACTTTAAACAAATTTTTTTTTCTTCGCGGTCGTCATTTGCATGCATTTGTATGAAAAAATGAACTTTAAAAAATTAATTAAAAATATAAATACATGTTTCCTAACTTTAAAATTGTTATTTTTATTACTTTTAGTCATTAATCTTTCACATAAAATTATTCGCGTATTAAAATTCGTGCGACCCTAAAGGAAAGTTGAGCCTGAACTTCTGCACATAAACTGGCGGAGGAAGAACACAAAATTATATTAATTACATAAACATTGTAATATAATATCAACAAATAGCATTAAAACAAAAAGAAATTTCATAACACAAAATAAATATGTATAAACAGATTCATTTATAACTTGAGTTAAACTCACAATGTTCAGTTTTTGTGTGTAGCACATTTGATGCGTTAACCAACTTCACAAACACAAACTCACCCATCTGAATTTTCAGATGATAATTTCCACCTAAAAATCGTAACTAATGTCGTTTTCTATTGGGCACGTTCAAAGATCTAACATAAAGCTATCGGATAGCTTTTTGTTGTTGTAAACAATGTTAAAAATTAGCAAGGAAACGAACCATTTTCTGTCAAAAAATAATCTGAAGGTATCCCAGAATTTCTGGTATACCTCAGGTATCCGAGTGATCAGCTGATATACATTTGGCTTTTTTTATTTTGATTACTTTTCGGGCGATTATTCAGCTTCAAAATAAAAAAAAATTGCAAGGAATAAAGTCAAAGCGATTGTGCAAGTACTATTCAACAATAAAAAAAATGTAATTTGCTCAAAAGAAAAAGTTTCCTCTTCTCAATATTTACATATTTTTTTAGTAGCTGCTTGGGCAAGCTATCTGGATACCTCTTTGTTCAAAAAGATATTCCAGGTACGGGTATCCCAGATAGCCTATCCGATAGGTGTTTGAACGTGCCCATTGACGAATCTCAAAATGAGATTTGTGAATTTGACAGCTGAAAGGGGGGGGGGGGGTGAAGAGGGAAAATAGTGGACAAATCTCAGATTTCATGATCTATTTGCGTCTTGAGATTCAAAAAAATGACAAAAAAATGAATCTGAGATTCAAGAATCTGATTCTGGATTTTTATCAAGATTCACGCATACAAACACACGCACTTTCACACACACACCTCTGTTTGACATTTGTCTGAACATTTGTTGTTGTTTTATTTTTTTTTATACGCACAGATTTCGCACACAATTACTAAACTAGATTTCATATTCTATTTGCAGTGGAAAATCTGAGAATTTTACACAAAAATCTCAAAAGTCAATAGAAAACGACATAAATGTCAAAAAACGTAACTAAATGCCACCTAACTTTTATGAAATCTGAAAATTCAGATCTTAAGTTCAGTTGCGTTGAATGTGGGGATTAAAAAAAAAAACCGTAGAAGAGTTAAGGAAAAAGAAACTGAAAGAAATTTCCCACTTTCCTATGAAGGAAAATAAAAACAAAATATATGTATTGAAAATTTTGGTTTGGATGTCGTGACATCGTGATGTCACAAAATAAAATTTGAGACTTAATTTTCTATGCGTTTTTCTGGACTTAGATGAGGTGGGAGCTAACTAAAATGGGAAATATCGTCGGCCTCATACGGAAACCTCGTAACTCCACCTTTTTTTTAAATGACTTTTGTATGCCATTTTTTAGAAAATATGTCAGCGGAGCAACCCAGAAAATTTGAAGTCAATTCGAAAACTCTAAAAGACTTAAATTACAATTTTGCACAGCACGTTACTCCCCAACTACTCCGTAGTCTCTCAACTCTTTCGTCTCTCCTGTAAAATTTTGAGTTTAGGAGTTATGAGGTTTCCTTATGAGGCCGACGATATTGCCCATTAACTTAAAACTTAAACACATTAATTTTTGGCGACTGAAGCTCTTGTGTCTTGAGCTTCGCGCAACCTAGAACAATTTTTTACTTCACTTTTGTCTAATTTCTCTACTAAAAATACCTACATAAAATGAAATAAAATGCACGACTGGGTCGCACGAACTTGCTCTTAGAGTTCAAGTTGATTAAATTTTTAAGACTTTTTATATAGAAACTTGGGAAATGTTGGTATATAAAAAACAAATAAAAAAAATAAAATTAATTTTTCAAAAAAATAAAACAATATCTGAAATCAAATCGCCCCACAAAACAAGTATGCAGTTTTATTTGATATATAAAGGTGCATTTTTAGAAAAAAAATTTTCAAAATCGTTAGAGCCGTTTTTTAAAAAACTAATTTTTTATAAATAATTTTTTGAAAAAAAAGTTTAAAAATAAAATTGGTATGCCATTTTGTAGAAAGCACTAATCAACATCTAAAAACAAAATTTCAAAAAAAATCAATGTCCCATTTTCAAAAAATTGATTTTTCAAAAAAAAAATTTTCAAAATTTTTTTAAAAATCCAAAAATTATTTTTTTCAAAATTTTATTTTTGGCTTATGTTTAAATTATATAAACGCTTTTGTATTAAAAATTTCGTTGAAATACAATAAGTAGTTTTGTAGAAAATCCGATTTGAAAAAAGCGGTCCTATGGCAGGTACCGTTAATAATGATTTTCCAAAAAAAATTTTTTCTTCGAAAGATAGACCTTGTTAAAAAACTAACACTTGAATTTTTTTTAACAAAATCGTTGGAGCCGTTTTCGTGAAATTAAACTTTTCCGAAATTTGTGTATGACAGGTACCGTTATTTTTGGTCCAAAAAAATTAATTCCAAAAACCCCTCTGGAGAGCCTCCAAAAACTGCTACATAGCAAGTTTGGAGTCAATCGGTCCATCCGTTTAGGCTCTAGTTCCTTATACAGACAGACAGACAGACTGACAGACTGACAGACTGACAGACTGACAGACTGACAGACTGACAGACTGACAGACTGACAGACTGACAGACTGACAGACTGACAGACTGACAGACTGACAGACTGACAGACTGACAGACTGACAGACTGACAGACTGACAGACTGACAGACTGACAGACTGACAGACAGACGGACTTCCGGGACCCACTTTTTTGGCATTGTCTATCATCGTAATGTCATGGAAAAATGTTATCTCAACTTTTTTTTTTGTACGAATGCATAACTTGATATATAGTACCTATATCGCAAGTAAAAAGATGTGACGTCAGCAAAATTTGGATGCAGTATTGAAGAGGGATTTATCCTGAGTATAAATTTCAGTTTGCGTATTGATTGGTTTTGTGGGGTGTCCGCCATTTTGAAAAAAGTGTTAGTGTCAATATCCCGAGAACGACGTCACAACTTTTTACTTGCGATATAGGTACTATATATTACTATATATCAAGTTATGCATTCGTACAAAAAAAAAAGTTGAGATAACATTTTTCCATGACATTACGATGATAGACAATGCCAAAAAAGTGGGTTTAAAAAACGGCTCTAACGATTTTGAAATTTTTTTTTCTAAAAATGCACCTTTATATAATAAATAAAACTGCATACTTGTTTTGTGGGGCGATTTGATTTCAGATATTGTTTTATTTTTTTGAAAAATTAATTTTATTTTTTTTTTGTTTTTTATATACCAACATTTCCCAAGTTTCTATATAAAAAGTCTTAAAAATTTAATCAACTTGAACTCTAAGAGCAAGTTCGTGCGACCCAGTCGTGCATTTTATTTTGAATCCCCTGCATTTGACTCCTCATTGACTTAACTAACATACATAATAGACTGATTCAAAAAAAATTTTTTTTTTTTGTTCAAAGCATTGTTGAAAATAATGTTGGAAATGACAAAAAAAAATTCTGTAAAAGTTTCAGCCCTTAATGTTAACATTTAGTACCGCCGCATCGCAAATTTCTATTTCCCATACGATTTGAATGGGAAAGATTGTGTATTTGTGTTTAGAATTTTGTATCTTTTTAATGGTTCATCAAAAAGGCTAGATTTAATCATTTTCTTGTATAAAATTGAACGCTCTACAATACAATCTACTGCATTTATAAAATTAAAAAAAAAACAGACGCGAAAAATTGATTAAAATAATTTTTAGTTGAAAAAATGAATAATTCGAATTTATTGAAGAAATCTAATATGATAGTATTAGGGGTTTGAGAGTTATATAAAAGGATATGTGAAACCAAAACACAACATAGAATACAAATAATTGAAAATTTTGCCAAATTTTTTGAAAAACCTAATAATTTCGTCAAAAAATCGGAAAAAAAATGAGAAAAAACTACTTTTTATATTTTAAAGTTGAATAACTTCAAAACGCGGGGATGAATCAAAAAAATTAATAAGAGCTTTTTTGTAGAGCGGACAATTTTAAAATGAAAATGATTTTGTCAAGCCTTTTGGATGAACCGTTAAAAAGATACAAAATTCTAAACACAAATACACAATCTTTCCCATACAAATCGTATGGGAAATAGAAATTTGCGATGCGGCCGTACTAAATGTTAACATTAAGGGCTGAAACTTTTACAGTATTTTTTTTTTCGTCATTTCCAACAATATTTTCAACAATGCTTTGAACAAAAAAAAAAAAATTTTTTTGAATCAGTCTAATACATAATATAATTAATTTATAAACCGATCATCGACAAAACTATTTTTGTGAAAGTCAAAATGTCTTGGTTTTAGTTAAATGTGATCCAGCATCGAAAAATACCCTAGATTTCATTACTATAAATATTTCACATTCAACCATCATCTTGTCTCTTGCATTTTAAATGCTTTAAAAAAAAAAACCAATAGGGAGTTTCTGGGGACCTTGAACCTGCTATAGAGGATGAAATTCTGCGTCGATAATAATCATACAAAATCATGAATTTATTTTGTCTGAATAAATTGCAAGTATACCTACAGAGTGTCCCAAAAGTAATGGTTCAAACGAAATATGGTGATGGTCCATTTAAAGAGCTCTCAGAATTTATTAATTTGTTCATCCCAGATCCTTACGGTTTTCGATTAAATGCAGTATGCAGTTTTTGTGAAATTTTGAAAAATCCCTACTTTTCAACAGTATTTTTTTTTCTCTGCCCATAATTGATTTTTGGTTTTTAAAATTCTCTCACTTAAGCATTGCTTAATAATTGGGAATAATCAATTAATCATTTTTTTTATCTTTTCACTACAAATTATTTAAAAGATCCAAGGTTTTTTTAAAAACTCAATTTCTTACTTTTATTTGAGAGCAACACCCTGAAAAAAATTTGTATGTTGTGACACTGGTTTATTAAAAAACTTGCCCTGTAATTTCAGTTTTCAAAAAAGCATCAAAGTTTGAGTTTGATCAAAAGATATTACAATTTTAGAGAAAAAAAAACAAACAAAAATAGAGGCTTTTTTTAGAAAAAAAAACCATCAACTTTTCGAGAAATTGTGCTTATTTTTGTTTGCATTTTGCTCTTAAAAATCATGTTTTGTTGAATTCAGATTGTAATATCTTTCGGTCAAAGTTCAACTTCGGAAACTTGTTTTTATGCTTTTTTGAAAACTGCAGCAATAGAGTAAGTTTTTAAAATAATAAACCAGTGTGACACCATACAAATTTAATTCGGGTGTTGCTCTCAAATAAAAGTAAGAAATTGAGTTTTTATAAACCTTGGAACGTTAATAAATCATAGAAGTGAAATGGCTTATAAAATTAAAAAAAAATTGATTAATTAATTATTCCCAATGAAAGAATTGCAAAAAACAAAATTCAATTATGAACAGATGAAGAAAAGTAATAATTATAACAAAATTCAATTATGAACAGATGAAGAAAAGTAGTAATATTACCGTAAGGATTTGGGATGAACAAGTTCCAAACTCTGAGAGATCTTAAGTTGACCTATCAGAATAATTCGTTTGATCCATTACTTTTGGGACACCCTATATATTCTATTTGAAGTGAGACGCAATCAATGATATTTTTAGAGGGTTTACTTACTTTCATTGAGTATAATACACTAACGCCAACGAACCAAAATGTAATCCAACTGCAAAAATACCTACAATTCATAAATTTCCTGACAAAACATTAAATATCAATTCCCTACATCCCTTTTGATGCACTACAATGCACACCTATACCCACGCAATCTTTTTATTAAACATCATTTAATCAGTTGCACGATCATACTCCTTTCATCTCTTAAGTAAACATATATATTCTTATAAAAAAAAAAACACAAAATAATTCCATGATTAAAGAAAAAAACCTTAATTTTCTCTATCCTTTCTTGATCGATTGGTCCCGGTGTCGAAAAAGCAAGAAAATCCAAGAAAGAATGACTCGATATCAACGAAGAAAATGCTGCCTTCTATCCTTTTTATTTCTAACACAACAAAAAAAAACTAGGAAACACAACTGAACATTTTATAATCCTTTCATTCCTAAAGGAAGTCTCGTTCTCGTATTAAAGCGCCAGGTGGTGATGTTGGTGCAAAAGACGATCATCATCATCCTTGGATTTTATCCTCTGGTTTTAATGATACACTACATAGAGAAAAGAGCACATACATATACACGTAGGAACTAAAAAAAAAGTAAAAAAGTACAATAAACAGAGATTCCCCAAAAAAAAGAAATTTCAAACAATATTTTGTTCTGTGCGTTCAAAAAAGGGTTGACGTCAAAGGTCCTGACGTCCTGTCAGTTAATAGTCGCTGTGTGGTTCTTGTTACACACACACATTCAATGGACACATTCACCGAAGGATCTAATGTTTTCAATTCTCATAGACTACAGCTACAAGGGAAGAGGGTGTCCTAATACGTGCGGACAATGCGAAAACATCGAGTAAGACTGGTGGAGAGTTACAAAAAAAAAAAAGATTAAAGTAACAATGCGCGCCAGCAGATACCCTTTGGTCGAAAACTGGTAAATAACAATAGAGAGGGATATTTTTGTGATTTTTTCAAATTGTACTTGCATAACCGTTTTACAATATACAAAAGTTGTAGTCTGATAAGAAGAAGGATTTAGTTACATAATATTGTTGATGGAAGGGAGAGAAATTGCTGTAGGTTATTACTTGGCATACGGAATTGTAAAGCTCATTGTTGAATTGAATTTTTAAAAATTTAATATGTTATGTTATGAGTGCAGGCTCAGGTTTGTGTGTTTTTCATTTTTTGCAAAAGTAGTTTCATCAAATTGAAAAAAAAAAAAAAAACACATCTAAAACAGATAACATGCAAGTATTAAAGTTCGTACGTGAACTCTTTTGTTTATTTATGAGTGCATGCTTAGGTTTAAGAGTTTTTCATTTCATCGAATACACATTGAATAAAAAACTATTTTAAACATTACATGCAAGAATAAAAGTTCGTGCGTCAGCTGTTTTGTTTTGTAAAATTAAGAGTGTTGTTTTACTATTTCAATTGCAAAATTGGCAGTACTAAAGAATTTTAACATAATATTTTATACATATACAATTATACATTCATATATAATGTAACCACATATTCGGACTGGTTTACAATAAATTTGAAATATAACAAATTAAGTTTCATTTATTTGATTGTGTTCTATATAAACAAATAAAGCATATAATTTTTTTCCTATATATAGAGCACTTGTAACTTTTGATAAAAAAAGGGTTTTAATGGTCTCATTATTTTGTTCAAAACATTTGAAATAAAAATTTCTTCCAAGACTCTCTATTAAATATTTTAATGAGATTTTTTATATGAAAATCATTAAAATGCAAAAGAATGGATTTTTAAGTATTAAAAGCCATTTGTGAACTGGCCTTAATTTTCAGCTGTTAAAAATTTATCCTGCTCTGGGAATAGGCTTTCACAGCACAAAACAACGGCGTATACAAGGGGGGGGTCACGGGGTCATGACCCCCCCCCCCAAGAAGTCAAATCTTAAACAATAATTTGGTAAGTTATACTTAATTAAGATGATTTTTAAAATGCTTAAGTTTTAGAACATGAACGAAAATGAAAAGTGACAAAATTTTTTGGTGTCAACGAACTATTTTACCATATTATTTTGAAGATGCGGTCATATTTTTAGTGAGCAGCTCTTAACCAACAAACAAAATAACGGTCGTTTCTATAAAGCAATCTTAAAAGTTGTTCAATTTTAAACGTATCCTTAACACGTTGACCACCATGTGACCCACCGGTGCCGGTGGGTCACGCAAAATTTTCCCAGGAGGTCACAGTCAGTTCATTTTTAAATGGATGTTTTTTCATGTGGCGATTAATGTTTTTCTTCTTTGGCACCTAGAAAAAAATACGTTCTTGATAGTGCAAAAGAAAAAATATTATATGTCGAATTCTCAATAACCAAAAATTCGATCTGCAGTCGACTTGCAGTCGCTACTTTTTCCTTAAATGAATTCCAATGAAAAAAAAATTCGCTACTTTTTCCCGAAGAATCGATCCTTTTAAATCGAGACGTATTTACACACATTTTCACAAACACTACAATTTTGTCAAATACAAAACGTCAAACCAAAATAAAATTTTGTAAAGAAATGAAGAACCAGAGCCAATTTTTGTTTATTTGTGAAATATAAATCATTTTTAGTGAACAAAACAAACAAATGTTACGTTGTCTTGTTCCTACTATGAAGTTTTGTATAGTTTTTTGTTTTTCATCGGTCATTTAGACACAAATACAGTCACAAAAAGAAATCGCTCCCTTATTTAATTACACAGCCACACAAAAAAATATAAAAGTTCTGGTCTGGGGTAGCGACCAGGTTTTTCATATAGTTTTGGGGTCGCTGAAACCGAATCCGAAGTCCGTTTTGCCCCATCACGTCAGGTTTTTGAGATAACCTCAAAAAATGTCACGAAAACAAAATTTTTTTTCTCTGATCTGGATGTGCGAATATGTTATTCATATAGTTTTTGGATCGCTGAATCCAGATTCGAAGTCAATTTTGCCCTATCACGTCAGGTTTCTGAGATATCCTCAAAAAAATGTCAAAACCAAAAAAACAAAATTTCTTATCTGGAGTTGCGACTAGATTTTTCATATACTTTTTGGGTTGCTTAAACCGAATCCGAAGTCTATTTTCCCGTATCACGTCAGGTTGTTGAAATATCCTCAAAAAATGTCTAAACTCAAAAAAAAAAGTTCTTATCTGATATTTTTTGAGGATATTTCAAAAACCTGACGTGATACGGCAAAATAGACTTCGGATTCGGTTTAAGCAACCCAAAAACTATATGAAAAATTTAGTCGCAACTCCAGATCAGAAATTTTGTTTTTTTGGTTTTGACATTTTTTTGAGGATATCTCAGAAACCTGACGTGATAGGGCAAAATTGACTTCGAATCTGGATTCAGCGATCCAAAAACTATATGAATAACATATTCTCACATCCAGATCAGAGAAAAAAAAAATTTTGTTTTCGTGACATTTTTTGAGGTTATCTCAAAAACCTGACGTGATGGGGCAAAACGGACTTCGGATTATATATTTTTTTGTGTGGCTGTGTTATCTAAAAAGCCAAGAATTTGTGAATTTTGTTTGCTTATAAAATATAATAGTATTTTTTACTTTATCTTTTGAAACAACTATCGATTTGTCAATTATCAATGCTAAACTAATTATTGGTAAGAATTTAAGTAACCTTGTCTACAGCTAATTAAATACATATTTCCAGCAAGCTTAGAATATTAAAATTAACCTTTAAGAACCAATTTAAGAAAATCTATAAATATAACTGAATGTGTGTTATTTTGTAACCCGAAGGCTGACGAAATCAGACCCATATTTTGTAAAATTCCTAATAAGTAGGTAATATAAAGCATTTTGTTCAAAATAATATTACCGTTTAAAATTACCAAAATTTCTATAGGTACCTTTAAACTAGCATTATGTTTTACGCCAAAGATAGTTTTTTTTAAATCGGAAATTATCCTAAACATGGGTCGGTCGTAGTTGGGTGTTATGCAAACTGCATTGAATTTTAATATATTATAAAAAATGTTATCGCCCTAGTCTAATAAAATTTGCATAAGATTTAAAAAAATATTTTTTTTCGAAATGCAATTTTTTTAACTTTGTGATTCGTTTGCCTTAGGAAGACTTTCAACTAAAAAGTTACCACATTTATTTAATATAAAGAAGATTTTCATAGTATGTATTTTTAAAAATGATTTTGGGCTAGCGGAAAATCGAAGTACCTATACAGTTTAATTTTTAGAACAGGATGGTCTGAGCAATTGGGCTCAAGGCTAAGGCTAAACTAAAGCAAAACGAATCAAATACCTTTCTTTGTTTAGTAATTCTCCGATACTGTTCGGTTCAAAATGCGAAACGAACAAATTTAAATATTTGTAATTTAAGTAGCACATTTTCAAGTCTATACTTTTGTAAAAAAAAAAATTTCAGCGTGACCCCCCCCAAGAAGTAAACCTGTATACGCCCTTGCCACAAAAATTATAAGCTGCACGTTCGTGAAGAATGTTTGTTTGTTTGTGTTATGCTCCTATTTTGTTGAATTCAAATTGTTATACTTTTCGGTCTAACTTAAACTTTGGAAACTTTAATACTTTTTTGAGAACGGCAATAACCGGACAAGTTTTCAAAATAATAAACCATATTTTCACACTATAAAAAATTTTTTCGCGGTGTTGCCTTCAGATAGAAATAAGAAATTGAGTTTTTATAAAACTTGGAACTGTTAATTAATTTGCAGCGTAATGGCGTTTGAAATACAAAATATTTTGATTATTTAACTGTTCCTAATTACAAGGCAATGTTTAAGCGAAAGTATTCTAAGTATTTATTGGAGGAGAGGGCAAAGTACTGTTGGAAAGTAAGGATTTTTCGCAATTTCACTATAACAGCATTCAATCGAAAACCATAAGGATTTGGGATGAACAAATTACCAAATTCTGAGAGCCCTTACGTTTTGGTCTGTCAGCATTTTTTGAACCATTACTTTTGGGACACCCTGTAGAAGCAACTTTTTGGAAAAATTAGCAAACTTACAAAAGTAATGCCTGATTTACAAAATTGCGAGACGACGAGACGAGAGCGAGACGTTTTTTCTGAACGTTTTCGATTTTAAAAAAATCGTTTTAAAATCGTATGGAAATTCACAATACTACGATTTTTTATTCTACAAAGTTGTAAACAAAAATAAAAAAAAAAATAAATAGTATTTTTTTAGAATCGAACTCCGGACGGTGAGGTTACGAGGCAATCATATTATCACCTAGGCTAACTCGAATTTAAAATTATGAAAACTTTTATCCTATAAGGTGTCTAAAATATTTTAGACACCGAGAGTTGGAATATTGTGTATTGTTTTATATATTTTCATTATTTGGAAATTTTTAAAATCGTCAATGAAAATCTCGTCTCGCTCTCGTCTCGTCGTCTCGCAATATTGTGAATGAGGCATAAAACGAAACCTTCACACAAATACACTAATTATATTTGAAACCAAAATCTAAGCTTTCTAAAAAATTAGTATGTAAATTATTATGTATGTAGGTAGATCATGTTTTAAAAGGAACAGAATACAAACGATTTATTAATTTCAAAAAAATTATAGAAAAAATCTTAGTATTTTAAATGGGTTATTGGTCAACACCTTAAACGAAACAATGTTAACTGAACAGTTTTTGAAACAAGCAAACAACGATTGAGAGGAGGTATGTACCGTTAATAATGATTTGAATGAATAATTTTAAGTCTTAGGAGAAATTGAATCTAATTTGCACAAATGTGTCGATTACGAAAGTAATAGGTAGGAATTTCCATATTACTAATGCAGCTGCTGCTAAGAATAGAAGCTTAATACAACTGCTGATGAAAGTTTAACAAAGTATGTATGTACATATATTAGTTACTTTTTTCCTTTATTTAGGTGCATGGGTATACATCTTTGTTAATATTGAAGAAGCTCTACTGCTAATAGCTTTACAAAAAAACGCACCTAACATTTTATTCTAAAAATTAAGTACAATATAAAAAAAAGTTGTCTTAATACTGATTTGTGCATTTTTTTTTAAATTTCCTTCCTTAAAGAAGATCTACCCTCTTACCCTAATCGATTTCAACAACAAATTCGAGAAAACGTTTCTTGACCCAAGCTTGACCTCAATTGTCAAAGCAAATTCATACCCATAAATATCACTTCTTTTCTTCTTCTTAAATCTACATAAATAAATCTCCCTAATTTCTCTATTAAGTATTGTGTTGAAGTGTCAAACACAAAGACAGTGTTATAGGGAAGGAATAAATAAAGAAGCCCATTCTCTTGTCATTTGTTATACAACAAAAGAGATGGTCAGGCAATCTTCAAATCTTCATATCGATGGGTAAGTTATTCAAAGTGAAGACGTTAAAATAAGAAAGAAGGAAAGGTAAATGATAATGAAAATGATAATGCAGATGTGAAAATAGAAGTTAAATCGATCTATCAATAGCCTCCAATGATGATCATCATCATCAATAACCAAATTGTATTGTTAAGTTAATTTTTGGAAAAAAGCAAAATTTCTTTTGAATGTGAATATTTTTATTTCGCCCTATTTTCCCCCATTTTTTAATGCAAAAAAAAAACGTCTTTAAACCCAGATGATAAAAAATATATGTATATATTTTTTGCATTAAGTATATAAAAAAAAACCTTAAAAATCACAAAAAAAAATATCCAGGTAAATATCTGTCGACGAATTCAGACTCTGGCATCATCATTTAACCTTAATAGTCCTAACCTATGGACTCTGGACTGTGGTAAATGTCTTTCACGGGTGAAATGCTTAATGTTTGCCATCAGGCATCGGGGAGACCTTTTATTGTTTCCCTCTCTGGGAAGTGCAAGTAGTTCAATTCAAAAGCTGTGCTCGATCCTATAATATTCTCCGGTATCGGTAGGATCCCCTTGGATTTCATTTTGAGGAAAAATCATCGTTTTTTGTAATGCGACAAGGGGTCGCAAGGGTTGTGATCCTTTCTCCAAATGACTTAGGTAACCTTTTTGTGCGCTTATGTGTTTTTTATTCGATTCGGGTTTTTTTTCGTCCTCCCAAGGATTCACCTCCGACGTAATTTAGCGTGAATTGAAAATCCTTTTTCTACATTTATATGTGTATGCCAGAGAGATGTTAGTATATTTTTATATAAAGATCACAATAATTATGATGAGATCGATGATGCTCGTCTCGAATTTCAGGCAAAGAAAAGATTTTTATTTTTTTTTCTGTTGGTTTTTATACCTTTTCTTAGGAAAGACGAAGAAGAAAACTCCACGTTGATCCTTTTTGTCTTTACAATGTCTTAAGGATATTTTTTTTTTTGCTCATCGAGTTCGAAGTTTTTGCACCCTTTGATCGCTGTACTAATGGTCGACGTGCTTAGAGCGCTGTTGAAGAATTTTAAAAGATGTTTAGCCTAAATACCATGGGAATTTTCTCAGCAAAGGCATTTCTTTCCTTTTTTTAGGAAAGAGACTGGTGCAGTGTTTGCGGAAGAACATGAAGATGGATTGATATTGCGATAGCGATAGGAGGATGATGGGCATTTACATTGGAGTTTTTAATAAATCTTTTTTTTTGCAGTTGAAGGGGTGAAGGAAGAAGTTATTTCTCCTGGGAAATATGATATTCTTAAAGGATTGCAATGCTCGCGAATTGATTAGGGTTTCGATATGGTAGACAAACAAATGCATTTTTGCAATGACGATATTTCTAAAGGTTCATCTTGAAAGATGCAGATGCAAAAAAGGGTTTACTTGAAATAGAAACATCCTAGCTAAAAGAAGAATGTGCAATTTCTTAAGCAAGTGAAATAATTTTTAATTTATGATAATGGATGTGTAAGGCATGGAGTTTTGATTCCACGAAATGCATAATTGACTTTGTTAATGAAGAGTTTTTGACTTAAGTGAAAGTAGGTTGAAGGTAATTTGTTTTGAATATATAAGTTACATATGTAGGTAGGTAATTCAAAATGAGAAAACTTAATGCAAATTTTTGCAAGGGTTTTTTCCCATGTGATCAAATAATTAAAATTCATGATCAATTAAAAAAATTGCAATTTTTTTCATAGGCAAAGAATTGTTGCAAAATTTCAACGGAAATATGAAAATAATTTATAGCAGATAGACTTATATAGGTTACGGTATTTTAGTAATTTGTTCAATGTGGTACAGGTTAGCAGGAAAGTTTATGAAGTCAATTATTTCATTCATAAAACTCAGAAAACATTAACCCAAGAAGTAGGGCCAAAAATTAGGATATTCCACTAAAGAACCGATTTCTAAAAGCTATCAATTTTTTTTTTTTTTTTTTTGAAAGTTACTTAAAAAGATCGGGTCTCTAAATATTACCACTCCCAATTTTTCTATGATATACGGATTTTTAACAGGTCTTCTGAATAACTAATAGATTTAATGATTCCTAAGAAAACCTACAGCAGCTAAAATTTGACATTATGTACATATCAAAAGGTACAAGTTTTAAAACAAATTTATGCAAGTAACTTTTCAAAGATGACCACTGTCCCTTTTGTAATGATAACCAAAAGGGTGAATAAATTTTGAAAGATAAATAAAATATTCGAATGTTTGGCACGCGTCAAAATAAACCAGTCCTAAACTGACCAATACTCAACAAAGTTTTTGTTATTTTTTTTGTAACTAAAAAACCGGTTTACCTACTAAATTTGTATTCTTTTCAGTGTGGTCAGTCTTGGGTCATTTATTCAACCCTTATTGTTATCATACACTTAATTAAAAGCAAAGGAAAACATGTACCTTAGTTAAAGATAATATCAATGTTGATGTTCTTTAATTTGAATTGGGATTACAAACTTTTTGTATTTTGTCTACATAATTAAACTTGGTTTTTAATTTATCTTAAATCTTTTAAAAGTTAATTTTTCGAAATAAACCTCAGTTTAGCCTATTTTTTTGAACAAAATTATTATTGCTATTATTTTTACTACCTAATATTTTTAAAAACTCTTTCTTTATAAACTATTAAACTATTTTGATTAAAAGAACGATCATATTTAGTTCTACCAAATTTATTGTAGAATCCTTCATTCATTTGTTTTTATATTATCGAGGAATAAGAAAAACAAGGAAAAGGAAAAAGAGGCACAATGACCATGCCTCAGTGACCAGTGCTCATAATAGGGATTGAAAGGCTATATCTTAGAGATAAAGTAGCCAGTTATTTCTTTTGTATTCTTTGTTCCAGAATTAATCTTACATTTGTCCGTTTCAAGAGTGACTTTATTAAAAGGGTTATTTTCGACTGACCACAGCTAAATTTTTCTTAGAAAACAAGTTTTTGGTAAATCATTCGAAAGAGGGATGGTTTAGTTGAGAGGGAGATTGATATGTAGATTTAACAACCGGCACGTGCGCAAGTTAAGAAATACCTTTTTCAAATGTTTTGTTTTTAAGTTCCCTTTTAAAAAGGTATTAGATAAGTAAGTACCAAATAGGTACGGCAAATGAGAGTATGAATCAAACATTATAGTCCAGTATCTTAATAACTTTAGGAACATGCAGACCTTTCATCAAAGACCGTAACTGATGTGATTTGTGAGTTATTGATGATGTTGACAAATATTAAATAAGCCACATTTTTTACCGCGAGTGTCGATTTCGTTACAGATTATTCTCATCAGACTAAGAAATGTTCAAACAAGATTACAATTAGGGCTAGACACACACAAGCGATTTTGGTTGCGTAACTATTCAATCGCAAAAATGGATCACAAGGATTTGAATGCCTGTGAACAAAAATTCTTTCAAAAATATAGCATCCATTAAAAACTTGAAAATTGTCCCCCCATCAGGCATTGAAATCCTTGTGATCCATTTTTCCGATTGAATATTCGTGCGACCAAAATCGCATGTGTGTCCCTAGCTTAAATGTGTAAGGAATCATTTTATCAAAAAATGTTTTATAAAAGGAAACAAACAATAAAAGCTAACAAAGCTCAAAAACCTGAAATGGCTTAATACTCGTAATAACTAGAGAAACTCAAAATATATGAAAGGCTTATTAATAAGACATTTTACACACTTTTCATAGTTTCTACATTTCCTTTAATCTTTTTTACTGAATCATTTAGAAAACTTAGCCTTATGCACCAGGAATTATGCCAGTCTGTCAAACATGTAAAACCTCCAACAAAGTAAAAGCGAAGTAGAAATCATTTGTTTTCTTAATTGGCGTGTTTGACCATTTGACATCAAAAAAATTACAAAATTCTTTTAAATAATGCATTCTGTGTTTTCTTTACAAAAAAAATTGCCATTATGTTTGTAATTTCACAAACTAATACAATGTACATTGAATATAATAGTATTCCAAAAAATACATTTGCATGTATGTAGGTAGGTATATTATTATACATCCACAGATTATGTTCACATAAAATGACCGTTCATTTGATCGCATAGTATACGAGCATACCTACCTTTTATATCAATGACCCTGTGAAATTAAAAACACCCTTTTTCTAGTGATCACCTATCCGTGAATTTAACCCTTCTGCGCCTGGACCATATTCACACCAAGTCATCTCGGTCCGCAGTGCCCGTTATAGATGATTCGTATTCAAATTCCCATTCACAAAAAAAAAATAGTTTTTTTTTTCGCGCACAAGCTGTCCTTCCTTAGATTCTAATGCGAATGCCTGGTAATTTTATATTTTAATGCAGTATGCATAGATGGCCAAATTGAAAGGACAATGCTTGAAAGACGCATAAGGGAAAACTGACTGGACTAGACGGGTTTTGCTTTTGTTGTCATGAATTAAAAGTTTTTTTTTTGCTTTTAAGTTGGTCCTGTCAAGGTATAAAAGGGATATTGTCAAAACTGGTTTCTTATTTAGGAACCACACGCATGATGTTCCCTTCATAGGGAATCACCCTTGTTTTTGTGTGAATCCTTTGATTACTCATCTCAAATTAATTAAAAATGCGGAAGAAAAGGTGTATCTAAGATTATCTCTCACATGAAAACCAAAAAAAAAAGAAGAATTTTGTTCTTTAAACAACTTTTACGTAATACATATAGTTGATTTACTGATTTTTTTAAAGTAGTTTTTTACGCATACCTTTTCCTTTTAATAGAACTCATGATGGAATTTTTTTGAGTTTTAGTTTTAAATGGACTGTGTAATATTTTTAAGAAAGATCCGTTATTTTTGTGATCTACCTAACAAAAGACTTATAACAGACAGACAAAAGATGAATTTTTAAACAGCTCTTAAATATTTTGTTGCATAAAGTTTGTAAACATTTTAAGGTACCTATGAAGGACTTTTGGAATTTGATAATCTTAAAAACGGAATGATTTTTGGTTAGGTAACAAATACAAAATATTTTTTTTTTTTTTTTTTTTGAGAAAAGAATATTACTTTAAATATTTCAAAAACTCCATACGTATTTCTGAGGAAATATTTTTTTTAGGATTTATGCTCTGTGCCGTGCCAATGAGTTCAATTTTTAAAAATTCGTGTTTTGACTATCAACTTTGGACTGTCGCCTTAGCCGATTCCACCCCTGCTTAGAAAGATTTCTTCTAACAACTTTTTTGAATTTAAAAAATTTTTATAAATCTTTCCAGCACTAGACACTAGAGTGCCCTGGCTATGACCAAATCCAATATAAGAGTTATTACCAAATGGTTGCATTACGCAGTTAAAAAGAAGTTTAATTTAGATAAACCGTATGTTTTACCTAAAGAACAACGATTTTTAATAGCATTTTTATTTTAAGTCTTTCGAGTTGATTTTGTTCATAACACTAAAATGGGGAGAATTATACCGCTGAATGAATATTGGAATCACCTTCTCCTAAAACTACCGATTTGCTTTCGATTTCGCAGCATGTCAACACAGCATCTGTGATATTTTATTTGAGTGAGTAGTTTATACTAGCCCCAATTTCTAATATGATAGACAAAATCGAAAACCATAATGTTGATTTTTGGTACTTGCAAAATCCACATTTTAGGTGCAATATTGTAGGTACTTTAGTTTTTATTAAGTATTTCGTTTTTTATTTA
Organism: Episyrphus balteatus; assembly: GCF_945859705.1. NCBI lineage: Eukaryota > Metazoa > Arthropoda > Insecta > Diptera > Syrphidae > Episyrphus > Episyrphus balteatus. The sequence goes on along the minus strand of NC_079136.1, from coordinate 101,275,075 downwards.
TTGGTTTTATAGTTTATACTCACAAATGGGTCACACGTAAGTACTTCCTCTTATGATAAGCTAAAGAGTGTTGAAGGCATTTATGTTGAAATTCATTAAATTAATAGAAATTTAATAAAAAATTATATAAAATTGTTTTTAAAATTAAAAGAACATCTTTTTAACAGGCTTTGACTTCTTAACTAAGTACGTTAAAAAAAAAATTTTTATCAATATTTTTTTTAAAGATTTTTGGAAAAAAAATTGGTATGCTATGAAAATATTAATCGACTTATAAAAACAAAGTTTCAAAACAATTCACTGATCCGTTTTCAAAATAAAAAAAAAAAACAAAAAAATAATTTTATTTTTTAATGCTTTGATTAAGTCAACCGTAGTGAGGGATCATAGCATAGTAACCGTTGTCTTTGGTTTATCTTGAATAAGTTATAAAGAAGTAAATAAAAAAAAATAGCGGCAATTATGTTTAACATTTTCATAAATTGTAAAACTAGCGTTATTCAACACACTGATCCGCGAGCGAATTAAATCTGCCAAACATTATTCGCTTTAAAACTCTGCAGGTATTCATAAAATTTTCCTTGTGCTCTCGGTCTGCTTCTGGCAAACTAAAACAACCTTTCTATATCAGCATTAATGTGGGCGCGTGTTATTGTCCAGCACCTCAATTAATAAATGAAGCTGTTTTCATTTTGTCTTCATAAATTCTTGTACAACGTCTCACAACAAAGGGTTGCATAAACTTAAAAAAAATATCTTAATTGACTCGTGCTCCTTGGAAAATTAATCCCTCAAACTGACCATTAAGCAATGCTTAACTCGTGTCCGTCACCTTTTTATAATTGAAGAACCTGTTTCCTTACCTTAACTGGTGGTCAGTTGAAAGTGTACCCCTTTAACACAGTCACTCCCAGACAAAGAAAAACAATGAAAAAGGATAAGATGGGCTACCTAATGTTTAGAAAAATCTCTCTGTAATCCATTATGGTCAGTCATGGTCATTGTCCCCTTTATTTCTTTCCCTTGATCTTTTCTCTAAGACCTTCATAAAAAGATATTTATGATCAAAATATTCGAAAAAAACTTGTTGAAAGGATCGTGCCAATGATCCTTCAGAGCTACTGGACACAAAAGACTTGAAGGTATGCGGTCAAGACGATTTTTTTTTTTTTTGTATTTTATATTTTTTTTTTTTTTTTATTTATTTTCAATCTGGATTCTGGTAATTTTCTTTAATACCCATATCATTTCGTTGCGGGTCACTAAACGGAATCGTTTGACACCTTTGGAATAAAAAAGGTTCCTTTTCGTATTCTTAAGGGATGCAAAATGATATTAATGCATCAAGAATATACAATCGAATTCAGTTTCTCTATAAGGATAATAATAAATTTGCGGCTTTCACAATAAATTTGGCGGAAGTAGATGTGCAATTTGGGAAAAAAATAAGAAACAAAAAATAAAGGTTCATTCTTGGAGTTCAAGAAAGTCACATTGCATTTAACAAAAAAATAAAAAAAAGGTGCAACCTTTCAATTTGCAATGGTTCTTAGGCGGCTATGAAAACATAGGGATGAAGTTCAATACATTTTTTGTAGTTTTTTTAGGCATCATGAGCTATTCGCGATAACGAAGAAGAAATCTGAGATATTTATGGCAAATTGTTTTGCAAATTAAGATTTAATGGGGATAAAAATAGTTTATTTTTTATGAAGATATTCCCATAATTTAAATATTCAAGGAGAATAAATTATCTGACAGCGTGCGATCAATTGAGCAGTCAACACATTTTGACAGAGGGTACCTATATCTGTAGAGAGTTCTTTTTATTTTTGTATTATTTTGTCTTTGCTTAAAGTGAAATCAATATGAATATGTATACCTACGAGCAAATAAAATTTTTACTTGCAATAGGTACTATAGCACTATAGGGCAAGTTACGTATTCGTAAAAAAATTGATTTCGAGATACCTACGAATTACGATGGTAGAGAATGCGAAAAAAGTCTACAATAATTCTGTCCGTTTGTCTGTCTGTCTATCTCCATCTCGTGCACAACCCAAACCACGCCACCGATTTGCTTCAAATTAGATTAATTAGAAATTAAAAATTGAGTTTTTTTTTATTAATTAACGGTAGGTACCTACCTGCATTGTAAGAACAAAACAGACAAAATTTCTTTTCTCAAAACCGCTAACTGTCGCAAATAAAATCAAACTTTAAAATATTTTTTTAACCGTTATTAATGTTGTAACAGTCGTAAACCAAGTTTTACTTATAATATCCATTACAAAGGTAATAGGCGAGGCATAGGGCAAATAAAAGATTCGTAAAAAAGTTGATCCAAGAAAAATCATTTGCTCAATACTTGGTAGTTACTCCTTTTTGGTAATTCCCTAGAGGGTAAATTAAATTTTTTTAGGACCAAAATAAACGGTTACTCTGCTCAAAATTCAAAAATGGCTCTAACGAATAGGTTAATGTAATTTTTTTTAATGATAAAATGGCGGCGTAGTTCAGAATAATCGCAAACTCCTGTGCTTCCATCGGGCGACCAACTAACTCCTACAGTTTTTAACAGAGTTGGCTGAAATTTCATGTGAAGATTAACAATATTAAAATTTAACGATTTTCTGGTCTTTTTCACCGAATTCTGTTTTTGGAATAAATTAATTTTTTTCAAGCCAATGCCATTTCCCTAAAAATCGATAAATAAAAAAAAACGTACTTCACTGGGGAATAGTATTGTTAATCTTCACAAAAAATTTCAGCCCGATCGGTTAAAAACTGTAGGAGTTAGTTTGTCGCCTACAGTTTTTAACCGATCGGGCTGAAATTTTTTGTGAAGATTAACAATACTATTCCCCAGGAAGTACGTTTTTTTTATTTATTGATTTTTAGGGAAATGGCATTGGCTTGAAAAAAATTAATTTATTCCAAAAACAGAATTCGGTGAAAAAGGAGTTAGTTTGTCGCCCCATCCAGGGGGGTAAGCCTTGTCGTGGCGGATGGGCTTACGGTGACTACTACTATGAAGCTAAGAGCTATGCGATCGCGAAACTTGTTTTCGCAGAAGGGCCTCCCATGGTCGACAGGTCGAAGCGGAGTAGGCTGTTGCTACTAATTACCCCCCCCCCCCCCCCCCCCCAACGAAGGAGTGTTCCCACCAAGGCACTCCCAACAATTGACGGTAGCGGAAGAATTCATTTATAGAATCAACGGTAGCGTCACCAGTTCCAGTTAGGCCGAACTACTTGGTGAACCCCTTATACGAGCTACTCCGACATATTCAGAGCACAGGTCTATAAGGAGCAAATCACATCTAGGCAAAATAACATCAAGGTGAGCCCAGCGACACACACCAACATCTAAGAGCTTTCCATTAAGCGTGCATGCAATTCCTTGGGTTAGGCGACTGGAGATCACCGGCGTAGTAAAAGACGATCACATTACAAAATCAGGAGCATGCCAGTGTCGACAATTTGCAAAAAAACGTTTCGCGAAATTTTCCGAAAAATTTCGAGCATTATAGAAGTACTTGCTAACACGAACAGCACTACCCCGCCAGGCAGTACCGCTGCTACACACGGTACTGATCCTGGACCGATTAGAAATAATCGGGTCAGAGCTATACGGATTCCGGGGGCTAGCAAAGTAATGCACGAGGTTAGAAGAAAATTGAGAGTCGCGAGTTGGAACGTGGGTAGCATGAACGGCCGAAGCTGTGAATTAGAAGAGATGATGAAGAGGAGGCGAGTGGACATCTTGTGCGTCCAAGAAACCAAGAAACACTGGAAACAGAGCCCGTTTCTTAGACGTCAAGACAAAACAATACAAGATGTTCTACTACGGAACAGAGCAAGGTAGAAACGGAATCGGTGTCATTCTTGCGGAAAAGCTTCTTGGAAGCGTTTTGGCCATTGCGAAGTCCAGTGACCGATTGATGTCTCTTAAACTGGTGATGGAAGGAAAGGTGTGGAATATAGTCAGTGCATATGCTCCCCAAATTGGATGTGAGCAGGTGGAAAAAGATGCATTCTGGCTAGACTTCCACAACCTCATTAAAGACATCCCAAAGGAAGAGCTTTTGTTTGTGGGTGGAGATTTAAATGGACATGTGGGGAACGGCAACGAAGACTATGAGGACTGCCATGGTGGCCTTGGATTCGGAACTAGAAACCCTCCTGGTGAAGAAATTCTAAGCATGTGCAGGTCACATGGTCTTATAGTGTTGAATACCATGTTCATTAAACAAAGCCGACACCTTATCACTTATAGCAGCGCAGCGGTGGAAATGAAACACAGATCGACTACCATCTGGTATCTAGTTTCATGAAGCCGCTAGTGAAAGACTGCAAAGTGATATTAGGAGAAGCGATCGCCCAGCAACACCGTCTCCTACTGACAGAATTTTTTATGGAGACGAAGGCAGCAAACATACAAAGAGAGGCTACCGGAGGAATCAAGTGGTACAACCTGGACAAAGAAAAAGGCAATGCATTCATCTCTGTTATGAGAAATTATCTGTGCGGAACCATCAGCAGACTACAAAACGAAGAGTGCAGAGTACAAAATATGTGGGACTCTCTGCAACGAACTTGCTTGTCGAAGGCGAGGTTACTGCTAGGAACATCAAAAGGAAACTACCAACGGGAAAAAGAAACATGGTGGTGGAGCGATGAAGTCAAAGCAGTGATATCAAGGAAAAAGACCGCTTTCCAAGCTTGGTCCAAATGCCCCTCTCATAATAGAGATGAAAAAGCACGACTCGAAGTGGACTACAAGCGCTACAAGAAGGAAGCCAAGAAGAAATGCGCCCAGCATAAAGCAGAGAGTACGGAAAGCATGTATCGCGAGCTTGGGGAAATATCTGATCCAGCTTCTGATGCAAACCAGGCTCTCCAGGAACTGCGACATGCCAAGATGAACAAGGGTGCAGCCATCTTCAAAATTGCCGCTCAAAGGAGAAGGAATGCTCAGGAAATACGTTCACCAAAGTTCATTAACGATGCTCAAGGCCTACTACTTGTGAATGACGACAAAATTCTCCACAGGTGGCGACAGTATTGTGATGAACTCCTAAATGAGCAATTTCCCAGGATATACTTTCCAACAGCCGAACCTAATTTAGACGAAGTACCCGACCTTACAGTCGAAGAAGTTAGCGTGGCGGTGAAAAACTCCAAGAAAGGAAAAGCTATTGGTCCAGACGAAATACCCTCTGAGTTCTGGAAGAAGATGGGAGACATTGGGTGTAAATGGCTCAAGATTCTCATCTCCAAACTAATTAGCGGTGACCAAATGCCAAATCAGTGGAGAGAAAGTTTCCTTCTCCCAATCTACAAAGGAAAGGGGGACACACGAAACTGTGATAACTACCGATCGATTAAGCTGATGTCACACACCATGAAGATCGTTGAGCGGATTTTGGACGGCCGACTGCGAAAAATAATACGGCTGTCTTATGACCAGTGCAGGTTTGTCTCGGGTAAATCAACCACAGATGCCATACAGAGTTCAAGAATCCGAATGGAAAAACACCGTGATTCCTCAAGGGATTTGCATATTGTGCTGGTTGATTTCGAAAAGGCATTCGATAGACAACCACGAGATCTGATATGGGTGTCCCTGAGACAGCGAGGGGTTCCGGAAGTCTACGTGCGGATGATCAAGGACATGTACGAGGAAGTAAAAACGAAGGTAAAATGCCCCGCAGGAGTCACCGAAGAGTTCCCAATCAAAGTCGGTGTGCACCAGGGAAGCGTCCTGAGTCCTTTGCTCTTTATTACAGTCCTTGACTTCCTGCTTGAAGGAAAAGTGACGGATCCGAAAGTGAATCAGTTATTCTTTGCTGATGATGGAGCCATCATAAGTGAAGATCCAACATCCTTGCAACGAGCACTTGATGTGTGGGTGGATGTTCTGGAAGGAAGTGGGTACCGGATAAGCGCGAAAAAGACAGAATATCTCTGCTGTCCATTTTCTGACCCAGACGGCCCTATTCCGGACATTTACCTGAATGGAACAACACTTCCCAAGTGCGAAAAGTTCAAATATCTTGGATCTATGATCAACAACCAAGCTTCTTGTGATGACGACATCAATCACCGAATAAGTGTAGGGTGGATGAAGTGGCGCGAAAACTCTGCCATCTTCTGTGACCGAAAAATGCCCCCTAAACTGAAAGGAAAGCTCTATACTGCAGTTGTTCAATGTACAGAACGTATGAGAGTAAACAGCAGCTGAGATGAAAATGCTTCGTATGACAGCAGGAGTAACAAAGCTTGATCGAATCAGAAGCAAGAAAATCCGACGAAGCCTTCACGTCAAAAACACCATCTTGGATAAAATACAGCATGACCGTTTAAGTTGGTACTGTCATGTACAAAGACGAAACCCTGAGAACCCAGTTCAAAAGGCGATCGCTTACGACGTTCCAACGCAATCGCGAAGAAGAGGCAGGCCTAAGAACTCATGGAGAAGACAAATGCAACGACAACTGCATTCAGTTGGCCTTAGACATGGAACAATTCAAAATCGAGAAGCCTGCCGACGTTTCCTGAGGTCAACCCGGCGAACCCCACATGCGGAGCCGTAGTGTGAAGCAGTAGAGTGGGAGAGTTGTGACCCCATCCGAGATCATGACTATCGTCGATAATGGAGAAGAAGAAGAAGGAGTTAGTTTGTCGCCCGATGGAAGCACAGGAGTTAACGATCATCTTGCACTAAGCCGTTATTTTATCATTGAAAAATTTCACAATAGCCTACTGTAGAAAGTTAATGATCATTAGTATCATTCTTATCATCTCTCATTCTCTTTATCTTCAAAGAATGTCATTTTATAAGTTCTTGCATTAAATCAGTTCTCATCCAAACCTCAAACGTGTTTCATTTCACTACATGGCGACGAGGATATTAAAAAGTAAAAAGTTATTTAAAACAAATTATTAATACTCGTATTTTGTAAAAAAAAAAAAAAAAAAAAAAAAAAAAAAAAAATAAAATAAAAAAAAAAAAAAAAATAATAAAGTATTTAAAAACACGGGTATATCAGTACATAAAAAAATTGTTTAAAGAATTTATGGGAATCACGAAGCCCAAAGGAAAATTTGATATAAAAAGACCTCGTGGGAGGCCAGCTAAATATCAACCAATAGTATACATAGAGAGAAATATGGATTATCTTACAAAGCCACGTGCGCTTAACCTTGATGGAAATGTGGCTGAAAATTGGCGCGTGTTTAAGCAAAACTTTGATTTCTTTTATATTGCGGCAGAACTAAATGAAAAAGCAGACAACGTTCAGGCAGCAATATTTCTAAATTCGGTTGGACCAGAAGCTGTGGAATTATTCAACACATTTGCTTTGAGCGAGGCTGACAAAGAAAAATACAGCGAAGTAGTCAAAGCTTTCGATGATTTTTGCAGCCCAAAAAAGAATCAAGTGTACACCCAGAGAAAAAACGCATAGTAATTTTTAATCCGTTCTACATTGAATCAATGGTGAAAAATATATTCATTAATTTTCTAAAAAGTCGTCCTATGCTTAACTTACAGTTTGTCACATCAATTTTTATAAGTGAGATGGCACAGTGGTAAAGCACAAGCTTGTCAACCCAGGTATAGCTGGTTCGATCCCCAGCGGATGCCAGTTTTACTTTTTTTATTTTTTTAATGTGTGAACAACTTTGATTTAATGTGTGAACAACTTTGATTTAATGTGTGAACAACTTTGATTTAAAGTGTGCTACTTTGATTCAATCATTTTCCACTTTAGGCTAAAAATGTAGTGATTTTCCATTGATTCAAAGTGGTTTAGATTGATTTTACGTTGTTTTTTGGCTCAGTGTACTCGAGTTTCTTATTTCATACACGTTATCAGGCCACATCAGAACCTTTCGACAGTTTTTTAATGGATCTGAAAAAACTAATAAAACCATGTGAGTTTGAAAACTCTGATAGGATGCTACGAGATAGAATCGTTCTTGGAGTAAATGATAAAAATCTCCAAAAGAAATTATTAGAGACAGAAGGTTTAAATTCTAACAAAGCAATTGAAATGCCGAGAGCGGCGGAGGTATCTATGCAGCAAACAGCTGTAATGCAAAATTCACTTACTAAGAGGAGCACGTTTGAGGCGCATACAATTTCGACAAAAAGTAAATCTGGCAGCGATGGTGATGGAGCAGTTGGAAGCGGGAATCGGCGATCTGAAGAAGGAGGCAGCGGCAGCGGCAGTGGCAGCAGGGAAGGGGTAGTAGGAAAGTTTCAAACAAAAAATTATAATTCAGAAAAACATACACAACCTAAATTTAATTCCAATTCCAGAAATGTAAAAGAACGAGCTTGTGTATTTTGTGGTTATCAGCATATGAGAGGTCGGTGCACAGCTTACGGGAAAACATGTACCAAGTGCGGTAAAAAAAATCACTTTGCTTCAGTGTGCTTTCAAAGAGGTGTACAAGAGATTGTTCAAGATAGTCAAGACAGTGATGGCAATGAGTTCTACATAGACACAGTTTCATGCAAGTCGCAAAGCGGTCAGACCGCATGGTACAAAAAAATCAAGGTCAACAATATTGTTATTAATTTCAAACTGGACACTGGTGCGGAGGTAAATGTACTTCCATATAATGTTTTTAACCAAATTAAAAAAGCTGAAATTAAAAAAATAGATAAAAGTTTATGTGCATATGGGGGATATAAATTAAACACAAAAGGAGAGACTAATTTAGAATGCGAAATTAATGGAACAGTTTATACACAGGATTTTGTTGTCGTGGAAGAGAACTCGGTTCCAATTTTAGGATTTAAATCATGCATTTATTTAGGTTTGTTAGCTAGAATAGATAACATATTTTCATATGAAGAAAAAGAAGATTTTATAAAAGAAAATTCAGATATTTTCGAAGGATTAGGAGAATTTAAAGAAAAATATAAAATAAAATTGAAAAGCAATGTCAAATCGGTTGTAAGAGCTGCAAGGCGAGTACCATTCTCGTTAATGAAAAGATTAGAGGACGAGCTCACAGCATTGACTAAGTTAGGAGTAATTGAAAGCACCAAAGAAACCAGTGAATGGGTTTCCAATTTGGTCATAGTTGAAAAAAAAGATGGAAGCTTGCGTTTATGTCTAGATCCTAAATACCTTAACGAAGCAATAGTAGAAGAAGCACATCTCATACCCACTGTTGAAGAAATATTTTCCAAATTAGCAAACATGAAGTATTTCACAATTCTGGACCTTAAAAAAGGCTATTATCAGGTGCCCATTGATGCAGAGTCTAGCAAACTTTGCACATTTTCAACGCCTTTTGGGTGTTATAGGTTCCTGCGTCTTCCATTCGGAATCAAACCAGCCGCAGAAGCTTTTCAGCAATTAAATGAAAATAATTTTAAAGACATAGAGGGAACGGCCATATACATAGATGACATCATAATTTTTGGCAAAACGCTAGAAGAACACGATAACGCTTTGAAAAAAATAGTAGACAGGGCACGGAAGGAAAATATTAGGTTCAACTCTGAGAAAATACAGTTTAGAAAACAGAGGGTTACTTATTTGGGGCATATAATTAGTTCAAATGGCATTGAAATTGACCCGGATAGAGTTAAGGCTATTAGAGAAGTACATGCCCCTAGTAGTAAAGTGGAACTTCAGCGTCTAATGGGAATGGTTAATTATGTCCGTTCTTTCATACCAAATTTATCGGAACATTTACAGCCGCTTAGAGAAATTCTTAAAAAGAACAAAACCTTTTGCTGGCTATCGGCACATGATGATTGCTTGGATAAAATTAAAAATATAATTGCAAACGCAACTGCTCTTCAGCCTTTCCAATCCAACAAGGATACAGTTATTCAAGCTGATGCTTCAAAGTCAGGTCTAGGTTGTTGTTTACTCCAGGAAAATAAGGTCGTTAGTTTTGCATCCAGAGCATTAGGCCCCGCTGAAGTCAATTACGCGCAGATTGAAAAAGAGCTGTTATCAATAGTTTTTGCCTGCACAAAGTACCATCAATATATATATGGAAGAAAGGTACGTGTAATTACCGATCATAAACCTTTGCTGGGGATTATGAAAAAAGAAATTGGGGAAATTCCTTCGCCAAGGCTTCAACGTATGAGAATACGACTTCTGAGGTATGATTTAGAAGTTCACTACTTGCCAGGTAAAGATATGTTTATTGCTGATTTCCTTTCGCGCGATTTTTGTAAAGATTTCGTCAGTCCTGAAATTGAAGATATAAATGAAGTAGTTCATACCATAAGCGCTAGTGATGAGAAAAAAGAGATACTTGTTCAAGAAACACAAAACGACTCTGTGCTTAAAAATTTAATCGACTTAATTAAAAACGGATGGCCGATAAATAAAGGCCAAATACCAGAAAATGTGAAATACTTTTGGAAACATAGGGGTGAACTATTTTTAGACCAAGGGTTGGTATTTTTCAATTCCAGAATTTTTATACCTCATTCTCAAAGAGCTTACATGTTGAAAAGATTGCACGAATCCCATTTTGGAATTGAGAAAACCAAAGCCAGAGCCAGATCTTCATTATATTGGCCTGGTATGAACGACGAAATTGAAAAATTGATAAGTTCATGTAACATTTGCCAAGAGTTACGTGATTCCAAAGTAAAAGAGCCACTGATTTCGCATAGTGTGCCCAGTTGTCCATATCAAAAAATTGGTATGGATGTTTTAGAATTCAAAGGGAAACCATATATAGTAGTAGCTGATTACTTTTCAAAATATTTTGACATATTAAAACTAAGTAATAAAACGGCAAACGAAATTATTTCCAAGATAAAAAATTTATTTGCAACTCATGGCATTCCAAAGGAAATCGTTGCCGATAATATGCCTTTTGGGTCTTACGATTTTAGGAAATTTTGTACGGATAATGAAATTAATTTAACGACTACAAGTCCAAATTATCCTCAGGCGAATGGATTATCGGAACGATTTGTTGGTATAGCAAAGAAATTGATGAATAAGTGTGGTGAGGATTTATGGAAGGGCCTTTTAAACTATAGAAATACACCGATTAAAGGGTCCATTTTAACACCAGCTCAGTTGCTTTTTGGTAGACGTTCAAGGACTTTGATACCTGAAAAAGAAACATTTTTGCAAAATTCCTATTCAAAATATTTAGAACCAGTTCAGAATAAAAACAATAGAATTAATAAACTTTATTATGATAGAACAGCCAAAGAGGAAAGGGATTTGTGTGTAGGGCAAAATATATGGTATTTTGATAATAAAAAATGGATTAAGGCGAAGGTAGTTGCAAAAGAAAGAACACCTAGGTCATACAAAATAGAACTCGAAAATGGAAGCACACTGAGAAGAAATTCAAGATATTTGAGAACTCGCAACGATAATACCGATTTTTGATATGCTTATATTTTGATTTATTCCATTTTAATTTTGAAATTTATATTGAATTAAAAGCTCGTTTTTTTTGTTTGTTCCTATTTTTTATATTTACTAGATATTAAGCATGAAATTATTGTTTTTGAATTATTTGTAAAAAAAAAAAAAAAAAAAAAAAAAAAAAAAAAAAAAAAAATTTGATGGGGAGATGTAGAAAGTTAATGATCATTAGTATCATTCTTATCATCTCTCATTCTCTTTATCTTCAAAGAATGTCATTTTATAAGTTCTTGCATTAAATCAGTTCTCATCCAAACCTCAAACGTGTTTCATTTCACTACACCTACTCTGTTGCCTATTGATATACTTAATCAAACTAAACAAACTTCAAAAGAAAATAAACTTTCTCCTTTGTATTATACGCTGATGAAAATGGTTAAACGATTTCGTGCCTACAAAGTGTTGTTTCCCCTTAAAAAATAGGTATAGGTTCCTACTAGGCGAATAAAGTTCTACTTTTGAAATAAATAGAAATATTTTTTGAACCGTTATTAACGTCACCTTTCATAAAACCGTTTTCTTGATTTCTGAAATTCTCAGAAGCCTCTGATTAGCTGTAATATTAAAATGTCTTTAAGTTTTCAAAACACAGAGTGGAAGATTTTGTTTTTTTTTAAATGTTTTTGTCAAAACGGGTTAGTATTCTGCCCATAATCTCGTAAAGGCCCTAACTACAAATTTGTTTTGCATATTTGGAGTTAGGGCATTGTCTCTGAGATAGCCTCATTTATTTTTTTAGCCTAGGTCTTCAAATACGTCCGAAAATTCAAAATGTACTTTTGTTTTTTTTTTTATTTTTATATGGAAATTACGATATTAGACTTACTGTTTCCCTCAATAACTCATAAGTAAGAAAATTTTAGTTAGGGCCTTTACGAGATTATGGGCAGTATTGTTTTTATTGCTTTTTTATGTGGAATAATAACTACGTTAGAATAAAATACCATTTTTTTTAAATTAGTTTTAAGTGATTTCCCCACAACTCACTTTTTCAAGGTCAGTGCCCCTCATAACTTAAAAACTGTTGTACCGATTTCTTTACTATTTTTACGAGCCAACGCAGGTGAACTTTTTTAATTTTGTTAATGTTTAATTTTTATTTTAAATTAACAAATAAGTTAAAAATTGCGTTTTTCCCATAAAATATGTATAGTTATATAAGCCTTTAGTTTTGAAATAAGCTATAATTTAGTTTTGTAAGTGTTGCCGTTATTCTGTTATCCTTTTTGCCTTTACAGTTACATACATGTGAACGTCCTTAATCATATGACATTAAGCAAACATTACGCAATGACCTGTATTTGTTTCATTTTTTACACCTTAATGACAAATTGTACACAAATGTTCAGCACCTGTATGGCCAGATACAGTAACAGTTCGTCATGCAACTCCTTTAAAACTATCAAAATTGTTCTACAGTAGCTTTTTATCTGCAAAGTTGATACCACTTAGCGATGGTTTATGAAAAACGTTAAATTTGCCTTTATGCCTTTACTCATGTTAATGTTAATTTCTCCGTTAATACTAAAACTAATGATAGAAACTTTGTTAAAATCTTAATTTTAAGGAGAAATGTTATTCTTTGTTACTGCGTTAAAAAATGCTTATATCTTTTTGCTTTGCTCAGATATTAATTTTTAAAGGCTGTTCATTTTTTCTTACCCATGATTTTTTTTTACTTTAAGCCCAATTTTCAACGTTCATTGTGCCTTTATTATAAACGTCTGTACAAAAAATTATAGAACTCCCAAATTTGACTGATTTATAGAGAAACTGTACTAAACACTCTTTAACATCAGCGCTTTTTGTAGCAGGCTCGTGTTTTTTTTTTATATTTTTAGTAATTTTATTTGTGATTTTGTAAAAGTATAACAAACTACCATTTCATAAAAAAAATTAATTAAGCTGGTTTACCCAGGACCAAAAACTATTCATGCAATCAAAATTAATTCCCCAGATCAAATATCAAAATAGTGCAGAAATGTTTTTTTATTACGTAAGAAATGATCTTCAAGAAACAACAATCATTTCCTAATGCAATTTTTGTATCCTCAAAAAAGATAGAATTTCATTCTTACAAGACGATGCGAGGTATGAAACCAAGACAAAACATTTTACTTCCTAAATAAATAATAGTTTCAACCCTTTTGCAATCCTATGGCAACAAAATAAATAATTGATCAATTCTTGCACAAATATTGATCCCAAACCATACCGCACACACAAGAACTCCTTCTATGACATACATATATATCTCAAAATGATCCTATAAAACCATATTGCGACCTACATACACACAAACAAGAAGGTCCCATCTGTTTTTTTTGTTTTGTGTTATTTTTTTTTTTTTTAGTTCGTAGTTCGAATTTCTAGGATACGAATTTTTGGATTCCTTTTTGCGTAAAAACTCATCAGAGATTTTGCAATAGTCCATAAAGGGTGGGAATATTTTTTTCAAACTTCCTAAAAAATCACAATTTATATAAGAAACTCTAGGCGAGGTACAAAAAAAGGGTAAAATGTCCTTTTGTTTTCTGTCATTTTCTCTAAAAGGATATGTGGGGTGATCATTAATATTTTTTTCTTTCAATTCCTTAAATTTTTTCAAGACTATTTTCTTAGATTTGCAATGATTCTTCGAAGGTATAGGAAATTTGATCTCTCCTAATGGTTTTCAACTTTCAACCCTTCCATTGGGATATTGTTGAACATCAGGACATTTTATGATGTATCATTTATCAAATAAATTCGCAAAAAAAATGTTTGTGCGTCTCGAATTTCATCACATCCTAATGATTTTGTGTATTTTTTAAGGTTAAAACTTATATTTTTTACACGAAAATGCGCTTTGTTAATTATTGAAATAAAATTAATGATGTTTGCATTTTGAAAACTTATAACTGTGGGAAAATGCAAAGATTTTTAAATTCAAATAGACGCCATGGCATTTGATCAATCATCATTAATCTTATTTTTTTTTTCTATTCGCCTAAAAAATAAAAAAAATTGAAAACTAAGCGATGCGGAAATGAGTAGCCTCTTTGTAAGAAAAAAAAAATAACGTTGATATCTCAAGAAGCATTTTGAAGAAATCCTGATTGACTCTTCTAAGCATTAAGAGGTTGTTAGCCTGCAGCGATTATGTGATCGGTAATGTAATGTAATAATCAGCATTTTTTAGGAACGAGAATTTCGTATATAATTTTTGTTTAACTTTCCGTATTTTTTTTTAATAACCAAAAAAACAAAACAAAAACAAAGTATTCCTATGTTCGTTACCTTTTTAATCAAGCCATTAGGCCGCTTCAAGGTCTTATATTAAAAATTATAGAAGAAGATAAAGAAGATACATACCACCAGCTATTTCCAATTTTTCCTTGTGATATATGTATGTAGGTACATTGAGACAATCCCCCCATATAGTGCAGTGATATAAAGGACATCTTGGAAAGCTATCCATCCGCCTTTTTATGTTTTAAAATAATTTCAATATAAAAGGACTCGTTTCACAATGTTTATGAGGCATCCAAATTAAAAATGGGTTTAGTTCAATTGACATTTGTAGGTACATTAAACCCTTTACAAAATTAGAACAAAAAAAAATGTTTTACTGGACAAAAGCTTGATTTGTCATTTATCCTGATTATATTTTCCTTTTTAAGAAAACAAAAACTAATTTTTAATTCGATGTATTGATTTGTCTGAGCATTTTAGTCTGCTCAGTTATTCGTTTTTGAAAATTTACAAAAACATAATTTTGAATTATTTCTAACTTCGTACTTTGCTATAAATAAGTTTAACCATTGAATAATTACAAATAGAAGTGACACCGCAGATTACTCATGCGACTATAAGAGTACCGGAAGATAGATGAACTACAGGTTTGCGCCTCAACTATCATGTATTTTCGAGTTGAGTCTTAACTAATAATTTTTTTAAACCTTCATAAAAAAATTAATAATTATTATTATACATTTCAAAGAGCTTATATTGAAATAAGTTTTCGTATTTTGAAAAGTCGTATTAGTCTAGAGAACAAGGCCGATGCCTTTTACTCCTACTGGCCTAGGTTCGAATACCGGTAAAATTTGAAACTTTTTTTTTTGCGGAGATTTTTTTTGAGAAATTTAATTAATTTTTATTCTAGTAATGTAAAAAAAAAAAAAAACAATCTCAATCTCCCCCCAGATTCGAACCTGGGCAGGTAAACTTAACAGGCATGCACCTTATCCTCTAGGCTATCTCCACTTTTTGAAATAGGAAAACTTTTATCCATATGTATAAGCTGTTTAGGATTTGATTTGGGGTTGCTGGACTTGCTTTTGGATTGTTGGCTTTGCTTTTGGATTGTTGGATTTGCTTTTTTAATTCAACGCACGATACTAGCGACTACAATTTTACAGCGGAAGTTTCCCTGGGTCTAGAGGGAATTTCAGAATAGCAATAGTTTTTAATCGTATCTAGAGTTTTTAGGAAGTTATTGGTACTAAAATGCAAAAATAAGCCTATCAATTTAATACATTAATTTTACTGTAGTATCTTAAGTTTTTTCACATTGCAGCTGAAATTTAAAGAATTCCATCGGTTTTTTTCTTTATACCATTAAAAAAAATTTAATAACAGTTCAATAGTGGCTATACCAAAATAATTTAACTTTTTTTAAGAAAAAAATATCTGTTGTTTGTATGTAGGTATTTTCTAAAAATCTTTATTTAAATAAAAATGTTTTCATTTTTCAACTCGTTTTTCATTTTTCTTCGTCAAAAGTTGAAATATTGAGTTTTTATTCTTTTCACAGAAATTGTATAAATGTCGAAAAACATTTTCAAAGAGATAAAGTAATTAAACAAAACAGCTGCTGATTTTTTTAGAAAAAATAAAATTTAACGTACATTTTTATACTTAAATTTCCTTAAAACATTTGCTTATTAGTATACTTTAATTAATTTCTTCAGTTTGTTCCACAATTGGATTAGATGTTGGAGCAACTTCCCATAAATCACTTAATTTATATCCACTTCTCATTTCCTCCATAGCAAATCCTAATTCTTTACAATAAAATGGTGGCCTTGAAGTGACATTTGTTGTATACCCTTCAGCCAAATATGCGGTCAGCTTCGAATTGATTTCTTTTTCCTGAACTTCATTGATCTCTTGAAATTCGTCAATTTTAAATTCGCTTTCATTTTTTGGAGCCGTTGACATGTTTCCATTTCCTTCATAAATATATTGAACTCCAAAATTCGGTTTAGCACTATAAACAATGAACAAAGAACTCAATTCTTTATATAATTCAATAAGTCTTTCAGGAGGATCGATACGAAATCCAAGAACATATCCACCACCACTTATTTCTGATGTCTGCACCACCAGGGCATCACCATATTTTGAATCTCTTATTTTTATCTGTAAAAGGGAAAGAAATCTTTTAAAGGATATTTTCTCATACATATTTGACTTAAGTGGACGAACATTTGATATTTGAATGTAAGGTAAGCTTATGTTGAAATTTTCGTTTACATTAGCAAACCATACGACTCGTATGTTAGTTATTATAAATGAGCCAAGGTTTCCTGTATCATTTGACAAATTCCAAACTCCAGCTATGGAACTATAAATCTGCTCACCGGGAAGTAAAATCAACTGACCAGAGCGAAGTATTGCACTGCGAAGTTTTAATTCCCTGTATAAAAATGTTCTCTGATAAATTCTGCAAGACAAAACAAAATATTCCTCATTTTATTACTTCATTACTGATATCAGATGGAAAATATCAATGACTTACTCAAACCCAAAACAGAAAAATATTGAATCTGTCTGTGCTGAAGGAAATACATAATAGCCCTGTTCCATTGGAGGTGGTTGTCTACTAAGAGTAGATGTTTTGCTTAATCTAGTACTATCATCTACTTATGCTCTTCTTCCCGAATAGATACGATTTGTATTGAATTCGTTGAAAGTGCATTCCATTGAAAATCGCGAGTAAACTACTAGTAGCACTTTGCCACCTCCCAAAGGAACAGGGCTAGTATAATACAGTAACCTAGTGACCGTGCGACATATGCGGTAGCTCTGATTTTTGGCATACCTAGTTATTTATGGTTATGGGTCAATGGTCAATCCGAATTTGTGGACTCGAAAATGGCAAGAAATACCCCAATTTTTCAGAATTTTTTGATTTAGAGGCTCCTAATTAGAGCCCCCGCACACTACAAATTTTCTATCGGCCGACAGTTTTGTCGGTCTCGCACACTAGAACGATACATGTATCACCATTTTAGTTTACAGTATTTCCAATGATCTGAGCCTTAACTTATTTTTGCTGGCCTCATGGTTTACAAGAAATTGTTTCTAAATGTCGATAACTTTGTAGCAATAGAATTAACAACTATGCCAAAAATTAGATCTACCTTATTTAGTGCACGGACTTCCTCTAGAGAATCGACAAGGTTATTAGGTTACTGAACTTGGGGTAACAGTCCTCTTGGTTTTTATTTTTTTAATACTATTACCCGACTATGTAATTCAATTCCACAGTGTTCGTGTGTATTCGAATGTAAAATCAATCTCCCTAAATTTGTAGCGGAATAGAAAGTGTGGTCAAAATTAATAAAAAAAATTGAACTGAGTTACATAGGCGGGCCACTAATGCAGATTGATTCCTTGTCTAAGTTTTAACTTACTGATGAATATCGTAGATGCAAGAAAAGAATGAATTCGATTTGGTGACTCCCGACACATCAGTAAATAAGAACTCGAAACGAGAGTTTTCTCCAGCGGCAAGAATATAAAGAGCTTGAGCTGTTCCTCGCACTTTTGAAAATACGGTTCTTGTATTAAGTGTTATAATTCTTCCATATCCGACTGCTTTTCTTTTGCCAAAGAGATAGTTTTAATTGGTAGAAAGTAAATTAGTATTTTATATATCTTCAAGGTAGAAATATCCTTACCAAGATTAAATTTCTTGTGAACCAATGAATACCATATTATTCTCAAATTAGTTGCCAATAATGTACCGGAATCACCAGAATTTCCTTTCGAATCTTCAATGTGTGGAATATTTGCGAGAACATTCTCTCCATTTGCTAATCGATTTTGTCTATTTTAAGGAAAAAAAGTCAAATTCATTGAGACTATGGGGTTTTTTTTTTTAAACTTACAAATTTGGAATGTCAAATTTTATCTCCTTATCCTTCAGGAGTAAAAATTCTGACGAATCTTTTGTCTTACGTTTTGTTCCAATCATTTGGAAAAACAAAATTGTTAACTTAAGGTTTGCTGACAGAATGAAACTAACATTTAATGGTTTCCATAAATGTCCATGGTAACCAACAGTTAAAACTACCCAAACATAGGTCAAAAACATATACGGAACAAATGTGGCAGGTAGGTATGTAAATGTTTCGAAATTGCCATGACTTTGTTATTGATTGGATTTTCAATATGAAATGTAGGAGAAAAACGTCTACTAAACAACTTGTTGCTTCCATTCTATCCAAAGTCAACTCATTTAAATAAGTGAGTTAGGTCGTGGTTATCTTAAAAACAACATATTGAAAAACTGGCTTATAAAACTGCCACACTTTTTTACTGACGATCTCATTATCGTACCTGAACAATGCCCTTTTTGGGACAAAAAGAGGTCACTTAAACTTCTGTTAATTTAATTAAATATTCAATATTGTAGCCGTAAAACGCCAGGCGAAAGCACACAGACGGGAGTAACGATATACCATCAGTGGTAACCAAAGACTGTTACAATTGCAATGTTTTGGGATGATTTCATTATGCAGCATCTCAACCCTGATTAGTTTTACTTCATGATTATTTTAAAGTGGAGATGATTATCTAGTTTCTGGTAGATCTATTACTATATAGGCTTCTTCTGCGCCGCTCGGCGAAGTAGATGAGAAAAATCTTAAATGAAGTGTTGTCTATTTAATAGAAGAAAATTTCTGGCGAGCCGTAGTCATTTTAAATTGTAACTTATTTATGGAATAAACACCTATGAATAAATACATATGCACTACAAAAATAATCTATTCTCGACTGTTATACATATGTACATAATTTTTGTTTTTGTTTTAATGATTTCTTAGCTCATTTCACGAACAAATTTTTTTCAAATAAAATAATAACTGCAATGACATTTGGCGCTAAGGGAGAGTGAATAAATAGAAATCCTTTTTTAAACCTCCATTTGCTCTAAAAATCCCTCTTAAAAGGTCGAATTTGGCTTTTTAACTAAAAGGACTTTTAAATTTAATGCTCAATTAGTTAATGATGTCAAACTTCAAAAAAACGAATTTGGTTTTTAATTTTAAAATTCCTTTTTTTAATGGCGATTTAAGTTTAATGGAGAGTCAATTAATTGGGCCTAAATTTAATAAAAAGTAAATGAAAAATTCAAACCATGAGATGTAGAAATTGTTATTTATTATTAAAATCTAATAATTTTCTTTTTGTGTGTAAACTAAAAATGTATTTATCTTCAACAATGCATTACCAAGCTTACTGCGTTTAATTGTAAATGTTTAAAAACCATTCTTGTTTACCCTTTGCAACATTCATAGTTTCATAGTTGGTACATATGTACACTCAATTGATTTTAAATATAATTTTAAATAGGTACAATCGAACTTCTGATTTTGAACAAAATCATAATTGAAACGACGCAATTTAACCACAAAGAATGAACAAAATAACGAAACAGTAACAGTTACAAAACTATTGTAGTTTCTTTAAGCCATTCAAATCAAATATCATTTCTATTCGATCGTTCTCCGTTACATACTCATATATAGTAAAATTATAAATTCTACATACCAAAATCCCCCTTTGAGATCAATACAAAAAATATGTAAATTTGAAAAAAAAAAACGGTTACAACTTTTCAAATAAACATAATACATCGAACAAATCGTGTATCAAAACATCTCCGTTTAACGTCGTGGCAGTTTTTTTGATTGTATTAAATCGAGTTCAATTAAAATAAGTTTTATATTCGAAAAGATACACGTACCAAATTTCAAACACACACGTTCCCGCACACTTAAACGAATGTCATACACATATTCAGTCAGTCCTTGACAACAAAATAATAATCCTCAAGAACTTTTCAATTAAATTCTCAAATCAACTGACAAACCATATCGAACAGGGGGCATCCAATAATCACGAATCAATAAAAATACAGGACCTTGTTCAACATAATTTGCATAACACTGCACGAGCCATAAATGAGGTGAACCTTGGTCTTGATAGTATAGTAGAGTGGAACTTGATCCTTGCAATTTTTTTTTGTTAAATCATTTAATTTATTCATAAAATGCACCCTAATGTTACAAACAGCAAGAGTGAGCTAGAGTGAGAGGGCTAGACAGAATCAGTCCCGATTCACTTTATGGTGTTTGTAGGGGTCTTTGACGCACATGATGTGCGAATTGTGTTACGAAAATTATTTTTTGCTTTAATATATTTATGCAAATTTTCGATCGTTGAACCTGGCTTCTTTTAATATTTAATTTTAACCTTAGGGATTGTCATGTTAATTTTAGATTTTGGCACATTTTGGCATATGTTGTGTGAAAAGCAAATTTTTAAATTTGCGGAATCGTATATGAGCTCAACCGTTCATGAAAAAAATACGCATTCATTAAATTTGGTGAAATACGATTCTGAATCATTGATATTCAGTAGTTCAAAAAAAAATTGTTAAAAACCGCCAACGATCCTTTTTTGCTAGGCACAGTTGCTGCAACCCTCTGTAACGCCTATATACGAAACCGAATTTTAAATGAATGTAGGATTATATTTTCTATAAGAAGGTTTGGTTTTGTTTTATTTAAATAAATTTATTATTACCTACAAACGAACCCAACAATTTCAGCACATGTAAAATATTTGTGTTCTTATTTGACATTTTATAAGTTTTTTAATAAAACTTGTTAACAAAAAACTTAGGCGCAAAATTTTAAACGATTTGAACAGGACATGCATGTCCATTTACAACATTGAATCAACAAATACAAAAAAAATTGTTACACTCATGAAACTTGGTAAAAAGTTTGCTTTTGGGATAAGAATCAAGATAAAAAATAAGTCTATAAGAAAAAGTTGGGAGGAAGGGTGAAGAGGGAGGGGGTGAAGGTCAAAAATATAGTGAACAACATTTTTTGTCGAATATTATCATATATGAAACATGTTTTTAATGATTTAAAAATAATCATTTAAAAATAAAGTCAATACGATTGCTCTAAGAAAAGTTATAGCCGATTAAAAACAAGGGTGCTTGTTTTTCGAATTCAACAGGTGAAATATAACCGAAACCCATGTTAAAAACATGCTACACTGATGAAATTCGGGATGAAGGTTTAAGATACAGCAGGATTCATAAAGTTCTTATATATATTTTTTTTTAAACTTGTTGAAAAAGTTTTGTTTGTAATAAGAATTAAGAATCTATAAAGTGTACAAAATTATTTTGAGTAAAAGGGTGTTTTTTTTTAAGGAAATGATGAAATTCGGAAATATGACCACAAAAACTGGGAAAAAATTGTTACACCAATGAAAATTGGTAAAAATGTTTCATTTATAACATCAGAAACCAAGAATCTAAGAAGTCTATACAAATATTTTAGGTAGGTAAAAGGGTGTTTTTTTTTTGGGAAATAGGAAAAATCAGCGATAAGTCCGATAAAATCAGTGGTATAAATGGTACCCTTACGAAATTTATTAGTAATGTTGTCTTTCCCATAGGACTTACGAATAAAACAAGTGTATAAATTTTTTTCATGTGAAAGGGTGGTTTTTTTTAGGTGTAGAGAAAATATGAGTATATTTGAAAAAATGAGTTATACCTACAAGAGTAGTATTAGTGGTACCCTATTGAAATTCAGCATATATGTTACTTTTGAGATTCGAAACAAGATACTAAAGTGTCTATAAGAATATCGTGGTTAAAAGGGTGTTTTTTTTTAGTGTTCAAAAAATTGAGGGGCCACCCTAATTAAATTTAGCAAAAACATTGATTTTGGGATAGAAAGCAAGAATAAAGAGTTTTCATAAAAAAAATCTAGGTGAAAGGGTGTTTTTTTCGAAGAGACAGTAGTAAAATCTGTAATTGGTCCAAAAAGCCAAGATTCATTTTATTTTTGGTTTAGATGACCATTTAAGCGTCTATATATACATAAGTTTTTAGGCATTTTATACGAATCATTTTCTCGTTGATTTGGAATAAGTTTTTTACACCTAACATTCTATTTATCTTTAATTAATTAAACTATAAGTAAAACTCTTTTATATTCTCCTTTATGAGTTATGACATCTTTAATTTATTGAACTTTGCTCTCAAAAGTGGAAATGTTACTTCAATCCAGTTTTTTAAATTAAAAATGGTCTTTAACAGGGAACTCACCGATTCATTTTAGTATTTTACCAGCGAAGTCTAGCTCTAACTAATTAACAAACGCGTAAAGAACATCTCGAATTTTTAAGTTCATCAGAATTCTTTCGAAGCATGACTTCGACAGGAAACAACGACATTATGATGACTGTACAAGTTGAAATTAACTTTCAAAAATCAGAAACGATTTTATTTAGGACTCCCATAATCCACTGGCGATTTAAATGTGTAGCGTAGGTATTTGAATAAAGGTACATATAACTACCACAACCGCCACTTTTTGCAAAAAGTGGGAAATTTACAAAAAAAATTTCTGTCTAGCGCCAAAAACTACAAAAAATGTTTTTGACACCAAAAAATAAGCTTTTTTAATTTTGGGGTCGAAAAAACTGTCACAAAATTTTCACTTTTTGACTTTTAACAAGAAGTGCTTGTTGAAGTTATACCTTAAATTAATATCTATATTTCAATAGACGTGTGGATGCTGCTCTGGCCAGAGCTAGGGAACTTCTTCCGGAGGAAGCGGTTATCTTATCCTCTTCAGACCTGAACATGAACCAAAAAGCAAAATTGTGTTTTTTTTAATTTTTTTTTAGTTATTAGAGTGTATTAATTGAACATCATTTAGGTCCAATTTATTCACACTCCATTAAATTTAAAGTCGCCATTAAAAAAGGGAAATTTTAAAATTTGTATGCGATTTGACAGTTTTATAATTTTTAATGGAGCCTTTAAAAATAATGGAGAGTGAATAAATTGGGCCTTAAACCAAAAAATAGTTTCTATAATTAGAACTATTGAAAAAATAAACAGAGTGCGGTTTAAAAAAGAAAAAATACTAGAAAATTATGTTTGAAAAACATTTCAATCCTAGATGGAATTTGAAATCTCTATTTTTTGAAACTTGAACTTTTAAATTCTAACAAAAAACATATATTTTTATATAATTTATAGACAATTTTTCATTAGGCCGATAAACTCTAGATAAGGCTTATTCCTACGAATAAAAGTTTTTTTTTTATATTGACATGTATTCTTCTGATAGTCTAACTGACGATTGAAAAATCAGGGCTTAGTCATCTTTTGATGGAATCAATGTCTCCGTATAGTTCATATACAACCACCTGTCATAAAGTATCACTAATAGCTCCAATAAGAAAAAAGTAAAGGTGCTTGACACCAGGGATAAAGGTGATTTAGGTACTTCATGGCTCTCATCCGGACGATGATTGTCTATGGATGCTCGATTAAACATTGCCCCATCTCAAATGGAAAAGATTCAGCTGTTTTAAAGGAAGTGTTTTAGACGTTTTCTTTTCTCTTGCCTATCTATCGAAATATTAAATAAACACTATTAAGTTTTTGTTCAAAAAGAATCGCTTTCATTGCAAATTCAAGCCTTTGGATAACAGTTTGGTTAAGCTTGTTGAAAACATGGTAAAGGAAGAAAAATTGGTATAATTGATAAAATTTATATGGAATACCGTTACATGAATTCTCTTATAGGGTCAATCATACAAGTATTTAAACTTTGAATGTAAGCAGTTTTTTTCTTATGAAATCGAGGAAAGACATGAGCTCCAGCTCTGGTTCATGCTCATGCTCATGGTTTAAATATATTTTTAAAATGCCAATAAAATGCATGCTTGAACCATAGCTAATCAGCCACTCTTAGTGTAGATAAGTGTGTAAATTTTTAAATAGTTGTAATGATGAGTGTTTTGTTTTTTCTTCAAAACTGATCTTTAATCAAATAAATGCATAAAAGTATTTCTCTTTAAAGTCTGACCTTTAGACCGCACAATAGGATAATGGGTCATCCACAATTTCATTCCTAAATCTCCTGATCGTTTATCCCTGGACTTCTTATAATGACGGGCAGTAGGTATCTCTGCTTTTATTTACGGTTCAACGGCTGTGTTTTGATGCAATTTTTTAATGAATTCAACTCGAAGGATCATTGCTCGAAGGGGAAGCTTCTGTTTTTGTATTTAAGGGGAATAGTTAAGAAAAAGAATCTTGAAGGGATGTCATCATTTCTCCTTCAAAATAACAAAAAAAAACTATAAGCGAGAGAATACCTACTTTTTTATTGAGAGAAAATGATGATGATGGTGATTAAGGGATGACGACGAGGACAAATAAAAATAGATCGGAAATGTGTGTTGTGTTTGTGTTATGCAATATGCAACCCCTTTTTCTTTGCAAAGGGATTTTTGATCGTTTTTTTTTTTTATTTTAAAAAAGATTTTCTTTTGTATTTCGTTGTGTGTGTGAGAAAGAGGAGAATTTTTAAAAAACTCAATAGTCCTTATTTTGTAAAAAAAAAGAGAGAGGGTTGAATTTCGTTTTAAATTTTTTAAAGTCAAATTATCAAAATGCTGAGGTGTCTGGCCAGAGGATAATTCAGTTTGTGCTTCATCGCCAAGCTTGATACATTAAAATCGAGGAATTTCTAAGATTTTATTTCTATATCAAAAAAAACCAAACCAAACCAAACTTATCTCATATTATCATCTATTTTGTGTTTTGAATTTTTGTTAAATTTTTTTGTTTTTGTTTGTTGGTGACTTATCGTTATATCGTGTGGAGTGAAAATATGGCTAACCAATTGGAATTTCTTATGCAGCTCTATATGATGAATTTAATTCAACAACAACAGCAACAATTAATTCAACAACAAACTCTACAGCAACAAAATAAGGATATAACTACTGATGTGACTTCTTTGATGTTGAAGAAACAACCACAACAACAACAACATCAGAGTCCAAACAATTGTAGTAGTAGTGCTAGTAGTTGTAGTATTAGTACTAGTAGTAGTAGTTATAGCAATATCATTAACACTACTAGTGATAATGATATATTTAATACACAAAATAACAGTGCATTGCAACAACAATTGTTTTATCAAAATGACAATAATTCCTTTAATAATCCTGTTAATTTTTCAAAAAGTTTCCTTCAATCATCAACAGTGACATCGACACCACAAGAAATAGTGCCAAGAACTTCAAATGATATTATTGATAATGTGAGGGTGACAAGTGATACCACGGATGTGGATAGGGAGGAAGAGGAGCCATTATTTTCAACAGGAACATCCGGTTGTACGAGTAGTGGGGATGATTCGAAACTAATGGGGCCTGTTTTAGAGAATACGGATTCATTTTCATCGCCGATAATGGTGAGAAATGACTTTATAAAAAAAAGTGTTGATGTGTAATTTAAAAATGTGTATTTTATTATAATTAAAGCCAATAACTCCAATTAAACATGGAAATGTATTGTCATCATCGAGATCAACAAGTGGACAAGATTTGTCAGAAGATAATACGAAATCTCTTAACGCTATGTTTGTGGATAGTGAAGATTCAAATTATTCACAAAAAATGGTTAAGCAGTCTTCTAAAATGAATGTCAGTGAAGAAATTCCATCAGAATCTAAAGTGGCAGTTAAAATTGAAAACAATTCTGGGGTATGTTATAAAAATGTTTTTTTTTTTTATTTTTAATTATAAAAATATTTTGTTACAAGTTTTAAGCCTGTTTGAAATATTTTGTTAGTGCTAACCATTTTTTTTTTCTGATTGAATTTATGTAAATATTTTTTTTTTCCTTTTTTTGTAAGTTCAAATTTCGGCAATTGGATTACGGTTTTAGACTCATTTTTAACGGATATTATTTCTTCTAAGGTGTAGGTGTGTTATTATTAAGAGGAGTTAATCCGACAAAATCAGCAAAATTAATTTGGGATAAAAAAAACGGCAAGGGAAATACAAGTAAAATAATTTATACATTAATGGGTTCTAAAAATCGCTTTTCTTGTAGTTATTTTCGTTAAATTTTCTAGCCTTTTAACTAGAAGAATTAAAAAACCTCTATGCATCTTATTCCACTTAGAATATTTTTTTACTTGACCTATAAGACCTTCTTTTGTATGTTCCCATATTGTTGTATTTCAAAATACCAGGGTAACAGAAAATGTTCTACTACCTAACTTGATTTGACTACCATTGTATTAGAAATGAAAAACACAATGAAATCTGTTACCATATGAAATATAAAATTTCGCAACATTTCCAAAAACTAAAGTATGATTCACTTTTCGTTTTTTAAGGAAAGAATCCTTACAACGAAAATGACATTTGAAGCAATTTTCATTAACATTGTCACATTAATTAGAGAACCTAAAAAGCACTCTGATTCTGTGAGAAAATTCAATAAAAAAAAATTAATTGAAAAAAAATTAAAAGACACCTATGTAAGTATATAAAATGCAGGTTTTGAAGGTTTTAAAGCGTATCTATATTTTGTATGGAAACATTCGGCACGGGTAAATTATATAAAAATAGAGGTTTGAAACTTTGGGAATATTTTTTTTTTTACTCAATCGAATTCTTCCGTGTTCAAAATAAGCGACACTCTATTTCTATTATGCATGTGTGTACCAGCACAACTTTAATGAAGTTTTGTTTTTTAAACTATTGTTATTAAAACACTTGGGTTTTTTTCAGGATCTTTTGGCATTTAAATCCATATTTTGTAAATACTTTTATCTACACTTAATTATAAATTTATTTCTAAATTAAAATAATTTAATTTCTTTTTTTTTTATTTTTTTATAGAATTTTGATTCAATAAGCTTGCTACCTGGAGGAACAAATGCTGACAACATTTTGCAAAGTAAGTTAAAAAAAAGATTTTTTTGTTTTTTTTTCGGACTTGAAATTTTTTTTTAATCTGGAAATCTCTGAAATTTTTTTAATTTTTTCTGAGATTTAATAACAATAGGTACATAATAATATAAACACGAGTATTACAACTTCTTGAATTCAATTTTTTTTAAATGGTTCCAAAATTAAAAAGTGACTTTTTACTTTAAAACTTTATTTCCCGAATGGGTGGACGAATAGATGGACAGTTTTTCTAAAAACTATATAACAAGATCGCGCCAAATACCGAGCTTAACTTAACAAAAAATGATAGGGTTGCCACCACATATCGTGGCTGAGGAGTTAGGGTTGTCATAGGTTGAGAATTATGTTTTTTATAACAACAGGTAATGTTATTTAATGAATAAAACAGGATTGTTTTAAAAAAATTAAACACTTCATAGGGTTGCCTTTTTTATATTTTATGGAAGAAGGGACTTTCAGTGAATACCTAGTTTTTGAAAAAAAAAATTTCAAACACAAGAAAT
This sequence comes from Episyrphus balteatus, assembly GCF_945859705.1. NCBI lineage: Eukaryota > Metazoa > Arthropoda > Insecta > Diptera > Syrphidae > Episyrphus > Episyrphus balteatus. The sequence continues at coordinate 101,247,028 of NC_079136.1, read as the reverse complement.
CGTAAAAATTAACCCTTTCTTGACCATAGTAGTCAAAACAAAAATTTATACATAAAATAAGAATACTAATTTGCATTTTGAAAACTTGTCTTTTGGAGTAGAAGAGAATCAATTTCTTATTAAGGCATGCCTTATTTGAACCATCGAGTCTTTGTTGTAGGATTCAGTTTTTTTTTTACTATAATACCGATTTTTTTTTCAATTCATTTCCTTTTGAAAATACTTTATTCAAAAAAAAAAACTTAAGCCTTTTCATTTCTTAAAAATTAACATATTTCAATTTTATATTTTCACAGATGAAGAAAGCCTAAAGTATTTGAAAAAATTCCCATCCTACTTGGAATGCGAAAGTATAACTTGCCGCCAAGAAAGTATCCGCGAACATTTTCATTGCTATGACCAACCTTGTTGTGGTAAAGTACTTACCAAAAGAGACGAAATTATTCGTCATCTGAAATGGCATAAGAAACGCAAGGAAAGTTTGGCATATGGATTTTTGCGTTTCTCCTCCTCCGATGATTGTTCACAATCTTTTAAGCCTGGATGCATTTACAACTGGAAACAAACACATTATCATTGTGTGGAAGAAGGTTGTCCCAAGGTCTATGTTAGCACCAGTGATGTACAAATGCATGCAAATTATCATCGAAAGAACTCGGAGATCATTCAAGAAGGGTAAGTCGTTGATAACTATTTTAAAAGTTGTAAAATCAATCTTTACATTTTGAACTCGGGTATTTTAGATTTAAGCGTTTTCGAGCAATTGAAGATTGCAAAACAGAGAGCTGTCCATTTTATGAGAAGAAAACCTCGCATTACCATTGCCGAAGAGAAAATTGCCAATTTACTTTCAAAAACAAAGCTGATATGGGTAAATCAAAAATAATTCTTTTTATTTAAAAACATTTTTTTGAAAAACATAAATCTTTAATACCTATATAGAAAAACACAAGTCATATCACTTGCGCGATGAACGTCTTACTCAGGATGGTTTTAAAAAAATCCTCAAAACTGAAGCCTGTCCTTTCGAAAATTGTCGCTTCTCGACAGTTTGTAACCACATTCACTGTGTTCGAGAGAACTGTAGTTATATTTTGCATTCGAGCAGTCAACTTGTGAGTCATAAGCGAAAACATGATCGCCTAGATGGTGAACAAGCTTATAACAATTTCAAAAGAGCACAAAAGGATATCAGTAGTGAAGATGATTCACCAAAACCTTCAGTACAAACTGATGTTTCTACGCCTCTGTCATCTTTAACAACTGAATCGAATAACTTTCAATTTTTAGCAAGGAAACGTGGAAGGCCACCAAAGAAAATTGTAAGTGAATATTAAAACTTTATTTTAAAATATGTAAAACTAAATAATTGTTTAACTTTCAGCAACTTTCAAATGAGGCAAAGAAACTGAAAATGGAAACATTAGAACAACCAACGGCTACTTGTAATCCACCGCTAGGAATTCCTTTTCCACCATTTCTACCCCAGATGAATACTAATTCACAAGATGGAATTTCAACACCCAATTTCCAACTTACACACTTAATGGCTATGTTCCAGTTACAGAATCCATTATTCTATCAAAACCTTTATCCAGAAGGCCTTTTTGGCTTGATGGGAGGAGCTGCTGGAGCATTAGGTCTGCCATCCCAAAACTCAATCTTCCCAACACCAGCTTCAACTCCAGCTCAATCTTTTGTTAAAAGTGAAAAAAAGCATAGTGATTGAAGTAGGTTTTTTTGCAAGGCATCATGGGATTAGTCTTCTTTTGGTAGCTAGCCAGCCAGGCTCACACTAGCAGAGTGCTGCCGTTTTTAAAAATATAGGACTTCCTTCAATGAATTGTATATTTAGAAGGAGAGGTAGTCGCTTTGGTATGTTGCCTGCAAGGCTGTGATCAGAAATACATGTATTGCATAGTATTTGCCAAGACTTAATATGCTAATGGTCTCTTTTCTTATTTTAAGACTCAACTTAAAAAGAAAACTTTTTTTATTTTTACAAAAATGTGACCCTTATTAAAATGTTATTCAAAGAATACACTAAGGTGCAGTTTTGGTTAATTTAATTAACCAACTTAAAACATAGACAACAAATGTTTTCGAAACAAAAATGTTGATATAGTCAAATCAACCTCAACTGCACCCTATTGAATATTTGACTTCAAGTTACATAAATTTCTCAAATCAATATAACATTTAATTTGCCAAACTGTGTATCAGTTTAAACTTTTTTGATCAATGAAAGTGAATTTATTTGTTCAAACAAATGAATTATTTCATTTTCATTTATCAAAAGACTTTAAACTAAATTTACACTAATTTATCGCTCAAATATACCTACATTTAAAAATTATCTGTGATTCTTTTCCTAATTTTCACAATAAAATTACTTAGTAAATAAAGGTGATACCTTACTGTATTATATTATTTTATTAAAAATAATTTGTAAATATTAGTTAACTTTTGTAAAAAAATAAATAAGCTAATTTATTATTGTTTACTTTTGAAAACAAAACTCTTTTATTTCCAACAAAACACAAATTATTTTTAACTAATATTATTTTTTTGTTTATTAATTAAATTTTGTGTAAATTATAGCTAAGTAAATTCGTTGATTCTATAGAGGAAGATCGTGTGTCAATCTGGTAGGTTTTTAGTTCAATTAAATAATTTATTTTCAAAACATTATCATGTTCCATTTTTTTTTCAAAATTCATTTTATGAACTAAATATGTTCTCTAGGGACAGGCACGTGTGCCTTCAAAATATGAAGTATCTACTCAAACCTGTCAGGTTCGATTCGCCCAGGATAGCCCAAGATTTTTTTAGTTAGCCCACCCTTAGTTCTAAAATTATAAGGAAATATTTTTTTACCTCAAAAATCACAAATAATATTTTTTTATTCAGTGTAAAAGTTGTTGGTTTTGCACTGTGGTTTGTTTGCCCAAGGTTAGCCCAGGATAGCTCAACTTTTATTTTCGCTATCCTACCCTTAGTTTAAAAATTATAGAAGCATTATTTTTTATTCACAAAAAAATAGTACTCATACACCATAGTGACCTTTTTTAATTTATATTTCAGTGTAAAAATTTTTCATTTTTACACTTTTTATCAAATAAGTACCTACTTTTTACACTTTTTATCAATCAGCTAACAAAATACATCACTTTTTTTTCGTTATCCCAAAAAAATAAAATCTTGATGGCTTTAAAATCGCAAACGCACACTTCTTATCTCAACTAATATAAAATGTACTTGAAAAGTTTTTGCAAATAAGCAAAGAAAACAAACCAAAAACAAGGATGAAATACGATGGGATAACCATAGTTAATTGAGAAAAAGTGTCAAAAGGACAATTTTTACACATAAAATAAAATTTGAATTTTAAGAGGTTGTTAATTTGAAAAAAAGTGTATCAGTCATAATTTTTAAACTAAGGGTGGGCTACCGAAAAAAAGCGATGTAATTTGTTGGTTAATTGATACAAAGTGTAAAAAGGATATTTTTTACACTGAAAAAAAAAACAAATTTTGATTTTAAAGAGGTTGGTAATTTGAAAAAAGTTTTTCTGACATAATTTTTGAACTAAGGGTGGGCTATCGAAAAAAAGTGATGTAATTTGCTGAAATTACCATGGCTAATTGAAAAAAAGTGTAAAAAGTGGTTAATTGATGAAAAGTTTAAAAAATGTATAAAGTGTAAAAAGTATAAAATGTCGTTTGAAAAAATTATTAATTGAAAAATAACAAATTTTCTTTGTGTTTCGTGTCGAAAAATGGTCAAGTTAAGAAAATTAGTGGTTTATCCAGTTTTTGTGAGTTTTTCGTCGGTAATTTAAAAGTGAAAAAATTAAAAATAAATTAAATGACAAAGTACATATGTCTTCGTTTTTGACAATCAAATTTTGACGACGTTCGGAAGATATTACGTGTTTTTGTTGGCTACATTCAATCAAGTAAGAATTCTAAAACCAAGGACACACAACACACTTCCAGTATAGAAACTATACTACGCTATAAACCCTATGCCGTGGTGTTTGCCTGATACTAGTATGGTATTCTCTGACACACATGTGGTATACAATTATACCATGGTATGTTTACTAGTAGTGTGACAGGAGTATACGTCAAATAAATAAAATTTGAGACGCAATGCCCACACCAGTGGATTTTCTTTTTCTAAATAATAAATTAAAAGGGTCACTGTGGTGTATGCGTACTATTTTTTTTTTGTGAGGTGAATAAAAAATAATGCTTCTATAATTTTTAAACTAAGGGAAGGATAGCGAAAACAAAAGTTTGGCTATCCTGGGCTAACATTGGGCAAACAAACCACGGTCTTAAACTAACTATTTCTTCACAAGAAAAAATCACAGTTTTTTCGGTAAAAATTTTTTTTATTACCTATATCTTTTGAAAAAATGGTGGATACAGAAAAAAAAATAATAATAAATAATAAAGAAAAAATGGGATGTCCCGGACAGGCAAACCGAAAGCCATGGCAGACAAAGAGAGGGACTTGTGAAACTTTTTTCACTTCTCTACGATTGTTTTGATATTTTTACCGACTTCCAAAAAGGAGGAGGTATTCAATTCGTCTGTATTTTTTTTTTTTTTTGTGTTTGTTACCTCATAACTTTGGACTGAGTGAACCAATTTGGATAATTCTTTTTGTATTGGAAAGCTGGTGGCTGCAATGTGGTCCCATTTTTCGCTCAGTCCTGACCATAGGAACTATTAGAAAAACCATAAAACATAGTTTCGATCCATGGAAGTCGGTTTTGTTTTTTGATAAAAAAGATTATTGATTATACCAGTTATAGCGATTAATAAAAAGTAAATAATATATGTAAATAATAGCCCATATTGTGGTGTTCCAGAATTTCAAATCCTGAGAACATGTTTTACATTAAAGGGTTAATGTGGGTGGATACCAGCCCCTTTTTCAAAATCACACAGTGGGTCAATGCAAAAGTGTCGAGTAGTAAGAAATTACTCAAGCATTTTTTCTTGATAAAAACAGATAAAAGATGCTTGTTATTTTTTTTTTATTTGGAAAGCGAAAAGTGATATTTATTTACTTAAATAACTCACTGATTGCTTTAAAAGCGTAGGTAGTAAAAACTACCAATATTTTTAACTTACATTGAATTAATTTTGAAGGAATTTTTTTTATGTTTGATCTAAAATATGTATATGTTTTTCCATAATATGTATTTTGCTTTTTTATCCAAGTCGAAAGCTGGAATTTACTTCAAATCTGCTTCAAAAACCATTAGTTACGTTAATCACTAAGATTTTGAGAAAAGAACGTATAGCTTGGGTCAAGCTCTAATTTCGTTGCCGGCCAATTTATTAATCGCTATAACTGGAATAATCAAAAACATCATAAAAGTGAAAAGAAGTGAAAAAAGTTTGTCCACAAGTCGCTCTCTTTTGTCTGCCAGTCTTTCGATTTGTTTGTATGTCCAATATGGACATTGTCCATCTAGGCCTCGAATGGGATGGGTTTATTTCTTTCAAAGTTTTTGTTGCTTTTGTCCAGCTAGTTATCATTTCAGCTAGCTCTTTTTTTTAAATAAAAGCTAAATCATTTAAAAAATGCAATTGTAAATTAAAATTCAGATATTGTCGCAAATATTTTTTTTTTATTATTAATTTTAAATGTAAGCGGTGATACAAATACGTTTTCTAAACAAACGAGAATTTAATGTGATGCAATATACATTTATTATTATATTTTATGTACTTAGGAATCTAGTAGGTGCAATATACATGAGGCATTGTTTTCTAACGCCAACAAAAGTTATACAACAATTTAAAGACAATAATCTTACAATGCAAAAGCACTCTCCTTATTATTATTTTCTTTAGATACCTAGCTTTTAAAAAATATATTCTATTTTGTATAGTTTTTAGTAGAAAATATTGAAAAATTCGCTTTGTAAGGATTAACCAGAATGGGCAAATGTAAGGACACGAACTAAAAGTAAAAGTTTGTTGTTTTTGGCTATTTGGGAGCTATTGTAGTTTTTGGTATTTTCCATTTCTCCAAATCTCTCTTTCGTTTTTGTAATTCATGAACGAATGCACAAAATATCAAACAAAAGAACTTGGTAAATATTTTTTTTTATCGTGACGAATGACGTCGTATAAATCCTGATTTTCTATCAAAATTGTTGACTTTACATACATAGCTATGTACTTAACTCCATTAAATATGTTGTTACGATTGTTCTGACAGAAAAAAAAATGCCACAGATATCAACACCTAAGCGTATATTTAAAACAATTTAAGGCTTAGTGATACAAAATTCTAAATACACTACAAATAAATATATTTAAACAAAAAAAAATTTTGTTCTTATTAAAAAAATAAAATAAAACATTTATAAAGCTTGACATGCAATAGCACAAAACATAAACAAAAATACAGTTTATAACTGTTTAATAAAATCATAAAAATAAAAAAACAAAAATAAATGAATTATTTAAAAAAAAAACACATATACTAAATAATAACGATCTTTGTAGGGATAATACTCGATGATTTTTTTCATTAATGATGTGATGATTAATGATTATAAATTGAATTGATGCTTCAAAAAATAATTAGCATTGCAAAAAATTAAAGCTGTACTAAAAGCACCTTTTTTTCTTAAAAAAAAACTGATCACAAAAAAAAAAAAACAAGAAACAAAAAACTTGATCATGTTGCTATAAATTCTGGGATGTGAGTGATTTGAATAAATTTAAATGTTAATATAAGGATAACACTCTTATTATCTAACTAAATGTATGATAGTTTAAGGATTGGAAAATTTATCTGTAAAAGGCTTAAATGCAAAAGTTGTTTTTCTTTGTTGTATTAATTTTAGCTTATGCAACCATCCTTAGACGATGGAAGTGGTTCTTTTGTTAAGTTCTCATTATTAGATGAGGTTCTGAACGCAAAGAGTCAGTTAGATATTGAGTTTTCATTGTTTTTTGGAAGTAGCGTTTTTCGTTCGGTGAATTTACATTGTAGACAATTGGTCGCACGCCCACGTTTCGCCACAGTTCGGCAATATGTCTGGAAGGAGAAAAATTTTATAAAATAAATTACAAGGCAATGGAAGAGTACATAATTATAAATTAAATATCTATGATTATAATTTATCATTTTCAAATTTGTTTTAAGCAAAACTTGTTCCAAATCAGTACGTGCAGCGGTGCGGGTACTTGTATGAACAAAATTCTACACCTGAATATTGATGTTCCAGTTCAGAATTTTGTTAATACAGTTATCCGTACCGCTATCGCATACCCTTCCGGTGTGGTCAAGCTTTTGTTGCAGGAAATTATGTATTTCAAAAACGAATCGTTCGAATTCGTTTAGATTTAGGCTAGTCGCGCACATTCAACCTTTAGTTTCTCAACTGTTTGGTTTCAAAAATGAAACACATGGACTTGTATGGGACCGCGCGGAAATGCAAAAACTATTTAGTCGTCGAGTTGGTCAAATTTAACGCACATCCATTATTTTACAGAAAAGTCCTATTATGTCACAGTATCATGGTTATTTTCTCAAATGAGACAGGAGTGGTCTTAAATTCATGGTATGGAATAAAATGTTTGTGGGGAAGATTTGAAGAGAGATTTGCTGAAGTCTGTCTGTCAACCCGCGAACCTTTTAAAGAAGAGTCATAAATTTTCATGGATTAAAATCTGCTACATACGGAGTTAGTGAGCTCCCCTAGACCTACGTTAAGTACGCAAAGATACTTGACAGATATCCTCTAACAGCATTTATTCCAATCACCCCTAGTCTGATGTACGATAGTGCATGCTAGAGTGGTTTGAGCTTTAGATTGACTAGACAGAAATCCGGCTTTAAATTCAATAGCAAATGTCTAGGAAATGGATTCGCGACCGAAATTCAACTCCAAGATGTCTTGCTCAACTGAAAACTACAGTAAAATAAGATTTAAAACAAAAACTTCAAAAGTTAGTTCGTGGAATGCACAGACGACTTCAAGTTGTCATGTGTGCTAGAGGAGACAACGTTTCTGAACCTGCCCAATACCAAGTTTTGAATAAAATTATTGGAAACACTTGCTTCCATTTTTTTTTTCTTAAAAAACAAAAATTATTTTAATATCAATTTTCTGACCTTGAATTGTTGAATTTGGTTCATCTTTTGTTTTAATTAATAATAATGTTGGAGTTTACATTTTTTCGACTTGCTAAACAATAAGCAACCACAAATAAATACACCAAAGAATTTTAAAGCCATTTAAAATAAGATACAGAATATAACTACAGCAGAAAAGTATGCGCTTATTTTGAGCAGGAGTGATTTGTGTTTTTTCACAAACTAAACAGTTGAGCCAAATCAGTTTGTTAGTTTGTGTCACAATGAATCGTGTGTGTGTTGGTTTATTTCGTTGATTGCTTGTGAAGTGTTTCATTAAATTAAATTAAGTGTGCACCAGTGACGAATGTCAAATGTTCACAAGTGGAGATGTTTTCTTGTTCACTTCACCCGAGTTATGTACTGTGCTTACATGAAACAACTATTTATTTGCTAAGAAATCAGTTAAGCACGGATAATGTTCAAGTTTCAAAACAAAATTTATGTCACAACAACTTGGCGTGGGAAACTGGAAGCAGCGATCTAAGGATAGAGCTGGGTGGGGAAGCTTGTCGGTTGAGGACCGAATCCACAGCGGATTGTAGCCGCCTAACGGCGCTCGTCACCCTAAGTAATTAAATAAGGGCAGACATTTTACAGAATCGGTGATTGTTTTTCTTATCAGCAGATTTTAAAATGATTTCTTTTTATGAACAGAAATTGTTAAGATTGAAAAAAAAAAAATAATTACAATAAAATAATACTTACAAGTTAAATTCGTCTTTGCTGATAAAAACCAAACTGATGCCAATAACTGGAGCAATAATATTTCGAAAAACCGCACCGTATATCGATGTAATAAGTGTCGATGCTTTTAAAACAGCCAATGAAAGAGTTTTTTCGGTCCAAAGTCCACAAATCAATTCCGGATGCAATTTTCGAAGCTTAAAAAAAAGAAATAGAAATTTGTACTATATTAAATATCTGCATACATTTATGTGGGTTTTTCGTTCTTATTTATTTACCTATTCACTAAATTAAGTATTTTAATACATTAACACTTTGTATATTAATTTGTTTCATTGAGTCGTATGCATAAAAGGTAGCAAATGCTTTTACTAGTAAATTTTTATAGTATTTACTACTTTCCATTTGCATAAAAGACATAGTAAATGCTGGAAAGGTAGTATTTACTAGAAATAAAGTATTTACTAGTTTTGGATACATTTTTATATTAAATATTATATTGGTATGCATAGAAAACTAGTACGAACTTTTCTTTTTAGTATTTACTGCAAATTTTTCACGTTTCTAAATACCAACTTGAACATTTACTAGTAAAAACTGACCTTACATACCCTAGGCGTAGCAACGAAGTTGAGTGAGCGAGCGAGACAGATGACCCGAAATAGGAATTAAAATTCTTAGAACCCGCGAAGCGCGGTCTAGGCAAGGATCTTAAATCGTAAAAACTGAAAGAGAACCAAGTCCTTTTTGATGTAGCTTGTCGAGAAGCAGCCCCTAGGGCTCCCTTGCTGTGAGCTAAGAAGGGATATCCAGTGTTTTTTTTTAAGACCCACAATACTCCCAACTAACTCCATGTATAAAGTAGCGAAGAGCTTTTTTGATTGTGCTAATGTTAGAGCCAAAGTTATTGAAAACAACAAAATAAAAATAAATAAGTACTTTTCCTATTTTTCAGTTTTCTCAAAATTTAAAAAGCATAGGAACATTTATGGTTTTCAGTGTTTGATAAGGAAGTTAGTTTCATACAGCTTACTTAATCAGTCAATTTTGTATTGAAATCTAGTATTGATTACACCGGCACACAAAAAAAAAGTGTCATGTACCAGGAACCAGACATATCTTTCTAAAAATGCAGTCACAGCTCAAAACTGGAGGGTGACCAAACCAAACGGACTTGAAATTCGGATTCAGCGTGCCTAAAAATGAATAGAAAGATAGGTCTGGTTCCTGGTACATGACACTTTGTTTTTTGTGTGCCGGTGTATTTCGCATTACTTCACAAAAAACAGTGTTTTTTTTTTGCGTCACTTAAATAGAAACAAGCTCTTAAATTAGATAAAAATGATGAAAAATCATGGAAAACACTAATTTTAGAAAAGCAATATTAAACTTTCACATTATTTGCACATTATAAACAATTATGGGCTACGAGCTACCATTAGGCACCCCAGAAAATGCATAAATAAAAAGCTAACATTGGAAATGCACTTGCACTATGCAAAATCGCGAAAGATATTGGAAAATTTGCCAAATTTGGATGAGAATATTTTTAAAATATCGTAAACTAGTGATTGAATAAAAGAATAAGATAGGTGAGACCCAAATCAAGAGCAGAGAACAAAATAATTTAAAAATTCCTTCACTTTGCCGCTAAAATCGGTCAAAAACGTGCTGTTAGTGCGATGGTAATGTGTTGGTTTGTTCGATCATGGTAAATCATGGAATTTAAAAAAGGGACACAACATTAAATAAAAAAGCCTCAAAATGCAAAATAACAACATTTTAAGACCAACTAAAATCACAAAAAAGTTAACTATTTTATAGTTGCATTCGAATTGAAAAGAAGTGAGGTAAAGAGTGTTTTTTTAAAGGAAAACATACCAACTAAGATGGACCATGTTTTCATTTCATAGGTTTATTTATCGCATCGCCACCAAAGGGCACTAAATTGTGTTATAGTAATACACTTTGTTTTTATGATGTGCAATAGCAAAATTGAAGCTTCACGCTCCGAAAAAAGATGCAAACTTTAACAAAGAAATAATGGTAGAAGCTCTTGGGAAGTTTAGGAACAAGGAAAAACAACCGTCTTAGAGATTACACAAGGATAGTTCCAGAAAAACCAACGCAATGGAAACAAAACAGATGCATTCCGGATGAAAACTAAAGTTTATTTCACTTATTCAGTCCTTAAATTGTAGAAAATGTCATTTTCTTAATTTGTAAGAAGTTACCAAATACTTTTATCACTTTCGTCAATTAGGTCCACGATTGTGTACAGTACAAGTGCATTTTCAATGTTAAATTCTATTTATGCATTTTCTGTGGTGCCTAATGGTAGCTCGTAGCCCATAATTGGTTAATAATGTCAAAGTTTAATACTGCTTTACTAAAATTAGTGTTGTCCATGATTTTTCATCATTTTTATCTAATTTAAGAGCTTGTTTCTATTCAAGTGACGAAAAAAAAACACTGTTTTTTGTGAAGTAATGCGCAAGTAAACGCAACAGTAGCAAAACAACATTTCTAAACATTAACTCTGAAATTGTTTACACAAAACACTAATTACGATAGTATGTTTCGGCAGTAAAATTATAAAACAACCTTACCCGACTGAATCACGGCACAAAAAGTTATTTTTTAGAAAAAGACTGACCAAAAATTGTAACTTTAGGAGATACATTTAAAAGAACAGCATAAGAGTAAAAATTTGGAATAATTCTTACGAAATCACTAGTTATAACGATTTTACAGAAAGGTGGCCGGCTTCTAGAGACGGCCGGAATTAGGCAACTCTACCCTAGCCGTTGTTGAAAGAGGATGGCTTGACTTACCTGGTAAATAGCGATTGGTGATCGACTTATAAGTATTGTGCGTCTTGTGAATTGTTCGTTTGATTTTATCACACTCGTAAGTTTCTCCAACATTTTAGTGCTTGTGTCCGATATGAAGAGAAATATTGTTAAATTGCTCCTATCCAACATTTCCAATAAACTTGTCAACGTTACAGCGGTTTCAGGTTCAAATTGGGGGCTGCAATATCAAACAAATAAAATAACAATCTATTACCCTCCCTTTGTCGTCCCGCCTCTGACTTACCCTAAAGGGTGTAGCTCCGAAAAGTTAATCTCTTGTAACGCATCCAAAGTATGTTTATGTAAACTGCCACTTAATCCAGCTTTTTCTAGTGTCGTCTTGTGCAGTAATACAACTTCACCACAAGAAGTTAGCCCTGCATCGAGAAGGACATTTCGAAAACCCTTTGACGAACACTTAAAAACGAAAAATCAATAAAACACCTTACACAAAGGACTATCAACCATTTTACCTTTTTAAGGGCTGCCATTGAATTTTCTGGCGCATCGTATGCACCCCCACGATTAGCAATTGGCCAATATGACAAATCATCCACTGAATCACCACCCAGCAAACTAATGAGCATCTTTTCGTTGGGACTTTTTAATTTGATAAATTTTGAGGCAATACAAACTGTGAGGAGAATTAATGTGAACCATGGTATTCCAGCTGAGGCCAATGTGCATATGAGCCAAAATAAATTAAATAAAAATGTGACCAAGTTGGCCGAATACCAAAGAAGATTGTAGAGCATTTTGATAAGTTGTATGAATGCTCTGAGCGCATTCATTCAGTAGGTGGTGCAGGTGGACCGTGGACGGTGTCAATTTATTTCTTAGTGCACAACTTTTTTAATAGAATTTCTTTTTAAAAATAGAATTTAAAAGTATGGGTTCTCTTTTTCCTGCTAGCAAAAGCAATGCATATTTTTGTACTTATGCACAGTATATAACTTTTTTTGATGAATTAAAAAGATAGCCGGCTGGTTGTTTCTTCGCGAAGGGATGATTTGAACTGGGTGTGTAGATTCGGGCTTAAGGTGGGGGGTTTTTCTTTTTATTTGAAATAAAAATTAATTTATTGCTTTTGCTCAAGAAATGGCCAAAATGTTTGTTCTGCAAGAATTGAGGGATGCAAATTTGTAGTTGGGAAGGAACGTCAAAATTTTTTGACATTTTGCTTTGTTCTTGTCCTAGCGAGCACTCCTATTCTGCAAACACAATGGAAGCGTTGCAGAGGTACATTACAGGCCGCCTCCACAGGAGATATTTTTCTCTAACTCAATCTCTAACATCTACAACATAACAATTTTTATGTTCTTGGCTGGGCAAATTATGTTCGGGCAATTCATTTCATATGCTTCGTTCGCCAGAGGATGATGTATGATTTTTTGCGGAAAAAATTTATTTTATATGATCAATTTTGTATGAATACTTCTTTTTTTCTTTAATTTTTTTCGATTTATACTTACCTATTGCTTGGTTTGTTTTTTATTTGCCTTCTAAAAAATAAAAAATCTATTTTTATAAAAAAATCCATTATAAAGGCTTAACTACATACACCACTTTTTGAAAAAGTACAAAAGTGAAAATATTTTTTTTTTGGCTAGCGCAATTGTTTTGTTAAAAAGAGTATACAAATTGGTTTTAAGACCAAAAAATAAGCTTTCTGCATCATTAGTTTTAATTTTCCAGCCCGAAAAACTACACAAAAATGCATTTGAAAATTTTCACTTTTGTACTTTTTCACTTTTTGAGCCAATGTAGTTATACCTTAATACCTGTTAAATAAATTCAAAATAAATAAATAAATTCAAAAAATATATACCATTTCATGAAATCTAATTCAATTCAACATAAAACATGCAAAAATTCGCAAAACAAACAAATATATTTTGTCGTCCGCTACTACGGAGACAACCTTCTTCATGAGAGGAAAAAAAATAATAAAAAAACTGCACTATCAAAAGAAAAAAAAAAACACATCTGTCAAATTCGATGTTAGACAATCGTGTTCAGACAAAATCGAAGACACGGTTGTCTAACATTGAATCATAACACGAAATGGCGAGGCTCCACAAGACATTTCTTGTTAAGACACGTCAACATGACAAAAATTATCTCCTGTGGAGGCGGCCTTTTACGTACGTATGAGTGTGCAACTGCTATGCGGTAAAGCTTTTTGGCGTAAGTCGACTTGGATGACAGTTCTCTTACGGCCATATTATTCACTAGTTTAAAAACTACATCTGGATGTAAAATTGTCAAATGTCAAAAATAAATCCAAATCCAAAATAGTTATCGGGATAACTATTTTGGATTTAGAAAAACAAGCTTTCTTCGTTTAAGTTTCTTTAACAGTATTTAAACAACTTATTAGAAGTTGTTATACAAGTCCGAACTTCTCTAAGCACGTAAATTCTGAAGCGAGATTTCAATTTACAGAAGCTGTTGTGCTAGTTGGGAGTGGCATATTGTGCGGCTAAAATCGACTTCTGAAAAGTCGGCTTCGCTAAGTTAATATGAATTTTTCCGATGTCAAACCCAAAAAAACAAATACAAAACTTCCCTGCAAACCAAACCTCAGTAGTTTAGGGGAAATTACAACCACCAACAAAGTCTATACTTTGTAGGTGTATGTGTTTCCTTATTTACCAAAATCTCTCCCCTCAAAATATTGTAGTTTTGTTTCTGCTGAAAAAAATAAACTCTTTGGTAAATGGAAGGAAAAGAGAGCGATGTATGCAATGCACAAAGTTTTGTCTCTTTTGTAATGGCGGCGCGCCATTGATTTGACTTTTCCTGCATTTTATATTTTCTAGTGAAACCTTGATAGCCGCAGCAACATATTCGTTAAGAAAAAAAAACATTTCTGTGCTCCATTTGATAGATAAATAGAACAATTTAACTTAAAAAATAAATAAAATCTTCTCAGTGTTATTTGTGAAAACTATTTTTTAAAAAAAAACAATCTACCGCACAAATTCTTCGGCACGCCACATAAATTCCACCACCATTTCCACCATCAAAATGCACAGCCTCAGCCTTGTGCATTTAGAAAAAAAATGACACAAAAACAACCACCAATTGATTTGGAAAATAAAGGTATGCTGATTATAAAATTGATAAATTATAAAGTTGTTGATTTTTCTGTCTTTTAGTGGCGATCAATTCCAAACATCATTGACTGAGTTTACAGCAGCTTCAGCCTTGAGCATTTAGAAAAAAAAGGCAAAACAAGATACAAAAACTACCACCAAAGTGCAGACTGCAGAGTATTTTTTTTTTTTCATTTTTCTCAACTGCCCAGGCCACAGTGGCGTGCCCAAGGATCTTTTTTTTTATGTATTTTGTTTTAAAAAAAAAACTATTTTGTGTTTTTCCAATAAAATATTAAATAATAGTTGTTTAAAAGAATTGTTTGTTTGTTTTGAAGATTTTTTTATTTTCAGATGAAATTAAAATATGGATTTTAGCAGTACGGATATAAACCCATGAAAGTGCTCCAAATAAGTACTTTAAAAGTACAAGTTTCAGTGCTTTTTCTGTAGGTAAAAAAGTACTGCAAAATGTACATCAGAACCACTTCCAGAAGTGCTTCGCTGATGCTCTTTTGAATAACATTTGTCTGTACTATTAATGGAGGGGAAATTTATTTCATCTTGCATGCAAGAAAGAGATAGCTGCTTCACGTATTCTTATATACAGAAAGTATATAACTGAGTTTTTTCCCGGGCTCCTATCTTTTTTCAGTGGAAAAGAAGTACTTCTTTTACGTACATATTTCACCGGTTTTTTCTGTAGTTCTGCGTTTGCTGGGTTGTTAACTTCTTTTAAGCTTCGTTTACCAAGAGATTTTAAGATCTTATTGAAAAACTCGATACATAAGTTATAGAAGCTTGTTAACCAAGTCTTTAAGAAGATCAAACTTCTATAAGTTCATTAACCGAAGTTGTTAAAAATGCTCGAACTTCTATAAGCAGCTTAATTCTTAAGCAAGTTTTATACAAGCTCCTTAAAAGCCATTACCTGATAGGTTTTAATTTATTGAAGCTGCTTTTTT
The DNA here is from genome assembly GCF_945859705.1 of Episyrphus balteatus. Lineage (NCBI taxonomy): Eukaryota > Metazoa > Arthropoda > Insecta > Diptera > Syrphidae > Episyrphus > Episyrphus balteatus. The sequence goes on along the minus strand of NC_079136.1, from coordinate 101,231,248 downwards.
AGCTGTTGTGTTAGCTGGGTTATATATATATTTATGAAAAAATTTAAAGAATTGAAAAAAAAACAAAAACAGTGTGTCTACACATGTTCATACCATACAACAAAACTGTTTTACAATAGCTGCGTTCCTTTGGAAATATTTATCTACTGCTTAGTACTTAAAACTACTTTGAACTACTTTTGCTATACTGAAAAAGTAGTTCAAAGCAGCTTTAAGTACTAAGCAGTAGATATATATTTCCAAAGGAACGCAGCTAATTATGAGCACTAGATTGTGCTACTTGTTAATCCCTTTGTGCCTGGCTACACAGTGATTTTTCAATCGCCTATCCAGTCAGGTTGTAGGCAAGAGGGGTGAGGATTTTCCTCTTTTTGACATTTGTTCCTAGAAAATGTGAATTGGAACGTGATTGGGCACAACACTGTGTGGCCAGTGCCCATGTTCTGTAACTTTTATCACTGGCGATAAAATATTTGAATGACTTTAAAATCCATTAAATCTCATCAAAATAAAAGAAATTCTGTTCCAGATCATAATTTATTAATTCATAATATCTGCATTTGAAAGACATTTTGCTTTATTTATGGAAGAAAATTGATTTTGAAGACGTTGAAAAACGTTTATCGCCAGTGATAAAGTTACAGAACAGGGGCCCAGGCACTTTGACATTTCTTTTTCAAAAAGTAAATTTTCATTTTCCAACTCCATGATAAACAGTTTGTCTTTTTTATTCTGTTTATAATGGTTGTCGCATACTCATGTCCCGTAATTTAGTTTCTTTTGATGTAAAATAATTAGTGAAAATTAATTACCCGAACAAAACAAAGAATTAAATTATAAAAAATGGAAAAAAGAAGAAGCAACGGTGGAGGAAAAAAAAAACATCATTCATGCTTCAATATTTACTATAGATAAGAAGAGGGGCGTTCACGATCTATTGTAAAAAAATAAAATTTTACATTTTTACTAGGCCTGTTGCACCAGATCGTGAATACCCCTATTGTTAATACCATAAACACATGCAAAAGAGTCAAATCACTTCATGGTATAAAAAGAGAAGGTATGATCATTAGAAAAAAGTCTGTATCGAGAACTGTCAAAACTTAAAAATGGCTTCTTAAGTTTTTGACAGCTGCCCATTGAAATTGTTGTTGTAAACAAATTTGTCTTGGAAATTGATGTTGCTTTTGACTTTGCCAAATTAAACGTCAAAAACTTTTTCCTCCATTTGTCCATTTTGTAAAATGGCCACTCTAATGATCAAACCTTTTCTTATGTCGTTTTCCAAAATTCAAGGAGTGACACTCCTAGCTATATAATCACTCCAAAAGGAGTGATTTCAAATTCCAAAATTAAAAAAGAAGTGAATTTTTGGAGTGAATTCTTCACTCCCAAAATTTTGAGGGAGTGACGGAGTGATTACCAATACTTCTACATTTGACTTCATGTACTGCTTGTCAAATTGTTGGGTGGTTCTTTTAACTTTTTTTTGTGAAGGAAATTATATTTATTTACAAAAAAATTCAATAAAGTATTGTAAAAAATCACTAAAAGTGAATTTAAAAGATTGTGTTATTGTTTTATTCATTATTTCGTATTACAAACACATGCAAAGCAAACGTCAAATCACTCCACTTGTCAAATTCTTCGTGAACAAATTCCAAAATTGCACGAAAAAGGAGTGATTCACTCCCGTAATTTTGGAAAACGACATTATACCATGAAATCACTCCACCTGCTGTCAAATTCTTAGTCAACAGTTTCCAAAGTTGTTAAACGTAAAAGGATTCACTCTAATAATTTTGGAAAACGACATCACAAATCGAATACCTCTTGTGCTTGTGACCAAAAGTAAACTTTTCCCGAGTTTCAAACACTGACCGCTTGGAGGATTTTTCTTGTCAACCTGACATAAGAACCATTTTTTTTCTTGTCATCAATTTAAAAAAAAAGTTTTCTCAGGTGGAAGGAAATACGGAATGATTTTTTTAAATTAGAAAAAAATTCTAATCACAGGTTTATCTTAAAAAATACTAACAAAGATGGCCATTAATAAATTCTTAAATTACACAACAATCCTCGTAGGATTACTTTTCATTCACCACACCTGTGGTTTGTATGAAGACCAGATAAAAAAATTCGATTGGTAAGTTTCCCGGTTTCAGTCTCTTTTTAACTTATATCTAGTAATTTTAATTAAGAACAACCACCAATTCTAATCCATATACATATACAAAAAAATAAAATTCGAATAATATTTCAGGAGAAATCAACACATAGGAAGTATTATTTCAGCTTACCTTGATTTGGGTTCATCGAGTAATCGTTTGCTTGTAACAACATCGGAAAATGTTTTCGCATCACTCTGTCCCAAAACTGGCGATATTCAGTGGCGACAAATTCTCGAAAAATCTCCACGTGGTGATATTCAATTCAGTTATAACTTTAATGAACAATCAATTGGCACAGCCGCGGCCCGACGTAATTCCAACCACGGTTTTGATTTGTTAACTGTTCAAGGTATAGCTCCGGCAATAGTCCGTGGTTGGAATGCTGCAAGTGGCAACATCGAATGGGAATGGTCATTGATGCCAATTAATGCCGATAAAGCCGACGGTGCATTTTGGTTCTATTCCAACACAATGTTGTATCATGTTATTCCAGTTTGGGGTACACACTTAGAAATCACGAGGTACTTTGCCACATCAGGACAGTTGGCTGATGCTTCTACAACCAAAATAATGGCCCCATGGATAAATCAAGAGAAATGCATGTTAGCGGGTTCTTATTACGTATGCCTGGAAGGCAATCAATTGATAAGCTTGAACTTGGCATCAGCTGAAACGAATATTATTAAAAAACAACTCGCAATGGTGCCAAAATCAACACCACGTTCTTTGATAGTACATACAATTTGCCAATTAATTTTAGTATATTATTTATAGCAATTATAAATTTACAGGGAGAGGATGGAGTTTTGGTTATTGATGGAACACTGGTCAGTGTTGATGATTCTGTTAATGTATGCCCACTCTCTAATGGTGGTAGTTATCTTAAAGCTGCTTACAATCAAATTGGAGTTCTTTTGCAAGCGAATCTTGAAAACCATGTAAACACCTTGAAGGACTCTTTTTGAATTAATTTTGTTGATTTATTTGGTATTTATTTTAGGTCCTTACAATCAATGCTTACAACTCAAAGACATGTGAGAATATCAAGGAGTTACGAAATGTTGTTTCTTTCCCTAGTTATTATGGTGAACCAACACTGCAATCATTCGATTGTGTCTCTGGGCGTAATGATGGCAAAGGATGTGCTTTCATTTTGTCTACAACTGATGAGGCTATTCTGTCTGTCCAGCAAAGTATGCAAAATATGAAATCTGTTTTTCTTTTTATATAATTTATTTGCAATTTCCATTTATTAGATAAAATTCGTTGGGCTCGTGAAGAATCATTGGCCAATATTGTAGCAGTAGAATTTATCGATTTACCTTTAGCCGATGAAGAAGGGGCAATTGAGAGTGAAATGAAAAATAAGCCAGGTAAGTTTTTTTTTTTATTGTAGGCCATATTTTTTCATTTAAAACCGGGTGATGTAAAAAAATATATCACAGTAAAAACATAACTGTTAAAAAAGAACCAAGTTATCCATGTTAAAATTATGCTGGCACAAAAAGCACTGAGATATGAAAGTGTACCAAGTTCTAATGTCTATATTATATTTTTCTTTTTTTTAATTTTAGGTTCTTCTGGTTTATTTTTAATTTTTGAAATGCGGATGAATAGAAAACTTATTTTCCACGCTTTTACTCTTGAAAGAGTCGAAAAAAGTTTTTATATTAGAGCCCCCGCACACTACAAACTTTCTATCGGCCGACAGTTTAGTCGGTCTCTTAATCAGAATGAAAATGTATGAGAGTGCGCACACTACAACGATTAAGTATCGGCCGATCAAAAAGTTTGTTTGATCGAAAAAAAAGTTTGTTTTGCTACACAATTGCCTTCAAACTAAAATATTTCCTAGCGACCGACTGTTTAGTTGGCTGCCTGTGCGCACACTAGGAGCCCAACCCGACTAAACTATCGGCCGATAGAAAGTTTGTAGTGTGCGGGGGCTCTTATTCTCATTCCAAAAAAAAAAAAAAACAATAGAGCCTAATTTAATAAAAACCTTTAGACCCATTCGGTCTAAAACACAAGTATAAAAAGTACAAAATAACAAAAACAAAATTAATTGATGTGACATTTAAAAATATAAATTATTTGAAAAATTAGAAACTTTTTTGAACTATTTTCACTTTGTGTTTCTATGTAGTTCAGGCTTTAAGTAGAACATAAAATCTTATTCCCTACTTTTTCCTCTGCGTAAATTGACACATAAGGCTTTATGTAGAACTTAAATCCTTAAGTTTCGTTTCAGCAAATAAAACGTTCAAATGAAGTAGAAATATCCTTTAATCGTAAGTTTTTTAACAGTAAACTTATGAGTAGGTATATCAAATGAATTTGTTGTTGACAATGCTGTAGCAAGCATGTTTCTAAGTGATGTAACTGAAAAATTTACAAAAAAATTATTGCAAAATCTAGTGAAAATTCGTGGTTCAATATATGAAGGGTCAAGGGGAAAAATAGCATAAGTCCATTCCAACTCATTTGGTGAAAAACGCATTTTAAAATTTTGTTTTTTTAAAGTAAGGATCCCATTAGATAGTGCTCAGTAAATACTACAAGACCTCATCATTAGTTTATTTTTGACAAAAAGTGGACATGTGCCGTTTTTCCCCTGGACCCTTCATATATATTTGCATATATAAAAGAAAAAGTTGATAATGCATCACACCAAAAAAAAATATGGCGAAATTCAAAGAAATATGTATTGAAAAAAGAAGATTCCAAGATAACCATTAGGGTGTACCAGAAAATCCTATTTTTCGATTTTTTTTTTCTTATATGTTGTTTCCCTGAGAAAACCAAAGTTATACAATTTTTTTCAGAATTTTTAAGTTATTTTTTAAGTTCGCACGTACCGATTTATTAAAAAATAACTGTTTTATTTTTCATAGATTTTTTAACAAAATACCTAATGTGAACTATATCTATATATATACAACTGAAATCAGTAAAGTAGAAAGATAAGCACTATATTTATTTGGACTTGTTGAATTATTGATTAATTATAGCTTTTTACGGCTTTTAGTCAATACATAAATTTAGCGTTTCGTCCCGGTGGAGCTCACTTGGACTCGTCAGTTTACTTATTGTGAGACACCTTGTCAATACGCAAAATTTATTTATTATTATAGACAAGTGTTTCACTCAATATAAACTCAATTCAGTTTCGTTAACGGGTTCTAAAACAGAAATGAACAACGAAATTTACGACTATTGTTTTGTATATTATCATTTTAAAAATTACGTAAATGTTTTTCAAAAAAAAAAAACAAAAATTACTTGCTTAACAGCGCTCGCTGTTTCGTGCTGGCCCAAAAATATTAGTTAAGATTGTGCTGCAATTGATTGACATTGATCATACACATCTTTCATAATTGATTTATAATGGCTTCTTTCGCCAAACTGCGGTTGGCAAGATTCTTCGCTTTATCTCTGCACTGATGTCTTTGTGAAAAGAATGATTCCAACTATTCTACTCAATTTCAATACAAGTTCTTCTGGTAATGTTAATACCATCCCCATAAGCCAAGAGTTGAAAAGATTTTTTAAAAATTGGTGGTGTTGACGTTTGAGTTGATCACAATTGCTTCAAGAACTATATTAAGGAGGTTGCCTGATAGCGCATCGCCTCATCAAAAAAGTCGACATCATAGGCTACGTTGATGGTGTCAACGGAGCAGCGAGAATTCTCCATGGTCATTTTGTACTTATTTAGCGGATAAGCATGAGAAAGCATATTTTTTTGTGGTTCCCTATAAATTAGTCTTTTGGAACAAAGTAGTTTTCAGTAACTTTCTTAAGTTTTGCTTATAAAAATTGAGTGAAGATTTGAAAACACTGGGTCTTTGTTAAAATACGAAACTGTATGTTCCTATTGAACATTCTTAAACAAATTTGTTATACATTGATACTTCTAAACTGTTAGAATTATTTATTTATTTTTTACTAACTCCCAAAATTTTGAATAAAATAAATAATTCTCTCTTTCTCTTGTTCACCTATTATCTGAAGAGGAAATTGGAATTGAGAGTGAGTAAAATAAAAATTTCAAATATTTCTATCTTTTCTGTTATTGCTTTAGATTAATACATTTTTATTTATTTTTTTTTATATATATAACAGAGCGGAACGATTAAATATAATTCAATTATTAAAAGCTCAAGTTACCTCTAAAATATTAAAATTCACTACTGTTCAAGCTGTGATTTTTATAATAGTCAATAAATTCCGACAAAAATTTTCGCTTGTTGGGTAATGAGCCCCCTTTTCTACCAAGGCGATATAGAAGTCACTTGATCTTTTATTAATTTAATTTAGTTTTTCTATTATAATTTTTTTTTTGTTTGTGTTTGAAAGCTGAACTAAACTTAAGGTAATTTTCGCTTTATTGAAGAGTGTTAGTTTTAATTAAGAACAAAAGTTTTTTTCTTTAACTAAGAAAATGCTCTAATTTCAGGTGACATTGCTGGAGCCTTCATTCGTCGTATAACTGGACAAAGTGCTCTAGTAAAAAGCCTTTTCCTTCATGTCATGGGTTTCGGTGCAACACAAACTGACACTCAAAAGGCTGGTCTTGTTCGGGATTCCTTTGGACTGCATAAAATGCTTGTCGTACTGACCAAAGCAGGAAAACTTTTTGGTATTGATAATATAAGCAGCAAAAAACATTGGATGCAATATTTACCAAAGTTAGAGAATTTCAACAATGAACAAAATATGCGATTAATTATACAACGGACATCAAAACATTTTCCATTGCAACCAATGTGTGCTGTTGTTGCCAAAAATAAGGTAAATTATATTTATAAAATGTTTTTTTATTTCTATTTTTTGTTGTTTTTTTTTTAGGAAACTGGAAACGGAGTGGTATATAGTTTTAATCCCATCACTGGTAAGTCAACAAAGGATGGCTTGACTTTATTAAATTATGAAATCAAACAAATGAGCATGCTTCGGGAAAATGAAAACGATTTCATCAAAGGAATACTGCTTCTTGATAAACATAATGGTGTTCATGTTGTTCCTTCCAATTCAAAAGTTATGGTATGTTATAAAATATACATACACCATTAAGGATTTTTTAAGATATGTTTAATGTTTAATTTAGGCCGATGGAATGTACATATTCACAGCAGAGAAAGCTTCAGCTGAACTTAATGGATTCCTTGTTAAATTAATTGGAGATGTAAGTTTTAAAACTTATAATTTTTTCTTTAACATTATTTTTGTTATCCGATGTTTAATACTTAATTTGGTTCTTACAGCAACTTAAAACACAACCGATTTGGAATGCTAGATTAGGCGGTCACAGTGGAGAACATCAAATAATTGCTGTCGCCTCTAAGAATCCCATTGAACGTGTACACTCACAAGGCAGAGTTTTAAATGATCGATCTGTTATGTACAAGTATATGAATCCAAATTTGGTTGCCGTTGTTACACAGGCAATTGACAGTATACATAAATGTATGAAATACATATATTTTATTACATATTCAACAAATTAGTCAGTAAATGTCTTCCTTTTTTTTCTCTCTTCAAGATATAATGAATGTCCATTTAATTGATGTTGTCTCCGGACAAGTTGTATTCTCAATGACGCACCGCAAAGTACGAGGCCCATTTAATATTGTTCATTCAGAGAATTGGTTGGCCTACAGCTATTACAATGACAAAGTTCGACGAACTGAAATAAGTGAGTTTGATAAGCATTTTAATTTAAAACTTCTTTTTTTTATTTTAAGAATTAAAATATGTACCTACGTAAAATTTAAGTGACCTTTAGTCCAAATGCGTTTCGCGTAGGTACAACTGTTGGGCTCATCGGTTAGATACAGTTGTATTCTTCTAAAACGCAAAATTTTGGTCTTTGAATACCAACACTTATTAGAATTACAGTGTGAAAAAACTGAATTTGAATAAATTCGTGCACCTAAAATTAATAATGCCCGTGATCTGGGCGATCATAATAATATTTCGAAAATAATTGACTTTTAATGCAAAATTTTCCATTACTTCAAATTACAGCTACAATTGAACTTTATGAAAGCAAAACTCAGGCAAACAGTTCCGTTTGGAGTTCTTTGAATGCCCCAACTTTGCCATTGGTCGAAAGGCAATCTTATATCATTCCAACTTCTATTGAAACACTCAAAGAAACCATCACCGAACGTGGAATCACAAATAAACATGTCCTCCGTAAGCTTATTGTTGTTTTAGATTGCAAATATATTTATATATCTTTTATTTTAAGTTGGCACATCCAGTGGTGCTATTGTAGAGATGCCTTGGGTTCTACTAGATCCCCGCAGACCAGTCACAATGCCTAATCAACCACGCGAAGAGGGTTCTATTCCGTATATCCCAGAACTACCACTTCCCACAGAAAATATTGTAAATTACAATCAGACTATCGCAAGAATCAGAAACATATTCACAGCTCCAAGTGGTTTGGAAAGTACGTGTCTCGTTGTGGCAACTGGTTTAGGTATGTAAACGTATATTTAAATGTTTCACATATTTCCTTACTAAAATAATTTTTTTTTTAAGATTTGTTTGTCACCCGAGTTTCACCATCTAAAACTTTTGATTTACTAAAAGAAGATTTTGATTATTTTTTAATCACAATTGTCCTAATTGCTCTGACGACTGGTTCCCTGGTGGTGAAGCATCTATCAGCTCGAAAAATTTTAAAACAAGCATGGAAATAGGCAATATATTATATGTAAATTTGTTTGTGTAGGTTAATTTAAAAAAAATAGTCATTTGCATTTTCGTATTTAAACAGAAATATTTTAACTTAAATAGATGAATTATAAATTTTTGCAGTGCATAAATTATAGTTATTTCAAATAAAAGTATGTATTAGGTATGTACAATTGTACAGCTGTACTTTTAACTGGGTTTACCGTTTGCAAATCACATGAAATAATTTATAGATACACGAAAAAGTACCCCTTGTATGTAATATTGATTGTGTAACACATAAATACTGGTTTTTGGAAACATATAAGCTCTGTTTTTTCTACAAGTAGCTATTCATAAAAATTTCAAAAACAATACTAATTAGTGTAATTTGTTTTTGTTTTGCGAATAAAGTAAAAAATGAGTATTAGAAAAAAACACAGTTATGGACGGTTAAAATCGCTCTCAGAAGTAAGCATTAACATTCGAGGTATCCGTCGGAGTGCAAATTTGTCCTATTTTATACGAATCGGAGAGTTTTTCCCTGTTGGAAGTACATCATGATTCGTATGAAATCGGAGAATTTTCCGCTCCGCCGGATACATCGATCGGGCCGATCGAATTGCATTGATTTGACTTCCGTTCGATGTTACAATTATCATGTCCAAAAACTCGAATGTGTTGTATAATTTACTACCTCAAGTAATCATAATTTCTCCGTTCAGTCTATTAGAAGAGTCGTAGTTAATAAAAGTTCTCGTAGTTTTCTCGTTAGTAGCTTACAAGCTATATAGTTCGTAGAAAGGTTTTTTTTTCGAATAGTTATGCAAAAGTTTTGTAATTATATGTCGAATTAGAAAACAGGCCAAATTTTTATTGTGATTGTGTGTGTTTCGTGTAACAACAATTAAGGACCTTTCATCAATAGGGATGCAGATTGTAGATAAATGTACATGGGCAATTCCATTATCGCGGGTGCAGCATTTAAACTCATTCGAACATACAAACAAATACAATGATATTTTAATTAAACTATAACTTGAAAGAGTACATTTAAACCATTTTAATAGCTATAAAATTTAAATTAAATCGTCACTAGGAAGGGTTCAAAGTGCGATCGCACTGAACGTCATATATGGTATGACGTTAAATCAATACTCTTAAAACATAAAAAATAAATAAGAAAAAGAATACAATGAAAAAAAAAAATAAAAAGAGGAATTTAAATTCGAAGCTATCACGGGTGCAACACGTTTACAAGTTTACAACCGAAAGTAAGCAACGGTAAGGAATACACCAACAACATATTATTTTCTTGTATACAAATAAATACCTAACATGTGTCATTAGTCACCACATGCCTAACCAGTATGTTTAACCTCAAGCTGTCGTATATGGAAATTTTGAACCTGTATTATGTACTAGCCATGATATTTGCAGTTCGTACCGACTCTTTTGCAATAAAGTCTTCCCAAGCGCAAAAAAAGCAAATGTTTTTGTTAAATTTGGCCTCATTTTTGCTTGTTTTTATTAAATACAGTTATTTTACTTGTAATTATTACAAAAAATAACTAATATTGAAATTTAGAAATTATATAGCCTTGTACGCTGCTGAAGCGAAACGAAATTTTCCATACAAAATTTCGTTAACGAAATTAAATTCGTTTTGTTTTTGGTTTTAAACTTATTTTGTGATGTTTTTTCTAGAATTTTTTTATTTATATTTTTATTATTTTTAATTCGGTATAATACATACCCGATGGTAATTTTTTGTTGTTTCGTTTCGCATCAGCAGCGTACTAGGCTTATGCCGAAGATCGTCTCTAGCATAATGGCCCACATATTTTTTATTTAGGCAGATCCAAACTTAAAAAATCACAGGAATTACAACTTGTCCCTATTAAACCAAAAACTTGATTAAAAAAAACGTGAAAATGTGCAATTTTTGTTTTAAACAAGTTAAGCTTGAAGAAAGAATATAAGTAATTACTGCGATTTTTTTAAATTTTGGATTTTGATGCAAGGTCCTCAATTTTTACACGAAGATATTCAATTTCTGAAAAAAAAACAGAGTTCTTTAATCAGTAATTTTGTTTAAGTTCTTATACAAAAATCGAATTTTTGCAGATGTTTATTTTGACGCTTGATCGCCCCACAGTGCACCGCGGTGGCTAGATTTTTCAATCGCTTTTACATTATCACACACTCTTTTTTTTTAATATCATATCATGTAAAACAATCCTGAAATAATTGCTTGATTGATTGATTTTGCAAAGTTTTTTTGTTGAATTTCCCACAAAAAGTTAAAAAGCATTGACCTACTATATATGGACTGCTAGTCGTTTGACTTTTCCATACAAAAATTGAAAAAAAATGATTCCACATCTTTCTAGCTCTACTAGCGGTATAACCTTAGACGGCGAAAAGAGGAAACTTTTGGTGACATCTGTCGTCATTGACTTAATATATATGGACTGCTAGAAGCATATTCAGGTTGGTTCCACTTGTTTCTTCGCGATACTAGCGCCCTAAAAAAAAGCGGAGAATAAGTGCAACATTTTTGACGAAGTGCGAAAGGAACAAATATAGAAAAACAGAGAAAGCACTACCTTTTAACGACAGATGTCATTTACTAAAAGTTTCCTCTTTTCGCCGTCTAAGGTTATACCGCTAGTAGAGCTAGAAAGATGTGGAATCATTTTTTTTTCAATTTTTGTATGGAAAAGTTAAACGACTAGCAGTCCATATATAGTAGGTCAATGTCTGTCGTTAAAAGGTAGTGCTTTCTCTGTTTTTCTATATTTGTTCCTTTCGCACTTCGTCAAAAATGTTGCACTTATTCTCCGTTTTTTTTAGGGCGCTAGTATCGCGAAGAAACAAGTGGAACCAACCTGAATATGCTTCTAGCAGTCCATATATATTAAGTCAATGTTAAAAAGTTTCAATAAATTGGTAATTAAACATTATTCGTGCGTACGGCCCTTAAAATATCAGCATGAACACGAACACGACTAAAAACAAAATGCAAACGTCAAATTAAAAATGACAGTTTATGTTGACGTATGAAATTCCAAAACAAGAAAATTTTGTTGAAATTCGAAACCCTAAACGAACTACATACATCTGAAATAATAAACCATAACATAAATCCATCGAAAATTCAAAGCCTTTTTAAATATTCCCACAAACCCAACAATACTTAAATCATAAAAATCACCCCCGCAACTGATATGGTCGATAGACAACCACATCTGCGGCGTCGAAACGCTTGTATAATTGTCCTCGGTGACATTGGCCGCAGTCCCCGCATGGAATACCATGCCAGTAGTCTCCTCGACGAAGGCTTCAACGTCGACATAATTGGATATGTCGAAACAAAACCCATTGATGCATTACTTTTGTCAGGGCCAAAGTGTAAAATAAACGAACTTACCGCTGTCCCCGATACAAACCTGACACCAAAACTCAAATACATATTCAAAACAATCTGGCAAACGCTAAGTTTGCTTATCGCACTTGTTTCAATTCGGAGGCCTAATTTTCTTCTAGTCCAGAATCCACCTGCCATACCAACATTGGTTGTGTGTTATTTATACTGTACAGTGACACGCACCAAATTAATAATCGACTGGCACAATTATACATACAGCATTCTAGCGTTGACTGCAGGCGAGAAAAGTTTCATTGTTAAACTAGCCAAATGGGTTGAACATCGATTTGGAGCCAAGGCCAATGCACATTTCTGTGTGACAAAAGCAATGCAAGAAGATCTCAAAGTAAATTGGAAAATCAAGTAAGTTTAATTTGAATTAAAGAAACTTTTTTTTTTATAATCGCGCACTAAAGGGATTAACGTACTTTTAATATGGTGAACACAGTACGAGCATAAGGAAAATAGGGAGGAGTTTGATAGGAGATATCGATGAGCATTAGTTTTGAAGTTGTGACTTGTGAGTTTTGAAAAGGGATGGGAAAACAGAGGGAGGTGGAAAAGACTGTTGTTTCTAGAATTAGTGCTTATTTTTGTAAGCAGTGTTTTGCCTAAAGCTTTAGAACGGGTAATACATAGCTGAAAGTCGCAAATTTATAAAGCCAACTTCTTCTGATGTCGTCAGTCAGTAGATATTTAAATATATGCCCATGATTATGAGAGTGGCTAAATCACTTTTTGCATTGTTTAAAGAAAAATGTACATAATAATTTTCTTATAACGATTTAATTGTAGGACATATTTCTTTTTTGAAATCACTTAAGGAGCAATAAAGAACCTAATTTTCTGCAATTTCGCTTTACCCTTTAAATACCTAATAATTATTTTTAGGTCAGATTTGATCGTTTTTTTAGTAGTGAATAAGGGCCATTTCTTTCACTATTGCTCAACTTGAAGCAAACTCTCGAGTTTGCCAACTTGAGAGTTGACTATAATTCGAGAGTTGAAACGCTAGCTGTAATTTCTTTTTATTCACTAATTATTTTCTCAACTCTCCAGTTGAGGATCTAAAGTTGGCATACTTCAAGTTTGAAAAATATCCTTGGGATATTTATGAAATACTAGCTAACCCCACCCGCTTCGCTGAGTGCACTTTTAAAAAAATAGAACCTATTTGAAAATAAATTTAAACCGAAAAAAAACTTGTTTATTGTAATGAACATTAACCAATATTGTAATCTAAGCAGTTATTGGACATTGTTAATGGAATAATGGCACTTGATTCTGAAGGCCGAATTACACTTCAAAGCAATTTTAACTGTAATGTAAATTCAGAAAATGAATTGATTCAAAGTGTATTTCCAAGTATAAAGACAAATTACAAAAATCATGCTTGGCTTAGTAACGTGCAATAATGGCTGGTACAAAAAAAATGTTTCTGAAATCAATGCAACAATTTTTAACGATATAAACACACAATTTTTTTGCCAACAAATCGGTTGACCCTATCACAAATGAAAGCATTGTATTAAATTACCAAACGAAATTTTTGAATTCATTGGATATACCAGGACTGCCGCCACATCATTTAGCGCGGAAAGTAGTAGCGCCCATTATAATGCTTCAGAACATACAGCAACCTAAACTTTGCAATGTACAAGACTTGTCCTGAAGAAGTTAATGGCTAATTGAAGCTACCATTTTTTGTGGAAAATTCAAAGGCGAAGATGTGTTGATTTCTCAAGGTCCAATGATTCTGTCAGTTTTCCCATTTGAATTTAAGCGTCTTCAATTTTCTGTAACATTGGCATTTGCTATAACCATAAATAAGGTCTATCTTTAAAAATATGTGGTATTAATTTAGTGAATCCTGTTTTTTCCCATTGTCAACTACATATATGTTGGCTGTTAGCGAGTAAGAAAACCATATGCTATATTAACATATATCAAAGATGCAAAAACAAAAAATGGTGTGTATCAAAAAGCCTTGCCATATTATTAGGCCCAAGCAAAAAAATAAAATTTTTGGTTTTTGTCTAAATGTCTTGAACTTTTTTTCTGTCCCATTTACCTGCGCTTATGATGTTGATAAGGATTGCCTTAAAAAAAGTCAAAGAATTCATACTTTTTGATACAAAATAACGTACAAAAAGGGATAAGCCCCAAAAGACGTTTCCTATGGAATTCATGCCGGGAGAATTATGAGACCGGTGCAATACTTTAATTTTTATTTCAAGGAATAACGTGACATTCTTAACTTTATGGCAAGGACCCAGTCTTGCATAGATATAGAAGCTTCGAGCCTCGAGCCTATTCTGAAATCGTAGAATCAAAACGTTCCCAAGCTCATTTTTGTGTTGGTCTGGAGCCTTTCCCTGAAATAGCAGAACAGCACTTAAATAGCAGAACAGCCAATAATTCTTTGCCGCCGGGTACAAAGGGGTCAAGTCACAAAATTGCATTTTCGGGTTTTGATGAAATAAGAATAATCTCTTTTTTCTCTTTTATTTGGTTTTAAAAACATACATTTAGAGCAACTCTTTCCTATAAAAATAAGAGGATCAATGCTCAAAAATTCATCGATTTTCATACATTACCTCAACTTCAATCGCATTTTTTTTTGCAAACTATCATTTACGACTTAACCCCTTTGTACCCGGTGGCAGAGAAAGGATCAGAGCTTCTATGTTTATGCAAGTTGCGATCCTTGCCATAAAGTTAAGCGCATGCCACGTTATTCCTCGGTACAAAAAAATAAGTATTGGACCGGTCTGGTAATTATCCGGGCTCGAGGCTCGAAGCTTCTATATCTATGCTAGACTGGGTCCTTGCCCTAAAATTAAGAATATCACGTTATCCTTTTTTGATTAGATTAGAGCAACCAATGCACCAGAAAGCGTTGGATCCCAATGAGTTTCTGCTTCAAGCTAATTCAAACCTTGACAGGCATCACAATATTCAAAATCAGACTATAAACAATAATAATTATTTTGAAAGCCTGTCTTAATAATTTTTTTTACAAATTAAGCTAAGTTAAAATTTTTAAAAAGAGAGAGTGTTTCTTCACTCGTTCATATTGACAGTTGTGTAAAGATGCGAGAAAAGGTATTATTTTTTTTTTATACAAACCATCTACTTATTAATACCATTCAAATAAAAAAAAAATTACCAAAATCGGACCAGCCAAACGCGAGTTTATCGGCCACACACAGTTAACGAACTCATTTTTATATATAAGATAAAACAAAAACTATCATTTATTTAAATTAAAATTCTGTCGTATTGATAGCATATTTGTATTCTATTTTGTGTTAAATGTATTAAATTGTGAAAAAAATATCAAATTATTATGACAAAACTAAAGAAAAGCGCAAATTTTTTCTCGTAAAATTTCTAGTTTCCTCAGCCAACTTCTATTTTTTCCAAGAGTTGAGAAACCTAAAGGTTATCAACTCTCGAATTGAGAATCAAAAGTTGAAAACGTCAACTTGGAGTGAATAAAACCGAATTCGGAAGTTAAAGATAAAATTCCTGAAGCTATGATTAACTTCGAGTGAAAAAAATGGCCCTTAGTCCTTTTTCATAATTAAGGGCATTTATAAGACGCTGGAAATTTTTTGAAAAAGCTATGAAGTGCACAATGTTATCCTTTTTTTTTTAAAGAAAGTCTACGGAGGATGCCGTTTTAAAGATCTGTAAAGAGATTTAAATTAGCTTGAACATTTCTAAGATACCTTCATATATGTGTTTATTGACAAAACTTAGGCTTTTGATACGGTAGGCCAAGTTTTGTTTTTATTTAAACATTGCATATAAACGTGTTGACGAAATTAAATTAGCAAAAAATTGGTTGACCCGTTTTTAAGAAAACTAGAGATAAGTGTAATATTGTCATCTGGTAATTTGTTTTTCAGGCCATTTAGTATTTGTCGCGGAACTTTCAATTGGGAGTAGATTTTTTTCAGCAAATTTTGATGCACTAATTTTTAACAACAAATCAAAAAAATTGCTAAACATCAGTACAATTTGTGCTTGTAAATAGTATTTTGTACAATAGGGCGCTGAATGAAAACAAAAGTAGAGGAACCTAGATAGTTATGAAGGTGGTTAAAAAATCGGTTCCTCGACTATGGAGAGTTTCAAAATCCAAAATAATTTGAAAGAAAAACATTGCAATCTTGAAAAAGAAATAAAAAGGATTTTTGGGGTATTTGCTCACGAATGGCCATTAATATATAAAAATACATTAAGATGATTTTCTAGTCAAAATGAGGATATGGCGCAGGTCAAGGTTTTATTCCTTTACTAACTTCTTCTTCTTCCTTTAATTTGTTAATTTGGCGCCATCATGATCCCGATGTCGAGGGGGATCAGAACTCTCCCACGTTTCTGCTTCACACTAATGATCTGCCAGTGGGGTTCGCCAAGTTGGCCTCAGAAGTCGGCGCCAAGCCTCCCTGTTTTCTAGTGTTCCATTTCTGAGGCCACTGAATGCTGGTGTTTTTGCATTTGCTTGTAACAGAAATTTTTAGGTATAACTTTCTTCTTATTTCATATTGGAACATTGTATGATATTGCTTTTTTGACGGCATTCCCAGGATCTCTCCTTTGAACATGGCAATACTAACTGAGTCGTCATGTTAAGTTTTTTGGGAGATGGTATTTTTAACATGAAGGCTTCCTCGGATCTTAGTATGTGCTTCTTTTTCTATTGAACTTTATAACTTTTGCTGTCATACGAAGCATCTTCATCTCAGCTGCCGGCCGTTAACTTACTCTAATAATTTCTGTACGTTGTACAACATTTTTAACGGTATGTGACTGCTGGACGCACAATTGCAGTGTAGAGCCTTCCTTTCAGCTTCGCTCACAGAAGCTAGCGAAATTGTCCCGCCATTAAATCCACCTTACGCTAACGCGATGATTGATATCGTCATCACAAGTAGCTTCACTATATTTTATATTTTATGTCTGCGAGAAAAATTTGACGAGGAGCGACTGAACGAATTAATGCTGCTGAGCATTTATAAAGATATAAATATTGAGATATAAATATTGATTATATGGAGTCTATACAAAAATGGCAAAAGTGCGGATTTTATTATTATAAAATGTTGCACCTTACGGCAAATGCTTGATACATATCGTCGGCGTAAAGGAAAATTGTTCTAAATCCACTTTTTACCGAAAATGAGTTAATGATGCAGTTTTACTAATTTGAGGGTGCTCTTTCTGAACTTGAAAACCATTTTTGTCAAAAAAATTTCATTCCACAGATAATATAATTTAATGGGTCATAGAACAATAAAAACAGGGAAGTAGCCTTTTGAAAACTAGCCCGAGTATTCTTGATTGTTCTAAGTCCCATCATATTTTGTTCTAAGTCCTTTTTTTATTTAAGGAAAAAACGTACTTGTATAGGAATTTTTCTATGTCCAATTTTGGGTTTTTAGTTTTTAAAATTATTTAAAAACAGTGTGCACCTAGTAATGAGGTAAACTTGTATATTTTATTCAAGAAAAAAAAAACAAACTTTATAAGAAACATAACTTGAATGGTAAACGAACAGAAAATTGTCGCTTTAAACCAATTTGAAACTTACAAATCGTCCCCTGTAAAATTTGCTTTTTGTGACTTAGAACAATTTTACTTTACGGCGACGATATGTATATTTATTTAACAAAAATTATTATTTAAGTCACAAAAATTATGTACGTGTTCAATATAATGTTCCCCGTAAAACATATTATTAATACAAAAAAATGGATGGTATATACCAGCATAGTGTCACAGGTACTACCGAAAAACGAAAATTTTAGATTCACAATCTCAATTATCTGAGATCTCAAAAACTTCTATTGGTTAATTTATTGCTCACCTTTTTTTTCAATTCCCTGTATTGACATATATGTTATTTTATTCTCCAACGAAGCCATGCAGTTGTCCTTTATGACCGTCCACCATCTCAATTCCATCCGATTGAACTGAGTCAAAAACACGAATTGTTTATGAAGTTATCCAAAGATTACCCGCAGTTTCTACCAAAAAATTGTTTAGATTTCAAAGAGAGTGGAGTCATAGAATCCACTGCACTCACTCAAAAACTCATTAATGGAAATGTTCTTTACAAAAATAATCGCACGGCAATCATTATATCGAGTACCAGTTGGACACCAGATGAAGATTTTGGAATATTACTCAAGGCATTGGAAGGCAATTGATTAATTTGAGAATCTATAATTATTTTAACTAATAGAAACATTTAATAGAATACGAAACAACAGCCTCAGAAAATAGCAGTTTATATCCTGAGCTGTTGTGTATCATTACTGGTAAGGGCCCTCAAAAGCAGCAATATGTAGACAAAGTAAACGACTTAAAATGGAAAAAAGTTTCTATTATAACACCATGGCTGGAAACTGAAGACTATCCCACAGCTGTTGCGTCAGCGGATTTGGGAGTGTGTTTGCATTGGAGCTCATCAGGCTTAGATTTGCCAATGAAAGTTGTCGATATGTTTGGATGCGGTTTGCCAGTTTGTGCGATAAATTTTAAATGGTAAGATATGAAAACATTTAACCATCTAATCTATTCTTCACATTTGTTTTTTTTTTTAGTTTGAAGGAATTAGTTATCCATGGTCAGAATGGATTTGTTTTTGATAATCATCGTGAACTGGCGGATCAATTGAAGTTTTGGTTCGAAAATTTCCCAAGCAATCCCAGCTTATTGGAATCCAAGGAAACTTTCAGGAGAAATTTACAAGAATTCCAATCCCTACGATGGCGTGAAAACTGGAGGCTAAATGCTCTGCCCATATTCAACTCATTTATATGAGTTGGATTTTTTATTATGCTTATGTAGGTATTATTGTTTTTATTAGCAATATATTTACATAAAAAATGAAAACACTTTATGACTGGATATAAATCTATACACATGGGTATAACAAGAATGAAAAAAAAAAGAAAGTAAAATGCAAATAAATATATATTTTATACCTAAGTTATCAAAAAAAAAAACGGTTTATTATTTATTATTGTCGTAATAAAATCCACAGTGGCACTCTTCTCCAGCAATAAAGCTATTGGGATTAAATGTCTATACACAACGGTTTAGTCCTGAAGCCATTTCCCAATAGACCAATATCTCTTATGCTCCCATTTGGATCGATCCAAAATCACTATAACTATACCAACCCATAATTGGTTTTTGGCAATAACTTTGAGGTCACCATTCCGCTTAGATCTACCTGGGGCAGTGACGAATTTATGAGAGATGATTCAATTAATTTCTATATAAATGGTTCAAAAACTAAACACGTGGGTGGCGAAGCTTACTCAGAAAGACCAAACTTAATTGTCTTCATCTACTCCCTTATTCCTGTTATATCTTCATCGGATACTCGCATATCCTCTGACAACCACCCTTTTATTGTTAGTTTCTGTTTAAAAAAAAAATCGGTTAATGTTCGCGACTTTCGATAATCTCTCATGGAGATGTCGGAACTTTAAAAAATTCACCTTTTTTGAGTGCCGGGACACAGACACATTCTTAATTTTGGTCTGCAGCAGGGAAACCTGAGGGGCCCGGACCTTAGTTTATCTGCGAAATAAAAAATATTTATTTCAGTATTTAAATCAACTCTTCACAAATTTAGGAAGCGTATGAGTATGATGAAATGGAAAAATTCTATAGGAATTTCATAAAAAAGCTTTTTAACTTGCCCCAAAATACACCTAGTTACGCTATATACCTAGAAACCGGATAAAAATAGCAGTGCTCCCCAAATAAAACAAAAAGGCTAATATTATCAACGTTATAATATATTTCACAAAACTTTAAATAACAAATTAAAGTATTTTATTAATATTACCAGAAAAAATTAAGATTGATTTTTTACCGTTGCTTTTGTCACAGATACATCAATTTTTAAAATGCGTGGTTGTTCACAAAAATAGCAGTGCATAACATTGTACTGCCTCTATAAGGCAAAAAGTAAGAAAAACTATTGAAAGTTGTATGAAAGTGTATTAATTATTTAAGATTACCATTAATACTTTGTGGATCAACCGTTATTTTAATGACTGGAATGCATTTTCGAGACATAGAGTTCTTTTAATTTTGACAGCTCTCGACCGCTATTGAAATCCACGAATCTTGCACTATCTCCCACAATTCTTTCGAATGCTTCGGTTTCACTTCATGGACCTCATTTTAAACATTCCCTCACAAGTTTTAAAATTGGTTAGGGTCGGGGGATTGTGCGGGCAAATCCATAGCGCACACCTTTTTCTCCTGAAACCATCATTTTGCCCCTTTCTAAGTATTCTTTGGGCCATAATTTTGTCGGTATGCCCAAATCAAAGACATTTCCTCTTTAACATAGGGTAACATAACCTCCTCGAGAATTTTTACGTACTCCATTATACCCCTGATGGGCCTTGATGGGATAAATAGGGATAAATAGGCTAAACCCCGTTTTCACGGAGTATCGTGGATCGTTTGATACATTTTTTGGTCTTCTCACATACTTCTCTTGGGATCTAAGGGTCGCGACCGGTCGTCGGGAAACATACAAAATTTAATTTTTAGTTTTTTTGCATTTATTTGCACATTTGTTTAAATATTTCATTACGTTTCTCTTCAATGCCGTTTTTGCGTTTCAAAATTGCAACGATTTCTTGGTTGAAATTCTTTTGTTCTGTTGAAATATCTTCCATGGTTTTCTGCAACTTTTCAGGAGCAGTTAATGGCTTCTTTCTTTTGGGGAGGATTGAAGATGTTCCGTCCGAATCTTTAGTTCATAAAAAAGAAAGATAATTATTAAAAATTCTATTGAAAAATTTAAATGTATAGTTTTACAACCTGAAGGGTAGGTGCAACGTCTCTCTTTCTCATCTGTTGCTGAAACATTCCCCAAGGATTCCCGCGATGTACCCAATACCTCAGTGCTTTCCAGGACATATTCCGGGTGCAGACCCTTATCATTTCCTAGCAATCTATCCAACTCGCTGTAAATCGTTAAACATAAAC
This sequence comes from Episyrphus balteatus, assembly GCF_945859705.1. Taxonomy (NCBI): domain Eukaryota; kingdom Metazoa; phylum Arthropoda; class Insecta; order Diptera; family Syrphidae; genus Episyrphus; species Episyrphus balteatus. The sequence goes on along the minus strand of NC_079136.1, from coordinate 101,209,924 downwards.
AAAAAGTTATTATTTATAAATCATTTTATATCAAAGTCTAAAAATCTATATGAGGTTTGTTTCAAAATGCCAACAAACTAAAACAAACCAAGTTTGGTGTTCCAATCGCACATGAGCATCTCACCATGTGAGATTTTGTTCTTAAATTGAAAATTAGGATTAGATTTTAACCCTTGATTTGTTGAAACAAACCTTTGGTCTCATTTTATAAAAAAAAAATAAACACATAAATATTTAATATAAAAAAAAGTTTATTACCTTTCGAAGGGACAGGTTTGCCTATTTCGCCCGGTTTTTTTTGTTGTGCAGCTTCGTTTGTTTGTACCGCCTTTCCAAGCTCCGAAATGTACCTTGAACTTGAACAACAGAAAAGCTATACCCTTGTGCAAGCCGTTTTTGAATCAGGTTCCTCATTTTGGATTTATTTTTTAGAGCAAATGTTTTCCCAATTTTTGGTCGTAGTTCCTCCAAATATGCCAGCAACAATTTTGTTGGCGCCTCTAGCCAAAGGTCTTTCCCATAAATTTCAGGAATAACGTCCTCTGGCAATGTTTGTTGGGTTTCTTCTATATCCTCGATTGGAGTAAAGTCGTCCACGCCGTTTTCCATCACCACGGCGCTGGTTTTAACTGGCCAGGCGTCGGACTCTACCATCTAAGACACAAATACACAATTAAAAATTTTGCTAACCAGGCTGTCGGCTTAGCCAAGCCATAGCTTTTAAATTTATATTTTGCAAATTGTAATGTGTAAATAAAATTAATAATTTACTTACTTACTCAATCTATCGCTTGCAAAGAGTGTGTTTCTAAACTAAACACCTTCAGGATTAGTTCTAGATTCAAAACAGTTTTGCCAAAGCTCTAGGCACATTTATTTCCAAGCAACATCGCATCAACCTACAATGTCTATAGTCAATTGTTTATCTTGCTTGAAGGTTGAAAAGGCAAAGTTGTTTCTATATCAATCATTAATTTATAATAAATTATATACATATTTATTTATCTTATCAGTACAGTCTTTTATTTATTAAAATCTAAAAAAACAATTGAAATACAAGAGTTATATACATACAAATTAAGTTAAATTATGGAAAATAAAGGGATTTTGTTTAATTTCGAGTATAGCGCTTTCACTGATTTTGGATAACTTAATAATTAAAATATTTTTTCCCTGCAGAGCGGACATGTTTGAAGTTTCCTTTGATACAAATCGAACATGCATTTAGTGTGAAGTTCGTGTCCACATTTAAGATTCTGTGAACTTCCCGACTCAATTGATTCCTGGCAAACTGGGCATATTTGGCTACTAAAAGATAGTTGCAAATTTTTGATCATACAATTTTAATTTTTTTTTTCTTACTTATAACGAATCGGGGAACGTCGACGGGGACGACCACGGGAATGGTTTGATGATCCACCAATCTGCTGTGGTACGTCTTGGTTAAACAAGTTTGCTAAAAATAATCCTAATGCAACACCACCAATAAGAGGCAGACTTAACCCAAGTAAATAAGCAGGGAATCCCATTTTGATTAAAACTTTTTGTTTAAAAATTTATAAATTACAACGAAACAGTACTAATTTAAAAAAAAATAGGAAAATAATTATGATCTACAACCACACAATTTGCAACTCCAGTCTCCAGCTGTCCATAGGGATGCAAACGATACATCGATGTTTTCAAAACATCGATGTTTTTGTTAAAAACATCGATGTATACATCGATGTTTCTTAAGCCGATACATCGACGTTAAATCTGGAAAACATCGACATCGTTCATTTTGTTACTCGTTTTTCATTTTTTGCATAATAACAGAACTTAAACTTTCAAACTCAATCCTTTTTGTCTAGTGTTCAAAGCTTCAAAGTTTTTTTTAATGTTTACATTCAAAAGACTGTTTCTGTGTGTTCAGAAGTCAGAACGCGACCATCAGAGGCGTACATTGAGTTGCCGGGGCCCCGGGACAATATTAATTTTAAGGGGCCATTTCGATAAAGACATTTTTTTAAAAAGGATATTTATACGCCTTTCTCTTTTTTTGGGGGTCCCAGAAGTATTAATTTTTTGGTCGCTTAGATTATTTTAGTAGCAGTTTTTGAGGTCCCTGAGGTAATATTTTTTCTACTTTATTTATAATAACAGTTTCCTTCTCTGCATTGTCTCCAGTCAGTGCCCTAGCGTCAGTTGGGGCCCGGGGCACCGCCCCGCTTGGCCCAATGGTGTGTACGCCTCTGGCGACCATTACTAACATGCTTGTGAGTTCTGTTCAGAGCTCTGAACGTTAAAAAAAATGATTCCGTTTGATTAGAATTAATGGTATTTATATATAAATAAAAACGAAAATCGTATTAAGAAAATATGTTTCATTTTGTTGATAAATTTGTCTAAAAATTGAATTCAAATTAGGTTTTTGGGTTTTAAACAGATAAGACATAAGTATTTTGTTCTTTAGATACAGTAGATCGTATTTATGTCCAACAAAAATAAATCGGGAAAACATCGATGTATCGAAGATAGAACCGATGTTTTTTTTAACATCGATGTTGAAAATAAAACATCGATGTATTCAAACATCGATGTTTTTTTTTAACGATGTTGCATCCCTAGCTGTCCAGCAAAAGCAAAACGGGGATTCACCGTTTGACGTTTACGTTTACTAAAAACATATATGAGTACAAAATAGGTGTGTTTTTTATTACAACTTTACAACCGGTCTTAACTGGACAAAAAAAACGCAGTCTGGGCTAAGCAATTTACATGTTAAATACAACAACACCTAGCCCAAGGGGCTTAAGTTGTTGTTTAGCCCGGAGATTTCTCTGGGCTTAACTTTTTGAACAGTTTTAAATCTGTGCTACCAAACTAATTTTTTATTAATTGTTTAGAATTTGTTTACAAACGTGAAAACTGACGTTTGGAAGGACAAAATGTATTTAACTAGTTTTGCTAGAATACATTTTTATATCTGTTTGTAAAACATACATGAAAAATACAAGAAAATGACGAAAGCGAAAAATATGATAACTCTAAATTTTTGTTGTGTCTGCTGTTTTCGGAACATTCAATATACAGTGCTGCCAAGATTTCAGGTTAAGCCCCGAGGCGTTTTTTTTTGTCCAGTTAAGACCGGTGGTAATAAAAAACACACCTAATAAATACAAGGTTAGTGCCTGGCTACACAGTGATTTTTCAATCGATTGAAAAATCACATGCGGTGGCTACAAACTGTTGTGCCCAATCACGTTCCACTTTTACATTTTCTAGGAACAAACGTCAAAAAGAGGAACAATTTAGCAATGGAACTGTACTACCCTCAGAAAATTCAATTCCCTTTCGTGAGCATCTTCCCCCTTCACTCCTCATCCCTCTTGCCTACAAACTCACTGCTTAGGCGATTGAAAAATCACCGTGTAGCCAGGCACTTAAGCCTTAACTACATTGGCTCAAAAAGTGAAAAAGTACAAAAGTGAAAATTTTCAAACGCATTTTAGTATAAGGGGTATTCACGATCCGATGCAACTGGTCTTGTATCATTGCAAAAGTGCAAAAGTGTAAAATCTTGCAACACTACAACAACAAAATATATGGATTGAAATTTTACAATGGTGTAAAATTTTTTTGACAGATGGCAGCTCGCCGTCGCGTGTCGCCCATGATGAACAGTTTATCTTTTTTATTCTTATTCTTTTTTATTTTGTTTCTTTCGATGCAATTTGTGAAAATAAATTAACCCGAACACAACAAAGAATGAAATTATAAAAAAATTGAAAAAAAAAGAAGAAGCATCGGTGGAAAGACAACTCCGTAAAAAAAAAAGAATGAAGCTGATATAATTCATATCATGGATTCCATTCAATATTTACTATAGATAAGAAGAGGTACGTTCCCCAACTAACATTTCAGCTTCGGTTAAGGTATTACAAAAGCTACATTTCAGCTTCTTTTAAACTTTAGTAAGGTTGTTGGGCATGGAAAAAGGAGAACGTTATACAAGTTTGACCCTCTATAGGGATTTTAAACGAAGCTTTACCGAAGCTCTACCGAAGCTTTGAGATTTGACAGATAGCTTCGGAAGAGCTTGTATAGTTGGGTCACGATCTATTGTAAAAAAATAAAATTTTACACTTTTACTAGACCTGTTGCACCAGATCGTGAATACCCCTATAGTTTTTCGGGCTGGAAAATTAAAACAAATGATGCAGAAAGCTTATTTTTTGGTCTAAAAAGCAATTTGTATACACTTTTTCACAAAACAATTGCGCTAGCCAGAAAAAAAATATTTTCACTTTTGTACTTTTTCAAAAAGTGGTGTATGTAGTTAAGCCTTTACAATTTATTTCGTTTACATGATCGGATTCGAAAATCGGATTCAGTCCGAACTGAAAAGTCACCTACACGAAGACACAAAAGTGCCTGGCTACACGGTGATTTTTCAATCGCCTAAGCAGTGAGTTTGTTGGCAAGAGGGATGAGGAGTGAAGGGGGAAGATGCTCACGAAGGGAATTGAATTTTCTGAGGGTAGTACAGTTCCATTGCTAAATTGTTCCTCTTTTTGACGTTTGTTCCTAGAAAATGTAAAAGTGAAACGTGATTGGGCACAAACAGTGTGTAGCCACCGCATGTGATTTTTCAATCGATTGAAAAATCACTGTGTAGCCAAGCACAAAAGAAACAGAAATTAGGTGTTTTTTATTACAACCGGTCTAAACTGGACAAAAAACGCAGTCGGGGCTAAGTAATTTACATGTTAAATGCAACAGCCCGTTGGGCTACTGCCCTGCTTCTTTGGGTGGCTTTGGTGGCAAAGTACTACTAGTAGTTTACTAGCGATTTTCAATGGAACGCCCTTTCAACGAATTCAATACAACAACACCTTAGCCCCTTGGGCTTAGTTGCTTAGCCCGGAGATTTCTCTGGGCTTAACTTTTTGAAGAGTTTTAAATCTGTGCTACCAAACTAATTTTTTCATAAATTGTTTAGAATTTGTTTAAAAACGTGAAATCTCACGTTTGGAAGGACAAAATGTATTAAAATAGTTTTGCTAGCATACATTTTTGTATGTCTTTGTAAAACATACATGAAAAATACAAGAAAATGACGAAAGCGAAAAATATGACAACTCTAAATTTTTGTTGTGTCTGCTGTTTTCGGAACATTCGATATACAGTGCTGCCAAGATTTCAGGTTAAGCCCCGAGGCGTTTTTTTTTTGTCCAGTTAAGACCGGTGGTAATAAAAAACACACCTATTGTTGTTGTAAACAAATTTGTCTTGGAAATTGTTGTTGCTTTTGACTTTGCCAAATGCCAAACGTCAAAACCTTACTACCCCATTTTGTAAGATGGCTTTTTATACCATGGTTTAGCAGCAACACACGGAACAATTCTTCAAGCAAAAGAATTATTAAAAAAATAAGGAATTCTCCGTGTAATGTTAGGTGTGTTTTTTATTACCACCGGTCTTAACTGGACAAAAAAAACATAGTCTGGGCTAAGCAATTTACATGTTAAATACAACAACACTTTAGCCCCTTGGGCTTAGTTGTTTAGCCCAGAAAATTCTCTGGGCTTAACTTTTTCAACAGATTTAAATCTGTGCTACCAAACCAACTAGTTCGTAAATTGTTTAGAATTTGTTTAAAAACATCAAAACTAATGTTTGGAATGATAATTATTATTTTAAATATTTATTTAATAGTTAGTTAAACTTTTTTTTCAAAAACACACAAGAAAATCTAAAAGCGAAAAATATAACAAATTTATAATTTTTTTGTGTCAGCTGATTCGGAGCATTTAATATGCAGTGCTGCCAATTTTTCTCGCTAAGCCCTGAGGCGTTTTTTTTGTCCAGTTAAGCCCGGTGGTAATAAAAAACACACCTGTTAATTAAATAGTTATTAACTAAAAAGGACAGATCATATATGTATAATAAACAATAAGAAGAAAGAAACAGAAATAAACAAATTCTAAAATCAACATAAATAATAATAAACAAAACATTTTCACACACAAGTACTTTTTATTAGTTTTCTTTTCTTCAAATGAAAAAGAAAAAATATCTGTAAAAACGTTCCGGGCATTCAGGGTTATATTTCCTATTTTTCTCTCCCAGCCTTCTTGTGATCAGGTTTAAAATACCATAAAACAAATAGTTAACAAAAAACTTACGCTTTGGTGCTGATATATTCGGCTTCCATATTTTTTGCTACCCATAAAAAAAAAACAAATGTCAAACAAAAGGCGTGTTCATCAAAAGTTTTCTTTAAAAGCGACATCTAGTTATCATTTTTCTTAACTTCGTCTTTGAATGTGTTGGTGTTTTCAAAAAGTGAAAGTTAAAACCTTTTTAGCTTTTACTTTTGTTTTTCTGAGATAAAAGATAGAATTTCGCAGTGTATTGGTACAGGACAAAACATTTTTCCACTTTTGTACTTTTTGAAGTTGAATGTAGTTAAGCCTTTAAGAAGACAAAAGGTGTGTTTTTTATTACCACCGGTCTTAACTGGACAAAAAAAACGCCTCGGGGCTTAACCTGAAATCTTGGCAGCACTGTATATTGAATGTTCCGAAAACAGCAGACACAACAAAAATTTAGAGTTGTCATATTTTTCGCTTTCGTCATTTTCTTGTATTTTTCATGTATGTTTTACAAAGAGATACAAAAATGTATGCTAGCAAAACTATTTTAATACATTTTGTCCTTCCAAACGTGAGTTTTCACGTTTTTAAACAAATTCTAAACAATTTATGAAAAATTTGTTTGGTAGCACAGATTTAAAACTCTTCAAAAAGTTAAGCCCAGAGAAATCTCCAGGCTAAATAACTAAGCCCAAGGGGCTAAGGTGTTGTTGTATTTAACATGTAAATTGCTTAGCCCAGACTGCGTTTTTTTTGTCTAGTTAAGACCGGTTGTAATAAAAAACACACCTAAAGTAGACTTTGCGTTTCTCTGTAAAAACAGACCTTGCGTTTTCGTGTAAAAGCAGCAGTAGAAATCTAGTAAAACAACTTCCACACTGAAAGGTTAAATTTGGCATCACTTTAGTTATTTGATTGCTCTACTACAATCCTCTTTGCTGACAAAACAAAACATATTCAGCTAGAGTGGCGGAATTCATTTGAAAATTAAATTCCAACGCTAACAGAAACAATACAGAAATTAAAGCGTCATTGCACCAAATATTTTATTTGTTTTCTTAATTGTTTAATTCTTTAAAAAAATATAATCCAAGCATTCAAATAAAATTAAAATTAATCATAAAAATGAACTCTTACCAAACTATAAAAATCTGATTTTGAATTAAAAAAAAAAAAAACAGAAAAATTTCATAAAAATGTCTTTAGAAGGCGCAAAATTAATTTGCCTCAGTGCCGATGATAATGGCAAATTTGAAACCATTCCTGCCAAAGGAAAAACATTTAAATTTGGCTACTATATTGACTGTGATGTTGTGCTTGAACATCCCAACGCTATGGGACTGCAGTGTATCATTAATTGTGACGCCTTTGGAAGGGTAATATCTGATTTATATTATTCCAAGAGATTTTATTCAAATTTGTATTTCATTTCAAGGTCACAATTGAAAATCGATGCAGTGATCAACCCATTACATTAGACGGAAAAACATTGGTTAAAATGCGTCCACTACTTCACAACACAGAAATTTGTATTTTTGATAAAAAATATCTTTGGCAATTCGATGGGAATCCACAACCAAAAGGATTTTACATGGAAGATATCAATGATTTTACTACGCCCGCTAAACAAATGACAAAACCTCAACAACCACCAAATTCAGAACCAGCTCGAAAGGTAAGTTTTGTGCAAAAAAAAAAATACTTTTATTCAAAGTTTGTTTTTTTTTTTTGTAGTGGCGCAGACCAATGCATACTCGATTAACAATTCACAGGTAAGAAACATTTCTTTAAAATATGATCTTTCGATAATATGTCAACTGTAGTTCGATTCAAGTCGAACGATTTGCCTGCCCGGAATGCAGGCAAAATAAGGATAACTGAAAATTTAAAACGCTAAGGGCCACTTGCTGAAACGAAACTTAAATAATTTAAGTAGAACATAAACTCTTATTCCCTTCTTTTTCCTCCGCGTAAACTGTCACATAAAGTTTTTTAGCTGGGTGACCGAGCTCTGCTCAGTATCTTTAAATGTTATAACTAATACAGTTTGTGATTCTGATAATTTATCATCACATTGGAAAAGCCTTTTGATAAAGTCTTTTAATAACTTAAAGGCCCAATTTATTCACACTCCATAAATTTGGAGTCGCCTTTTAAAAAGGGAAATTTTAAAATTTGTACGCGATTTGACAGATTCCTAGTTTTTAATGGGGACTCAAGATATAAGCTACCATCATTTTCATTCATTAGAGACATCATTTTTGAGTACATAAATCAAATACTTTTAAGAAATATAATGTGTGATCTTCTTTCTTGATTTAAAAAAAAGAACAAATGAAGGGGCAATCCCTGTGGTATTTGTACTTATTATTTTTTGTTTTCAAAATGTATTTATCTGAAGAAACAATTTTTAACTTTTTTTTACCTAACCCCTTGTAGCCCCCATGTGACATATCGTCGGTGAAACCAGAAAAGTGTGTAACTTAAATTGGGAATCCTCTTAAAGTTCATAGTTTTTATTTTATTAGCAAATTAGAAAATGAAAACTCATACAAATGCCTTCAAAACGATTTTGTTTATTTGCTCTCCTATAAAATTTGCTTAAATGGAGTTACACACTTTTCTGGTTTCACCGACGATATCTGTTTGTGCCTGGCTACACGGTGATTTTTCAATCGCCTAAGCAGTGAGTTTGTAGGCAAGAGGTATGAGGAGTGAAGGGGGAAGATGCTCACGAAGGGAACTGAATTTTCTGAGGGTAGTACAGTTCCATTGCTAAATTTTTCCTCTTTTTGACGTTTGTTCCTAGAAAATGTAAAAGTGGAACGTGATTGGGCACAACAGTGTGTAGCCACCGCATGTGATTTTTAAATCGATTGAAAAATCACTGTGTAGCCAGGCACTTACAAACCAACAAAGATCCCACAAAAGTTGTAAAAACTATAATTTTCTTCCTTTGAAGCTTATAAATAACATATTTTCTAGATATCTCGGGTTACAAAGGGTTAATTTAGGTTCATAGGTTTGAAAAAATTTTCACATTTGATTATTTATAAATAATTAACATTGTACGGCTAAAACTCGAAACATCAACTTTAAAGGGCTGCAGAGCTATTTTGTTTAATTTTTACTTTAAAAAAAATCGATTTAATACTTCACACACATAAAGAAAATGCGAATAAAAACAAGTTCTATCCAATTATTTTTTCAACGTTTCGTAAGTGCTTCCTTTATCAAGGGTATTTATTCAATTTAACTACTCAAAACATAATACATAATTTGCTTCCCTTCTGCTCCTATTGCATAAATCCCGGAGACGGCAAAATTCAAATATGACACTTATATCACTGCTGGGTATCAGGTACTTTCGCATTTTCTTTATGTGGACCAAAACAGCCTAACAACAGTGGAATATTTACACTAAAAAATTGGTCAAATTTAACAATATTGTTCTAAAATTGTTTACTCGCCTAGAAGAACAAACCCTGTAAATTTAATCGAAATCGTTAGAGCCGTTTCCGAGATTCTAATTTTATATATATTTATTAGATAGATGGATAGATGCAGAACTTAAATTCTTAAGTTTCGTTTGAGCAAATCGCTTATTTAAACGCTCCATAACTTTGATTCGCCACAATTTTCTAGCGATCCGCAAGTCATAAAAGGGACCTAAACAAAACAGAAGCGTATAATATAGGTTTACTTCTTGGGGGGAATTTGCCGAACAAAATTTAAGTACATGGTTAAAATTAGATTTTAAAATTAGGTACATATTTACTGAAAAAATAAAATGGGTTAGTAATAGGTATATCGCTGGCTGAAAATTATAGGGTTGTATGTCATGTCACCTTTGTTTTGAGAAAATCGATTTCAAAGTTTGTTGGCTGGTTTTTGGATAAAATTGTTACATAATAGTAAAGTATTAATGCAATCTTATTAAGAACCCAAAAAAAGTCATCAAACCATGTTCAACATAGAACCTTATTTTTCGAAAGAGCTAATATAAAATTAATGGATTTTATATGAAAAAAAGTGCCTTTTATGCTAAATGGGCTTTGATTTTATTTCACCTTAGGTTTTAAGTTTCACAGTTAAAAGATTTATCAAATATCCTAACAAAAATACCTCAAATCACGTATTTCATTAAAAGGAAATAATTATTCATGTTTAAAAAAAAATCTGTATCAAAATAAGCATATTTCTGATGCATGATTTTTTGCAAAGAAGACTTAAAATAAGCGGACAAATATTTTTAATTTCCTGCTCCTTCATAAAGCATCTAAGGTGCCAAATGTATATTCAAACAAAATTTAAATAAAAGAATCCTTTTAAATTAAGGTCTGATAATCGTCTAACTGACGATTGAAAAATCAGGGCTAAGAAGAAAATTCTTATTGAAATGATATGAAGCTCAGTTTGATTTTAAGAGAGCTTAAACGGATTTCATTTATTTTTATTAGAAATTTTATTATTTAAAGAAGATGAGATTTAAGAAGAGTATCATCTTTATTCTTGTTACTTTAAGATGGAAAACGAAGAGCTCACTTGCGTGAGTAGAGAAAAATCTTGAATTCAGTAAAAAAGTTTCTCAATTTGCCTGATTTAAGGTAACCATCAACTAAAAATTAGTTCAAAGCAATTTTTTTTTAATATTTTGGTATTATTTTTATTCTAATTGAGTTAAAAAGAATTTAGTGTTTGCTTAAGTTTTAGTATAACGAACTAAGGAAATTCCAATCTCGATTATGAAAATTAAGTTTTCAAAAAATCACTTCGAATTCTTGACATGAAAGAGAACATTTCTCTTAAAGATTTAATCTCATCCTTAAATAGAAATTCAATTCAAATGCAGGGATGTCTCGGTAACTCAAATGAATTTTTAAATTAATGAGCACATAACAAGATAAGAAAAAGTTGCGTAGAAAAAGCCTTGTAGTTATATACTATCAAAACCATAAAAAAAATCTTTAATTTTTACTTAAATTAATAAAGTTTTCCATAAGGTTTCAAGACTCTTAGTGTATAAGAAATTTTTCTCCAAATCTAGATATGCAGGAAAATTGAACATTATGAGATGTTATGTGGTAGGAATTGAAAGCTATTTACCAATTAGCAATTGATGAAATTGCAAGGAAAACCTATCAGTATTTTTACTTCACCTGAACATCGACCGAGCCAATAGTTATAGAAGACTCATCATCCTGCACTTACCATATCTTTTATTCAAAATCTCAACAAAAATTATAAACAAGATTACGACAATATTTATAAATTGAATTAAAAAAAAAAAAATCTAGTGAAAATCTAGTGTTTATCGGTCCGTTTTTAAAGTTTGACAATGTTACGACGACAATCCTCTTGTTATAACTCAGCTTTTTTCCGACCTTTTTCAAAGTGCATACATCTGTGATTTTTCAAACTGTGATATTCCTAGCTGTGATAATTTTAACAAAAATAATCAATTATTTGGTCATTTGAATTCATATTCTCACTTGACTGATATAAATTTTAATATTCCTACTGACGACATCATAAAATTTATACCTCAATTGGCCTAGATAGGATACCAGCAGCTGTTTTGAACAGAATTGTATTAAGTCCATACCACTTGCTGTTTTTCGTGTATGTTTCCCAGGAAAACATCTTTTATAATCCCGTTACATAAAAAAAGAAAAAAGAAGATGAAATAGAAAACCATCAACCCATTGCTAAGTTGTATGCTATTCCAAAGCTCTTCGAAGCTATTGTTTGCAAATCACTGTTTTTATATAAGACCTTTAATTGTAGAAAATCAACATGGATTTACCAAGGGTCTGTTCAACATATTAATAGAATATGTAGTAAGGCCAATTCCATATTAGGCTGGATGAAAAGGGAATCAAGCCAGTTTCCTGATCCCTACGTTGTCAGGCAATTGTTTAACTCCTTTGTCAAACCGATCACAGAGTATGCCAGCCAAGTACAGCTGCTATAAAATAAGAATCTAACAGATTCAAAAAATATTCTTAAAATTTGCTCTCCGAGGTTTGAGATGGCAAGGTTCTTTAAACCTTCCTTCCTATAACAGTAGGCTACAACTAATTGATTTACCTAGTCTTAATGGCAGGCGTTCATATTTATGCTTTGCTTTCATTGTTAAACTTATAAATGGTGACATTGATGCTTTGAATCTTTTGTCTCGGGTTAAATTTTAGAAGTTTTTCTGAATCTTTATGTATAACGCACTATCGTTGTAAGTACGAACTGAATTCTCCATTGAATACTATATAACACAAACCATAACTTAATTACTAAAAATTTTAATTTTACAAATACTGGCTTTAAAAATATCTTTTTTAATTTCCACAAGATGCTCATGCTGGTCTTGAGCATTACACTTGTGACATAAAAACTAAGTATGTATACTTTTCTCCAGATAAATATAGACAAATTTGAAGAAAAGCAAATACAAATCTAGATCCGAAAAAAGACCGGTACTGTCAAACACGACAGAACTGATATGGACATGGTATGAGTAACTTAGTCTTCATAGAGTTACTAAATTAATACAAATTACAAATACAAAAACAAAAACTAAAATTAAAGACAAATAAATATTTCAAAAATCAAACATAATCGGAGATGAAAATTACCCTATTATTATGCTTTTCTATAGATATTTCTACCTAAAACTTTTGGAGACTAGGTTAACACATAAATGTTTATGAAGAATTTAAACGGGTCTAAGAGGAATCAGTGTTATACCATTATAAAAAAATAATTTAATTTCAAAATCAATTTTTTAAATTTATTTTTAGTTTCGCTTATTGCATCAAAGCCGGTGAGAGTCCACAAGATGTTGAAGCAACAACTGATGAAAATAAACCCTTAAACACCCACGAACGGTTAATAGATGCTGATATAGTACCAAATAAAAGACTATCATCATCACCATCATCCCCACCATCAGATAATACTCCAGATTTTATTGATTTAAATACACCAAAAATAAATCAAAAACCTTCCAGTCAGAAAGATAAAACACTAAACTTTTGCAGACTTTCCGAAACTGTGATAACCTCATACTCACCCCGTGAAACTGGTATACGACAAGAGAAATCTTTCGCAGTTGTGCAATCACCTTTGGCGGCTGCAAGTAAATCTATTGTAACAAACGTAAGTTTGGGACCATTTCATCATACTGCTTCACCACAAACAATGCAAAACTATCGTCCTTCTATGCATCTGATTGATCTTATTACTCCAAAGAAGCTAAAACCACCGTCATCATCTGCATCCCGAACTCTGCTCAAATCGACTCTTAAAAAGAATCTTCCGAAGGGAACATCACCACAAACTCCACACAAGTCCACAAAAATAATGGACATATCAACACCTGGAAGCTCAGATAGTGTATATAGTGTTCCTTCTACTGATGATGAAAGTATAATCGTACTTTCTGACGATGGTAGTGGCTCACCCTCTCCAATTGCTAAAACACCACCGCGAGCAAGAACCCCTCAATCGCTTATGAAACGTGCTATTCTTAGCAGTGCAAAGAAAGCCGCAGTCGCTAAGAAGTTGTTAAATTTTTCGCGGCATAAACAAACCCCTGATACGAAAAATCCAACCGCAGTTCGTTTTCAAAGTCAAAGCACACCACAAAGAAAATCTTTTGGAAGATTCCCATCTTCTGCGGAAAGTCTTTCCGCAGGAAAACCGCGCAAGTCTTTAATAACTTCCACGCCATTTCGTCAAAGAGCTGATATCGTTTCATCAAGTTCATCAAGGCGCTCATTATCAGTTAACTCCCAGTCACCTCATATCGGTAGTACTAAAAAAGAGAGTAGAAATTCTCTAATGCTTAAGCAAGCGCTTTCAATGACACCTATTAAGTCAAGCATGACTCAAAAACGCATGTCGATGTCATGTATGAATAATGAAAATAAGTCGAGAAAATCAGTTTCATTTTTACAAGATATTGAAAAAGAAGAAAAATCGAACATTAATGAAGTTGTAGATCCTGAAGTTGAAAGGCAGCTTAACCATACTTTTAGTATTGAAGAAGAAGATAAGACGAATTGTTTACTGGATCAGGCTGCGAGTTCACATTGCAAAGATACCACTTTTTCTCCTGTAAAAGAAAAAGTCGAAAGCATAACAAAACCGGAATCTGTGCCTCTTGATGGTCTCAACTCATCTACAAATACTGATTCATTGGGTGTTACTCCTCTAGAAAAAAGAAGTGATTCTGAAGACCAAACAAGCACAAGGTGCACTAATTCATTATCTATTATCTCTCAGGTAGAAAATATATCTGGCAATCAGAGACAAATAGACACAGAGATTCTTGAGGAACTAACAATCAATAAAAATGAAGATCCACAGACACCTCGTGGGGAACAACTCGATGCTACAGACTATGATTTTGATGGCGTTGATGAAATATTTAAGACTCCCAAAGCTAAAAATATCATGATTCTCAGCTCACCGAAAAGCATAAGTCTCCAAAAGCCAACCTCAGATTCGGTAGAGCTTATTCATTCAACAGAATTTGATTTGAGCGCAAATCTAGATGATCTTTTTCAAACTCCTCAAAGTGAACTATTAACAAGACGAGTGCATGCAGACGTCACTCCTGCTTCAGCGTCTGCAATTGAAACGCTATCACCAGAAGAAGCTTTCGATATGCTTGTGGGGCGCCCAATTATAAAAAAGAGCTATGCACGAAAGACTCCACCGAAGAAAACACAATTATCTGCAATAAAAATTACAAGTGATGCAAGTTTACCAAAAACGGACATTGAGGAATGGATAGATAGTGTCAATGATCTATTAGAAGATGAAACTGAAATGTCCTATCTATCCACACGAACGATGAATGAAGTTAGTCGAGATCCATTAATGATGCAATCAATTGCAGGAAGCTCTAATGTAAAAGTGAAATCTATAAAAACACCAAGAGATGAATTCGAGATGACATTGAGAGAAGTTGACAACGAAGAAGTGAACACATCAAAGCAGACTGTTCAGAAAGATCCCTTAGAAACAACTGTTCCCAGATCACTTTCCCCGAATATAAGTGGGATAGGTTTATTGGATCATACTTCGGAATCAGTTTTCTCAGAAACGCTGGCTGTTTCTGATGACTCATCATTAAAAGAAACTGAAAGAACGATAAAATCATCCGATGATCACGATGCTAAAAATATAACTGTTAATCAAGAACAACTTAACATATCAAAGGAAGAAAAAGCTCGTAGAGAGATTGAAGAAGCTTTTAAAAACTTTGAGAAACAGCGCAAAACCTTAGATGAGAAGAGACTTGCTTCTACACCAGAAGCTAAGAAACCTATTTCAAAAATCACAAAAAGGAGAACTATGGGAAATCAATTATCATTAGATCCATTATTTGATCCTAAGCTGATCAAAGCGTTACAATCAGATCATAAAAATGATTTAAACGCTGACAATTCGGACGAATTGTCTGACTCCGAGTCTACTGTTGGTAGCGTTTCAGAAGTGAAGTTTAATGTTAAAGGAGCCAAGACCCAACTAGTTTTAGAACAAGTTTCAGAGGTGAAATCGGATCTGCGAGTTGCCAAGTTTGAACGGGAATTAGAAATGGCCTTTGAGAAATTTGAAGAGAAACCAGAATTTTCGAAACAGCGAGCAGCAAAGACACCAGAATACCAAAAGGCTGTGATGAAAGATCATAGAAAAACTCTCGGTAACGCGATTGTTTCAGAAGTAACTTTGGATTTTGATGCAGCCAGGGCTGAAAGAGAGTTAGAACTGGCCTTTGAAAACTTCGAAGACGAACCAGAACTTTCGGAAGAGCGAGCAGCCAAAACACCAGAACCGAAGAAAACGACCTCAAAAGATCACAGAAGAACACTTGGTAGCGCCCTGGTTTCGGAAGTGAAATTAGATTTACAAGCAGCCAAGGCTGAACGAGAGTTAGAACTGGCCTTTGAAAACTTTGAAGAGGAACCAGAATTTTCGGAAGAGCGAGCAGCCAAAACACCAGAACCGAAGAAAACGACCTCAAAAGATCACAGAAGAACACTTGGTAGCGCCCTGGTTTCGGAAGTGAAATTAGATTTACAAGCAGCCAAGGCTGAACGAGAGTTAGAACTGGCCTTTGAAAACTTTGAAGAGGAACCAGAATTTTCGAAAGAGCGAGCAGCCAAAACACCAGAACCGAAGAAAACCACCTCAAAAGATCACAGAAGAACACTTGGTAGCGCCCTGGTTTCGGAAGTGAAATTAGACTTACAAGCAGCCAAGGCTGAGCGAGAGTTAGAACTGGCCTTTGAAAACTTTGAAGAGGAACCAGAATTTTTGGAAGAGCGAGCAGCCAAAACACCAGAACCGAAGAAAACGACCTCAAAAGATCACAGAAGAACACTTGGTAGCGCCCTGGTTTCGGAAGTGAAATTAGATTTACAAGCAGCCAAGGCTGAACGAGAGTTAGAACTGGCCTTTGAAAACTTTGAAGAGGAACCAGAATTTTCGAAAGAGCGAGCAGCCAAAACACCAGAACCGAAGAAAACCACCTCAAAAGATCACAGAAGAACACTTGGTAGCGCCCTGGTTTCAGAAGTGAAATTAGACTTACAAGCAGCCAAGGCTGCACGAGAGTTAGAACTGGCCTTTGAAAACTTTGAAGAGAAACCAGAATTTTCGGAAGAGCGAGCAGTCAAAACACCAGAACCGAAGAAAGCGATCTCAAAAGATCACAGAAGAACACTTGGTAGCGCCCTGGTTTCGGAAGTGAAATTAGACTTAAAAGCAGCCAAGGCTGAACGAGAGTTAGAACTGGCCTTTGAAAACTTTGAAGAGGAACCAGAATTTTCGGAAGAGCGAGCAGCCAAAACACCAGAACCGAAGAAAACGACCTCTAAAGATCACAGAAGAACACTTGGTAGCGCCCTGGTTTCGATAGTGAAATTAGACTTACAAGCAGCCAAGACTGAACGAGAGTTAGAACTGGCCTTTGAAAACTTTGAAGAGGAACCAGAATTTTCGGAAGAGCGAGCAGCCAAAACACCAGAACCGAAGAAAACGAACTCTAAAGATCACAGAAGAACACTTGGTAGCGCCCTGGTTTCGGAAGTGAAATTAGACTTACAAGCAGCCAAGACTGAACGAGAGTTAGAACTGGCCTTTGAAAACTTTGAAGAAGAACCAGAATTTTCGGAGGAGCGAGCACCCAAAACACCAGAACCGAAGAAATCCACCTCAAAAGATCACAGAAGAACACTTGGTAGCGCCTTGGTTTCGGAAGTGAAATTAGACTTACAAGCAGCTAAGGCTGAACGAGAGTTAGAACTGGCCTTTGAAAACTTTGAAGAGGAACCAGAATTTTTGGAAGAGCGAGCAGCCAAAACACCAGAACCGAAGAAAACCACCTCAAAAGATCACAGAAGAACACTTGGTAGCGCCCTGGTTTCGGAAGTGAAATTAGATTTACAAGCAGCCAAGGCTGAACGAGAGTTAGAACTGGCCTTTGAAAACTTTGAAAAGGAACCAGAATTTTCGGAAGAGAGAGCAGTCAAAACACCAGAACCGAAGAAAGCGACCTCAAAAGATCACAGAAGAACACTTGGTAGCGCCCTGGTTTCGGAAGTGAAATTAGACTTACAAGCAGCCAAGGCTGAACGAGAGTTAGAACTAGCCTTTGAAAACTTTGAAGAGAAACCAGAATTTTCGGAAGAGCGAGCAGTCAAAACACCAGAACCGAAGAAAGCGATCTCAAAAGATCACAGAAGAACACTTGGTAGCGCCCTGGTTTCGGAAGTGAAATTAGATTTACAAGCAGCCAAGGCCCAACGAGAGTTAGAACTGGCCTTTGAAAACTTTGAAGAGGAACCAGAATTTTCGGAAGAGCGAGCAGCCAAAACACCAGAACCGAAGAAAACGACCTCTAAAGATCACAGAAGAACACTTGGTAGCGCCTTGGTTTCGGTAGTGAAATTAGACTTACAAGCAGCCAAGGCTGAACGAGAGTTAGAACTGGCCTTTGAAAACTTTGAAGAGGAACCAGAATTTTCGGAAGAGCGAGCAGCAAAAACACCAGAACCGAAGAAAACCACCTCAAAAGATCACAGAAGAACACTTGGCAGCGCCCTGGTTTCGGAAATGAAATTAGACTTACAAGCAGCCAAGGCCGAACGAGAGTTAGAACTGGCCTTTGAAAACTTTGAAGAGGAACCAGAATTTTCGGAAGAGCGAGCAGCAAAAACACCAGAACCGAAGAAAACCACCTCAAAAGATCACAGAAGAACACTTGGTAGTGCCCTGGTTTCGGAAGTGAAATTAGATTTACAAGCAGCCAAAGCCGAACGAGAGTTAGAACTGGCCTTTGAAAACTTTGAAGAGGAACCAGAATTTTCGGAAGAGCGAGCAGCCAAAACACCAGAACCGAAGAAAACGACCTCAAAAGATCACAGAAGAACACTTGGTAGCGCCCTGGTTTCGGAAATGAAATTAGACTTACAAGCAGCCAAGGCCGAACGAGAGTTAGAACTGGCCTTTGAAAACTTTGAAGAGGAACCAGAATTTTCGGAAGAGCGAGCAGCCAAAACACCAGAACCGAAGAAAACGACCTCAAAAGATCACAGAAGAACACTTGGTAGCGCCCTGGTTTCGGAAGTGAAATTAGATTTACAAGCAGCCAAGGCTGAACGAGAGTTAGAACTGGCCTTTGAAAACTTTGAAGAGGAACCAGAATTTTCGGAAGAGCGAGCAGCCAAAACACCAGAACCGAAGAAAACGACCTCAAAAGATCACAGAAGAACACTTGGTAGCGCCCTGGTTTCGGAAGTGAAATTAGATTTACAAGCAGCCAAGGCCGAACGAGAGTTAGAACTGGCCTTTGAAAACTTTGAAGAGGAACCAGAATTTTCGGAAGAGCGAGCAGCCAAAACACCAGAACCGAAGAAAACCACCGCAAAAGATCACAGAAGAACACTTGGTAGCGCCCTGGTTTCGGAAGTGAAATTAGACTTACAAGCAGCCAAGGCTGAACGAGAGTTAGAACTGGCCTTTGAAAACTTTGAAGAGGAACCAGAATTTTCGGAAAAGCGAGCAGCCAAAACACCAGAACCGAAGAAAACCACCTCAAAAGATCACAGAAGAACACTTGGCAGCGCCCTGGTTTCGGAAGTGAAATTAGACTTACAAGCAGCCAAGGCTGAACGAGAGTTAGAACTGGCCTTTGAAAACTTTGAAGAAGAACCAGAATTTTCGGAAGAGCGAGCAGTCAAAACACCAGAACCGAAGAAAACCACCTTAAAAGATCACAGAAGAACACTTGGTAGCGCCCTGGTTTCAGAAGTGAAATTAGACTTACAAGCAGCCAAGGCTGAACGAGAGTTAGAATTGGCCTTTGAAAAATTTGAAGAAGAACCAGAATTTGCGGAAGAGCGAGCAGTCAAAACCCCAGAACCGAAGAAAACCACCTTAAAAGATCACAGAAGAACACTTGGTAGCGCCCTGGTTTCAGAAGTGAAATTAGACTTACAAGCAGCCAAGGCTGAACGAGAGTTAGAATTGGCCTTTGAAAACTTTGAAGAAGAACCAGAATTTGCGGAAGAGCGAGCAGTCAAAACACCAGAACCGAAGAAAACCACCTTAAAAGATCACAGAAGAACACTTGGTAGCGCCCTGGTTTCGGAAGTGAAATTAGACTTACAAGCAGCCAAGGCTGAACGAGAGTTAGAACTGGCCTTTGAAAACTTTGAAGAGGAACCAGAATTTTCGGAAGAGCGAGCAGCCAAAACACCAGAACCGAAGAAAACCACCTCAAAAGATCACAGAAGAACACTTGGTAGCGCCCTGGTTTCAGAAGTGAAATTAGACATACAAGCAGCCAAGGCTGCACGAGAGTTAGAACTGGCCTTTGAAAACTTTGAAGAGGAACCAGAATTTTCGGAAGAGCGAGCAGCCAAAACACCAGAACCGAAGAAAACGACCTCTAAAGATCACAGAAGAACACTTGGTAGCGCCCTGGTTTCGGAAGTGAAATTAGATTTACAAGCAGCCAAGACTGAACGAGAGTTAGAACTGGCCTTTGAAAACTTTGAAGAGGAACCAGAATTTTCGGAAGAGCGAGCAGCCAAAACACCAGAACCGAAGAAAACCACCTCAAAAGATCACAGAAGAACACTTGGTAGCGCCTTGGTCTCGGAAGTGAAATTAGATTTACGAGCAGCCAAGGCTGAACGAGAGTTAGAACTACACCCTGAAACATCTGAAGAAGAACCAAACTCTAAAAATGAAAATTCTACATCTGTTCAGTTTTTAACAAAAAAGCAAAGTGGAACAGAGGAAGACGAAATTTCAGGGTCGCACTCCGTTATACCAGATCTTGAAAAGGAGGTTAGTGGTGAAGACATTGACAAGCTTGAAAGCAACAAGGCTACACCTCTTCGAAGGACCCGTAAAAAAGCAACCGAGAGCATAGATGATGTCAAATCTAATGTAACTCCGATTCGAAGGACACGGCAGAATTCGGTTGATTCGCTGATAGGTGATGCAAAAAAACCAACTTGTTCGAACAGTGAAGACGAACCAATAAAAACTAATACATTGCGGTTGAATTCTTCTGACGTTGACACCACTGATGACGAAACTCATACAAAATCACAGAATCCTCGCAGTACCCGAATACGAAAAAAATCTGCAAAAATTTCAGAACAATCTAATAAAGAAACAGACAATGCACATATTTTAGAACCGATTGTTGAAGAAAAAAATACTGAACCTAAAAGAGAAAATAAAGATGTAGAATTAAAGTCATTGCTTAGTCTCAAAGCTGAAGCTGATGAAATCACTAGTTTAAGCCCTGCTCAAAACAGTCGTTATCGTGGACGTAAAGTTCAACTTAATGTTGTGCTCGTTGAATCCAAAGATACAAATATTGTGGTTTCTGAAGAAGAGAGTTCCAAGCAAGTTGGTCCTATGAAAAACTATATTGAAAAACTCGAAGATAATAACACTAAAGAAGAATGCCACGATCAAGTTATTATTGACAATGATGGGGGCGAATCGATTCCTTCTACACCACTGCCCTTGAGCTCGCGGGAACGTAGACCTTCGAAGCCATTGGTCCCTGCTTTAAGAAGAACTCGCAAAGGTAGTGCTCAGCAAGATATTGAAGCGAAAAATGAACGAGTCGAGACACCCATCGAAAAAATTGATGCTCAATTAACAATTGACAAACTCAACGAAAAAGAAGCTAATCATGAAGATGTCATTCCATCTACACCGGTCAGGGCTTTGAGAAGAACCCGAAAAGCCAGCATTCAACAAGATGTTGAAGTACAGAATGCCGATAGACTCGAGCCACTAGTCGAAGAAATTGATGCACAACCCACAATCGACAAGCATAACGAGTCTCTCAAAGAAGTTGACCGTGAAGATATTGTTGCATCCACGTCAGCTCGGGGTCTCAGAAGAACCCGCAAAGGCAGTGTTCAACAAGATATTCAAAATGTCGATGAAATTAATAAAATTAAATCTTCCACAATCAGCAATCTCAAAGAAGAAATTGAAAAAGTTATGATAAATAACGAAACTAGTGATCAACAAGATGTTGTTGATAAAGTTGTGACACTTGACGATAAAACTGATGCCCTATCCAAAATAGAAGAACGAAATGAAAAATCACTTCAAGAAGTTGATCCTGAAAGTATCGTTCCATCTACACCAGTCAGGGCTTTGAGAAGAACCCGCAAAGCCAGCATTCAACAAGATGTTGAAGTAAAAAAGGAAAAAATAGATGTTCAGTGCACAATTGACAAACGCAACGAAAAAGAAGCTGATCATGAAGATGTCGTTCCATCTACACCGGTCAGGGCTTTGAGAAGAACCCGCAAAGCTAGCATTCAACAAGATGTTGAAAAAATTGATGCACAACCAACAATCGGCAAGCGTACCGAATCTGTCAAAGAAGTTGACCGTGAAGATATCGTTGCTTCCCGCTCGGTCCGCGGTTTAAGAAAAACTCGCAAAGGCAGTGTTCAGCAAGATATCAAAGTTGAAAATGTCGTTAGAGTTAAGACGGTTGACGATAAAAGTAATGCATCATCCGAAATCGAAGAAAACAAAGATGTTTCTCCGAAGAAAGCTGATATTGGAAATATAATTCCTTCGATATCGGTTCCAGCTTTGAGAAAAACTCGCAAAGGCAGTGTTCAACAAGATATAAAAGCTCAAAATGTCGAAACCAATGTCAATAACGATAATGTACAACCATCAAGTCACCAGGCAAAAGAAGTCGATAGTGAAGATACCATTGCCTCCACACCTATACACAAACAGACACGACGACGACAACCCATCAATCAGAAAATATCTAAAACTACTAAAGACGAATCAACCTCGTTTGAACAAGCGAAATCAGAAAATATGAATTCGAAAGTATGTGAGATTGATGATAAAAATCAAAATAAAAGAAGTAATAAAGAAGAAACTGAGACTGAGACTGAAAGTTTATTTGGAGAAAAAGTTTGTACTGAAGAAGATTGTTCATCTTACTCAGTATCACCAACAGAAAAAGAAATTTCCGATTTTGTGCCGTGCGTTTCGAAAGTTGAAATTCAATCGGAGCAAACAACGGCTAATCTAATTGGAAAAGATTGTCATAATGAAGACGGCAAACATCTGGAAGATCCTTCCGATGAAGTTTTAGAATCCCAAGAAATTGAAAATAAAAATGAATCTTCAGTCGAAAGCAATATTGCAAAAAGACGTGGACACGGAGCAGCAATTATAGGAGAAAATGTAGTACGAGTTGGCAACAGAGGTCGAAAAAGACCCGGTGAACAGATTTTAGAAGGACTACAGCAAGAAACAAAGCATCAAGAAGAAAAAATTAAGGTTGCAGAAAATGCTGAACCTCAAACGGTTCCAGTGCCTGGTAAAAAACTGAACCGCGAAGTAGATATAAAAGTAGAACCTGAATTACTTGCACCATCAGTTACTTCCCCAATGACTGTTCTTGCAACTGATTGTATAAATGAAACTCAATCCGTTGAAGACGATTGTAGCGATCTCGATAAAATTGCAGAATGTGATCTCGTAATCGTTTCTTCTCTAGAATCTGAAAAGATAAATGAATCCCCGACCAAAAACAATACAGTTTCAAAAACACGTGGACGCAAAGCAGCAGCTTTAAAAACAGAAAATCCAGTACCAGTTGGGAAAAGAGGTCGCAAACGAGCTATGGAAAAGGTTTCTGAGACACATCAAGAAACTGCCAATCAGATAGAAGAAGTTAAGTCTCACGTCGAGGAAATTGCCAAAATTGCTGATATTGAATTGCAAATGACTCCAGTGCCATCAAGAAAACGGGGACGCAGAGCAGATGTAAAAATAGAAATACCATCGCCTGAACCCATAGCTCCGTCTCCAACAAAAGTTCATGCAATTGACGAAGATGATGATGTCGAAGATCCATCTTCTCAAGTTCACAAATCTCAAAACATTGAAAATAGAATTGAAGAAAAAAATGTGACATCCAAAACACGTGGACGTAAGGCAGCGGTGAAAGAAGAAAACTTAACAGCTGGTAAAAGGGGTCGTAAGCGAACCACTGAACAGACTTCTGAGGCACACGAATTACAAGGGACTGAACATCTAAAAGAAGAAATAAAATCTCATGTTGAGGAATCTCGACTTGATTCAGCTAACCAAGTAGAAACTGATGGACTTGAAACTGAAAATAATTTACTTTCGAAGGCGCGTGGGACTAGACAAGCTTTAAAATCTGAGAAGGTGGTACCAACTGCAAAGAGAGGTCGAAAAAGAGTACTCGAACAAAAAACTACAGACCCCGAAGAAGCTAAAAATAATGTCGATGAATGTCAACTTGATTCAACAAACCGAAACGAAGATGATAAAAATACTGATGTTGAAAAGCTTAAAAGTGCAGCGCCATCAATAAAACGTGGTCGCAAAGCAGCTTTGGAAAAAGAATCAGCAGCTTCTACACAGATAATTGAAACTCCAGTTCGAAGAGGCAGACCAAAAAAAATTGTAGAAACACCTATTTCAAAATCAGAAAAAGTTTTCAATCCAGACGATGCTAACAATGAAAATGAGGATTTAGGCGAGATACGATCTAATGAAACTGAAGAAGTTTTAATGAAATTAGAGTCTTCAAATAATCGCAGACTTAAACGAGCACCTAATAGGTCAGCAACTGAAACTTCAACGCCAGTAAGAAGAGGTGTACGAGAAAATATTGCTGAAACTGCCTCTGCGGTTGAAGAATCACCTAAACTAGAAATAACCAATTCTAAGACTGAAGTTCAAGACGAAAAAGACAAGAGTGTAAATTTATCACCAAAGCCATCTAAAACTCGTGGTCGTAAAGTGGTGTCAGAAGAACAGACTGTTGAGTCCTCAAGTCGTAGAGGTGGACGAACAAAGGTTGTACAGGATAATGTGACGGAATCTGATGTCGTTCCAAAATCTCGAGGACGCAAGCCTACAAAGAAAATTGATGTTGTTGAGGCTTCAAAAGAAATTAAAAATGTAACAGATGAAGATAAAACAACCTCCCAAATAGTGCCAAATCCTGTAACATCCTATTCTCCTTCGAGTGAAAGCTCACCTTCAATAAAAAGTAAAACTCAAAAGAGATCTTTAACTTTACAAGATACTGCGGAAAAAGACACAGATAAATCATTGATTAAAACAGAAATTGAATCGTTGAATGAAAGTTCTACAAAGGACGTCGATAATCATGAAAATTTCCCAACAACAAAACGAATCCGAAGAGCTCCTGCCAAGCTCACTGAATTCATAGTTAGCAAATCGATTCAAAAAGTTAAAGGAGAACGCCTTAATCTTAAGACCGAAGACTCGGATATTGAAGTACACAACTCTTCAACACCAAAAACTAGTGCACAAACCCCAGTTGCGAATTCAGAATGTGTTGAGCCCACTCAAAATGAAGTTTCAACTCCACTTAGAAAACGTGGTCGAAAAGAAATAGTTGAAAAAGTTAACCAAAAAGAATCAGATCCTCCTCGAAAAGTTGGTCGTCAAACTAAAGCGAATAGCAAACCAGATGTAACTTCGATTCAAGATTTACAGAATGATAAAAATGATCCTTCATCCGATTTGGTTTCAGAAGAAGACAAGTCTGAGGAAAAACCTCAACAAAAGACAAATCGTAGAGCCAGAGTTTTGTCAGGAGCATCAAGCCCTTCACAGTCAGTTTCAAAAGAACAGCAAAATCAAACTGACACACAAACACAAAAGAAATCAACTCGCGGACGAGGGAAAGCTGCTTCAAAAAATAATGCAGAAGTAGAAACTACCTCTCACCCCGAGGAGGAAGAACTTCCATCTGCAACCAAGCCAAAGTCAACTCGGGGTCGAAAAGCTGCACCAAAAGCGGAAATTGTGCAACAAGAAGATGAAGATAGCAATAAAGTTGATAGCAAACCAAGAAGAGGTAGAAAGGCTGTAACAGCAGAACTTGATGTCAAGTCTCCCATTGCAACTGAACTTTCTCCTGTAATTGTTAAAAAGACTACCCGTGGTCGCAAAGCTGCATCTAAAAATACTGTCACAGAATCTAATGTTCAAAATTTGAAATTAGATGAACAACCTAAGAAGACAACTCAACCTGACAAGGATCAAGACGAGGAAACAAAGTTAGCTCTAAAACGAAGAAATTTAGAAACACTAACAAGCGATGATCAACAAGATACACCATCAAAGAGAACGAGGCGCAAACCAAATAAGCTCCTTTGTGATTAGTTAACTACATACAATAAGCTGGCAGTGCCGGAACTTGAGTTTTTGATATTTTTGTTTTTATTCTTTATGATTTTGTAATTATTTTATTTTTCTGTAAACTTCATATTTTCATTACGTATTAAGATTTTCTTTTGTTTCTAATATTCATATTTTACATTGTAAAAGGTTGTTTTACAACTACATATTTAAAAAAAAAAATTAATAAAAACAAACTGTTTTGAACAAAAGTTTTTTTTTTTTTAATTTAAAAAAAATTTTTCAGAGTTAAGACAAATCGTAGGTACCGAAAGATAGTGAACAGTCTGCCTCAAATTCAATCTGCCTCAAAAAGAAGACTCCAAAGTAGCTTGGTTTGCTCACAAAACCGCAATTTCTGACATATAATTGCAAAATGCTTAAACAACACTAATGAATACAAAAAAAAAATGGACTGTTGTAACATAAATGTGAGTAGATCTTTTTCTGTAACTTCTTAATAAAAAAAAAAACAAAAGCGGTAAAGCAAATTGTCAAATAAGTATGTACATATGTATGTATGTGCTAGTGCAATTCCGTGTATATAACAGAAATCTTTATATACATAAATAAGTGACCACGCATTTTAATAATTTTTAATTCATTTAAAAGTTATACTATTACAATTACATTTTTTGTGTTTATATTTTGCCGGTTGTGCATTCTATGGTTAACGACCGCTTTTCGATACAAGTACAAATAAATCTGACTAAAAAACTGGAGTTAATCCAGAGTATGTAAAAAAAAAACTGTCCCAAAAGCTCAGAAAAAAATTAATTACAAAAAATTTTAAGCCTTCTTCTAATTTTTTTCGTAATTAAATATGAAGTTAAATAAAAATGGGCCATATTCATTGTTAGTTGAAATTCAGAAGAAGAATCAAATTCAAATTTAGATTTTGATTCTGAATTTGATTCTTCTTCTGAATTTCAACTAAGAAGAAAAGAAATATGAATTAAAGTTTATGAAAAAAATTCAAAAAGTATTTCATTTTCGAAGAAAAAAAATTTAACCTATTTTTTTTTAAGTTCAACATTTGAATATAAAGTCTTTGAAAAAATCAATTATTTCAATGCAAAAAAAAAATCAGTTTTTATAAAAAAAATCCAATGAAATTGAAGTACTTTTTTTTTTTTTTGCTGTAATTAATATTATCTTTTCCTCTTCGGAATTATTCTGATTATATTTATGGTCAAACAATTTTTAAAATAAATTCATATTTTACTACGAAAAAGTTTGAAAAAAAGTCATTTAAAAATTTTTAATAACGTTTTTTTTCCAAAATTTTGAGTTGAGGACCATTCTTTCAAAAACTCTTGATTAAATTTAGTGGATTTAAATTTTACAGATAGAAATGAGATTCTGTCTTTTTAAAAATGTGTATGAAAATATTGTAGGTGCTGCTGTTGTGTTCAAAATATTTTTCTTGTGTTAGAAGTTGGTCTATGAGAAAAATGCATTTATCACTTAAACGATGGAAGATTGTCTTGAACTCCCATATATTTTTTTCTTTAAATTACGTAGAGAATCTTTTGGTATCATTTATTTTATGAAATGTAAGCAAAAAAATGGTTTTGTTAAAGAAATTTAATTTTAATTTAAAAAAACAATACGGAAACAGCGGCAATTTTTAACCAATAGACATTTGAAAAAAAAAGATCGGCCGAGTTCCCTAATAATTTGCTTTAGTTACTCCACTATAACTACAAAATAAAATCAAGTAAATTGAATATTAAAAAAAAACTCCCAAAAGTTCAGAATTTAAAAAAAAATTATTTAAAAGATTTTAACCCTCCTTTTTCAAATTTGTTCGTAATTAAATATGAATTAGAAAAAAAGATGTCATATTTATGTATTGTTATAGGTCGTTTCAAATCAAAAGTCCCATGGAAAATTGAGCAAAAATAAAAAAAACTCATTCGCTTACTGGAAGGAAGCATTTATGAGGCAGCTGAACTTTTTCTAAAATTACGATAAAATAACGAGGAACAACTCTTTACATCCCTATTTTAATTAATTGATCCGTCTGTGAGATTCACTGGGTTAGCCTCAGAAAGCGGAGGCAAGTCTACCGGGCTTGCATCACTCCATACCCGCGGGCAATACAAAAAAACATAAAATTATTTAATTATTTATCATTTGAAGGCAGTTGGGATAACTTTGCCGAAGATATTATTATAGGACTAGGTGAAGATGGACCAGTTTTTATGATAGCAATTCATAACTTAAAATTCTATTTACATCTTTTCATTTGTATAATTGGGCAGTAAATATCTTATTTTTAAGGCTTGGCCACACCGGAGGGTAGAGGTAACGGTACTTGTATGAAAAAAATTCCAAACTGACAAATCAACGTTCAGATGTGGAATTTTTTTCATACAAATATCGTTACCGCTACCCGTACCTCTACCGCATACCCTCCGGTGTGGCCAAGCCTTTATTTTTCAATTACTTTGGAGTCGTCACCATAGAAATCATTAATAAACAAAATTCAGATTTTTCGTTTGTTTATTTTTTTCTCTAGCATTTCTTTCATTCAAACAAGCATGATTTGTTGTTATTTTTGAGTTGTTTTGTCGCAATGAGCCAATAAAATTGAGTTTTTTGTTTATTTGTTCTCAATTTTATTGGAAGGGAGAAAATAAACTCAGAGTCAGGACTTTTGATTTGAAACGACCTATAGTTGAATTCAGAAGAAGAAAAGAAATATGAATTAAAGTTACGCAAAAAATTCAGTAAGCAGCCCTGTTCCTTTGGGAGCCTCCCAATGGGAGGTGGCAAAGTACTACTAGTAGTTTACGAGCTATTTTCAATGGAACGCACTTTCAACGAATTCAATACAAATCGTATCTACTCGGGAAGAAGAGCATGAGTAGATAATAGTACTAGATTAACCAAAACATCTACTAGTAGTAAACTACCACCTCCAATGGAACAAGGCTAGTATGTATTTCATTTTCAAAGCCCTTTTTTTATAAAAGTGTTTGAAAAAAATTCAAACTTAATTTTTTTTTTTAGTTTCCACATTTAATAACTGAACACATTTTCCTCTTTTGTGTTGAATACACTCCGCGAAATAATTATAAGGACAACTTTATTTGATTCTTTTTAAGATATGTAAAGAATATTATTTTTTATTTCTTTTATGAATAAGGAGACAAATATGTGGGGGATTAATTCCAACCATTAGTTTTTATTTAATTCATTAGAATTAAATAAAACAGTTATTTTTTCCGGGTCTGGAGCGAAATAATTATAAGGACACAGCTGTTTTCGCCTTAAAAGTGAGGTTTAGTGGGATAATTATGTAACCAAAAGTAAGTGATTTAACTGGAAAATTAGCCATTATATCGATTTCATAAGTAAAAGTTTTTAGTCATTTCAAAGTTAGACCTGGAAAATCTATGACATAGATTGAATTTGGAAACTTAAGGCTTACCATGAAGAGCGGCTGTCCAACTGGGAAATATATATAGAGGATTGGAAAGATCCGATTGCGTAATTGATTAATTTACAAAGGTGGCAAGTATGGTTACCTTAAACGATCCTGAAGGAAGCTTTTGGTCGAGGTGAGAGCCAAAAGTGACAAAAAATTAAGTATTTTTCATGAGAATTTGACAGAAAGAGAAGTTTTCGAGAAAATGGACTTGGAAGTGGGAGTATGACAAGTGCACTAAATAATGGAGGTGGACTAAGCCCATTCTTACGGAGGTAAAAAACCGGTTTCTTCATTTTTCATCCCAGAAACTACGCTTTTCACTAAAGGGAAGGCGGGCAAGTATAACTTGGTATAGGACTTTATTTTTAGAAGAAATGATATTTGATGAGAAGGTACTTTACTCGATAAATCTGAAGTGAGTAATTCTACCCATATTAACTGCCGAGGCGTGTTTCCCAGGTATATCCTTTTTTTCTCATATTAAATTACGAAAAATAAGTAATAGATAAAGAATATTTTCTTATAGATGCTCACATAATTTTTTTTTTATTTAACAAACGTTTTCAAGTATTCTTATCATCTTCAGGTTTAAAGCATATTAATATAAATAAAAACAAATTATTTGAACGATCTTCATCACATACATTTTTGAAACCATTAACAACTAAAGACGTCATATTTGAGACAAAATTCTAAAACGCATTTATTAATTGTTCTTATTTTGTATTAAAATCAAATCACACCAAAATTCATTGATATTTTTTTTAAATTACTTTAATTTTTTAAATTTAAGAAATTTCTATAAATTGATTTTTGTGTAAAATTAAATTTAAAATACACTCCTGCTCAAATTTAACGCACATCCTATTTATTTTACTGAAAGGTCCTATTATTACTTTATGTCACAGTACAATGGTTATTTTATCAAATGAGACAGGAGTGATTTTAAATTAAAGGTTTGTAATAAAATGTGGGGAAGATTTGTGGAGAGATTTGCTGAAGTTCGTCTGGCAACCCGAGACCTATTAGAGAAGAGTCATACATGTTCATGGAGTAAAATCTGCTATACAACACGTACGGAGTTAGTGAGCTCTCCTAGACCTACGTTAAGTACCCAAAGATATTGAAAACTACAATGAGAGAAAAGTTACAACAAAATTTTTAAAAGTTAATTCGTGGAATTAACAGACGACTTCAAGTTGTCATATGCGCTAGAGGAGACAATACAAGGTACTTACGTATTGCATAAAATTATTGGAAAGAACCGTCACTCCCTTCCATTTTTAAAATTTTGTTTCCTTAAAACAAAAAATTATTTTAATATCAGTTTTCAGACCTTGAATTATTAAATTTGGTTTATGTTTTTTTTTTTATTGATAATACTGTTGCAGTTTAGCATTTTTTTGACTTACTAAACAATAAGAAAACACAAAAAAATTCACCAAAGAATTTTAAATCAATTTAAAATAAGACACATGGGTATAACTTCAGAAGAAAAAAGTGTCCGTTAATTTTGAGCAGGAGTGTAATATTTTTTAATTTGCTTTAAACCTGAAGATAGATGAGAAGAATTCTCGAAAACATTTTTGTTAAATAAACAAAAAATTTATATGAGTATAAGAAAATATTCTTTATCTATTTATTTATTTAAAGACTCATATAGTCTCCAACAAAATATTTTATTACTAATTCAAATTTACGAAAAATTATATTTTTTTATGTGAAATATATATATTTTTTTTAATTTGATTATAAAATGGTTGTATAATATTTAATTAGACTTCTGCTAGCATCTTATCACCTTTAAGGGCGCTTATAATATTGCAGGCAGTTATTCTTGACATTTCGATTCTAGTATTTATATCTGCACTTCCAATGTGAGGCAATATAACAACATTATCAAGCTTCAACAATGGATCATCCAACGGCAGTGGTTCGGGGGTAGTCACATCCAAACCGGCAGCTAGTATCCTTTTCTCCTTCAAAGCCTCAACCAACGCCGCTTGGTCAACAACAGCACCTCGAGATGTATTAATAAAAATTGCATTCGATTTCATCTTGCAAAAAGCCTCCTTGTCAAAAATGCCAGCTGTCTCAGGACTCAGAGCACAACACACAACAATAAAATCAGCTTCCTTTAATAAAACATCAAATTCCACCTTACTAAAACCAAGAGCTTTAGCTTCGGCTCTATGTGACCGATTTGTGTAGATCAAGCGATTAGGTTTGAATGGTATCAATCGTTTAGCTATCTCATTTCCAATTCTACCAAAACCAAACAATCCCAATGTCTTATCTTTCAAACCTGGGCCACACATCCAGCTGGGTGCCCAAGACTTCCAACCTCCATTATAGACTTGTTTGTTGGCCTCAAATAGACGCCGGCTTGTAGCCAATAGCAATGCAACAGTCAGTTCGGCAGTTGCATCTGTTAGAACGTCGGGTGTGTATCCTACACGAATGCCACGCTTCTTGCATTCCGCCACATCAATGTGCTCGAAGCCGACCGAAATAGTTGCGACAACTTTTAGTTGGGGTCCGGCGGCATCAAGAATTTCCTTGTCAACTTTATCAGTCAGTGCACAAAAGAGGGCATTCTTGCCAACAATATTTTTAAGAAGTTCTTGTCGTGGCACTGGGGAAGCTTCATTCCACATTGCGATATCACATCTGAAGTGAAGAATTATTTTATAATAATATAAATAAGTATGAAATGTAGGTTTTAGAGGATTTACTCAGATTTAAGGAGATTTATACCAACTGAAGCATAGTCGGAACGGGTAACATAAGCAGTAGGACGAGCAGTTGACATTTTGGAATAGCAAGACTTTGAATAGAACTGAAGTGGAAATTTTTGTAAGCTGCTTTGTTGGATCAAATATCTGAGTCTGACAAAACCAGTTGTCGTCATATCTTTTCTTTAAGCTTTTTTTTATTGCAGTGTCTTTGAAAACAAGTTGATTTGTTTGTTTATCTACTGACATAACAAGTACTACATATAACATACATACATATATGGACAGTGATAAGAAGTGACAGAAAAGGCGAGTTCAATTATTTGATTGATTAGTTCTTTTTGGACAAAAAAATGAAATCTGTCATCTTAGCCAAATCTAGGATTTAGGGTAGGTGGAAACGTAGTTTTACAGCTCTTACTACCGCATCGCAAATTTTTTTGATACATCGCCCAGTTTCGAAGTTATTCAACTTTAAAATATAAAATTTATTTTTGCCTCATTTTTCCAATTTTTTCAAGAATTTATTACACTAGAGCCCAAAAATGAGATAATTTCGCATATGAGGTCAGTTCAGATTTCAAATTCAACTTTTTGTCTATGCTTACGAAAAAATATCATCGAGTATTCTTGCAAAGTCAAAATAAAAAAATTAAAATTTATTTTAAATCAGGAAAAATCCATGGTATAAAAAGACAAGGTATGATCATTAGAGCCGCCATCTTACAAAATGGGGTAATAAGGTTTTGACGTTTGGCATTTGGCAAAGTCAAAAGCAACAACAATTTCGAAGACAAAGGAGAATGGGCATTTTGGACGTTGAGCGGCCATTAATGAAATTGGTATCAAATGAAAGAATTATAACATAGGAAAAACTTTTACTATGGACGTTTCGTTGTATTGCATTAAGAATGCAAGATAATGCAGTATTATTATTGTAAATGCATTGTTCAATGTATAAAGGACAAATTGGTTTATATTTTTATTTGAAACATAAAATATGATGCTCTGTCATTTTCCCTGAGTCTGAAGACATAAATCTTGAAAATCCGACCAATAGAACTCATAATAAAAGATTTTTTAGACAACCATTTCAAGATTTTGTTCGAAAGTTTTCAAACAGTTCAAACTAACAAAAAATTGAACAACGAAACTCTCAAAATAGGCTTGAAATTGTTGTTTTAAAATGCTTATAGTTTTGGTTCTAGTGGTTGGATATTCAAGATAAAGGTCTTCAGAATCAGGGAAAATGACAGAGTATCATATTTTGCACTTAAAATACACGATTAAGTTATAACAATGAGACAATCTATACAAAGTGTTAAATGCAAAAATGCATTTTATCCGTTTTTGAAGTACGTCACAAGGATAAAACTTCTGCACAATATATTGTAATGTTTTATTCCGGGTTCAAAATAAAACTTATTTTTGTTTATTTAATTTCCACTTATCTTTCCGTTCAAATAAGAACACACTTTATTTCAACTCAATTAACTTTTATTATTCGCTCAAAGAAACACACTTTTAAATCACTTTATTTAGTACTAACAATTTCCAACACTTTATTTCACTTTGTACTGTACTCTTTCACTTTATAAATCAAACTGTGTCCGGTCGGTGTCTACGCTGCCCTTTTATACCGGAATTTCGAGATTCGAGAATGTCTTCGAAGGTTCTCGTCTTTGCTTCTCGAAACTTCCTTTCCAAGAGGGGGCGCTTCATACTTCCAGTCTAGTTGGATATTTTGGGATGTGTTCAGAGGGTAGGTAGTTTCTTGATTATTAAAGGTCCGTTCACATTTCTACCTTTGCAGTAGTAGGTAGTGTGTTCAGACTTTTATCTTAAAAGTAGTTCAGTAATTCATCGTTACATTGCCCCCCTCTTAGGATTGTTCGTCCCGAACAACTCCATTGCTTCTTTCACCATTATAACGATGTAAACGGTCACAATGAACTACCTTTAGTTTGCCTCTTACCCCTCTTTGTATACGGTAAACCACATCGTTAATTCTGGTCATTACTGTGTAAGGGCCTTCCCAGTTTTGTTGTAGCTTCGGTGATAGTCCCTTTTGTCGGTGGGGATTGTAAAACCACACAAGTTCTCCTTCTTGAAACCCTGTTGCTGTCGCTCGTGCGTCATATCTTGTTTTCATCCTGTCACTAGACGCTTTTATATTTGTCCTTGTCCGTTGGTGAATGTCAGCCAGTGTTCCTTTCAGGTTATCTACGTACTCATCCATTTCATGTGGCTCGTTTGGAACACTTCCAAATTTTATTTCACTTGGCAGGCGTATTGTTGAGCCAAATAGGACTTCCGATGGTGTATGTCCAGTAGAACTATGTGTTGCACTTCTATAAGCCATCAAGAATAATGGAATATGTCGGTCCCAGTCTCGTTGATTATCATTGACTACTTTTGACAGGTGTTCCTTAAGTGTCCTGTTAAATCGCTCAACCATCCCATCAGATTGTGGATGAAGCGGTGTTGTTCTCGTCTTCTTGATGCCAAGGAGTGAGCAAACCTCTTGAAAGATCTTGGATTCGAAGTTCCTTCCTTGGTCGGAATGAAGTTCCAAGGGTACTCCGAACCTGCTCACCCAATGAAAGACAATCTTATCCACAACTGTTTTGGTTTCCTGGTTTGGGATGGCAAATGCCTCAGGCCACTTGCTGAAGTAGTCCATCACTACAAGGATGTACCGGTTTCCGTTGTTGGTTTCGGGAAAAGGACCTGCTACGTCTATTGCAATTCTCTCAAAAGGTGCGCCCACATTGTACTGCTGCATCTTGCTTTGGATTTTTCTAGCTGGTCCTTTGCTAGCGGCACAAGTATCACATTTTCGGCACCACTTTTCAACGTCTTCTCTCATACGTAACCAGTAGAATTGCTGTCGTACCTTTTCCAGCGTCTTGTTGATACCTAAATGGCCTCCAGAAGTTCCCTCGTGCATCTCTCGGAGAACATCATTAACCTTTGACTGAGGTACGACTAGCTGCATTACATAGGATTTACCGTCTGCGGATTCCCACTTACGCCTGAGTAGCCCTTCTTGCACATGAAGTGAGTCCCATTGCGCCCAATATGCTTTGAGAGTGGGGCTTCGGTCGGAGATGTCGGCCCATTCTGGTTTCTCTTGATGTTCCTTCCATGCAAGGATGGGTTCGATGTCCGAATCTTCCTGTTGGGCCATCCTGAGTTCTTCATTACTCCAGCCGCAAATGGGATCAGCTCTCGTTCTTCTAACAGCGACGACTTCCTTTTCTTCTAGTCGTGTGCAATGCTTGCAGTCTTGCTTGCACGGGCGCCGAGATAATGCGTCTGCATTTGAATGCAGCTTTCCTCTTCGATGTTGAATTTGACATTAATACGTCTGAAGTATCTCGATCCATCTTGCTACTTGACCCTCTGGATTTTTGAAGTTCAAAAGCCAATTTAGTGCACCATGATCTGTACGAAGAAGGAACTTCTGTCCATAGATGTACTTATGGAAGTGCTTTGTTGCCAATACCAGAGCAAGAAGTTCCCTCCTGGTCACGCAATAGTTTCTTTCTTGTTTCGAGAGTACCTTGCTGAAATAGGCAACGACCTTTTCTTCTCCGTCATGAACTTGCGATAAAACAGCACCAACTCCAACATTACTTGCATCTGCGTCAATGATGAATTGTTTGCCTGGAGTCGGATAGGCCAACACAGGAGCTTCACATAACCGCAGCTTCAGTTCCTGAAAGCTTTTCTCACACTCACCTGACCATTTAAAGGGTTTACCCTTCTCCGTAAGCTGGTGCAAGCTTTTGGCGATTCTCGCAAAATCCTTTACGAATCGTCGATAGTACGTTGCCAGACCGAGGAAACTCCGAAGTTGATGCTTGTCCTGAGGGGTTGGCCAATTCTTCACAGTGTCAACTTTTTCTGGATCAGTCATTACTCCTTGGGATGAGATGATATGCCCCAAATATTTGACCTCGGTCTTGAAAAGTGCACATTTCTTTGGATTCAACTTAAGATGTGCTTCTCGTAGCCTCTGGAATACAGCCTTTAGGTTTTCACAATGGTCATCAAATGTTTTTCCGTAAACGATGACATCATCCAAATAGACTAGGCAAGATTTCCAGGTTAATCCATTCAAAACGCACTCCATCAAGCGCTCAAAAGTAGCTGGGGCATTACATAGCCCAAACGGCATGACATTAAACTGCCACAGACCATTTCCTGTGGAGAAAGCCGTCTTTTCCCGATCTTCTGGATGGATTTCTACCTGCCAGTAGCCACTCTTCAAATCCAACGTCGAAAACCATTGTGCTCCTTCCATTGCATCTAGAGTATCGCTGATTCTTGGCAGTGGGTAGCTGTCTTTCTTCGTCACATCATTCAGCCTGCGGTAGTCGACACAAAATCGAGTGCTTCCATCCTTCTTTTTGACGAGAACTACCGGTGATGCCCAAGGGCTTTTGGAATTTTCGATCAGTCCGTCTTTCTTCATTGTCGATATCATTTCTTCAACTTCACCTTGTTTGGCCAAGGGGAGACGTCTTGCTGGTTGACGAATCGGCCTAGCGTCTCCTGTATCGATTCGATGCTGCACCAGTTGTGTTCGGCCGTATTGCCCGCTGGGTGAAGAGAAGATATCAGCATATTCATGAAGAAGCCTTCCAGCAACACTAAGTTGATGTTGACTCAAGTTGTCTGATTTGAGAATTTGAGTTTTTAGTTTCTCCGAGTTCAAAGTCATCTGTGTGTCCACCTCGTTGATCTTAGTTATTGCGGCCACAGATTCACATTGTCCAACAACTTCTCCTTTCTTAAGCTTGATTGGGTACGGTTTGATGTTAAGAATCCGTACAGGCACCATGTTGTTCTTTGGTGCCACAAGAGTCTTCCCGATGATGATGTTTTCGGAACTCTGCTCAACTTCTGGTTCGACCATGAGGTATCGATGGCTTCCACAGTTCCCCTTTAACTTCGTCCACACAAAAACTTCTGAAGAAGGAGGCAGGCACATGTCTTCTTTGATGACAGTTCTAATTGTTGTCGAGTTGTCAGTGCCATAGACCATTGGAATCTCTACATTTCTGTATTTCAGGACTTGATTACCTATATCCAAAATGATTCCATGCTCCTTCATGAAGTCGATTCCAATGATGCACTCGTCACATATATCTGCCACCAAAAACACATGCGAAAACTCTAGTTCTGCCATACGGATCGTAAGACGAACTTCACCGTACACCCTTGCTGCTTCTCCTGTGGCGGTCTTCAGACGGTAGCTGTTGGTGTTATGTAGCCATGTCATCTTCACCAAGTCTCTTCGTACAATGGAGGCGGTGGCACCGGTGTCAATTGTAGCCACGTGTTGTTTGTTGTTTATGGTCGCCTCCACTGTCAGACTTTTGTTGTCTCGTTTAGTCTGTGAGACTTGAATTGTGGTTCTGGGGCCATCGATACCAGAAACCAGCTTCTGCCCCTCGAAGGTGGTTCTTACGCGTTTCCCGAATGGGAATTCAAGATGAGCATGAGTGTTAGTTGTATCGCTTACCTGTTGTTGGGCAATATTCCTGTTTCCACAGTGTTGGCAAGCAGTTCTTCTTGGTGGCAATCTGCACTGCCGCTGGAGATGTCCGGTCTTGTTACAGTTCCAGCATCGAGCAGCTCCGTCCCGCTGGTTTCTTTGGAATGCTAGTTTTTGACAAGAGCATTCTTCCACTGCAACTTCTCTTACCCGATGAACGCCTTGAGAAGCCTGTTCTGCTGCTTCCATAGTTAGTGCAAATGCTAATGCTTCAGGAAGGGAACGTTTTCCAGCTGTTCGAATCGCTCGCTGAAGATTTATATCAGATACAGCACGAACAAAGGCTTCTGTCGCAAACTGATTGATAATGTCGTCTCCTGCTGTCGGATATGCCAGATGAGCTAACCTTTCAATATCTGCTTGGAGTTGTTGCAGAGTTTCTCCTCTTTTCTGGACTCTTGTATTGAGTTGGACGCGGAAGACTTCCTGCATATGGCCATCTCCAAAGCGTTTTTCAATTACCTGGACAAGAGCGTTAAAGTTACCATTCTTTTCTGGTGGTAAAGTTTGTAACAACTCAGCAGCAGGACCTCTAAGAGCAAGAGTCAGCGCTATACATTTGTCTTCGTCATCCCAGCCATTTGTTGTGGCAGCTGCCTCAAACTGTTTCTTGTAGATTGACCAAGAGCTTTGTCCATCAAAGGTTGGTGGATGCATTTCCTTCTTCTTTGGATACTCACCAGAACTTTCTCGGATCTTAATTTTCCGAACTTTGTCAAGTTCTTCGGTAAAACTTTGCATTTTCACTTCCATTCCTTTAAATTTGTCATCGAATTTTATTTCTACTTTCTCGAGTTTTTCTTCAACTTTCTCAAACTTTTCTTGAGATTGTTTTTCAACGCCTTTGATTGAAGCATCAAGAGCAACGAACTTGTTCTCGATCGCATGAAGCTTACCTTCGATGAGGTTTTTCTGTTCATCTAGAAGGTTCTTTTGCTGTTCCAATTTTTCCAGAAGATTCTGTTGTTCACTCTTTTGCTCTGTTCGTTGTTGTTCCATTTGTTCTCTTTGTTCATTGCGTTGTGTCTCAATTTGTTCAAGAAGATTTTTCTGTTCATCCTTCTGTTCATTACGTTGTTCTTCCAATTTGGCAAGGAGAACAGCCACCATTGACGACATATCGGAAGTATTACTTACTTGTTCTTCTGTCATTTCAATTTCGAATTGAAATGTATCCAAATTTTCGTTCTTCTGGGTTAAATAATCCTGCAGGCGAATAATGAGGTCATTTTTCGATCCAGTAGTAGGAAGACCTCGCTTAGTTAATTCCGCCTTCAGCTCAGTCAAACTTAACTGATTTAATGTCTTTCCCATTTTAACTTCTTAAAACGCGAGCACTTTTACTTTTTTTTCAAAATGTTTTGAACTTTGTTTATTGTTAAAACACACGCGCACTTTTTATATTATTCGCGAAATTATCTGATTCGCACAAATAAATAAGTTTTATTCCACTTTTCTGACACCAATGTAATGTTTTATTCCGGGTTCAAAATAAAACTTATTTTTGTTTATTTAATTTCCACTTATCTTTCCGTTCAAATAAGAACACACTTTATTTCAACTCAATTAACTTTTATTATTCGCTCAAAGAAACACACTTTTAAATCACTTTATTTAGTACTAACAATTTCCAACACTTTATTTCACTTTGTACTGTACTCTTTCACTTTATAAATCAAACTGTGTCCGGTCGGTGTCTACGCTGCCCTTTTATACCGGAATTTCGAGATTCGAGAATGTCTTCGAAGGTTCTCGTCTTTGCTTCTCGAAACTTCCTTTCCAAGAGGGGGCGCTTCATACTTCCAGTCTAGTTGGATATTTTGGGATGTGTTCAGAGGGTAGGTAGTTTCTTGATTATTAAAGGTCCGTTCACATTTCTACCTTTGCAGTAGTAGGTAGTGTGT
Organism: Episyrphus balteatus; assembly: GCF_945859705.1. Lineage (NCBI taxonomy): Eukaryota > Metazoa > Arthropoda > Insecta > Diptera > Syrphidae > Episyrphus > Episyrphus balteatus. Next base: position 101,170,364 of record NC_079136.1, on the reverse strand, counting down.
TCAGACTTTTATCTTAAAAGTAGTTCAGTAATTCATCGTTACAATATGTAAACCTTAATTACATCAAAAAATAACAAATTCATTCATGGTCGCGTAACGTCCACGTTCCATACAAACTTGCCCATTCTCCTTTGTTTACAACAACAATTTCAATGGGCTGGACTGTCAAAACCTTAAGTAGCCATAAGTTTTGACAGTTCTCGATACTGAGTTTTTTCTAATGATCATACCTTCTCTTTTTGTACCATGGGAAAAATCAACAGAAAACAAATAGCTGTGTTTTTTTGTTTATCTATATAGATTTTGTGCAAAAAAACGACATTGAGATTTTTGAAATCCATGCAAACATTTGGCACCACTGTACATATACTTTGGCAGCTGTCTGTCAAAAATGTTGCTTTTGTTTTTTTTTTATTTTAACTCCGTGGATCAGCAACTTTTATCTTCTGAAATCGGTAGCAAGGCTGAATTTTAGCACTGGTTCAAGGTTCATATAATGTAGAAATAGCCAGATTCATGCTTGAACCGAAGTTGACCCGCAGCTAATCCACCGAAATCGGTGGGTTAAATTCCTGAATCAAGGCTGATCCACGTTTGTACAACTGGCACTAAATGCATTAAAAGTGGAAAAAACCATCAACACTGCTCTTGGAAAAATGCACCGGATAGTAAAAAGTAAATGACAAATGAGTGAAAACTCTCCCATTTTTCTTTAGAGGTGCGTACTGAAAAACGAAAAGCAAAACGAAATTTGTCGATCAAGATTTCGCTAAAGAAATTTTTTATGGAAAATTTCTTTTCGCTTCAGGCTTTAATTCATTTATTTCTTGGTTTAAAAATTATTTTCTCTTGATTTTTCTTGATTTTAAATTAATTTTGAATTTTTTTTATTTTGACTTTGACAGAATACTCGATGATATTTTTTTGTTAGCATTTTCGTTGTCGACTTGGAGACTTGAAAATTTTTCGTTTCGCATCAGCAGCGTACTAGGCTTAAAAGTTAAAAAACCGTCAACACTGCGCTCTTGGAGACTTGGAGTCAAGAAAAATGCACAGGACAATTAAAAGTAAAGTTCCAATGGAACAGGGCTAATGTTGGTTGTTGACTTTGGAGATTTAAAATCGCTGGAAACGAAACAAAAAAAAAATAAATAAAAAAACATTCGTTTAAATTTAATAAAAAAAAAAAACAACTTGCAAATGTAAACCGAACTACACAAAAAAAATTGTGGCCATTTTCATCATCTACTACAATTCAAAAATTCTCTCTGTCTCAATCGCCTCGTCTATTTCATATTTTTAGAACTTTAAGTCATTTTCCGACCGCCATATTGTTCGCGTCTTCATGTTCGACGAAATATAGGAGGACATGTCCGATACATGAACAATTTTTTTTAATTAAAAAAAATTATAACACAAATCAATACCAATTATCCAAAGGAATATAGAAACAAATTATTTAATAAAAAAAAAATGAAACAACTTGTATGTGAATAATGTGTAATACTTTAGTGGGAATTTAATTGTATGTACATGTAAAAAGAAATGTGTTCCCAAATAAAAAGTGGTATGTGTGTGTACTGTGCAAAAAATCAAAATAGATAATGCAACCCAGCAGTAATTTTTATCGTCGTCTATGTGTATTTCATTCATTAATCCAACATTCAAGTGTTAATAACTTAAAAAAAAACCAATTATGTTCATAGTAAGAAATTAACTTATCCCTTGACTGAAAAAAAAATGTATATATAGATTATATAGAGAAAATTAAGAAGAAAAAAAAAGATTCTCATCCATCAGTGCCGCGAAACAAGTTTTCAAATTTTACTTTTTTTTTTTAGTACACCCAAGAGAAACAAATTGTACTAGAGCAAACAAAGCAGAGTTACTTTTGTTTTCTCTTTCTCTCATTCGTTCTCACACAATAACCTTTTTCATCGAATCAATCTTTCATCTCGCTCCCTCTCGTGCTTCGCGCAAAGTCGAAGCTCTTCGTAGTCGTCGTCGTCGTTGAAATTGAACGTCGAAGCCGAACCGAAACCAAAAAATCCGGGAACCATATTTTTCGGTTCTGTAATCTGTTTTTGGCTTATTTTTCTAAATGAAAAATCCATTCAATTACACAAGTGTTTGCTCTGAAAATTGTTAGAAAATATTTTCCAATTAATTAACTGTGTTAATATGTAAAAATATAATGTAAGTGCTCAAAGAAAGTCCAAGAAAATTTCCAATAAAAAAAAAACTACCAAAGTGATGTGTAGTATACAAGAAAAGCGTAAAATCGCCATTGCTGCTGCTACTTTGCCTTTTGCTGCTGCCACCAAAAAATGTCTCGGGTGTTGGCGTTAATTACAAAAAAAAAAAAATATATATATTTTTTCCTATTCTAATTCCCAATTTGTTTTCTCTGTTTTTATGAATTTTGTGGTAAAAGTGTTGAAAACCAAAACGTGCAACCTTTTAGGTAAGGGTTTTCTCTAATGCCCCGTAATTAAGGTTACAATTTTTATAAGAAGAAAATTGCTTGTTTTCGACAAAATAGAAAAAAAAAAAAAACAAAAACATTTTTCCTTCAAATAACGTAATTTTATATTTATTGTAACTGTTTCAATGTGGATGGTGGAGTTTAAGCGCACAAAGTAGAAAAAAAACTTTCTACCTACGTGGTGTGTAATCCCATCATCCACACACAGCAGTGCCTACAATCTTAAAGTATGTGCGCTACTTAAATGTCAAAATAGACAAACAATAAGATTCATGATTAATATAATATTTTCAAGAATTATTTCTCTTGCTCTTTTTTTTTATTATTTAACATAAAATGAAAATGTTCGTTCATTTTATTGAATATTAGTTTTGTCATAAAAAAAGAAGAAAAAAAAACAAAAAATTGATTTTAACGAAAAAGGTGAAAGAAAGAGACGACAGTTTTGCTTAAGCAGTCACATTGCTTGAGTGCAACTGAAACAAACAGATACAATTCAATCAGACATTTTGTGAGGTAGAGCGCAACGATATAAAACAACAGGAGGATTCTTTCGTCGGAGAGAAGAAACAAACTAGTTGTAGTCGCACACCACACCATCATCGAAATTCATTTCGTCGTCTCAATCAACGAAACGACGAACGATAACGATGTTCGAACTAACGAACGGGAGGTGTGTGTTTGAATGTGTATGTGTATGAGTAGATTTAAATAACAATGTGAGAGGCAATACTAAACACCATGATGTACAGTGGGCCTTTTGTTGGTTCGTTTAAGGACATAAAATAAAATTTAATTACAATTTAATTCGTTAATATTTACATGTAAATATTTACATTGAAAGAATTAAATATTAATTAAGAGGCTTATTAGAACCTATAATTTAGTTTAACAAGAGAATGGTAAAAATATTTAAGAAAAATAGTAAAATTACTTATTGAAGATTTGTCCTTGAAGAAGACCTAAAATACAGTCGGTAAACATCTAAATCGAGAGTTTTTCCACTTGGAAGGCTACAACAGCATCCAAATGATTCATTCAATTATTAAAAGTATAAAAAATCTATTCTTAAGGTCACAAAGATGGAAATACTTTTAAATTGAATTTTTCTCAACCAGTCCGCAAAAATAATGAATTTATTTTCATCAATTTTTATTGATATTTCATTTGAACGGTTCTCAGAAGAGAAATTCTCTTCTTGACTTCATATCAGAATTCACTCAAAATCACCAATATTTAAATAATTAAACGTCAAACCAAATTAAATAGTAGAATAACAAAAAAATTAGTTTCAGAATTGAGTGAAAGCGATTCAAATTGTATTATTGGATTTAAGAATGAGTTAATCCTTGATTGAAACCAATCGAAAACGATATACCTAAGCAAACAAATCACTCAAGTGAATTAAGTAATACAATTAGATTATAAAGCCAAGACATTTTTCAGCGTTTCCTTCTCTCAGATTTAAGCTAAGTTTTTATAATTATTTTTTATAAAATAGCCCACTGTACGAAATTCGAAATGTTTTCCTTCTGATTCTCATCGTCGATTTGTAATACTTTTATTCTTTGAGTGTGTGTGTGTGTGAAGGATATAATGTAGAAGAAAATAATAAAAAAAGGAACGACGAGAACAAGAATCGAAGCGGAATATAATAAGTACATAGAAATGAGAACTTGATGAATTTTCATACACAGACATTATACATACAATAACAACCAACAACAACGACAAGAACCCATTTGTACTAAAAAATCTCAAACTACACTTCACTTTTTTTGATACAAACGAAACGATTCAACGTAGAGAACAGAAGAGACAAACAGAGGACGACAACCACGAAGAAGACAAAGAGTAATGATGATGATTGCTTTTGCAGTTGTTCTGCGCCGCATCGATTGATTTTTCTTTAATAAAAAAAAAACGCCACAAACAGCAACAAAAAAAAAAAAAACACAAAACAAAAAGAGAGGTTATTTCTGTAAAAAAATTTATTTTATTTCCTTTTCGCTCCCTCGTTATCGGGAGGCAACACACTTGCCGTCTTTTGTCGGTTTCTATATTTTATTTTTATTGTTTTGCCCACCAACACCACTACTCCCCTTTTGTACACACGTCAATTTGTTTTTGTTTTTTTTTTCTCTCCATTTTTCATTCCTATAACATTTTTTTCGCTTCTTCTTTCCCATCAGCACCATTTGGAAATATGTAGGATATAATATATATGTGTCAAGCATATACAAATGTGAGAAAAAACGATTAAAAACTGCAAAGCTAGTTTGAAAAAAAAAAAAAAATAATAAATATAAAATACTTACCTACGTTAAAAACAGTTTAATTTCAAAACAAGAACAAAAAAAAAAAAAAAAATACAACAAAAAGAACGAAAAAAAAAAGAAAAACGCGTGTTTATTGTTTTGTTTAGAATATTATGGCCCATCAGCAACCAGCGGATAACAATTTGAATGATGTGAATATTGCTTCCCCCGCTAATATAGTTTCTGTCACGGCCGGTGTCGGTGTCAATGCCGCCGAAGATCATACAAAAAATCACAATTTATTAATATCGCAAGCGCAAAACTTTCAAAATGGATCTGATTCAAATAGTAGCAACAGTAGTAGTAGCAGTAACAGTAGACACTTACAACAGCAACATCATAGAGGAGGCATTATGTCACACCAACAACAACAACAACACCAACACCATCAGCAGCAACATCAACATCAACAACAATCAGGAGGAATAATGAATGAAAAAATTAAATCGCCCTCCGGTCAGGGTGGCGGCAATACAAGTGGTGGTAGTAACAATCCCGTTGGATTGCCACCAAATAACAACGAAAATCAACAAATACCACAGCAGCAGCAACAGCAACAACAACCGCCTCTGACTCATCCTCCTTATGGTGGAGATAATGCAATGTCACATTATCAGCAACAACAACAACAGCATCATCAACATCTCCAACATCAACAACAGCAGCATCAACAACAACAACAGCAGCAACAACAACACCAACATCACTTGTCACAACAACAACAACAGCAGCAACTCCAGCAACAGCATCAACCTGGCGGTGAGATGCCTTCCAAAGATGATGGTATCAATACTTACACACCACCGACACCACCTCAAGTTGGTGGGGTAGGTCCACCCGGTCCACCGCCTGGTCCACCACCGGGTCATCATCCGTCTGCTTACGGAAGATATCATCATGGTGATCCGAATATGGATCCATATCGTTATGGTCATTCACCAATGCAGCCATTGGTTGGTACTGGTGGTCCAGGAGTTGTTGGCGGCAGTGGTGGTAAGCCCCAATCGCAACAACAGCAGCCTCCGCAACCTCCACCATCGGGTATATCATCACCCAATCGACCTCCTCCTCAGCGATATATACCGGGTCAACCACCACAGGGCCCAACGCCAACGTTAAATTCGTTACTTCAGTCGCATCCACCACCGCCGCCACCGTCCCAACATCGATATTCCAATAGTTATGATCCCCAACAGCAACAACAGCAACAGCAGCAACAACAGCAACAACAACAGGGTTCGCAACAACAACAAGCGCAACCACAGCAACAACAACAACATGGTCCACCACCACCTCCCCATCAGCCATATGGTGGCCAACAGGGGTGGGCACCACCGCCAAGACCTTATAGTCCGCAGTTAGGTCCATCGCAAGCTTATAGGACGCCGCCACCGGTAAGTTTATGTTTAAAATATTTTAACATAAAAAATATTGTATGTATATTATTTATGATCATGATCAATTTATTTTACTTATGAACTGAAATATCAGATTCTTATTTAATATAGAGGTATAAGAGGTAATAACTCAAACAATGTACATACCTTTACCCATCTTTTGTTCTATGTATGAATTAGTCTTGGTTGTTTTAAAGAAACATACAGCCATGGGCAGAGAAATAGCAATCTATTGAGCAAAATCATCCGAATCGAATTTTAGATATTAGGAATGCTTTTTATAATTTTTTTTTTCTTTTGGTATATTGTCGAAATAAAGTGATGGAGACAAATATATCTTAAAAGTACCGTTATTTTCTATTTTCATTCTCTTTCGCTAGTGGACACAGAAATAGCACACATTTGTTTAACCGTTAAATTTTGATTCCGCGTTCAAAAGTTGTAAACGAAAATGCATTAACTTTATTGTGGATAGAGCGATCCCAAAGAAGCTCAAATGTGGGTCTTTTAAGTCATCTCGCACGATTTTGCTCAAAGTAAACATAGAATTCGGTGAAAAAAGTGTCAAGCAGACTTTTAAGAAGGACACTTAATGATGCTGAGTTGTATAGACGGGTAAGCAAGAAAAATCCAATGATATAAAAAAACACATCAAAGATCGCCTAACATTAGCTAAAAACCATCTGAATAAAAACATGCAGTTTTGAATGAGAGTCTTTTGGAGTGATGAAATAAAGGTTAACCGCATTGAACCCGATGACAGAACATTTGTCCATCACACTAAATGTAAAAAGGACAAGCCAAAGTATTATCTCAAGACGATGAAACTAGGATGATAAGATTTGATGGTCTGGAACCCAGTTTCCTGGCATGTTAAGGACCCATTGGTTAGGTGGATGGCGGAATTGATAAATTCTTTTGTCTTAATATTACCAAAGAACCATATTTCTCGCCAGTTAATTAGATATTCATACATGACAATTACCCAAACATGCATCAAAAATAGTACAGGACAGGTTTTCGGACGAAAAAATCGATGTTTGCACCTAGCCATTTCAAATTCACTATCTGAACCCCATAGCAAATTTATAAATTGATGTCAAGGAAACAAAATTCGAAACTTCAAACGATCTTTGGGCCAGAATCAAAGAAGCGTGGTACCACAAAGTTAATACCAGACGTTAGTTGGAAGTTTACCAAAGAGGTGCTAAGGAACTTTGAAAAACCGTGGTCTACTTACAAGTTACTAACTTAGTATTATTGAATTTATTGGAATTTGTAAGAATTTTTGCTTAGAAGTGATTATTTTTATGATTTTCGGAATGTGTGCTATTTCCTTGTTCACGAGAAAAAGGGTATTCTCTACAAATCATAATTTTTAAAAATTGAATTGAAACGAAATAATTTATAATTATTAATTTTATGAATCCCCATAATGTAATGCATGCCCTGATATAAAAGTTATAATATATAAGCTTAAAGGTCCCAAATAAATCCAATTTTTGTAAGAAAAATCAAACGTGTGCTATTTCTTTGTCCATAGCTGTATATTTCAAATAAAAAATATTATGTATCTACGTGTACTTTAATTTCAGTTTCTTAACTACGAGTTATTAGTTATGATAAGCTCATTAAATTCTGTTCTTGACAGCATTGTCCAATGGGGATTAAGAAATCACGTAGATGCAGCTTACTATCATTTAAACGGTTTTCCCTATGCCACTATCAATGAGTGGCACTTGCATCGAGGAAACTGAGAAACTTTACATTCTCGGTATGAGTGTAACAAACCACCTTCTGTGGAATTAACACATATTTGATGTCGCCAAAAACGCTACGAAAGTTTAGATTTTCTCCGAAGATGCAAGAAATTCTTCTCATCTTCTAGCTCTAGCTGTAATCTATAAAGCTTACATTCGATCAAAACTAGAATACAATTGTCACACCTGGGCAGGTGCTCCGATATCGTATTTGAGTTTCTTGGAAAGAATACAAAACCGTGCTTTTAAAATGATAGATCGATAACTGAGACAATTGCGTCCCTGGACCACCGACACGACGTAATGTTTCATGCCTCTCCTTCTTTTATCGCTATTTTCATAAACAATGTTCAGATGAAATAGAATTAGTTGCATTCCTATCCTGAACAATTCAACCGTAATACTCGCGCTTCTAGGAATGCTCATCAGTTTACCGTTGAGCCCAACTTCGGACGTACTTTTTCTATTATGATCTTTTCCAAAAAACCTTTCTCATCTAGTGGTTGTAACGGTGCTTTGGGGTAAAACGGTTAATTCAACATAATCTAACAAATTTTTGATCAGGAATTCTTCAAAATCAGTCAAAATTACTCTGATATACTTTATTTATATCTTGAATTCGAAGAAAAATTTACCTCCATTCATCTTTTGAGATTTTAGTTGAAATTGAGTAGATCCTGAAAAAGAGAAGTATGGAAGTAGATTTTATTTTTTCCCAAAATCGAAGTAAATCTACTTCGATCGAAGTAAAGTCCGAACCCTGGCTAGAGCTTAAAAACTAATGTGAATCGGTTTTTCCTTTTAAATCCCTCCCTATATCCCTGAATCTCGCACTGTGTTTAAAATATTAAAAGTATTAATCTCCCTTTAGTGCGCGTTGTTAGGATTTTATTCGCAGGAATTCGCCCTCTGTCAGTAGAAAGCGGTGGTTAAAAGCGACTTGCTTCGTTTAACGGGGCTTGTAAATCTCACTTCTTATTTTTTTGGAAATGTCACTGACTCGGTTTTTTAAACCTGATTATAAATATGGCACATTGGGTCAGTACAGTGCGTTTAGTGAAAAAGTATATTTTTGAAGTTTATTATATTTTTCCCAAACGCCACAATATAAAAAAAATATTATTCCTTAATTTTTTAAAAATAAATAGTGGCTCATTTCATTTTGCCAAATACAGAAAGAACTCAAACACTGAAATGTGTATTCTTTATTTTTGTGTCTTTTTTTATCTGTGTTTGACATTGACATTGAAGATGATAATTTATGACCGGCCGGAATTCTTTTTTGTCACCACCAGCCCCTTTTCAACTCCAACCGTCATCAACACCATCACCATCATCATCATCGTATTTTATCACATTCTCACCCCTCTTTGAATTAAATAATATCAACATCAGCCAGTGTCTTAATTTGTTGTTCGGCATTTGGTTTTATATTTGTAAATAAACATGATTGTGCTTTCAATCGTTTCCTCTTTTACTTTATTTTTTTCTTTATTTTATGGGTTTTATTTTGCTATCAACATTCATATTAAAGAAAGAAACAAAAATGTTCATATAAGACAAAAATACTTGTACAATATTGTTTGAAAAAAAAAACAAAGTCAACCACAATGCCCAATGTTGTTACAAATGCGATTGAATGGATGAATCAGTGCTCAAGTATTTTGATGAATTAGTTTGCCAATTTTTTTCTTCTTATGAAAACATGTTCGTTTTGATACCAGCTGATTGTTTACATAAAAAACACTCGAAGGTAATTAGTAAAATGTTTTTAAAATACATATGTCAGAAAAGTATCATTAATATTTAAGGTTATTGAAGTGGTGAAAAATGCCCTTAATTCGCAAGAATTCTTTAAGGAGAAATAATGCAAGTTTTGTTTAACTCTAAAAATAAAAATTATAATTTTTTGTAATTTTTAACGTTAGTATTTAACGTATTTAATTAACAACTTAAATATTTGGGACAGTAGTTCAACAACAAACATAGAAAAGTACTAAAATTAAATTACATTAAAAACAAAAAGCATGAGCAGAATTATTTTCTCAAAAATTTGTTGGCAGAATTTGAAAGACATTAAAAAAAAAGCAGAATTTTGGAAAACAGAATGCTCGTTAAAAAAGCTGAATTTTGAAAACCAGAATTTTGAAGTCAGAAGCATGGAATGGTGTTTTAATGTGCATAAATCATAACAAAACGAAATTGATCTCAAATCAACCACGTTAAAATTTTCATAAATCAAATTCTAGTTCAGTATTTTTCTAGAGTGCTTGATAAGAGATTTGAATTTGAATACCATGGTCTATCAGGAACCGATGATTTATCAGAAAAAAAGCCGCTGTTCTAATTTTTAATTAAAATAGGTAAAAATTGATAGTAGAATCCAGAAGCATGTCCATATTCTCATAATTAAAAATTGCAATCATAAAGTTAAGTGTGTGAAAAAACACCTTTTATGTGTGTAGAGTAAGAGAAAAAAAAAAACATTGAATGATAACACTGGTTTACAAGGGTTTTGTTGCCGAAACAAAAATATACTTTTCTGAAGGTTTCTGGTGTGCTGAACTCGAATCCGAGTCAGAAACAACTAATCAGCTAACGTTTTTTAGATATTACCGTTAGAAAATGCAAAAATACGTTTTTTTGAATTCTTCGGACCTTATTCTTTTGTATAAAGAAAATTGTTTGAGCATATTTAGTAACGGTTTCTATAAGAACTGTTTTCCATCTTTCGACACCTGTTTAAATCTTTTCAATATCTTCTATATTGCCCGAGATATCTTAAACTGAAGTACCTAAGTGGGTTTGGCTTCATATATCATAAAGAAGATAATGACGTTATAAAACTTATAAAAATACCAAACAACTTAGGATATCTCGGGCAGTAAAAAAAATATCGGAAAGATTTAAACAGCTATAAAAAGGTGGTAATTAGTACTTATGAAAACCGTTACTAAATATGCTCAAAAAATTTTCCTAATATAAAAGAATAAGGTCCAAAGTACTGCATTTTCTAACGGCAATATTTCAAAAACGGGAGCTGATTAATTTTTTTTTGACTTCAGATTCGAGTTCAGCACACCGAAAACCTTTAGAAAAGTATATTTTTGTTTCGGCAACAAAAAAAAAGTTTAATTTTGTTAACCAGTGTAATTGATGCTAATGGTAGCGTATTTGAAATTAAAATTTGCTTTTGTTAATTTAAAATGTCTTTTGGTTTAATTCGATTTGAGTGCTTACTCCACCTATTAATTTAAACCGACTTATAAAAATTGTATGCACTCTCAGAGCACACAAAGTGAACTGCAATTTTTGGATTGTTCGTATTCATTTTTTTTTTTGACTACATACATATTTCTAGGAGCAGTGATAATACTTCAAGTCGCATTACTTCCACCCACGGCTCCCTGGCAAGGATAAGACAAAGGGATAGGAAAAGATAAAAAAGTGGACTTTTCACTGTCAGTTTATTATTCGCCTTAATACAAAGTTTGTATGAATCAGGTGCTTGAGGAAAAGTGTTAAACGTAAACTATATTGTAAAACTAACTCTACTATCTATTTGGGTATATAATAGTATGCGTATGAATTTTAGGTATTGAAGAGAATGGATAAAAAACCTTATTTAGGGTTTCTATCTCTTTCCGTTGATATTTAAATCATAAGTTAACCCCAAACCGCACTTGAATATACTGAAGCAAGTTACATCAATTCAAATCTTCTTGTTTTTTTCGGCGCTATTCTGATCTCGATGTCGAGGGGATTATATACATATGTATCTGATTTACACTAGAGATCCGCTTTTGGGGTTCACCTGATGGACCTCAGACAGCAGCGGCAAGCTTCCCGATTTTGAATTGTTCCGTTTCTGAGGCCAATTTTTTTTTCGTATTGCATAAATTCAAATCATAAACCAAAAACAATACATTTATTTATTAAACACAAAGAACAAAATATAACCTATAAAACATACTTTTTTACGCAAAAAAACCAAAATATTCATTGCATTTTCAATTGTATGCTTTATACCATTTACTAGTCAGGTGACTTGTCTATGCGTTCATTGTACATTAGGGTGGGTCAAAAAAATCGAAATTTAGTTTTTTGGTTTGGTACTCCAAAAAATCGATTGCTAGACACCTCTAGAATATACACACCAAATATGAACTCTTTATATTAATGGGAAGGTCCTCCGCTTCGCAATTTTCCATTTTTACATCAAGCTTCTAGTAAAAAAAAATCATTTTTTTATTAATTGACTTTTTAGCAAATTTCTTTGCATATTCTTGTAGGAAATTGAACGCTCTACAAAAAAGGCTTCATATACCTTTTTCGTTTATCTTACCGTTTAATAGATATTTGAGGTCCAAAAATCGAAAAAATCTTTAAAAATTCGTTTTTTGTTCTTAATTTCGTAACAAATTGAAAAATTATAATCATCAAACGCGCAAGACATATTCTTGTAGGAAATTGATTACTCCACAAAAAAGATCTTATTAATTTTTTTCATTAATCTTACTATTCTAAAGATATTCGAGGTCAAAGTTAAAAAAAATTATAAAAACATTTTTTACTTTTAAAAATTTTCCAGTTCACTGAAAAATTATTTTTTTCAAATTAGCAAGATATATTCTTGTAGAGGCTTAAACGTTCTACAAATAATTCCTTGACATCAAATTGATTGCTTTAACCGTTTAGAAGATATTCGTATCCAAATCACAATGCATGCGGGTCATAAGAAAACTATTGAAATCAGTGGGCATTGGTTTGGATTCCAATATCTTCTAAACGGTTAAAGCAATCAATTTGATGTCAAGGAATTATTTGTAGAACGTTTAAGCTTCTACAAGAATATATCTTGCTAATTTGAAAAAAATAATTTTTCAGTGAACTGGAAAATTTTTAAAAGTAAAAAATGTTTTTATAATTTTTTTTAACTTTGACCTACAAGAATATGTCTTGCGCGTTTGATGATTATAATTTTTCAATTTGTTACGAAATTAAGAACAAAAAACGAATTTTTAAAGATTTTTTCGATTTTTGGACCTCAAATATCTATTAAACGGTAAGATAAACGAAAAAGGTATATGAAGCCTTTTTTGTAGAGCGTTCAATTTCCTACAAGAATATGCAAAGAAATTTGCTAAAAAGTCAATTAATAAAAAAATGATTTTTTTTTACTAGAAGCTTGATGTAAAAATGGAAAATTGCGAAGCGGAGGACCTTCCCATTAATATAAAGAGTTCATATTTGGTGTGTATATTCTAGAGGTGTCTAGCAATCGATTTTTTGGAGTACCAAACCAAAAAACTAAATTTCGATTTTTTTGACCCACCCTATTGTACATACTTTGTTTATTTTTTTTTGATGTTGTGGAGAATTCTGATAAAAAGCAACAACTAAAGTTCAGTTTTTTTATTATTAGACATCTCAAACAAACAGAGGTCGGCAGCTGTGGCAATGGCGACAGGGTACATTTCTTTTACTGCTGGTTCACATAAATCTCATTAAAACTGGGTCAATTGAAAACAAGAAGAAGTATTACGTCACTTCGCAGGAGGCACACAAAGTATCTACCTCTTTAATTTCACTGCTGGCCTTCTCTCTACATATACATAAATGTATTTTAAATTAATTTATTATGTAGGTGTCTCAAAAGAGAACAAAAAGAAAAAAAAAAAAACTGAAATGACCTTGAACCGAGCGATCAAACAATTCGTCCTACTGTTGTTTTATTTTATCATTTTCTTGAATAAGTTTATTAACCCCTCAAAGTATACGTCATCGAACGGAATATCGTACCTACATTATAATATTTTTTTTGTTTTGGTTTCATCCCCGTCGCCCGTAAAAGAGTCATCGCAATGAATCACATTTTTATTTTTGTTATTATTGTTTACTTTTTGAAATCACGGTCTCTGTCTCTGTGTTCCGTCGGGTGTTCCACTCCAACCTCCTCCACCCCAACCATTCTCAAAAAAAAAAACATTGTGCTGCACTCAGATACTCGTTTGAAAACAAAAATCTAAACCACTTGTATATACATACAATACATATGCGAGAGTAACAACTATAAATCTACATTATTTATATCTATCTATACATTCGTGTGGCTGGTTTACAGTTGATTACCTTTCTATTTTTATGATTAGAAATAGCAGCAGCCTGGGAATGTTTGCCATTACAGATTATTGTTGTTGCTATCAATTTGATTTTATATCGTTTTTTTTTTATTTCTATGTAAACAAACTATTAGAACGTCCTGATATTCTACAAACTCTAAACAATTCAATAGTTTTGAGTAGTAAACCAGCGAATCCGAGAAAATAAAATCCATTCAATTATATTTATATTAATGTACATATGTTCGCAACGGCATGCATACACGGGGTTAAACTATTATGCATAGAAAGTTATGAATATTCAAGTTCAAATTCATCTAAATGTGCGATGAAGTTGTTGATGTGTCTGCTTTTGGCTAAATTGTTGTTAGTTTTTGAATTGATGTTAGAACAAAAACAATACTCCACCATCCAACCAAACCACCTCTCCCCTCACATAAAGAGTGTTTAGATTCAAATACGAACAACACCAATTTCTAAACACAACAGCCCACCACGTGGAATTACGTCTAGATATAAGTACTTGTTTGTACATCATACACAGAATACTGTTTGTATGTAGATACGTACATCGTACAACCATACAAGTTTGCTATTGCTACAGCTGCAAATATAGATTGCCAATCAAGTCGGTATTTATATCCGTATCCGTCGTCGTCGTCGTCGTAGTGGTCGTCGTCAGCTGTTTTTTGCAGTAAAAAAAGGGAATGAAAAAAAAAATTAACTCTTTTAAAAAACACTTGTGAGTTTGTGACCTAGAAAAAGCCACACGATAAACAATAACATTTCTTAATGAGATTTTATTTAAACAGTCACATAGTTTTTGTGTTTACATCTTTTAAATATATGCAGTAATATCTGCTTTTAATTTTTGATTATTATGTACCTATGTATATGTAATTTTAATCAATCAATTAAATTTATTATGAAAATCTCTCAATGAACTCATGTAATAATATGATGCGGGTCAAGTCAACTTCTCTATAAGTTGGATGTTTTAAGGTCCTAAAATTTAAGGGTTCATTTCTATATCAAATAGTACGGATGAAAGAAATTCTGGAGAATAGATCTATTGATCTATGAAACATTTATTTTAAAAGTGCCTTTAGTTCTTGAAAAAAAGCTTTTCAAAGTTAAAAATAATGCACAAATTTCAAATGGACGCATTGTTATTCTGAACGCCTCATATGTTGCTACTAAAGATAGGAGGGCAAGCACGGTCACTCGTGAAAGATGTGTTTATGGATTTTGTTTTTTTTCTTTTCTTCCAATTTACCATCACATATTTTATGAATGATATTCAGGATTTGAAGCAACAGTTTTTTTCGAAAAACAAAGACATTAGTTTTTGGTTTTCTCGTTCTGCATATATGCGACCCGACTAACCGAAATTGCATATATGTAAAGGGTGACATACACTATCTTTGCATAAATCAGAAATGACATTTTTCTTTCATGAGCGCTACAAGTGGCCACAAACTGACTTTGTTTATAGTGTCTAAGAAATCATCTAGGTGTCGATTCTACTTCTGGGCTTCCCTTGCGAAACTTTTTTGAAGGCTTCGTATCGGTTTTCGATAGCTTTAATCGATATTTGTCAACTGTTTCGCTTTCGTTTGGTATGAAGAGAATGAGCCTTAAGTTTAATTGTCAATGAAAACAATATGAAACATGTTTTGATATGAGGACTGATTTGCTTTAGTGAATATAACCTATACTTTTGCATTTTTGACAGCTTTTGCGCTTATTATGGAAAACCGTTTTTTTTTTTTTTTGTAGTGTTCTTAGCTTCGAGACAAGTTTTGGCACAATGCGTTTTCAATTTTATCAATAAGGTGTCACATTTTAGTTAAATAATGGCTTTAAAACTGCATGATCTTGCTAAACAAGTCATTATAACGCAATTCATTTCAATAATATGAAGTAAAAAAAGTTTTTTTGACACCTCTATGCATCTGGAAGGATATGTTCCTAGAGTAGAGTAATTCTTTGCTGAGTATCGTTTTCTATTTGGCACTTTTTTTAAACTTACGTTTGCTTTACGTAGAACGATAATTACAAAAATCAACTTCTCTAAATAATATTGCAATCGCACGATTACTAAATAGACTCAGTTCTCCTCATTATTTTGTATTTATATTTTATGGACTAAGTGAATTTTAATTCAATTTGCACAACTGTTGGGCTCATGAGTTAGATGCAGTTGTACCCTTCTAAGATGCAAAAATTTGGTCGATGAATACCGACACTTATTAAAATTACAGTGTGAAAACACTTATGAGAAAGAGATGCCTTACTTTGCTACTTTCTTCTCTCTATCAAGTGGACGTGAGAAAGCAACACAAAGACGTCAAGATGAGGCGAAAAACCGAGTCATATGCCTTGATTTTTAGCAGTTGAATACTTTTATTCTAGGCTAGGCTGTTGTCTTGTAGGTTATGAGGCTTCTTATTTTCAACTCTGAAATTTTTTTAAGTGTTCCTTAACCTCCAAATGAATTGAAAAAATGTAATAACAAATGATAGTTTCAACAAAAGGTAGATTGTAAACTGAGTTTGAGGTTTTCTGAAAGATATTCTGAAAGATATATTTTGTCACGAACCGAATGACAGCTAAATAATTAAAAAAACGACACGAAAAATCGTTCAGTGTTAATCTGAACAGAACTCTGTTTTGAATTTGAAAGATGAATAATATTTAAAATCATCATCGCTATCATATTTTCCAACTAGTCAGTAGTACCGACTGTTAAGTACAAAAATTGAGGGATACAGCACATTGTTTTTTTTTTTTGGAAAATCCTATTGCACTGCGGATAGCAAAAAAAAGACCTATTAACGAAGACTCCTGCATAATTTTTTTTGAAGAATAATGCCCCAATAACTAAATGCTCCGCATTTTTATTTTTCCTCAATAACAGCTCAATTTTTTCTTTATTTGATCTAGATCGTTTTTTCTTATTTAAAAAAATTCAGCAGACCTAAAAATGGAAAAAATCATAAGATCAATGCCAACTGCCAACTGAATCTTGTAAGCAATGTTAATATTTAGTCAAAATTGTTGAGAAGAGTTGCGAATGACGCTATAATACACCAACATTCTGCAATATGATCGAGCTGCAGGAACATGAACTGGCCAGTTTTGGAAATAAAATAAATAAAGCTGACTTTAAAGAGCAAAAGATTTGAATATCCTCTTCAATTATCAAAAACAACAACAAAAGCACTATAAAAAACACGTTTTAAAATTGTTGGTTCTGCTAATGGTACCAGGAAATGAGGATAAACTAAAGTCCAACCTCAATAACTATAGTTTCGATTTTAATAAAATTCTATGTGCTTTCTTAAAATGAAGGATCATCGTATGTTATTGCTTTTTTTCAAAAAATCTGGTTTGTCTGGGTTTTTCGTTTAAACACGATTATTTTTAAAACCCTCAGACACAATCACGAAGCAATTACATTATGATTTCAACCATACAATTTGCATTGCTTTTCTAAGTGTTTTTTTTTTTCCATAGTCGGTCACTCTGTAGTTATTCGTTCAACAATCATGATGATGTGTGATACCATTTCGTTTCTACCGTAATTATAACAACTTATCGTCTCTACTTAGTCTTCTCTAAGTAAGTCTTATAAACACGGTGCTATTATAAACGACTAGACATTGATCTGCCTAATGATTTGTTGGCCTTTTGATCATTGTTGTTCTTTAGTATGTAGCTGGACTTTCAACTCTTCAACACTTTGAATATAAAATGTGATTTGTAAAAAAAAAACTAAGTTCAATGTTTATATACATACAGTTGTGTTCAAAATAATAGTAGTGCCTGCAACAAAATAACATTTTTTATATTTACTGTGCTTTTACAGTTAAAAATTTAATTTCTTTGATGTGAAAGTTTGTAACGGTCAATTACTAATAAATGTATCGTAGGTTTAAAATGAAAAAGAAGGTGCTAAATAATTTTTCATTGACCTTTGGTTGTTCTTTCTAATTTGGCCTGTTCAAAATAATAGTAGTTAAAGTTATTTTTGAAGAATTTAAAAGCGGTTTATAGCTTAGAATATTTATTTTTGCTTTAAAAATAAGTACTCATATAATTTGAACAATTTTTCAACAAAAAACGATTTGTTTCGGTTTTAATCTATTAAAAGTTCGAAGAGCAAAACACTGCAGTTCGGATTACGGAAACTTATACGAAAGCTGCTTGAAGAAGGGAAAACCTACTTGGAAATTCAAGGTTATATTAGGATGGTCCCCTACAATGGTAGCCAATGCAATAAACTCAACAAAAGACCCGAAACGCGCGGTAGAAAAAGAAAAAAGACCGTCGTAGATGACAGGCGTATTGTCCAGATGAGCAAAGTTGAGCCTTCTGCGTCGCCGTTTCAAATCCAGAAGGCCTTAAGCCTGGATTGCAGTGCAGTGAACATTCGGAGGCGACTGTTAGAGACTAATTTGTACGCTTGAAGTCCACGAAAAGTTTCGCGGAACATATTAAAAAGCGTATCCAGTTTGTAAAAGACCACATAAACTGGCCAACGAAGTAATGGCGTAACATATTGTTTACTGATGAGAGTAAATTTGTCCTCTTTGGTGGTACTGGATCTCCACAATACGTCCGACGTCCACCCAATTCGGAATATGTTCCAAAGTATACGACGAAAACAGTTAAACATGGAGGGTCAAAAATTTTAGTATTTTAACATATTTCTTTGTTAACAGCGGAACTTTTCGTGGACTTCAAGCGTACAAATTAGTCTCTAACAGTCGCCTCCGAATGTTCACTGCACTGCAATCCAGGCTTAAGGCCTTCTGGATTTGAAACGGCGACGCAGAAGGCTCAACTTTGCTCATCTGGACAATACGCCTGTCATCTACGACGGTCTTTTTTCTTTTTCTACCGCGCGTTTCGGGTCTTTTGTTGAGTTTATTGCATTGGCTACCATTGTAGGGGACCATCCTAATATAACCTTGAATTTCCAAGTAGGTTTTCCCTTCTTCAAGCAGCTTTCGTATAAGTTTCCGTAATCCGAACTGCAGTGTTTTGCTCTTCGAACTTTTAATAGATTAAAACCGAAACAAATCGTTTTTTGTTGAAAAATTGTTCAAATTATATGAGTACTTACTTTTAAAGCAAAAATAAATATTCTAAGCTATAAACCGCTTTTAAATTCTTCAAAAATAACTTTAACTACTATTATTTTGAACAGGCCAAATTAGAAAGAACAACCAAAGGTCAATGAAAAATTATTTAGCACCTTCTTTTTCATTTTAAACCTACGATACATTTATTAGTAATTGACCGTTACAAACTTTGACATCAAAGAAATTAAATTTTTAACCGTAAAAGCACAGTAAATATAAAAAATGTTATTTTGTTGCAGGCACTACTATTATTTTGAACACAGCTGTATGTACGAATAGAAATCAACTGAATGGACTCTCAATCTTGTAAAAAAGATATTATATAATAGAAAATAGAAAAAAATCTGGGGTTTTATTTATTTATTATTTTGTTGTTCATTTCGGAAGTTTTTTTTCTACTGTATTTTCTATAATCATTCAATTCACTATCTAAAATAAAAAAAAGGGTGCCGAATGATAAGCTTTCTGTATTAACTTTAATTTTTATTCAAGGTTCGTGGGTTTTAGTGGGTAATTTTTTTGGTTTTTTGAAGATAATCACTGATTCTGGTAAAAAAACCGAAAACTTCCTTGACCTTTGCTTGTAACTTGAAGACAGCTCGAAGGCGCAAGGTTCTTTGTGATAAAGAATAGTTCTAATTATTGTTTCCACGCTCATGTCATCAGTGGTCACTTTTAGATCAGGTTCACAAGCGATTTCCCATTTAAGATATAAACCACGATCAAAATCTGCGCAATGTCTTTGGATACAATTCTATCGACTTATTTGAGTTGGTCACAGTTTGAAAAAAAAAAAAAAAAAACCTTTAAAACCTACATACCTCCAAGATCAGCCTGGGAGGACATAGAATTCTCGGGACACAGATGAATACGTTTTTATACAATCGGGTCCAAAACTAAAGGTGTTGGTGGAGGAGTGTACTAAAAAATGCTTAATATAAGGCTCTCCATTTTTACTGTAGCACATGAAAATGTTAGCGATTAAGTATATTCGCATCTTCTCGCCATCAAATCTATTGAATCCATCTCCATAATGTTTTTGACTGAACTTAACTGTCGATCATCTCTTTAGAGATAAACGCTGTTTATCTTTAAACATACTGTCTTATTGGCGGTCTCGCTTTGCTCCTTACAGTCTTCATTAACTTATACCAAATCGTTAAATCGTTATAACAAACTTAACCTTATGAAGGTTACATCACGTCAAAGTTTTACATTCATACAAACTATTCAAACATTGAACTTATTTTAAGCTGAAAAAATTTGTCCAATTTGTCCACCAATGGATAAGTGGATAGTAGAAAATAGTGAGAAGTATTTAGTCCGTATTTGAATTAGGCAATATCAAGGTACACCAATACAAATAATGAAAGACTTTGTCTTGTATAAAAGAGTTTCACATTAATATCTCTTAGCGAGGGCTATCGTACTTCCAAGAAATAGCAGGTTCTGTGCGTAAATGAATAAGAGCGAAAGACAGTTATCTTCAAACCTATGAGATAGTATTTACACATACCTTCATTATTTTTTGTTCAGGTTATTAAAAGCTGACTCACTCGTGGAGCAGATTTTCAGTGCGAAAGCTTCCCAGTCGGCATATTCTATAAATTAATTTAGGTCCAGTTAAATCAATAACCAAACTTCCAGTAGGGAATAGATGTACAAATACCTGAAAACTTGGAGAGTAACACATCAGATTCATTTTGTACACTTCATCCAGAGTTAACTAACGAAAGTAGTTGAATTTACTCGGAAATAAATTTACTCGAAGTAATCTCGCTTTTTAAACTTAATCACTGGATGCTATCGATCTATCTATCTTTTAAATCTTTTTTGTTTATTAAAGTTGTTTGATTGCATTTCGCCCATAGTATTTAATGTGATGTTTCTATATTTTCCAACAAGAAAGACTATAGTCGAGTCGTCAGGTGGAAACAGATTTTAAATAAAAATCAAAATATATTCACGAGGTTTTCATTTGAACTTTATTATGGTTCAAATTTAACCTTGAGTATTGGCTTAGGAGAGTATAATATATGCCTTTATTGAGAATATAAAGAAGTAAAGGAAATTGAGCCGAAGACAGACAATCGTTTAAAAGAGATTGAATTGTAAGCGAAAACGACGAATTTTGTGTTGTTGCTATGTTTAGTTGTTTCTTCATTTTCTCATTGACCTTTTTTTCGCATTTTTCTTTCCGCTTTGTATTGTTTGTTTGGGTTTTGTTTATATGCCAGTTATTAGGCAGTGGTTCATCCTTTTCCTCCTTGTTTTGATTTTTTTTTTATTATTATTATGTATTTTGTTCTGTTTCGTATATTTTGAAGTGAAGTGACGTGTGCTAACAAGACCATGCTATATACGACAAAAAGAGGGGTTGGAGGCGATAACGATGCCGACAACGAAAAGGACGATGTGTTTATGCCTCAAATGTTTTCATTCATTCACCCACAGGAAAGAAAATTTTTGTACATACATACATACGTATAGACCTGGTATAGACTATAGGTAGGTTGTAAGCAAAACCCTGCAAATGCAGTGAGTAGAGTACCACATCGGAACAACCAAGCAACCATCTTGCCAGGTGTTCAGGGATTCCGACCGAAATAGGGTTATATATGTATATTGGGTTCATCGTTGCCGTCGTCGTCATCATCATCATCGTATCGCACGGTATCGTTTTTCGTCGTATAGCACAAAGAGCGCGGAAACCTTTTGTATTTTTCTTATTTTTCCTTTTGGCATTCCTCCTACCATCATAATCCGTGTTCGTCCTCTTTTTTTTATTTTGGACATTCAGAGCAAAAGTCATTGCCTTTATTATTTTGTCCTAATTTCGAAAGTGTGGTATTATACCAAACGTCAAACTAGAACCAAGAAACCTACTACCTGTGGGGTTAAAACCGATGTGGTGCTCTGCGTATATTCAATTAGGATAAAAAACAATGCAAGGTTTATGAGTTAGTAATGATTCTTTATTATTTTTTTTTTTTAATGTTTTATTGTTCTGCTCTTGAAGGTTAAGGAAGTAAGGTTATGCAATTTGAATTGGAATAAACATTCATGGGTCACAAGTTTGTAATGGGGTTATTGAACTGAAATTACATTGCAATGTAGTCGACGTTTGGTTGAAGCAGGAGCTATAGCCTGTAGCTATACCAACCTTATGTTGTGTTTTTAAATATCTCGGTTATGTTTTGGTTTTCTTTTGAATTTCATTATTTTTGGTTAAGCTCGATCTAAAAACTGCCTGGCCAGGTGCGTATGTGGCTGTTCAATATGTCTTATACTTAGAGCTCGGCGAATCTTCTGCTTTACGTTGCGCCAAACGTCTTTTAAGGAAGACGTTTTTGTTTAAATGCAGAAATTCCGTCTTCGTTTGCATACAAACAAACACATTAATATCAGCTGGCTTTATACTTCCTATAATTCCAATATCCTCCTTTAACTCCAGCATAAGCAAGAAGTTAAAGATTCTTCACTGGTCATCTTGCACAAGCATATGAATTTGAATGCTGCATTTTGCAACACTGGTAGATTTGTCGCTGTTCTACGTTCTAATTGTTCTGATAGAGAGATGTTTACCCAAAAACGCTCAAGTTTAATACATTTTTATTACTGAAAGTGCCTTTCTTCACCGGTTAAGAGGCTTTGTTAGCTTTTTTTAAAGTAGCATTTAAATTTTTTCCAGCAGTGTTCTTCGTCGTGTCGAAGATCGAGTTCTTAGAAACTCGTAAGGGACGATGAATTTTATTGACCTATGGTCGAAGTTGAACTGTTGATACGAGCTATTGATGACTTTATTTTATAGTTCTCGTAGAATAAAAGCCACCACCCTTCTTAAATGTTCTTGAAAGTTTTACAATAGTGTGGATACATTTGTGTAGTTCATTTCGATCATTCGTCGGTTATGTGGATAACCGCTACCATAAAAATGTACTAACTGTTTTTTTAGAGCTTGAGGGTGAAAGTAAAGATCGTTTTCACAATATTATTATTATAATTTCAATTTAGAGAGGTCTGCCTTTTAGAAATATACCCCTTTTTGCATTGTACACTTTTTTCAGTTTGCTCAGTCATAAAGAGGATTAAAATTGATCTTTTCACGCTTTGCGTACACAGTTGGAAAGAGTATTTTTTATTGTAGCTGCAGTTCGATTGCGGATTGCTTAACCGATCAAATTGTTGAAATAATCTTGCCAACACTTTTAATAGAAAAGATATTTTCTTTTTTTTTCAACCTGTACCGCTTAGATCCAAGAACACGCACACAGGAAAGAAGATTTACCATCGAAAAATATTTTATTATTCCTATTGTGAATTTGCAAGAAAATTTTGTTTCCGCCGGAATTTATTGTGCAATCGTTATTGACCTTCCGAATGAATTTCCAGATAAAATCCATTACGATAGAAACTTTTGAGCATGATTTACGTTCGCTTGCTTGAAAGTATTCCCAGGAACATGCTTGAACATCAAAAGAATGCCTCATCTCAACAAAGCTTATCAAAAGACAGTTTTGGAAGATTTAATGTTCACCAATTTCAAAAAGGTATAAACCATTTTTCTAGGACCAGGGGTTTAGTCAGGACATGTATGCATGTCTTTTTTTGGGTTTATTAAACCAAGCATATTTTACTAAAACAAGCATATGAGAAGCAAGAAAAATAAAATAAAACCCAAAAAAGACATGCATGTCCTGACTAAACCTCTGTTCCTAGAAAAATGGTTTATACCTTTTTGAAAAGGGTGTTTAATATAGAAAAGAACCTCACCATAATTTGTACAATAAGAATATATCTAAAAAAAACGGCCTCATAAGTCAACATATACCTATTTCAAACGAGAAAAAACTTTAACCCTCTTGGGGCGCTTTCTAGCGTCAAATTAAAAATCTGAAAAAATTAGGGGATTTTTTTTTTTTATTATTTAGAAACAGTTTTCAGTTAGTTTACATATTTGTAAAAGTTCTAGTATCCAGTCAACATAAAGTACCTATATTTTACAAATCCTTAATTACGCTAGAACGCAATTTATAAGTATACCAACCTATATTAATATAGCAAGTCCGGCAAACCCAGCCTTTTGAATTATATAATGGCTAAAATTTTGCTTCAAATGTGCATAAAAAAATAGCAAAATAAATATCTGGATGACCAGAGAAAAAAAAAAAGAACGATAATTTTGAGCGCATCATCATCATCAGCAGCTCGTCGACTATCGATTGGATTCTCTCTCAAATAAAAAAAAAATAAAATAAATAAAAAAAAAAGAAAGAGAACGAACGGAAAAGCCAAAAGCAAAAACTACGACATAATTTGTATTCCAGCAAACAATTAAAATTATATTACTCATGGTGAAGGGGAGAAAAATAATAATATAAAAAAAATCAAGTGACAATGGTGAGGGAGGGTAAAGGAATGACACGGACCGAATGAGCAACGAACGAGAACAAGACTAAAAACGAAGACTGATGGGAACCCGTCAGAAAAAAAAGTGCAAAAAATGTGGAAATTTTATGTTTTGTTATTCGAGTATTCGTTTGGTTCGGTTGGCTCTATCATCTGCGCCTTTAGAGATTTCATTTGATTGCCCTGACTCTGGCTGGCTCTACTGACTCTAGCTGACTCTGTATGTAGTCGTTGTGATTGTCTCTTTTTCGTTCTTCTATCTTTCTCTTTTTTTCCTATTTTTTTTTATTCAAGTTCTATATACACACACACGCAGGAGAACAAGAACCAACTCTATTCAGATTCACACACACACACTGCTCCACCCCTTGGAAAATATTTTAATCGATTTTCCACATCCAGTCCTTTTTGCCTGCTATCTAACCATGAACTGAAAATGAAATAGATGTGTTCTATCTGGGAGTGTGTATCTGTGTATTTATCTTTGTCGGAGCGGCGTAGAGCTAAGGGGGAAAGTTGAGGCTGATGAGAAGAGATTCCATTTTAGGGTGGTGTTTGATGTGTAGTGGTGAGGACTATTTTTCTTCTTCCTTTCCTTCGCCGCCGCCTCTGTGCAACTCCTACATACAGCCCTAACCACCCATCGTCATCGGCCTCATCACCATCGCTTACGGATCTCTGTTTTTTTTTTTCTTTTCTTTTTATCTACAAAAATTCTCTGCTTTGTACGAGAATGGATGGCAGCAGCAGAAGAAGAAGCAAAAGCAAAGACAGGCATTACCTTCGAAACCGGCATTCACACAGAGCTAGCTTCTTGGGGTCTTTTGACGTAACAAACGAATCGTTGAACGTTCGTTTCTACGCTTGTTTTTTCTTTCTTTTTTTATTTCGAAAATGTTTTTGTGTGCTGAAACTACCCCCTTCGCGAAACCATTCTCGAACATGTAAGTCATATATTTATATCTAAGAGAGCGGTATTAATGAAAGGATTTTCATTTTGCATCCCCTTTGGGTTTCCTCCGTTCGTCGTCGGTCTTCATCATCATATCTTGGTCGTTCTAGTGTGTCCTTTACACTTTTTTCTCGTAATGCCAGTGGTTCAGAATCAGAACATTATAAAAGGGATCATGAAACACAAAATAACAAAAAAAAAAAAAAAAAAAAAGAAAAGAAGAAAAATTATATAAGGAAACAAGACAGACTTTGGAACTTTTATGTTTTGGGGGTGAAGTAAAAATACCACGTAGGTATAAGGGGTGCAAATGTTTTGCTAGATGTATTTTTTGCATTTTTTTTGTTTTTATATCATTTTTGTTCGATCGTTATGCTATCTTGGATTTTTTGTTTTATTTTTTCTTTAAATGTCTGGTTATTTCCTGTAGGAAGAATGGTAAAGAATCAGGGCAAATTAATTTAAAGAGAGGGATCATAATCATTTTTTGTTCATTGACTAAAATAAAAGGTCAACAAATGAGTATGTAGGCACGTTCTTTACGTAAATTCAATTGAAAAGATCATAGAAATCATAGAAGATCATAGGAATTCTGATGTGTCATTTGTACGATTGCACCAAAATCATTCCAAGCTGCTTTAAAACAATCTCTAGATGATAGCTAATTAAAGATAAAGGGGGTATCGGATAACTTCTAGCTTAAAATAAATAAGGCTGGAATAAAGAAATTTACCTTATGGCAAGTGAAATATTAAAATTGAAATATTCTGTTTACAGTTGAGAATATTTCTAATTACAAGTTTTAAAAAAACAATGTGAGGCAATCTATCTTACGACTTCAAATAAAGCTTAACCAGTTGTCTTGCTTGAGTAATGGTTTGGCGTGAAGTCTCATACCAAAGAATTACATGCACTACACATCCCTTCATTTTGGCAAAAAGGTCTGAAAATGGATCCAAAAATTTACCACAGATATGTTTCAGACACTAAAATGTGAAACATTTGTCTAATATCTTTTTCAATACCTGTGTATTGAATGGATCTTTCGAAAACAATAGGTGTGTTTGCCAAAGGTATCCGCTGTAGGATTTCCCAAATATCAACACAGAGCAAAAATTAATACCTATGCACGCACCAAGGCAGAAAAAAACGTAAACTTATACACTTCATCAATATTCTATCCGCAGCTTGATTTAGCTTCTATTCCTATGGGCAGCTGCATGTTGTTTTTGTAATGCATTTTAACGCCAACTGCGGATACGGATAGCAATGCCAGAAAAACACAGCTAATATGTTTTTGGATAAAAGCGATAAATAGAAGTGACTAAGGATTAATTACACTGGTCGGCTAAAAATAAAAAAAAAGCCGGGAGCAAGAACTTTTTAAGGTGATTTTAATTGACTTTAGTGTTCTGAATTCAAAACTGTTTGCAGATTTATTCGTTCACGTCTAGTTTTTGAGCTACACTCATCACTATTTACGCTATAAACTCCCAAAAACTAATTTTCAATTTAGTTCTTTTTGATGTTTAGTCAAAAATATATATTTTTCCGTAATAAGTTCCTTTTTTTAAGACCAAATCAGAAGACACAAACTGGAATTGGTTCAAAAAACCATTCATTACTTTTGAAAGAACAAGCAAGATTTTTAGGTATTTATCCTAAATTTCTTTTTTTCAATATCTTCGAGAAAAACAATAATTTTGAAAAAAAAAAATAAGTACCTTATAGTCCAAGCGGCGACCGTCGAGTTACTTAGCTCATAAGGTTAGAGGTTAAAATTGGTGTCAAATGAAAGATAAGTTGATACTGAAAATAAAAAAATAGGGTTGCCACTTCTAAAGTGGGAACTTCCATGTGGCAACCCTATTTGAAAGGAAAAATTGTCACATAACTAATACATTCATATCTTTGTTATTTGGCCAGATAAAATTTTTTTTTAAATGCCAAACGAAAGTCAAAATATTAAACAAAAATAATAAAATAATATAAAGAACGTAACCCTACAAATGTGGCAACCCCATTCAAATGAATACAACACTGATAAAAATCTTCTTTGAACAGAACAGTATAACTTTTAATGCACCAGAAAGCTAAACTATACGCCATATTTTAGATAATACTCTCTTCTATCTAAAAAATGTCGGGTGCCACCTCGCAAATGCAGACAAGTACTCGGCAACCCTATCCAAATGCTAAAAAAACGCAAAAATCACTTGTTTTTTGGCCATAGTGTATAATATTTGATAGAGTTAAAGGCTATAAAATACATTCTGTTTAGCTTAGACTCTCTTCTATCTAAAAAATGTCGGGTGCCACCTTGCAAATGCAGACAAGTACTCGGCAACTCTACTAAAATGCTAAAAAAAGAAAAATCACTTGTTTTTTGGCCAAAGTGTATAATATTTGATAGAGTTAAAGGCTATAAAATACATCCTGTTTAGCTTAGACTCTCTTCTATCTAAAAAATGTCGGGTGCCACCTCGCAAATGCAGACAAGTACTCGGCAACCCTACTTAAATGCTAAAAAACGCAAAAATCACTTGTTTTTTTGGCCATAGTGTATAATATTTGAAAGAGTTAAAGGCTATAAAATACATCCTGTTTAGCTTAGACTCTCTTCGCAAAAATCACTTGTTTTTTGGCCAAAGTGTATAATATTTGATAGAGTTAAAGGCTATAAGATACATCATGTTTAGCTAAGACTCTCTTCTATCTAAAAAAATGTCGGGTGCCACCTCGCAAATGCAGACAAGTACTCGGCAACCCTATCCAAATGCTAAAAAACGCAAAAATCACTTGTTTTTTGGCCAAAGTGTATAATATTTGATAGAGTTAAAGGCTATAAAATACATCCTGTTTAGCTTACACTCTCTTCTATCTAAAAAATGTCGGGTGCCACCTCGCAAATGCCACCTAAAATGCTAAAAAAACGCAAAAATCACTTGTTTTTTGGCATTTGGATAAGGTTGCCGAGTACTTGTCTGCATTTGCGAGGTGGCACCCGACATTTTTTTAGATAGAAGAGAGTCTAAGCTAAACAGGATGTATTTTATAGCCTTTAACTCTATGAAATATTATACACTTTGGCCAAAAAACAAGTGATTTTTGCGTTTTTTTAGCATTTGGATAGGGTTGCCGAGTACTTGTCTGCATTTGCGAGGTGGCACCCGACATTTTTTAGATAGAAGAGAGTCTAAGCTAAACAGGATGTATTTTACAGCCTTTAACTCTATCAAATATTATACACTTTGGCCAAAAAACAAGTGATTTTTGGGTTTTTTAGCATTTGAGTAGGGTTGCCGAGTACTTGTCTGCACTTGCGAGGTGGCACCCGACATTTTTTAGATAGAAGGGAGTATTATCTAAAATATGGCGTATAGTTTAGCTTTCTAGTGCATAAAAAGTTATACTGTTTTGTTCAAAGAAGATTTTTGTCAGTGTTGTATTCATTTGAATGGGGTTGCCACATTTGTAGGGTTACGTTCTTTATATTATTTTATTTTATTTTTTTTAATATTTTGACTTTCGTTTGGCATTTAAAAAAATTTGTATCTGGCCAAATAACAAAGATATGAATGTAATAGTTATGTGACAATTTTTCCTTTCAAATAGGGTTGCCACATGGAAGTTCCCATTTTAGAAGTGGCAACCCTATTTTTGTATTTTCAGTATCAACTTATCTTTCATTTGACACCAATTTTAACCTCTAACCCTATGAGATGAGCTAAGTAACTCGACGGTCGCCTCTCCGACTATTAAGGACGTTTTAATATGGCGTATCGAGATTGCATAAGTAGTTTTTTCAAAAAAAAAATAACTTATCGGTAATGTAATTTGACGTCAAATGTACCAAAAAAACGCGTTTTTGACCTGTTATGTTCAAGTATTTCGAAAACGTTAAATTTTGACTTCGGATTCGGACACAGCACACAAAAATCCTTTATAAAAGTAGGATTTGCTTCCTGCTGGTAAGTTTAGTGAAAAAAGTATATAAGGCCTATTTTGTAAAGTAATTTGTTTCTTACAAGAATATATCTTGTCCGTTTGATTGTTATAATTGTTCAATTTGTTACAAAATTGTGAAAAAAAAACAATTTTTTTTAATGATTTTCTCAAACTTTGGGACTCGAATATGTTTAAAACGGTAAGATAATCAAAAAAAATGTATGAGGCTTTTTTTGTAGAGCGTTCAATTTCTTAGAAGAATTATGTAACGAAATTTGCTAAAAAGTCGATTGATAAAAAAAAAATGATTTTTTTAATATATGTTTTGTGAGTTTGTTCTAGAGGTGTCTAGCTATCAATTTTTCCGAGAATAAAATAAAAAAAAAAAGATATTCCATTTTTTGACCCACCCTAATGCAGATGCTTCGTATAACAGCCAGAGTTACAAAAAATTGATCGAATTAGAAGTACCAAGATCCGAGGATGTTAAAAATTACCATCTCCCAAAAAATAAAACATGAATTGCATTGTGATTATGACGATTATGGACGTCAGTGTTCCATCCAGCTACCAGTGGATTTGTTTAGCACGACATTGTGGATTATGCTACGACCTACGAGTACCTAACATTTTTTTTTATGAAAGTAAAGAAGCAAGTGAAGAGTGTATTCATCTAAAGTCTAAACCATTAACGTTCAAAATTTGAGTTGGGTACACAACTAGCTGAGTTAGATTTATGTCAGCGAGTATCTCAAAATACCTGCAGGCGATGTCTGCCCAGAGATGCGAACTCAAGGTGTACATTGACTATTATAGCAACTGCGATGGAAAACGGAAACAATTTTTTGGATTGACGAAAAATTTTAACAACAAAGTTAATGATTTCTAACATGGTTCGTATTGTGTACAAATAAGTGTAAAATTCCTTATATACAAGATGAGTAATTTTTGCTTTAACTGAAAATTGTCGGAATCAAAAAATGGGACCACAATTCACCCGGTTTGCGTACACTGAAACCGAATTATTGATTTATTTCGGGTCGGAGCTACTCGGAAAATTGTTCTTCATTCCGTTTTCGAATAATGACGAAATTTTATTAGTGTTTTAGTATATGGATTTGTTTTTATGTATTAATTTATTTTATTGATTGGTCAATCGTTAATTATCATGCGTCATCGCACAATGTTGTGTAAGCGTTCTTCTGTTTTTACATAAATATTTTTGTTTCGATTGCCCGAATTAAGCACACGAAGGCTGAACAATTGAACATACTTCAGTCGATGACGGATTAGGTGTGTGTAAGATGAAAGGTTTTATTTTTCGGGTTGACCTCAGAAGTCCCCGGCAAGTTAAGCTGCATTTTTTTGTTTCAGGATGTGCGTTCAAATTATAAAGCTTTGATATGTAATGTTCAAAGATAATGACATCTTAAAAGTATGACCATGACCAACGTGTCTGTACGTAATAATATTTTAAAACAAAACAAAGTACAACATCCGCATTATTTTGTACAACACGAGTTTGAACCCCTTTCCCACAATGTTTTAATTGTAGAACATAAAATTATGTCCAGTTGCCCATTTTTTGCTATTTATATTCTGATAGAAAATTAGATTATTGCTAAGAGTAAAAAAACATTAACCAAATGAAATAATTGCAAGATTGTCTTTAAATTAAATTGATTGTTTTCTTTATCTTTTCCAGTCAAACACTTCCAGAGGTCAATCACCTTATCCCCCAACGCATGGGCAAAATTCAGGTTCCTATCCAAGTTCACCCCAACAACAGCCAGGTGGACCTCCTCCTCCACCACCCCAGACAACGGCGCAGGGCTCTGGTACATCTCAATATTCACCATACCCGCAGCGATATCCCACACCTCCAGGTCCAGCGACAGGACCAAATCACAGGACTGCCTATTCAACGCATCAGGTAATTAGATACGTTTATAATTGCACCTACTTATACATAATATGTATGTATGTAGATAAATATATACATACTTTGTATTGTATATGTATGTATATATATTGTTAAATTAATGTGTTTCTTAAGATAATATGCAGTGTATAGTTTTGAGTACATACGTATATAATGTATGTACCCTTGCAATATAATAGTAAATCAAACAATGTATGTACATAATGAGGGTAACATTAAACCTCACATACATATCTGCTAATTAGGTGGTTTTCGATTTGTTGTGATCCATACATATTAAGAAGCATTTTTACGGTACACTCGTTACATACATATATGCAAGGAATCAAGAAACTTAAACTGACCTTCCTCAAAAATATGTGTTCTCAGAACCAAATTTGCATCTTCGTCTTCGTCTTTGTTTTTTTTTTTTTGAGTCAGTTTAAATTTTGTATGTTTGTGGTTGAAAAGGATATTTTATAATAGGTGTAAAAAAAATAAGGCAAAAAATACATCCCCGTTGGAACCACTTGAACGCATGTAAAAAAAACTTATTGGAAGAGTTATACATACATATTTAATTACTTAAATAAAATCAACAAAATAGTCGATTAATGATTTTATGAAAAAAAAAAAAGAAAAGTAGTTATTTCTAATGTTTTTTAAAACTTTTAACGGGGGTGTAGGTATTGATTAGAAAATTAAAATTTTATATTTAGTAAGTCGCAATGGAGGTTAGTAATATTTATTTGTTGGATAAATTTGGTACTTCACAAAAAATTAATACTAAAGTAGGTTTGAAAAATGCAATCAATGTCTTGTTTCCAACTCAAATAAATTTTTTGCTCATAAAATCATCCATCTTTCAGCTTATTCAATTTTTATGTTGATGGTAAAGTAGTTTTGCTCTTATCACGAACTTAATCATTAGTATGAAGGCATACATTTTACGACCAACTTTATTTGTACTGTTTACCTGATAGTAATATTTACTACCTGTGTATAGGTAAGTATTTTGCTCCAAAAAAAGGCATACAAATTAAAGGGTTGGTTACAAAAGAATTTCGCAAGATCAAATAATGAACTACTTGAAAAAGATATAAAAAGTAAGCCACTGACTAGGATGAGCTTACATGAAACAAAGAAAAAAAATTCTAACATTTACTAATAATACTAATTTCTTTTTCATTCATTAACAATGAGTATGCCCGCCATTTTTGGATATTATTTCTTTAAATCGGTCATCGAAACCTCGTCCAAGGGATCACGCACTGCTTCGATTAATGTGTTATTTCAAAATGTCTACTGCGAAAAGTTTAAAACAAAATATTCTCATCTCCTGGAAATTACCGTTCGAACACATTTTTTTTTAAATATTTCTATTCATATTTCCTCTTTTCGTCAAGATCTTAAAAAGTAGCAATTGTCTCACTGACAAACAGGTAAGTACCATTTCTGACACAAGGCGGCGCTACAATCCATTGTGGATTCGGACCTTAACCAATAAGCTTCTCCAGCTACCACATCCTTAGAAGCCGGTTATAGCGATCAGGAAAATGCATCAAGAAAAAAGAAACAGGAAAACTTATGTCAGTTGACACACACAAAATCTACCAACACTCTCCAACACGGAAAAAGTTTTTCGTTTGCAGTTTGAACAGGAAAAATTTGGAACACTTCATTTTTTTCATTTTGCTTTTTATTTCAATCAGCTGGCACGAAAAATGCATTTGCATCAGGAAAACAAATAAATACAATAAATCAAACAAAAAATAGTCCTTTGTAAATTTTATTTGCAATACAAATTTTCTGAGACATTTATACTCGATTGGTATAGAATTTATCTTTTAAATCGAATGAAAACATCACAAAAAATCTATTTGAAAATTTTTCCTGATCGCGGAGAAGCATGGCCTACCAAACTCCCAACCCCCCCCCCCCCCCCACCGTTAATCTCATATATCTTGTTTTAAAGCATAGGAACAATACCTACATTAAAATTCTTATTTTAATATTTGCATATATCCAATGTGAGACATAAGACCCAAATCAAATTTTGGAACTATGTCAGCTTTTACATGAAGCCTCAAGAGGCGCGTTTTCTTGTCTTAAGCCTTTTTCGACATTCTTATAGTCGGAGAGGCGACCGTCGAGTTACTTAGCTCATAAGGTTAGAGGTTAAAATTGGTGTCAAATGAAAGATAAGTTGATACTGAAAATAAAAAAATAGGGTTGCCACTTCTAAAATGGGAACTTCCATGTGGCAACCCTATTTGAAAGGAAAAATTGTCACATAACTAATACATTCATATCTTTGTTATTTGGCCAGATAAAAGTTTTTTTTTAAATGCCAAACGAAAGTCAAAATATTAAAAAAAAATAATAAAATAATATAAAGAACGTAACCCTACAAATGTGGCAACCCCATTCAAATGAATACAACACTGACAAAAATCTTCTTTGAACAAAACAGTATAACTTTTTATGCACTAGAAAGTTAAACTATACGCCATATTTTAGATAATACTCTCTTCTATCTAAAAAATGTCGGGTGCCACCTCGCAAGTGCAGACAAGTACTCGGCAACCCTACTCAAATGCTAAAAAACCCAAAAATCACTTGTTTTTTGGCCAAAGTGTATAATATTTGATAGAGTTAAAGGCTGTAAAATACATCCTGTTTAGCTTAGACTCTCTTCTATCTAAAAAATGTCGGGTGCCACCTCGCAAATGCAGACAAGTACTCGGCAACCCTACTCAAATGCTAAAAAACCCAAAAATCACTTGTTTTTTGGCCAAAGTGTATAATATTTGATAGAGTTAAAGGCTATAAAATACATCATGTATAGCTTATACTCTCTTCTATCTAAAAATGTCGGGTGCCACCCCGAGAGTCTAAGCTAAACATGATGTATTTTACAGCCTTTAACTCTATCAAATATTATACACTTTGGCCAAAAAACAAGTGATTTTTGGGTTTTTTAGCATTTGAGTAGGGTTGCCGAGTACTTGTCTGCATTTGCGAGGTGGCACCCGACATTTTTTAGATAGAAGAGAGTCTAAGCTATACAGGATGTATTTTGTAGCCTTTAACTCTATCAAATATTATACACGTTGGCCAAAAAACAAGTGATTTTTGGGTTTTTTAGCATTTGAGTAGGGTTGCCGAGTACTTGTCTACATTTGCGGGGTGGCACCCGACATTTTTTAGATAGAAGAGAGTCTTAGCTAAACATGATGTATTTTATAGCCTTTAACTCTATCAAATATTATACACTTTGGCCAAAAAACAAGTGATTTTTGGGTTTTTTAGCATTTGAGTAGGGTTGCCGAGCACTTGTCTGCATTTGCGGGGTGGCACCCGACATTTTTAGATAGAAGAGAGTCTAAGCTATACATGATGTATTTTATAGCCTTTAACTCTATCAA
Organism: Episyrphus balteatus; assembly: GCF_945859705.1. Classification (NCBI taxonomy): domain Eukaryota; kingdom Metazoa; phylum Arthropoda; class Insecta; order Diptera; family Syrphidae; genus Episyrphus; species Episyrphus balteatus. The sequence goes on along the minus strand of NC_079136.1, from coordinate 101,135,474 downwards.
ATATTATACACTTTGGCCAAAAAACAAGTGGTTTCTGCGTTTTTTAGCATTTGAGTAGGGTTGCCGAGTACTTGTCTACATTTGCGGGGTGGCACCCGACATTTTTTAGATAGAAGAGAGTATTATCTAAAATATGGTGTTTAGTTTAGCTTTCTAGTGCATAAAAAGTTATACTGTTTTGTTCAAAGAAGATTTTTGTCAGTGTTGTTTTCATTTGGATGGGGTTGCCACATTTGTAGGGTCACGTCCTTTATATTATTTTATTATTTTTTTTGTTCTATTTTGGCTTTCGTTTGGCTTTTCAAATTTGTTTTTATCTGGCCAAACAACAAAGATATGAATGTATTAGTTATGTGACAATTTTTCCTTTCAAATAGGGTTGCCACATGGAAGTTCCCATTTTAGAAGTGGCAACCCTATTTTTTTATTTTCAGTATCAATTTATCTTTCATTTGACACTAATTTTAACCTCTAACCTTATGAGCTAAGTAACTCGACGGTCGCCGCTTGGACTATTAGAGTTTTTAAAATATAACGAAGGACACATTTTAGGCTTCATTTAAAATTAAAAACTTTACATACTGCTGAATCAATAAATGCTTAGCAAAATCGCTGTCTAAGGAAAAGTTTATCTTTCATTCTAGAAAACTAATAATTAAAATACATTTATGTATTTAGAGTTTTTAAGCATTTATTGCAATACAAATAACAAAGTTTGACAAGTTGACATTTAATATAATATGTGTGTATATGTATAAGTACAGTTTGATCATTCTGTATATGAACTGCTTTGCGACTGTCTATTGGAAAAAAATCCGCCTATTAAAATTCAAATTAAAAAAAAAAACAAAATCAACCCGAACTCTTTGCCCAACAAAATTGTTTTTATATATTTTCTGAAATGGCTGCCTAGTAATTTTATTATTTTAGGTATTTGCTATGTCCGCATTGCGTAAAAATGACCATGTGTGTGGGACATAATAGGGGATGCTAAAAAATGACAAAAATGCACACTTGCTCTCTTTACTCTGTTGCCTTCACCAACGAATTGCAATTTTTAATTACACGTTTATGTTCTATTCGTTGTCGAAAAATAAATAAATACAAAAAAAAACTGCGCGCGCTTAACCAAACATTTTATTTTATACCCAACTTACTCACCACCCATCATCAATCAAATTTTCAAAAACATGGTTTGCACAGCAAAGAAAAAAACTTATCATTGATTTTTTGTCTTGCTTTTTTTTTACATTGCAGTATCCAGAACCAAATCGACCTTGGCCAGGTGGATCCTCGCCTGCTGCGAGTCCTGGACCTGGTGGTCATCCACATCCTCCAGCATCTCCACATCAACCACAACACGGTGGGCCACCTCCCAATAGTCCTGGCCATGCTGCTCCAAGCCCATCGCCTCAGCCATCGCAGGCATCTCCATCACCCCATCAGGTAATTAATTTTTAACAAATTTTAATTTATCGACCGTATAAAGGAATACAAAAAAAAATGAAACGAAAAACCAAACGAGAGATATACGACGAATCGAACCCATGTATAAGGAGTGTGATGAAGGTACAATGCACCTTCGGTGTTACCGCGATCAAATTAAAAAAGTATTGAATTGAAAATAAAAAAAATATTCCAGATACAAATTTAGGGTTTTTCCAAATTTTCTAATTTTTTCTTTCTTATTTCGAAATTGGAAATAAAATGTTCATTTTAATCACGTCATTGTATTACACTGGTCAACAAGACTTTTACCATAAGAACCAAAATATACTTTTCTGAAGGTTTTAGGGGTTCTGAATTTAAAAATATTATATTAGCCTATGTTTTTGATATATTACCGTTAACAATTGTAGAAAAACTTTATTTTGAGTGTTTTTAAGGTTATGCTTTAATGTTTGGTAATTTAATTCAGCACAATTTGTAACGGAACTGTATTTCTTCTTCCAAAAATTGTTGAAATCTTTCTGATATCTGTTTTATAGTTTGATTTATCTAAAGTTAAAGTTAATAAGCCAAAGAATAGTTTAAATTAATATAAAGTTCAAATAAATAAGCCAAAGACTTAGTTTAGGTTAGGTAGAAATGGCTGGCAGGAAAACGACTGACCACTTATTGGTGTGTTGTTATATCATGATTATGCAAGGAACTTCCTTACTAATTAAACCAGTTCCAGCTTTTAATAAAGCGGTGAAGGTTGAAGATGTCAGTATTGATTTGTTCAGTAGTATCTTCTAAAAAGCATTTTCCAAGTGTAATTTACGTCTACTGGAAAGAGCAGGACATGAGCAAAGAAGATGTTGGATTGTTTCTTCTTCATCAAAGCAACTTCTACAGAAGACTTTGAGACTACGTCTAGTCTTACGGCGTGTCTACCTATGAGGCAGTGCCCTGTTAGAACACCTATTACGGAGCTGATATGCAATTTGCTTAGAGACAACAAATTTTTTGAACGTTTTGGATCTAGCCTAGGCCAGATCTGCTTGATCGTTTGACATAGACATACTTAAACTTAAAGTTCCGTCCATATTATGTTATTTGCGATGGTAACACACTTGATCAACAAAGTTGAGTAAAAATGGATCAATAGGTCTGCTCAACTTTTGTTGATCCGAACCCAACGATCGGTAAACATCAATCAGCTTGTTGAAAATGGCAATTATATTTCGTTGGCATTCAACATCAAAGTTATTGTTTAATGTAATTTTTATAAGAACTAAGTTTTAAAAACAGAAAATTTGTGATTAAAAGACTCAACACCAAGCAAAGAACCAAAGTTGTTCAATTTTATTTTTAAAGTTGAGTATAGAGAAATCGAAAATTCTCTCTTGTTTAAAATGCGCCCAGTGCAGTACTCTAAAATTTGACCGAGGCAATGACTTACAAAGGTTAAACTGTCTGTCATCTTTCACGTAATGGAAGACCTCGGGCATTTTTAAATAATCCGGGTCAAGCAAAGAATTTTACGGCAGCTAAACCTTTGATCCATATAAGATTCATTTGGAATACGATGGCGCACCTAAGGCGTTGAATGCTGCCAAAAATACATTTTTTCCTTGAAACTGCTGTTGTCTAAAAGAACCCACAAAATTTTCAGACAAACTTTTAATTTCAAATGGTGTAATGAAATATTTTCAGCAAGCGACCCATCGAAATTGCTTATGAACAGAAGAACTTAAATGGAAAACCGATTTTATAAAACCGTTTCGAAATTTGAACTTAATTAGAAATTTTATTTTGACTTGTTTTTGAGAATGAACTGAATGATATTAAGTTATGGAACAAACTCTGAAATACTTGCAAGTAACTCTGGCAACCCAATAGTAAAACCAAACGAATACTATGGACTTAACAAAAAAAAAAAAAAATAAAAGAAATGATACCACTGTTTAAGCTGACTGCACTGCAAATATCATTTCAGAGATTATAATCTATATCAGTCAGTGTTGGACATGGACAACGTCTAGTAGGTGGTGGTTGATTCAGACCATCATTCCTGGGTCGTTCCCACTGGCAAGGTGGCAAAGCAAAAAAAGGGAAAATTTTTGTCATACAGTGGACAGTAAAGTCGAACAATTTACTATACACAATCACCCGCTCTAGTCGTTTTCGTGCTCGTCGTCGTCATACTCATCAGTACTGTTGCTTCGGTTCGAGTAGAGGTGATTGTGGTGCTTTATGCAGATATACACAGAGCGATTAATAGTGGAAGTTCTGTTTTTGTATTCTTGCATTTTCGTCCCCGGCGTACGTAAAATTGAGCATGGCCAAAACGGTTTACAGTTCCACACACAGAACCAGCTGGTCGAGCGCGGGAGGATAAAAAAAAGAGGAGTTTTATGGGTCGTCCTTTTTCTGCTGCTGCTACTGCTTCTACTGCTGCCTGCATGCATGTTTTATTCCGGTAAATTCCCCTGATGATTTGTAGGTTCATGGAGTCAATTGCTGATTGCAGTTCTCTTCGTCTCCTTTCGCTACCACTTCTGCTTTCTGCCATGTTTGTATTTTTTTGATTTTTTTTTTGTTTTCTTTTTTCGGGGTTGGTCTTTCTTTTTTTTTATTTTGTATGCGCTTTTTTAGTACAAGTATGTACATTGAGCAAAATACAATTTATTGTTCAAATTAATTAATTTTTTGTTGCGTCCAACACACGGATGTGCTGCTACTGAATGTTGTTTGGTGGCATTCAACACACATGCTTGTCGTCTGTTTGCAACGTACAAAAGTTTCGCATTAAAATAATGAGTGAATTTAAATTAATCCATGGCAAATATTGTGCGTCCGTTTAGGATGACGATGACGACCCATCGCACACACAAACACTCGCACATGATGTGCGGGAATACCCAACAGATTGGGTGTCAGTCAGTGTCGTGTTCGTGCGTCTATGTGGATTTTAAAATTTTTTGGTATGTAGATATTTTATTATTTTTTCTCCCTCTGCATAATATTGCGTAAGAGGACTTTTTTTTTTAATCTGTGAAACTTAATATATGCACACGCAATGGATGATGCGTGTCCAAGAGAAGAGAAGGATGCTTTCGAATGAATGTGTACCTGCCTGTACAATTTGTGCACTAATTTTGATTGAGTACAAACAGCACCAGTAATAGCAGTATGACTAAAGGATTGGTTTATGTATGGCTAAATAAAAATCAAAAAGAATACCAATCTGGAATATTAAAAAAAATATATATACATAAATCATAATCACTATAATCCATTGGGACATTTACAGAAAAAAATGCTTGTTGGGATAGACCAATGAAAAATAAAGTATTGACTCGTTCATGTACTCGTGTATGTATGAGTTTTGTTTAGTAGTTTTTGTTTTACTAATTATTTTGGTCTCATACTTACAACTCTAAGTTCAAATAAAAGAGTTATTGACTTGTAGGTGCGTAGGTAAAGAAAGTTATTTGGTCCTTATTTGGATACGTAAACTAAGAGAATGCTTCATAAAGTATAAATACATACAAAAGGTGTAATAGTACTAATCATAGTAAAAAATGAAAAAATAAAGTTTGACAGAGTCTGGCACTATCTAGATTAATTCCCAGCTTATTCTTATTGTTGACAAGGCGCATTTAAGATCTCGATTTAGAGGCAATCAATGCCCTCCCACGGATCCGTTTCACACTATTGAAGCGGCGACAGACTTCCGGTTTTGTGTTGCTACATTTCTTAAGTCAACGAATGCTGGTGTTTTGTCATTTGTCTGCGCCAGGATTGTTTAGCCTTGCCTTTATTCTTGGTTCACTGCCGTCTTTTTGACGTTTTTGAGGTCTCAGGGTTTCTCCTTTCAATGTGACAATAGAAACTAAGGCGGTCGTGTTCTATTTTTTGGGAGATGGTATTTTTAAGATGTAAGCTTCCTCGAAACTTCGTAAATTTAAATCGATTAAGCCTCATTACTTGTGGTTTTATACAAAGCATCTTCGTCTCATCCGCTGTTAATTTAGTAATTTCCGTACATTGCCCAATATTGTGAATCGTATGGCGGATAACCGCAGTGTAGAGCTTTTGTTAAGAAGGTATTTTTTTTAACACAAAAGATACGAGCTTTCCTCCCATTTTTAACCACTCTACTCATAGGCGATGTTTGATTCCATCATTAAATGTATATCGCTAATTTTATATATAAAATATGTATTCAAAATCAAAATTATAAACAAATGTTCAGAGTAGACCTGTGTGAACCAGAAAGTGGGTAATATAATTATTGTTCTATCTTAAATAATTTTTCTATCTTAAGGACTTGTTGCAAGGGTTTAGGATCTTCACTTATCACACTCTCTAAGTTTGGGACGCAGTGTATAAATAAACATTTTTTTTTTCGTGAATACATATATGCAACAATTGCAAATTTCTCTCACAGCTAAGCTGGGGGTACGGAGAAGAACTATAATCTAAAAATCAATCACTTCATTTAATGCATCGTTGACAACTCAACGAACTAAAAAAACATTTCACTCTGATAAGGTATTTAATTTGTTTTTATATTGTCTCAAATATTTAAAATTAATATAAAACAAAATACCAAAGTATGTACTTTTATTAATGCAATTGAAACGGACGCAGTAGCAAATTTCTTAGTAATAATTTATTGTCAATGACATCATCGCTGTTGTTGGTTAAAATAAAAATTTTCAGTGATTGCCAAGAGAATCCATTACAAATTCACTATAAAGCGAATGTCACACGTCATACATAATACAGCCGCCGCCACCGACTCGGCGAGTGAGCAAAATTTTCAATTCTGTAAGCATGTAACATTCGTACGTAATACAATTCATTACCAATAATAAGTTTTGCGCAACTTTTCCTGGTGAAGTCAACTAGATTAAATTTATTTTGAAACCATGACTTACCGATTGTAACCATCTCATTCTATGTCATTTAAAGAAAAAAAATGGTTCAGTTGTTTACATAAATTTAATTTTAGTGACTTGTGTGCATGGGATCTACATAAAAGAAGAACGCGGTATTATTGTAAAATTCAAATTTTGGCGATCTCAATAGCATCATGAATGCGGATAACAAGTGATTTATTTCCTACCGCTCAGGACTGGCACAGTAACTATTTCTCGACCTAGGAAATTTATGCGAAAAACATAAACCTGTCATTTTTGCTACCTCCGTCTCAATCTAAGCAGCCGGAGTACTGACAGAACCGACTGCGTTCTTCAGATAATGTCAATATTACCGTAAAATCCAGGAGTTGAACAATCTTATGAAAAATTGCTTCAAGAACGATATTCAAGAGGTTGCATGTTTGCGCACCGCCTTGTCTTTAACCTTTATCGACACCAAAGGTTTATTTTATTTATATAAAATATTTATATAAAATATTTATATAAAATATATAAAATATTTATATAAAATATATAAAATATTTATATAAAATATATAAAATATTTATATAAAATATATAAAATATTTATATAAAATATATAAAATATTTATATAAAATATATAAAATATTTATATAAAATATATAAAATATTTATATAAAATATATAAAATATATAAAATATTTACATAAAATATTTATATAAAATATATAAAATATTTATATAAAATATATAAAATATATAAAATATTTACATAAAATATTTATATAAAATATATAAAATATTTATATAAAATATACATATAAAATATTTATATAAAATACCTATATATATAGTTGTGAAGATATGGTCGATGGTGGACTCCATCTGAACTCAAACTGATAGGTGCTGGTAAGGTCGTTGCGTTTCATGGTATAAAAAGAGAAGGTATGATCATTAGAAAAAACTCAGTATCGAGAACTGTCAAAACTTATGGCTACTTAAGGTTTTGACAGCCCTTTCATATTTGGGGGTTGGTAGATTTCTCATCAGTAGAAATCTAGTACTACAAACTACTCACCATATGTAATCGAGCAGAAGATAATGTGTTAATTGTAATACTAGATCTTAGGCTTATTAAGAGTTTATATCCTTCTATAGTCTTTTTTTTTCATGTAACCCCTGCCATGGCATTGCTCATTGCACCGTTTGTTTTTCATGCTGTCTCTTTTTCCGTCTTTAAATTCGGTGTTTCTCTCTTCTATCTTATTATTTTAGTATTAGTAATGACAAACGTAAAAGAAAATTTTTAGTTCGTGGGCGAGAACTATGATACTCTTAACCTTCCCTCCTCCATCTTATTTTTTCTTACACTTTCCTCCAACTGGGGTATGACATACCCCAATCATAAATATTTAAAAACTATATTATTTCCATAAAATTTATTTTTTATTCATCATTTATATTTTTAGTACACCGATTTCATATAATATTTTTCACTCAAACAATTAAAAAGTAAATACTTTCTACACAAAAAAAATATTTAAAAAATATACTTAGAGAAAAAATTCGATTTTACAAATTTTTCTGGGGTATCTCATACCCCAGAGGGAGGAGGGAAGGTTAAGAATGAAAAAGACAAGCCATGTTGGCATGGTATAAAAAGAGAAGGTATGATCATTAGAAAAAACTCTGTATCGAGAACTGTCAAAACTTAAAAAGGCTACTTAAGGTTTTGACAGCTACCCACTGAAATTGTTGTTGTTAACAAATTTGTCTTGGAAATTGTTGTGGCTTCTGACTTTGCTTTGACGTCAAAACCTTACTACCCCATTTTGTAAGATGGCGGCTCTAATGATCATACCTTGTCTTTTTATACCATGCCATGTTGGCACTCAAAAATAAATCAATCGAAAAGGAAGGCCATACATTATAGCCTCCAATCAATATACAAGAAAGAAAAGTCCAGATATGTATTCCTATGTATTCATGTCACTATCTCGTTTTTAAAGTTTCAATAAAAAATACAATACAATACAATGTTTCTCTCTTCCCTGTTTTGGATCTATATCTAATCTTATCGGCTTTTATGTTACCCGATGTGGCGCTATTTTCGTTTGAGTTAGAATGAATTTATCCTAAAATTACGACCTCAGAGCGGCCTAGATTGCAAAACTTTAAAATAGTTAAAATTGTCGGATGCACAGAGGTACAAAAAAACAAATGTAAAATGACGATTTGTTATGGTTTGTATTAAAATTTCTCAAAACAACGCGTTCCATCGTTTTTTCCGGATTTGGCGTTAAGTTCAAGTTTAGCACCGGTAGCGCTGAATTTTGCTGAACTTATTACTCTGTATAGCTAGGTTTATCTAGAGCCAGTGTTGAAGAAGTGTCACCCCGTAAGTATGCAAAGCCATAATAACCAAAATGTTATATGCCTTCGGCTTTAACTTTTAGTTCTTCATTTATCTTATATACTTGTAACATAAAAAAAATAATATAGATGCAAATGATGATAAAGATACAAATATAGATACAACATTATTAAACTATCTTATATTTATTTTATTAACATCAGCTGTTTTTCTGTTTACCAAAATTAACTTAGCCCCTGTTGCATTTACTATGTAAAGAAATGTCTGCGTACAACTTCCTTTCCTATTGCGCTCATATAAAAGTGTTTTGTGCTGGTTTCTTAACAATTACTGGCCAACTAAAAGTGTGCCGCATATATATGTGTTTAACAGAAACATCCTCTTTTTTTTAAAATTCATTCCACAAAGAGAAACAAAATTGGCCAAACAACAAAGAAAGGAAAGTAAAACTTAAAACACACTATTCATTCATTCATTCTCATTCATTTATGCTGCCTGCTCTGTTTTTGGTCTTTGGAGGCAGATTTTATGCGTCGTCGTATGCTAGCCACGGACACCAACCGGACATCATTCATTCTTGATGAACGTGCAAAATAAAGCAGCAGTAGCAGCAGCTGTACCAAAACCGAAGCTCAATAGCAAAACAAACTCGAAACTGAATAGAATCAAATTTCGACTTGCATGCCATGGTGCTACTGGGCTGTTACTTGCTGCCATCCTTTCGCAGCAATATCATCAACAATGAACGGCCTATACAGATGTCTTGTTTGAGTCTTTGGTTTGATACCTCTATTCTGCTAGTGGCCGTTCAATAGATGTTCTATGTTGTTGTTGATGATAAGGATAACTACGACGTCGACGACGACTTTGGGTGGTTGGCTGGCTGGCTGGTGAAACTATGATGAGGAAGGAGTAGTATTTGATTTTCCTTTCATTTGAAAATCGCATGCGAAACAGGATTCTAAACAAGTGGGGGGCTGTGGTGTGGTGTGATAGTGAGTGAAATCATATCAACCAACCTAGACAATCGAGAGTCGACCCAACAAACGGCCAGCAATGATGGCAGTGGCGGTGGCGGCTATTGCAACTGCCTTGCACATGATATTTGTTCCATTTACCAATTTTACCTCCATCATGCTCTGCATTCTCTTCTCTGTTGTCAATTGGCAACAGAACAAAACAAACAGGTTGCTATACGAATAAGTACATAGTAGATGCAGCAAGAACAGCGATGTAGTGTCTGGCTTTGGAGAACATAATAAATGTGCTGCTAAAATTAGACCAATATTCTTGCTGCATCTCTCGGTGGCAACTCATTCTTATTTTGCAAACGTATGTATAGTTCTGTGACTCCATCTTCAACATGCCGATGCCATACATAGCGGCATAGTTATTTCTGTAATCGTCGTCGTCATCGTCGTAGGAGGCTTATAACTATCTATGGTAGTGTTATAATGCCATGCACCATGAGTACATTCCATCAGTTGTTGGTTTATATTAAACCCACTTGGTCGAGTCGAATCGAAAGAGAGGTTTCGCTTGGAGCCAACATCTGCTGCCATAGACCAATTTATTTGGATAGGTATAGAGAGTATTATAACATCACGGATAACGAATACCCAGAGACACACTTTCTGATTTTGTATAGGGCCTAAAATATAGTACAAAGAGTTGATTCATGTCATTGCCTCGATTCTTATACATATAGTATATTTGTATGGAGGTAAATATGTATCATCCTAATTGCTAAAGTATTATAAACCTAGAGTCTTGTTGTTGTTCCTATTGATTTTGGTTATTTAAAACAAACGATAGTGATAGTGATACAATTTGTAAACAAAATATAATGTAGGAGTTCAAAAAAAAGAAAAGCTTTTTCTTTTCATAATGGTTTTATGAAGTTAAAGTATCGTGCCTAGCACGTTACCGTGTAGCCCATGCATGTCAAACTCGCGGCTCACAATGAATAACTTTGCGGCCCTCCACATTTTTAATAATTTTGAGCTTAAGGCAATAATTTATATTTTTTGTTCAACGCACATTCACGTTTTTTTTTTGTTATGAACAAATTAATATGGAATGTACATAAAAACAAAATTATAAAATTATAAGATCTCGTGGTTTCTTAAAGTGAACTAAGAAGCGAAGGAATGTTCTGATTGAACCCGACGGTAGGTTAAATTATGAATGCCCTAGTTACGGCATTCAAATGAAACTGAGCTTTTTTGGGACATCAGAAGAGAAACAAGGATTTGACAAGCTTTCCTACGTGCAGTATTTCAAATTTAGGTATGATATGATGATATGATATGATGATATGTATCAAAAATACTGCGCGGAAAAGAATCTAAACTTTAAAACTGAATATGAAAAAGGTTTTTAGAATTATGCCTTTAAAATTTCTAGTGTAACTCCGATTTCTAGTGTAACTCCGAAATAAGTTTCAAATTTCTACAATCATACACTTACAATCGGGAATAGTTGGATTTTAGTTTGGTTATTTACACACGAATAGCCAAGCGGTCAAAATTTTTAAGTACTGTTTTTGAGAAATATATGCTTTATATGGAAAGGATTATGCCGGCGGAGTTATTTTATAATACGAGTGTATTGACAAATCATTAACGTACGATTTTATATTCCAACAACAGAATAATCATTATGAATTGATTAAAGTTTACCTATTTAAAATAAATTCTAACAAAAATGTCTTAAAGTAGCTATCCAAAAGATAACAACTTTTTTCTCTTTTCCAAAAACTTGCATAATAACAAACAATAAAATTGAAAGAAAATCACAGTGTGTGTATTAGTGTATGCCGAAAAATGACTGAACAGTAAACTGAAAACCGAAAACGGCCTTGACATTGACCCATTTGTGATGAATAGAGGGATTTTGTGTTTTAGAACTTCGTAGTCGTACTCGTAGTCGTTGTCGTCGCGTCAGCCAATGTGTATAGTTAAATGAGTCGACCGAGAACGGTGTGTGCCACACTTGAGGAGAAGTGTACGGAGGGAGTTGTTGAGGAGAGAAAGAGGGACGGGGTTGAGTTGAGTACCTACAAAACTACCCATATAAGCTTTCATCGGCTGGCATTTGTTCGTCGGTACATTTACTTGGCACATATCTATCTATAGATACTCGACGTAGATATATACGTTTGTATATCAGCAGCAGCAACAGCAGCAGCAGTAACGGAATGTATACAAAGAGAAAGATGTGGGTATTTGCAACCGTCGAAACGGTAGAAAAGATATAAAAATACAATGGTGGCAGCGAAAGAAGAGAATGCAGGGGCTTTTGAAAAGACCAACCTAAACCTACCCATAAAGTACATACATACGTACATATCGCTTATTCGTCGACGAGTCAAGCTATTTATTTATAGGTATAGTCGGAGGCAACGACGACGACTACGACGCGACGATCTTTTTTTCTCGTCCATCATCATATTGTATGTATGTTTAGTTGGTGTGGTTTGGTGTGCTCCCAAATGTCTGCCATACCTACAGACATAGATGATGCCTCAGCTTGCTCTTGCTATCCGTAGTTGTGTATAGTCGTTTTATTTATTTCCTTAAACTCTTTTATTTTTTTTTTTTATTTTGTATTTTATTATTTACACCGAGGGGTATGAGAAACATTTTGTTTTTAGGTCATTAACCCTCTTCCATAGCATTTTACATCTATCGATGTTTTTTTTCATGTTCTTTTATTCATGATTTGTTTACGTTTTTTTTTATATATATATATATGTATTTTACATTTCAATTGGTGCTACTGACCCAGATTGTTTTCTTATTATTCATTCACCTACATGTGGATTGATGGCGACAAAAAAGACGACGTCGACGATGATCAGTGGTGGGGGAAAAGGGAAGAGTTGTGGAGGAACTTTGTTTTTCAGTCCTTTTGTGGTTTATGATACGCGGCATTCTTTGCATTTTAAAAATTTCTTCTATCAGTTAGATATCAATGCGTATGTGTAGTTGTAGTACCTATTTATAATAAGATTTTCTAGTAATCGTATGCAGCTGAAGAAGATAGTTTTTTGATGGAATTGCATTTAATTTATAAAAGCATTCAAAAAGTCAAAAACTTTTTATTATAAAATGAACTCAATAGAACCGCGAAAATGGGTTTGCGGAAGATTATTAATTACATGGGGTCGAATCACGATTACGATCATACGTTAAAGTTTTGACTATTTCTGTCTCTATTTAATCAGTAGAAAAAGAGAGAGACATAAAGCGACCATAGGTTATCGAACGTATGCGTGATTCGACCCCTGAGTTTGCAATTCGATCGATATTGAAATTGTGGTTCGGTGAGCCCATGAAGAGCCAAGCCAGAGGCCAGACTAACGACTCTCGACTATTCCTGTTGTAAGTGTTATTAGTTTCTAAGAATGGTATTTCTGCAGAGCGGAGATGCGCTTATTCATGAAAGTGGACTTAGTCAATTCCTTTCAATAGTTAGTGTCCCTAAAAATGTCTAGGCCTTTATGCTGATGTGAACCCAAAACCATGAGCTTGACAGTTTATCCGCAGTTTATAACTGCTGATTACCTTTCTAATAACGAGTTTGAGTCCTGACCCTTGGTAATTGTATATTATAAAATAATTGTAATTTAATATCATTTTTTCAATAAATTCGTCAACTTTTGACGTCTCTCAATTAACAATTACCATTTTTGACATCGGATTTGGATACAATGACCCTGAAAACCCTTTTAAAACCCACTGAAAAGTAGTGTAAAGCACATTGCAGAAAGCTATTCTTCAGTAAAAAGAATTTCAGTTTGTCATCGCTACCTCATTCGTTGATACGAAACGAGATCGTAAAAATAGTATGTACTACGTCTCTGATTCTGTGAATCAAGCGCTAATCAAGATTCTTCAATGTTTTTCACCAGTCGTTTCAATAAACGTTTGAGTACGTTTCAATATTCTTGTACCGATTCTATTCGCATTATATCGCACGTTGAGAAAGATAGTGTCACAACTCAAATAGTGCCGATTCTGAATTAAGTTGACATTTGAGTTTCCAGGTCAAGTTCTACTTTCGCAACAAACGTGCGTGACTCTATCTGTAAAACTCAAAACAGGAGGAAACTGGCTTTGGTGAATAAACTGGAAAATGTCAAAAATATGCTGAGTCAATACATTTGATATGACATAGGGATGGCGGTTGTTAGGACAAAAACCGGTCTTCAGTTTTTCCTTTTTTTTTTCTTTCGATTAAAATATTAAATATTTAGGATTAAATGCAAGCTTATCTATAAACAAAAACAACTTTAAGAAAAAATTATTAGTTGATTTAAAAATAAGGTTGAAGATAGAAAAATTAATTAGAAAATTTTATGAATTGTTATCCTCTATCTATGACATTCAGAAAGGAATTCGTTATTATTGAGATGGAGAAGTTTTAAAAAGTTGGGACAGTAAAATAAAAATGGAATCTAATTTGAAAAAAAAACTTTTCGAAGAAAATCCCTAAGCTAAGTATTTTTTTATAAGTGATTAACTCACACTTAGTAGGTGTTTTGAGCTGAATATGAAGGTTAGGTTAGGTAGTAGTGGCTGTCAGGCAAATTACCCGACACACTTAGACCCTTATGGATCCATTGTGATACCACAAAAGACTAGCAAGTTGGGACTCACTAGCCGAACCACTCGGTGCTTCTTATGAATGAAGATAGACTTTTAACGTCCGTTTTCACTAGATCACTAGTGTAATCGTAGAAGAATTCTCCTAGATAGAGTTTTCTTCTATTAGAGAGAGCAGGGCAGGTGCACAGAAGATGTTGAACAGTTTCCTCTTCTTCTTCATCCATGCAACTTCTGCAGAAATCGTTAGAGAACACGCCCATTCTTTTTGCGTGTCTACCTATTAGACAGTGTCCTGTAAGGACACCTATGGTGCAGCTAATATGCTTTCTGTTTAAATTTAACAAACCCTTTGAACGTTTCAAGTCTATACAAGGCCATATTTGTTTAGTAGCTAGGCAAGTATTACTCTGAGTCCATCTGAGGTTGGTTTTCTTTAAAGCGTCCTGCTTTAGCATAAGTTTGCATGTAGCGATAGGTGTTCCTATATTGTTCCTTTCTGGTTGAAGAGGAGTAATTGTTCCTAGTTTGGCAAGTTCGTCTGCCCTGCAGTTGCCTGGGATGTCTCTATGTCCCGGCACCCATACGAGGTGAATGTTAAACTGCTCAGACATCTCCCTTAGAGATGTTTGACAGTCGAGGACCGTGATTGAGTTTGTAGAGACGGAGGCAAGAGATTTAATGGCTGCTTGACTGTCCGAGAAGATCCGAATATCCGTGTTGGATATTACGTTTTCTCTGAGCCAAGAGAGAACCTCCTTAATCGCCAGAATTTCTGCTTGGAACACGCTACATTGGTCTGGTAAGCGGAAGAAGAGACTGAGATTCAGTTTTTCCGAAAATATGCCACTTCCTACACCTTCATTGGTTTTTGAACCATCAGTATAGAAGTGTAAAGAGTCATTATCCAGAGTACTAAGGTTCTCCCATTCAGTTCTGGAGGGAATGGAGTTCTGGAAATTATTATCGAACACCAGTTGAGGTGTGGTATAGTCTAGACGATCCGGAAGGAATCCGAAGTTGTTTAGAATGTTTGTGTGGCCAATATGATTACTGGTCCACTGAGAGGTTGCTTTTAGACGAGTAGCTGAGCTAGCTGCTACTTGTTTGCTGAAGATGTCTAGGGGTGTGAGATTTAGAAGTATGTCTAGGGCGTCAGAAGGGGTTGACCTCAGCGCACCGCTTATGCACATACTTGCTGACCTTTGGACTTTGATAAGCTTGTTTAAGTTTATCGTTTTGTCCAGTGCGGTCCACCAAACTACCATCCCATATGTAAGTATTGGTCTTATGACCGATGTGTACAGCCAGTGTGCAATGTTAGGAGAAAATCCCCATTTGCCACCAATGGCTTTTTTGCATGAAAAGAGTGCCACATTGGCTTTTTTAACTCTTTCTTCAATATTGAGCTTCCAGGTCAGTTTTTTATCAAAAATGAGTCCTAGGTATTTAGCTTGATCGGATAGAGTAAGTGTTACCTCTTTAATTGTAGGGAGTTTGAAGTCTGGAATCTTGTATTTCCTCGTGAAAAGGACAAGATCCGTTTTGTGGGGATTAATATCCAATCCACATCCTCTAGCCCAGTGAATTAGCTTGTTTAAAGCTGTTTGTAGAAGTTCTGCAAGTGTCTGTGGGTATTTGCCCGATACGGCAATTGCCACATCATCCGCGTAGGCGATAACCTTAAAACCTTCTCCCTCTAGGTCTAGCAGCAGTTCGTTGACTACTAAGTTCCATAGGAGAGGCGATAAGACCCCTCCTTGAGGGGTCCCTCTGTTGGCTGCTCTACGGGTTTTGAAGTTTCCCAACTCTGAACTGATAATCCTGCTACTAAGCATGATTTCTATCATGTTCTTAAGCGGGTCTTCTATTTTGAGATTGTCAAGAGCATTCATGATTGCTGAATTCCTGACATTATTGAAAGCACCCTCTATGTCTAAAAAGGCGACAAGAGTGTACTCTTTGTAGTGTAGAGAGTATTCAATGGTGCTAACCAGAGAATGGAGAGCAGTTTCCACCGATTTCCCTTTAGTGTAGGCATGTTGTGCCTTAGAGATCAGACATGGTTCAATTTCCTGTCTTAGATGGATATCTATCATTCTTTCTAGAGTTTTAAGCAGAAAGGATGATAGACTAATAGGTCTTAAATCTTTTGGAGTGACATGAGAGCATTTTCCCGCCTTTGGTATAAAAACCACCTTTGCTTCCCTCCAGGCCTTTGGAATATACGAGAAGCTTATGCAGCTTATCATTATAATTTCCAACTTTCGTAGTATGATATCTGAGACGTGTTGTAATTCAGCGGGTATGATACCATCTGGCCCAGGTGATTTGTATGGATGGAAGCTATTTATTGCCCATATTAGTCTATCCTTGGAAATAAGATCTTTGCTAATTTGATAAAATTGGTTGGGTCGGTGACCAAAGTCACTTATTGAGTTCGAGCTACCAGGGAAATGAGTGTCTAGTAGCAAGTTTAGCGATTCCTCATAGGAGCTAGTCCAATCGCCATTAGAGTCTTTTAGGGAGCTCGGCATGGTTGGATTAGTTGAAAGGATTTTTCTGAGTCTAGATGCCTCAGAAGAATCTTCAATTTTACTACAGAAGTTCCTCCAGGAGGATCTTTTACTTTTCCGTAGTTGTTTCTTGTAACTTTTTAGAGAAACTTTATACAGGTCCCAGTCTAATGGGTTCCTTGTTTGTTTAGCCCTATTGAAAGCCTTTCTACAGTCTTTCCTGAGCGGTTCTAGCTCTTTGTTCCACCAGTGCGGTTTTTTCTTTCCTCTTATTATGGTAAGGGGACAAGAGTTAGCCATGGAATTGTTTAGAGCTTTGGTGAGATCGTTGACTTTTAAGTCAAGATCATCTGTATTAGAAGGGAAAATATTGTCCTGATTATTGTAGCAGGTAGTAAAAGTTTCCCTATATTTCACCCAATCCGTTTTCCTATAATTACGAAAACCGGTGGGTTTTGTGCATTCATCTTCGAGACTAAATTGGATATACATATGATCTGAGAATGAGTGATCATTAGATACAGCCCAATTCTTTATCTTGTGGTGAATTGTTTGGGATACAAGGGTAATGTCCAATACCTCTTGTCGGTTCTTTGTAACAAAGGTAGGTTCATTACCAATATTACAAATAAGGAGACTAGTACTTAAAATAAAATCAAAAAGTGACTCACCTCTTTCATTTACGTCAGTACTCCCCCACACTGTGTGATGAGCATTAGCATCACTGCCAATGAGGAGATCTACTTTTTGGCTCGCTGCTGCTGCAATCATTCGCCCAAGTGTCTCCCCCGGAGGCGGCCCACAATCATGGCCTAGGTAAGCAGACGTAATCCAATATGTTCCTTTGGAGGTCTGCAGTGTAGCGGTTGTGATATCACGATCGCTGTAATTAGGGAGTAAAAATACTGTTAGTGTTTTCTTTGCTGAATATGAAGAAAATTTATAATTTTGTGGTTATTTGAGAGAAGAAATGAAAGTTTTAAGTTTTTTGTCGCGCTCGGTTTGTTTTATTCGACGGTTTTTTCAGTCGTTTTTTTTTTTTTTTACAAAAACCGGGAAAACAAAAAACCGGTTGACCGAAGCAAAAAACCCGAAACAGGTTTAAACCGATCGGTTTTTCCCTAATATGACACATTGAGGGGGCCACATTAAAATTATGTTATATTTTCTTTTTATAAGACAGGTATGTATATCTTAGCCTCTTCAAATGTATGTACATATCTTAACGGTGAAATAGCTCAAATCTTGTAATAACTGGAATACAATTAAAAGAGCACTCCACAAATTTTCTATATTCCTGAAGGAACAAAGAGCTTTGCTTGTCCATGTTTTGATTAAAATTGAATAACAAGCCGAAAAAATGACATATTTTCGTTTAAATTTGTATAAAATATTCACTGCCACCAAATATTTATCACTTGTAAAGAAAATCAGAATATAAAAAAAAATCGACGAAGGTCAATATACACACACCACCATGTTTACACTTTCTTCTCTACTGAATATCATATGCATATATGTAAATTGAAACAAACGTACATTCATTTGTTTGTTAACGGGACTGTATTTAGTAATAAATTCATTTTAAATTATTAACTTTACTTCTTAGACTATAATTTTTGTGTGCTACTTATTTAATAACCCCAATGAGTAATGAATGAAACGTTGACTTTTACTTTCATCATACCCTTATGTCGCAGAGAAATCCCTTTTTCATCTATACATAAATCATCTTCACCATATCAATCTCGACGATTTTTTTTTCTTCATTATTTTTTTTTGCTCTCGTTTTTCTTTGCTTCAATTTTTGTTTATCTTTTTTTTCCTCTTAATATTTTAAAATATTCATAAAATAATAGTAACTGGAAAATAGCAGCGAAGAAGCTGGCTACCAAATATTCGTATCGTAAATGGCGAACCTATGTAAATTGGGGTAGGCATGTTTGTTTGTATGCATATATGTATGTAATGTTTATAAATATGTACAGCTATGGACAAAGAAATAGCACACTTTTGATTTTTCTTACAAAAATTTGATTTATTTGGGACCTTTTAACTTATATATTATAATTTTTATATCAGGGCATGGATTAGCTTATAGGGATTCATAAAATTAATAATTATAAATTATTTTATTTCAATTCAATTTTTAAAAATTATAATTTGTAGAGAATACCCTTTTTTCTTGTGGACAAAGAAATAGCACACATTCCGAAAATCATAAAAATAATCATTTCTAAGCAAAAATTCTTACAATTTCCAATAAATTCAATACTACTAAGTTGGTAACTTGTTAGTAGACCACAGTTTTTCAAAGTTCCTTAGCACCTCTTTGGTAAACTTTCAACTAACGTCTGGTATCCACTTTGTGGAGTACGGTACCACGCTTCTTTGATTCTGGCCCAAAGATCATTTGAATTTTTGAATTTTCTTTTCCCACGCTTAACCTTGACATCAATTTATAAATTTTCTATGGGGTTAAGATTGTGAATTTGAGATGGCTAGGTGCAAACATCGATTTTTTCGTCCGAAAACCTATCTTGTACTATTTCTGATGCATGTTTGGGTCATTGTCATGTATGAATATCTAATTAACTGTCGAGAAATATGGTTCCTCGGTATTCTAATGTAATATTAAGACAAAAGAATTTATCAATTCTGCCATCCACCTAACCAATGGGTCCTTAACATGCCAGGAAACTGGGTTCCAGACCATCAAATCCTATCATCCTAGTTTCATCGTCTTGAGATAATACTTTGGCTTGTCCTTTTTACATTTAGTGCGATGGATAAATGATCTGTCATCGGGTTCAATGCGGTTAACCTTTATTTCATCACTCCAAAAGGCTCTCATTCAAAACTGCATGTTTTTATTAAGATGTTTTTTAGCTAATGTTAGGCGATCTTTGATGTGTTTTTTTATATCATTGGATTTTTCTTGCTTACCCGTCTATACAACTCAGCATCATTAGGTGTCCTTCTTAAAAGTCTGCTTGACACTTTTTTCACCGAATTCTATATTTACTTCGAGCAAAATCGTGCGAGATGACTTAAAAGGCCCACATTTGAGCTTCTTTGGGATCGCTCTATCCACTCGTATGGAAGTTTTGCGGGGAAGAAGTTAACGCAATTTAATTTCAGAGTTTAAATTTCTATTTGCTCTTTCTAAATAAATAGCTTTATCCATCATTTATTCGAAAAATTTAGAGTTTAAGCTAATTGAGAAGGATTTTTCCTTGACTATGAAGATCAAAAGTAATTCTCCCTTTTTTCGCAGTTTAATAATTTTTTCTGCCTATTTTTTTCAAAAATACTTGTTAATTAAATAGTAGCAATAAAATGAATGCATTTTCGTCTACAACTTTTGAACGCGGAATAAAAACTTAACGGTTAAACAAATGTGTGCTATTTCTGTGTCCACTAGCGAAAGAGACAAAAAAAGCATTATATTGCTAGTGCAAATAAATATAGCAAATAACGGTATTTTTAAGATATTTTTGTCTTCATCACTTTATTTCGACAATATACCAAAAGAAAAAAATTTATAAAAAGCATTCCTAATATCTAAAATTCAATTCGCATGATTTTTCTCAATAGTGTGCTATTTCTCTGTCCATGGCTGTAGGTATCACACGCCACGAGGTAAAGGGTACTATAAAAAAAAAAAAACTAGGACCCGGTTTTCAAACGCGGTGGAGGTTATGTTTACGATAAAAGCATATTTTTCGTTTTCTTTATTTTGGTTTACCAAGCAATTTTTTGTTTCTATGTTCGCATTGTTTTTGGCATTGAAATCAGTTAAGCTATCTTGGGAATTCGTCAAAACTATCTGGATTCTTTGTTTATATTTTACACGATAAATGGTCTCCGAAAAGTGAACTTTTCTGAATAGTTCTTGCTATTGTTGCTCATTTTCCTTATCCTATTTGTTAATAGTGTTTCTTGAATGAGGATTTCTATCTTTTTTTTTTGTGGCCGACTCGTGGCCTCTTCTAAAATGTCTATATGATGAACGCCTGAATAGCCAACATTTTGGGCAAAACCTCTCCAACTTTTGCCCTTACACCCTCTACCTGTACATAAAATTCCTTATTTCTGACTGCGCCTAATCAACCTACCCATCTTTCTTCCTTCATTCATATTCTAGCTATTCTCACTGACTACTGCCAGGACACAGTCTCATTGAAGGTTATGAATGAGCTGATGAATTGATAACCTGAAAAGTCTTGAAGGGAAACATGAAAACATAGAAGCTGCTGTACATTGACAAACTGTGTTTTGGCGAGGAAGATGTGGTTCACCATCAAAAAAACTCGTACAAAATAACCTTGAAAGACTTAGGCAGAACATAACCAGGTGTCAGGTGTTGTTGCAGCACATAACACATCCTGACTTTCTTTGTCATTGTCTTCCTCTTCCAGCGTTGAAGAATCGAATGCTTGATAAAGCCTTCTGCCAAGCCCTTGATGAGCTCTCTGAATCAAAGATCGCTTACCTCAATGCGACCAAATAGCTTTAGATTGTTTTCGTCTATAAACCGACCAATACTTTCTAAGATATGAATATGCTCGTTAGTTAGATCAGGGGACTCGTTATTGCTATTTCTTGGTCAAAAGCGCGATGTGAAAGATGCTCAATCACAAACAAGAAGTTTAAAGTTGTACTGTCTACTCAGTTCTCAGTAGTCAGTACATATATTAGAACTTTGGACGCAAGATGTTGGAATGTCCTTTCGCATGGCAAGTGAAGAAACAGATTCAAGACTTGAGCCCAAAAAACGATATAGATACAAATATATGTGTATAAACAAGCTTTAAAGTGTAGGTGGGTGTTTATTTTTTGAGATATTAAAAATGGCATGTTGTACATATTACAATTTTGTACATATGTAGTTCAGTCTTACCCATACATAAACCGAAGGCTTCTGTTCTGTTTTCTCGACTTAAAAAAAATATAATGCAAAAAAGTGTATGGAATCAAAATAATAAAAAAAAAGTTTTTACACTTCTCATACTTTCACTTTTTACTATTCGAACACAGGATAGGCAATACCACTACCGTGTTTATACATAGTTGCATAGATATGAGAATTAAGGTTACTGCTGTTTGCGCCAGCTTTGGTATGCAGTAAAAAATTGTATAGATTTTATCTTTTGTACATACATGTATCCACCAGTATACAATAATAAAGAAATTCGCCGTATTATTATCTATAAGACCATAACCAGCCAACTTTCATTCATTAAGAGTAGCTTAGTTTATTAAACACTCTCAATGCTATAATAATACAAAATATGTAAATAATTGTGCAGTCTATCTGCACACATACGAACAAAATCATACTTTTTTAAAGAATTTTTGTGTGCTGAGTCCGGGTCCGAAGTCAAAATTTTACTGGCACTTCACGTTTTTCAATTATGTACTAGACACTAGAGTATTAATAGGTTAAAAACGAGGCTTTTAGGTACTTTTGACGTCAAAAATATGCAATATCAAAAGCCGGCACACAAAACAAAGGTGGCATGTACTTTGAACCGGGCAGCCTACCTACCGCTATGTATTTCGATCAGCTGGATCCGAATTTTTTTTTGCATTTTGCTAAAAAATGACCGAGTCAAACGGAATTGAAATTCGGATATAGTGGGTCGAAATACGTGTCGGTAGGTTGGTCCAGTCCAAAAGTACGTACCACGTTTTTTGTGCCGGTGTAATTTATGATACATATTCCAAAATCTTAAAGGTTAACATAACTAGTAGTTTTTGTAGCAAATTCCAATTTGTGGCTTCTGATTTGGAATAAAAAAGCATCATTTTATGGAAAATTATATACATAATGTATATTTTGGATCAAACATAAAAAAGAATTTCATTGATAATTAGTTTTTGAGGCACATAAACAAGATGTGTGAGTTGTTTTCCATCCATATTATATCTGTACAGTGCCGTTTTTATGTCTTTTGTATTTGAGTAATATGACAAGTTTGAATTAAATCACGAATTAATTTTTGCTCAGTGCAAAAGAAGCATTCTATTACAAGATACATATATCGCAAATAATATGAAAAAAAAATATATTCCTCAAAATAAATAAAATCTTTTTCAAACACAACTGAAAAGGATTTTTAGAATTTTGATTAATTACATTTATTTACGATTTTCTTTTCTAATCATTCTTACTTTATCGTCCTAAATTCCTATGTACCTAGATAGCGCAACTACTTATTTCGTCAATAATAAAACATTCAAACCTCATTTACTACACTCTCTTCTCTTTTGCTCTCTCTTTTAAAATATGTAGGCATTATGTATTTTATCAGATGCTTTACTCGTTGTCTTTGATTCCTTCTTTGTTCTATTTTTAATTTTATTTTTATTCTTTTATTTTACGATTGTCATTTGTCTTATCATTGCACTATCCATTAGTAAAGAATTTTTAAGCAAGCTTAGGTAAGATGTCTAACAGGGTGGGCCACTGTCTTTCTGTCTACCATCTTCAAAAACTAAAAAAAAAATCCAATTTTTATATTCATATTGAAAAAATTAGTTACATGATGATTTTTGGTATAAAGGTTGGCATTGAGACAGTTTACAAACAATCGATAAAATGTTCATAAGTTACCGGCATCCGAAAAGCCTGTTATATGGGGTTGATCCTAAATAAAACTTATATCTTAAAAACAGTAGGTACAAATAATGTCAAAAGGTTTTGCGGCTAGGATAATAAGAAATCGTCATAGGCCTTGTTACCTACCCTACCATGATTTTTTTTTAAATATTTTATTTTTCCTTCGTCTACGGTAGAAACTTCCATACTTTTTTATTTTTACTTGCTATTCATATAATTTTAATTAACAATTAAATTTATAGCTAAGCCTATAAGTTTTCCAACTTGGAAAACTGCTCGCTGTGATTATTGAAATTTCAAAAAACATTTGTACTATATTTTCGAGTGCTTAATTCGGTATTTAAATACCGTACAAAGACTATGTAATTACCCGCACCTACCTTATTCCCAAAAGTTCCTGTTCCCAAACTATGAATCGCTCGATAAATAATTGATGATTCAGAAAAACATGTAAAAGCTAAAGCAAGTATACTTTCAAATGATCGGTACAAGGGAAACCTGCGACCTTATTACCTGCACCTACTTTAGTCCTTATTCTGTAAAGTACATATCTGGAAAAATTAGTTAAAAAAAACGAATTTTGAATAAAATGAACTTGCTTTGAAAATAAATGATTCAAATGAACGATTCAGAAAAACATGTATAAACTATACTTTTGGGCAATTTCAAATTGAGGGAGAGGTCATTTAGACGCTTACTATCCCGTTTATCTCTTTAAAGTAGGAATCTATTTCCTTGAAACTTGGTGAGCAGGAGGATTGATCATAAAATTGCTGTCCTAGAATTTTCACGAAAAACTTATCAGAAAACGACTCGTTGACGATTCAGAAAAACATGTATAAACCACTACATTTATCTATTTAGACCCTATCTGCTGGTACACTTGTTACGTGTAAAGGTTTTCAAAGTTGTGGCCTCCATACCCTGAACTAACATTCATAAAGAGTAATTTAATGCTCTATATCAAGAAATAATTATAATGTTCACTTATGGTCCACCCTGTACGGTTTCTAACATAAAAACATTCTTGATTGATACACAGCTTGTCTTCTAATGTTTTTGCCGAAAGTTTCGTTCGTTGTGTTTTTTTTTCTTCTAACTTTTTTTTGTGATACACCTATTCTCCTTTACTCGTGATACCTACTTGCGTTCACATTTTGCAGATAGATGAAAAATAGATAACATCTACAAGCATACACGACGCCATATAAAATATTACATATTATAGTCAGGGGATTAGAATAGAACCCTGCCCTCTACCAACAAAACAGTAACAAAAAGTACCAAGGAATTCACCACTGTCAAACAAAGGAAGAGAGAATAAGAAATTTGTTTTTCGTCCGACATTCCCCCAATATACGAAGATAGACAGAAAAACATAAGCAGAACGAGAAACGAACGAAAAAAGGTGTGGGTGGTTTTTGGTAAAATGAAGAGAATATATTATACCTACGTTCATATGTGTATATTGTATAAGTAAGTAGGTTTTAGTTTGCGACTTCAACTTCTTACGTTTTAGAGAATGATACGAGCAGGGTGTTTTATTTGTGTTTATTTTTGTTGTTGTTGTTTGTTTGGTTATTCAATGTATGCGCGTTGTAGGAAAGTGTTGCTGATGTTTCTCTGTGGACTTAGCAAAGAGAAATAATGTTCTTGTTGGTTTGGTGGTAGGGTATTATTCCTCATCACTGATTAATTTCTGTTTTTCAACTAAGTTAACAAAAACCATTTACTTTAAATATAGCCTTTTGTTAGAATGTCAACTATGTAGGTAGTCAAGGTAGAACCACTGTATTTCTTTGCGGAACCGATGTGGAACAAAAGTTTCAGTATAAAATTGTATACATTTATAAGCTTTAAGTTTTTGTTTTGTGTTAATGGCAAATCAAAAAATTTACAACACGCAAGTCTTAAAAGAACATTTTTTTTTCATGATGGTTTACGATCCAAAACCAAGCCATCGATGTTGTTTAGTATCCTAGGTTATTGCCAAATGCAAAAACATTTCTAAATATCTCTTATTGAAAATAACACATTAACAGAATAACATATCATAATTTTCCAATTGGTTCAATGCGACCGACTTCTTTCGTTAAACTTTAGCAAATAAGTATTTCAATTCGATCTGTAAAGAGGTAAAACACGGCGAAAGTACAAATTCGGTTCTATATTAGGAAAGATATTAATGCTCAACCGAACGAGAAGTGTATTTTCAAAAAGGAGCAAAAATGAACATACATTATAATAATCATTTTTATCAAAAAAAAAAACAAAACCGGCTTGGCCATGGTTCAAAACTGAGTTTCATGGTTTTTTCATAGTTTGGGACCACACTACAAACACCAGCTTTCCAATACAAAAAGAATTATCACTCTGTCCAAAGTTATGAGGTAACAAACATAAAAAAAAAAAATACAGACGAATTGAATACCTCCTATTTTTGGAAGTCGGTAAAAACTCAATTACATTACATGGGTCCTAACGGTCGTCTACAATGATCGTGGCCAACTGTCAGTTCTCTCGGCAAAACCCAACTTGCAGCAAAATTTGCCTCCAATCCTCGCCTGAGATTCTGGACTTAATCATGTAGGACATATTTATACGTACCTACTGTCTCAGTTGCGAGATTTTAAAATTATCACTCTCTTATGAGTTTCCCGATTTGCCTACTCTTTTCCCTTCTTGAGGTAACTGGTTCCACTGGATTGTGATTGGCTTGCAATGTAGTCATAACCTTTTCGAAGCGTGTGTCCAATCAATTGTCCATTACGTCTTCGTATAATACATTCAATGAGTCCTTGGTCAGTTTTTCGTTGGATCGATAGACGATTGGTCCATAAAAACCTTAAAAAAACAATGGGCCCTGGTCAGTTCTTTGTTTTTTTTTTTTTTTTTTTTTTTCATTTTGTCCGTTTTGATTTTCAGTCCCAAGATTTCTGCTTCTTTTTCCACCCTTGATGTCATTTGATGGATATTCAAGGTCAATAAAAAAAAAAAATGTTGACAGTATGCATCCCTGTCTATTGCACTTTAAACTTCAAATTCGTCTAATAATACTGGTCGGCAACGAAAATAGAGCAAAAACCAAACCCTACTTCTCGAGAGGATTTTTAATTTGTTAATTTTCTCAAAACGCCATATTAACTCGTCCTAAAGATATTTATATTTTTTCAAAATTATTTTTTTTCTCAAAGATATTGAAAAAAGAAATTTATGATACATATCTCAAAATCCTGATTTTTTTTTTTTTGAAACAAATTCCAGCTTACGTCTTCCGATTTGGACTTATAAAAAGCAACATATTACGGAATATTATATATTTTTGACTAAACATCAAAAAGAACTCAATTGAAAATTAGTTTTTGAAGCTTTATAGCGAAAATAGTGATGAGTATAGCTCAGAAACTAGACGTGATAGAATAAATCTGTAAACAGTTTTGAATTCAGCACACTAAAGTCAATAATCACATAATAAAGTTCTTGCTGACGATTTTTTTTTTGTTTTTTGCCGACCAGTGTAATTTGTCTTCCATTAGACTCATCGTATGTTTGCTTTTATAGCAATGATCTTACGTGGTATACCACTCCCCAGTAAAGCAAGTCAAATAAATTCCCAGTTGACGCTATCAAAAGCCTTCTCGAAGTCAATAAACATGAAGTAAATTTACAATCGATATTCAACAATCTGATCTATTATGATACTTCAGTTGATGATGTGATCAAAACAACAGGATCCAGCACATAATCCTGCTTGTTCAGTATCGATTCTGGCTTTCAGGTGCTTCTTAAATGCGTTTTTGAACAATTTTTGCAATTTTTTCGAATCTTGACGATCATTTTCATTTTCCCCTTTTCGATGAAGCGATCGGTGAGACGGTGACCCAGGTTGTCTTAATTCAATAATTCGCTCGATGTCGTTGGCGCTGCTTGAACAGACAGATCTATCTGTCGTTTGCGGACGAGAAGAAAAACGTTTAAAAACTGCGAATTCGATAGTCTTATATTGAATAACTTTTCGCTAATATCAGATTCGTTTAAAAAGATCGAGTTAAACATTTTATTTCTTCTTTTTTGTTATAAGAAATTGTTTTATGAGCTTAGCCAAAAATTTACTCTGTAAACCATAACAATTGATTGCTTGTTAGTTTGAATAATTTCATAACAAAGCTAAAAAACATGCATAATATCATTTCAATAATAATTTCGAAGTAAAACAAACATTTATTCGGCCCTAGCGAGGTAATTCGTCGGAGCGGAAACTCTCCGATTTCATACGAAATATGCTTCGAGGTGTGTTTCCGACAGGTAAAAACTATCCGATTCGGATGAAATCGGACAAAATCCGCTCCGACGTACTACCTCGCTAGGGCCGATTGTTTAAATAAACTTTGTTTTTCTTAATACTTTTGAGTCAGTCTTAAATAGTATGTCTGTTTGTACATTTAAAAACAACCAACTGATGTATAAATGTAACACTACCCTATTGGCAACACTCGATTCTTTTTATAAGGCTAAAACAAAATTCTCATGTCGCCTCGTTCTTCGTCTTTTGGTAGTAGTATAGCCGTTAACATTTTCTTCTGATTTGTGAACCGCCACCATTCTTCAATTCATTACGAAACTATCAGTAGCATTGTAGATATGTGGTTGTGTCGGGGTGGCAATAGGGCAACGAAGCAGCAGCGACAGCGACAGCGGCGGCATCAAGCACAAGCAAAAAGATACCAAATCACCAAACAGTGCAACCATCTAATATAATACCTACTCTACTACCTACTATATCACATTAAATGTGGTTGGCATTCGATGCTTTTTTGCTTTCGATGTGCGTTTTCCTGTTTTTTATTTGTCGTTGTCGTTGCTCGTTGGTTGTTGTCGTTCCTCCATTTTTATACCACCTATCTCGTCTATCAGCAAAGTAAAAGCTATAATAGCTAGCAGCAGTATAGAAACAGAAAAGCAAGCTTTGGCACTCTACAGAACCGGCACAACCAACATCCACATTTCGTCATGACATTAAGATCTCGACCTGATCCGATCCGACAAAGCATGAACAGCAAATATACAGCGTTGCTTCACTTCACTCCACTCCACTCCACTCTACTTCATAACAGACACAGAGTATGGAATATAGACGACAAGGAGGCCATGCCATGCGGCCATGCTTTGCCTGATTGCCAACCAGCCAGAGCCAGTCCTAGTGCACAAGCACACCATCATTATATTTTTTTTGTTGCTTTTTTTTTTGTTGCTGACGTTTCCATCCACTAGAAATAGCTATAGCAGAACCCAAAATCCCCAACTAGCTCTTATTCCACACTAAAGCTATCAAACTAAACCAAACATCCCTCTCTACTCTTCTTCGTCGCTATCTATCTACATCGAATACAATTTCCTCCTCTGTGTTAAATTCTGTATCTCTCGGAATAAGCTCTTTGTGTGCTGTGTGCTGTGTGTTGTGCGCTGTGGGGGCTGCCTCTGCTTTTGCTTTACTGCTTGCTTGCTTGCCATACCATCGCATCGGTCCATTTTCATTCGTTTGGTTTCGTCGTTTTATATAGTCATATTCATCGTGCTAGTGGCAGGCAGGCAGAGGCAGGCCAAGCCAGGCCGGTGGAGTCATTGAGAACTGGGAAAATTGCTTAAACTGAAATTATATTTTGCTGTGTCGTTGTGTGTCATTCTGAATGCTTGGTTCGTCGCAATCGTCGTCGTCGTAGTCGTCGTATATATGTGGGACATCAGCTGAAACAGCATGAACAACGACGAGCCACAGTCCACAGAGGTGGTAGAGAAGCATTAGTCGAGAAATGAATAGAACCAAGGGGGGTTTGTTCGGTTGGGAATGAAGTAAGTCGGTCGCTAAAATCGCTTGCCTCCCATACACCAGTGTTATTTGCGATGTTGGCGTTCTCTTGTGCCGCTGCCATAGTGCTTGCCAGGGCAAACCAGCAGAGATGCTCTGTTGTGGTGCTGTCGTGCCTTGGCTGTGCTATTTGGTGTGTGGCTCGCATACATACAGCAAAGACTTATACCAAATTGACGATGACTACGACTTTAACGAAAATTACTGAGTTACGAAAGGTTTTTTTTTTTCTTTTTTTTTGTTGTTGTTTGTTTTCAAGCAAAAAGTACTCTACAGTGATGTTGGAATTTTGTTAACAACACTTGGAAAGTATTGTTTTATAGCTTAAAAGACGAACATATTGCTCACTTACATGAACATTGTCATAATTAAAAAAATTGTTTTTTCAGGAATTTTGTTTTAAATTTTGTATCGATCAATTTTTCTATGTAAAAAGCTTGTTTCTAAACAAAACTAGTGCTTCTTCGTCGTCAGTTTTTAAGAAATGACTTTATGCAACATTAAAGATTACTGTATTCTAATAATTTTTGCATTATTGTCTCAAAATTCGTGATTTTAAAGTTATGACAGTATTCAAGTAAATGAGCGATATGTAGACAATTTTAAAGAATTTTTTTTTATAAAACTGGCGGGTGCAACTGACCTACTTGGACAAAGAAAAACACTCAAGGCTCATTTCATAATATTCCACGACGATCTTCTTGGAAATAAAGGATTGTAAGACCCCATTTTAGTTTCTACTCGTTTATTGATTATGTGATCAATACGAGCGAATGGATTTGGGCAATTCCATGGTAACTCACGTTACATTTACAAAAATTTCCAACACATAAATAATTTTTTTTTTTTTTTTTCAATTTTAATGTAAATTGATACGAAATTACTATCCATGAATGGAGCAGAACTATTACTTTCATAATTAACTAAAAAAATTGTCTTTGTTTTTAACATTTGCTTGGGAAAAATAAAAGTTTGATGGTAACTCACGTTACAAAAATCGGACACGAATTTTAAGAGTCCGACAGTATGAAGTTTTTATGTGAAATTAAGAATCTCAATTTGTTTTCAATGAAGATTCCACACATACAAAATTACAAGCTTTTAATATGAGTGACAAAACCAAACATTTTTTCAATATTTCGAGGAAAAATTTTAAAATATTTATGTAACTCACGTTACATTATTTTGGTAACTCATGTTACCTGCGATTTGTGGTTCCAAAAGTAAAGAAAAGATGCATTTTCACTCAAGTTTTTTTTTTCAACCAAATAGTGTGTAACGAAGCTTGCTTAAATGTTAACTTATTTTAGCACTCACGAGGGGATATTGTCATCGTCACTATTAGACTCATCATATTTTCAGTTTGCTTGTTTTTCCGTCATTTTCATATGAAATTCTTCTGTTGTTGGCAAGCTTATGCTATAAAAATGCTTTAAGATTATTAAACTCCCTGAATTTTATGTCTATCCATAAGGGAATACAACAAAGAATCTTTTCTTGCAACTTGCATAAAGAGTTGCCGTTTGTAAATAGTAATTTGCTAATAAAAAAAGTAAAAAAGACTGCATAATTTGTTCAAAATTCGTGTCCACTTTTTCATGGAATTACCCATTTAACATTTTCGAAAAAATCGTCGTTCAATAAAATCAGTGTTGTCTCCATGCCTTTTCGATTAAATGAATATCTGAAAGCATTTCCCATCTTTTAATATTCCTCAGGACTTGAAACAAGAAAAAATAATTGCTGAATCGAAACTTAAATAATGTATGTTGAACATAAACTCTTATTCCCTACTTTTTCCTCTGCGTAAACTGTCAATTAAGGATTTATGTAGAACTTAAATGCTTAAATTTCGATTGAGCAAACGGGTCTTAAAGAGCATTTTTCGCAAAAATTATCATACACAGTCAAGCTTGGTTTAAAAAACCAACACTTTGAATGAATAAAGTTTTTTAAAATCCAATTTTTCTAAAATTGTATGGTTCAACCCTTATTTTTATTGTGTTCTTTGACTATAATGAACTTTTTTATCAGCCCTATTCTGCTATTCGATTCACGTGATTAAAAAAAAAATCACTTCACTAATCACGTAAAATTGGTTTTGAAAAACTTTTATCTTTCGATAACAAAGTGTTGATATCGTCTGTTTTAGAAATTCTCAAGAAAAATTTGATGTTAAATTTTAATTTAAAACGCCATTTAAACGCTTTTTTCAGACGTGATTCAAATAGAATAGGGCTATTTGTGAAAAACTAAATTCGATTCCGTCAACTTAACATGCGGGCTTTGCTAGAAATACATCCAAAGCAAGCAATAAAGTGAACTTTCGCAAGTGAATATTTATCGGTCTCAGCTATACTAAAATAGAAGTTTCGAATTGCTCATGTTATGCGATATAAGCTCCATATTTTTAATTGTTTTGTTAACGGGAAAAGAAAAATAATAAAATCTGGCACCAGATCAATCCAGTTTACGGTATATAAAAATAAATCAGTCCTATTTTATAATAAAATTCAAAATTGTAGTATCGTCATTTTCGACTGTCTCTTATTTGAAGAAGAAGAAAAAAACGTAAACAAAATTTGTTTTTGTCAACCATTACTTGGGAAAATGGTTTCGCATTACGGGTTGACAGACATGGGTTGCATTTGAATCATTTATTTCAAAAATAACATAAGTCAATGAGCATTTACTTTTCAGGAGTAACTTTAAAGGCTTAAAACCCGGTTAAGACCTAAAAAGAGGTTAATATTTTAGCGGTTTTTAAATGCTTCTTAGGTAAATCCGGAGTATACCGTAGTATCTAAATCACTCCGAAGTAAACAGTTTTCTTGCCTTTTGTGGCGTGAAATAAATTTTCCAGTTTCCTTTTATAAGATTTTTAGTTCCGTAGAAATAAATTCCGACGGAGGTTCACAACGACACTTTAAATTCTGTAGGGAATTCAAGATCGTTCTATAAATTCTAATAGAAACAAAATTCTCCTAGATATTTACGATTAGAAAAACAAAAATTAAAAAAAATAGATAATGCAAACTGTTAAAAAATATCTAAACCAAATTTCAAAAAAATCTATTCATCTGTTAAGAGCTAGGGGCCAAGCTCGATGTACACCTCGACGCATAGAACGAAGGACGACCGAACTTTCCTTAAAAAAAAAATACGTTTATTTTCGTAGGTACTTGGAATAAGTTTTACTTAACGTCAAGAAAAAAAAAAAATAAACGAATGCATGAACCAAATAAAGTATTTATATCAAATACGTGAACCATATTCAATAACAAAAAAAAAAAAAAACACATTCGCGAAAAATAAAAAACAGTATGCCCTCAAGAGAAATAATTAAGAGGCTTGAAGTCTATAAGCAAAAATAACTTTTTTGAATTAAAGAACTGGAAAATATAAAAACAGTCAGCTTAATTTTTTTCACGTGAGCAAGATTCCACTCAAAAAATTGCATTTCACTTTTCCCCTATTATAAATTCCGGGTGAAACCTGCATTGTGTTCAAAATAATACTTGTTATTATAAAAACCTTTTTTAAATGCGGAAAATGTTAACAATAAATAAAAGGTGGCAAAAGCTAAGCCAAGAGCTTTCGGGGTTCCTCCAAAATATCGCAAATTTGTTTTGTATCAATTTTCGAGAACTATTAGGTAACTTTATACCTCATAATTGAACCAAAGTTTTTAATAAATGTACATTTTGTGTTCACAACACTGTTATCGTTTTGTATACCACCGGAGGGCCCATAGAGCCAGAGTGTATGACTTGGCGAAACCAACTTGAATATAATGTAGTTAGTCAAGTAACGAAGCAAGCAAGCTGAACCAACAACTGATGGTCGTCATCGTCGCATTCGTCGTCTTCTCGTCGCTATCGGTTTTTTTTTCTATACATTATACTTTGTCGTTCTCTTCATATCGCCGTCGTAGTTTGAGTTTCTTGCAAGTTTATAGCACTGCTACGAGGCTGGTTCGTTCGATATGTACCGTGTGTGTTGTTGGATTTCTTGTATTTCTCAGTTAATATTCACTTGAGGCAATCCATATCCCTGTCGAATATACTCGTTTTCCTCTCCTACCGACACATTCTTCAAAAGCCTTTTAGAAACGGTCTTCATCATTATCGTCATTGTTGCCGTCGTTGTTCTTCTGTTCAGTTCAGTACGTTCGTTTTTCGGTCGGTTTAGAGTTTTGACAACGACGACGTCGACGACTACGACGACGGACGTATAATCGAGAAACGAACGAGACGATTTAGTTGGTTCACTTCACTTAAACTCAGGGTTCAGAACAGAGATAAAGTGGATGGATAGTAGGGGATTTTAACATTAAAATCCTTCAGAGAGTATAGAAAGACAAACTGAACTTCTGGCGTCTGTGTGTGGTTTACTCTGTTTTTTTTTAATCTTCTGCTCCTCAATGTCTTTGTAGTTGTCTAAAATTTTATTTTATACATACTTATATTGTGAGTATTATTTTTTTTTATCATTTTATTTTTGCTTTCATTTTATTTTGAGCGTGTAATCATTTTAGTTGTGAAGACGATGATGACGACGGACGACAGGAACGCAGTCTCGTCATGATGATAATGGCGATTTGAATATGTTATGTGTTTGCCATGCAAGACAGTGAAGGAAGTTCTCTCTAGAGGAATGTAACTTTCATGATTCTTCCAACCCTGTCATGGAACTAAAAAAAACTAACAAAATCCTTTTCCTCAGCTCTAGGCAGCTTTCTAGTCAACCCTTAGTTTATAGTCAGGAAGATTGTTGAAATTCGTTATTTTTCTCTTCATAATTTTTGCATCCTCTATCGTCGAACTTTTGCTTTTCGAGTATTTATTCTTATGAGTTCTATAAAATGGACTTAATCCTCTGTACTTTGTTGAAAGTAAAACCTTTCTATCAAGGTGGATGCTGTATCAAACAACAAAAACAACTATAAAATAAAAGTACATGAGTTTCCTCTTTTTGATTCCATTTGAGTTATCTTCAAACCTGAAACACGGGACACCATCAGGCGGATTAAAAAGTCATTTTCCCATTTAAAACGATGAAGAGAGAAATTCGATAATAGTTCAGTACCTACTTGTACTACATACATATGTGTATATTCAGCAGCAAGTTGATATTGTAACTTAAGTGAATTGCTTGCTGCCAAGTAGTATAACCGTTCGCGTACACTAAAACCGAATTATCGGCCGACATCGGGTCGGAACTACTCGGACGACTTTCTCGGACGATCGTCTGCATACACTGCTTCCGATCTAGGACGGCGCTGCCGGTCTGTAGTCTGACTTTGTGAAACTTGAAGTGCATATAAAAATTGTTTTCAATGGAATATTTTGAAGAAATTAATATTTTTCAAAGTTTATACCGCCAATTTTTGCAAAGAAAAGGCTTTTAGCAATATCTCTGTATAAATCAATCCGACAACGGACGAAAAATCCAAACAAGTTCGGATTATGCCGGTTGATCGGTTATTATCGGGCGTCATCGTACGTCAACGTACGATGTCGCTTTCAGTGGTGTACGCACTCTCTTTTCTTTCTATGTGCTTGGTTCTATCGGCCGAGTTCGGCCTACAACGCCCGAACATACATCGGCCGATGACGGATTTGGTGTACGCGAGCCGTAAGAATGGTAGGGGTATTTGGCAGTTAAAGGTGTAACACTGCTGGAAGATGCGGTTATAGGGTTCGACATGTATTGTTTGTGTGGCATATCCAGTCACCAACTTAAATTTTGTATTCGATTCACGTTTTCCAGTTCAACTCATCCTGGAACGACACATACATAGGTGGTAGTTTAATATCATATTGCTGACGTTTGCCCAAGGCTTTAACTTTGCGTAATAAGGTCAAGTCAGTTGTTTTTTTTTTTATATCAATTTGAGTTTCTTTTTATTTCTTATCGCATTCTTTTTTTTTCAATTCACTTTCATCATAACTGGTTTCGTTACATTTTATTCAAAAATAAAACAATGTGCTCGAAAAACTAAACAACAAAAGACCGGCACAGGTTTATTTTATCAATTCGTTGTTTTGATTATTTTTTTTATTTTTTATTCAAGAGAGAATACATTTGAGTACCTACTTATCTGCAATTTTTCGTGTCCATGTATTCTCCAATATGCATACCTACAATGTAAGCGTAGAAACTAACTATCGTTGATAAGTTCCAGTTTGGTGATTTTTGGTCTTAGTGTGTATTTGATAATGTTGAACATAAACGACGGTGATCGTTCTTATTGCAACCTGTTGAATGACATTGTGCACAAAATAAGTCTCTGATACATGTGCTGAAAACGATGATTTGGCGGGAAAGATATGTTGCCTTATGGTTTAAAATTCTATTTCTATAGCTGAAGAAGGAAATAAAGGCTTACAAACACTTTCATATAATTATTCTTGATATAACCATTAAAAAAACTGAAGGCGAGCCAAATAAGTCATAAAAGGTTAGCCATAAACGTTCGATTGGAGGCTCATCATAATTCTAGATTGAAACATTAGTTGATTTTCTACCATAGTTGAGAGTTTGTTTGAAGAGTTGTCCAAAGGGTACATTGTTTCCCTCATCAATTGTCATTCACAACAATTTTCGACCAAATAGGACAGTTATATTTTACTCTTCACAAATTTTTTTCTTAAAATGTTATTGTATTCAAGTTCTTAAGATTATTATTACAATTATTTTATTTTATTTATTTTTTTCAGGAACTTATTGGTCAAAATAGCAACGATAGTTCAAGTGGTGGAGGTGTCAGTGGCTTGGGCTCCGGCCCTCCTGGTACACCAACACCCCAACAAGTGATGCGACCTACCCCTTCACCAACTGGTTCATCAGGCTCAAGATCAATGTCTCCTGCTGTTGGTAAGTAATACAAAAAAATAATTAAATTTATAATACTAACGAAAAAAAACTCAAATATTAGTGCAAAATTTGCCTATTTCGCGTCCATCGAGTAATCAATCTCAGCCGGGCCAGCAAATGCCACCAACAACTGCGAGTCATATGTCCCATGGCAGTAGTGCATCAATTGCCGGCATTCAACAGCAATCTCAGCCACCAGGGCTGCCTCCGGTGTCGTCTGGAAATTCTCAACAATCGCCAGCGTCACAGCAACAAACTCCCCCAAATCAATCTGTGAACAGTATGTCAGCGCAAGGTAGCTATCAATCACAACCTCCACCACTTTCTCATATGCATGGCTATAAAATGGGACCGGGTTCAGGGCAAAGCCCCGGCTCAGCCCCACAAAATATGCCTCCATATCCACCGCCGCCACAACCGCAACAATATTCCCAAGGTAGTTCATTGATATAATAAAATTAAACAACAAAACATAATGTAGTAGTAATATATATTTTATTTCTATAGTTTATTATAAAATTTTTTTTTTATTTCATAGGAAATTACCCGCCTCGTCCACAATATCCAAGCAGCTATGCACCAACACCATCCACAAATCAACCGTCATCTGCCAACACTATGCCACCTGGACCAAATCAATATCCAGGCCGACCTTTGCCCAACCACAGTGGCAGTCAGCACACGCAGTTCCCGCCATATCAGCAGAATTGGGTACCACCATCGCCACAAAGTCATGCAGGTATGATGGGCAATCATGTGCAAGGCAAGGGTACACCACCACCACCTCCACAAGCGAACGTCGTTGGCTCTCCGCGACCTCTCAACTACCTGAAGCAGCACCTGCAACATAAGGGCAGCTACGTGGGAGGCTCTAGTCCAACTCCGCCTCAAGGTTACGGCAATGGGCCGGCGGGTAGTATGCATTTGCCAATGGGTCCACCCCATCACATGGGCCCGCCACACGGTCCAACGAATATGGGACCACCAACATCGGGCCTACAACAAGGTGGACCACCATCGGCACAAGTACCCACCGATGGTAGCTCGACACCGGATCATGGTGTAATTTCTCAAGATAATGGCATTACATCATCGGGTTCCGCGGCGGCCAGCACGCATCCAGTGACCTCCGTTGTGACAACGGGTCCCGATGGCACTCCGTTGGATGAGGCCAGCCAACAAAGTACACTGTCAAACGCTTCAGCAGGTAAATTAATTTATTCTTACTTTTGCAAGTTTGATGTTAACGAAATTAAATTTTTCTATTTCTCTCGATAAAGCATCTGGTGAAGATCCTCAATGTACAACACCGAAATCACGGAAAAATGATCCATACAGCCAAAGTCATTTAGCGCCACCAAGCACATCGCCCGGTGGTCATCCTCACAATGAGGATTTTGAAATGAATTCGCCACCAAATTGGTCACGAACACCCGCTAGTCCGGTAAGTAAAATTTTTATAAACATTTTCAAAAAAAAATTACAATTATTAATTTTGTTCTTAAAACAGCAGGTTTTCAATAGCCACGTTCCTCAAGAAACTTACCGGACATCAACAAAGAAATCCGATAGTTTGTGCAAGCTCTACGACATGGATGAGAACCCAGATCGTCGAGGCTGGCTTGATAAATTGCTTAGCTTTATGGAGGAACGACGAACACCAATAACGGCATGTCCGACCATTTCAAAGCAGCCTTTAGATTTATATAGGTTATATATTTATGTAAAAGAACGAGGAGGATTCGTCGAGGTATGCAAGGTGCCGTAGTAATTCCTTTTACTAACTTTTTTAGAATCAAACTAGCCAAATCAAACAAAATTTAAAAAAAAGCAAACACCACCAACCAATAAAAAAATACAAACAACCTTTCGAATCAGCTAAATTAATATTTTTAAAAAATCATTACCAAATTATTTTATAATCAAATTTTCAAAAGCATGCTATTTCAACTTTTTGGGCTGCATTTTTACTTCTTTTTTTTAAATTTTTTTCATTTTTTTTTTTTCAATTTGTTCTTATTGTGATGCAAAACAATTTAAAAATTAATTTCAGAGCATAAGATAATTATGTGCTGTGAGCACTGCAAATCTTTCTTCATTTAATTTTTCTAAATTCGTTTAGTGTTTTTTTTTTTCTGTAACCAGCTTTTTGAAATAAACTACGTATACACATAACTTTTATATGAAAATATTGCAAAATTGAATTCTAATAATAATTTTCTTTCACAATGTCTTAACTTGTGATCATTTACTTTTCTCTTAAATAAACCTTTTATTAGGGATTTTGCCATCTCTTATCGCAGGTTGAAATGTGTCACTCAATTGGTTTCCATACTAAGCCAGTTAATTTACTTGATTATTTGAAATCTAAGTGTCAGGCATTGTAAAACAAAACATAAGCCTTGTTCCTATATTATTAAAATCGATTCGTCTAACGATAGGCGTAAAACTAAACAAAAAATAATCATTTTTATCAAAAAAAAAAAACAAAACCGACTTCTATGAATGGAAACATATGTAGATTTATGGTTTTCTCATGGATTATATGTATATATATAATCTATTCTATTCTGTTCTGTTCTATTCTATTCCATTACTAAACGGAACTAAAGGTACCGGAGTTTAATATAATAATAAAATAAATCCTGCAAAAGTTAGACAGATAAGGAAGAGAAAACTGTTCTGCAGCTTCTGTATTTATGTCTAGGTCATTCTACTTCGATTTGACGATTCTTCTAAACCCTTCTATTTGTATAATGCTGTATATTGTGAATAAATAATCTGGAGTTTTCAATTTGTTTGAAAGCGAATTCTCAGAAAAGTATCGTTTTCTCAAATTACACTGCATGTCACAATATCATAGAATATCCCCTTGAACATCCTGGTGTTTTATTTTTATAATGCGTCTGTTGAACTCTGGCTGATGGTAATGGTAGTTCCTTGACATTGATAAATCAGTCATAGTGTTATTAATAAATTAAAAAGACAAAGGACCGTCGCGGTTGATGGTTAATTTCAAACTCAACTTGAGTTCTAAAGACCAACCCGGAACTTCATGAACTTCCAAAATGCATTACTCAGCTTTGACCTGCTGAGTTGCATTCTGGAAGTTGGCTTGACCGAGCTTGACTTGACTGAGCGTTGCGTCACATTAAGTGTGACACAAAGTTGCTGTAATTCATTATTTCATTATAACTATATTTAAGTAGAGCGGGTCAGCTCTGAGTGATGCAATATGGGGCATAACAATAGTTCTCAAAATGGGACAATTTTGTTCGATAATGATCAAGTTCCAAATGAATACCATCGGTTCCAAACGAATACAGATTAATTTTGCTACTTTCTTCATTTGCTTCTGTGCCCAACAGAATCTTATAAGAACCAAAAGAAAGTCTCATTTTCTAAACTGAATGTTTAAAGTTAAATACACACTTTTATTGCATGTAAAGTAAAATGATTGAAGCTCAGCAACGTTCCCATCGTAAAATACGACCCAAGCTTTCCACAAATACTGAAAAACAATTTCTGCAGGTTTTTCAAATTATTCTTAAAATTAGCCACAAGTGTAATTTGCTTAGTTCCTACATCGATTTGTCATCAAATTCCTCTCGGAACAAGAAATATAAAAAAAAATCAAACTTATCGCGCTACCTCACCTCCAAGAATGTGCCAAATAACGTGTTGCTAGATTATCCTAAGCAGAATTCCGGATTATCCTGGGCAAAATTTTTTTTTGCTTTTATATTCATTTCAGTAGTTAAATTAAAGGGAGTAAAATAAAATAAATTTGCATTACATTAAGGACATTCAAAATTTAAAAAAAAATCCATCATTTTATTATCATCCCGTAGTGATCCCATCCAAAACCCTAAGTAGTAGTTGTGTGGAAAAATTATTTGATTATTATACCTATGTGTCATTTATAGAATATATAAGAATATTTTTTTAAATGTCCCATTTGTGCTGTTATTGAAAAAATTAAAATTTGTGTTATTTTTATTTTTTTTTTTATTTTTTTGTAAACTTAAATTAAGTTGCAACAAATTTGTTTGTATCTCGATGATTTTTCAACATTGCTTGCTTTTGTTGTTTTTTTTTTTAATATTTTCAAAATGAGAACTTGTTTAACCCTTGATTTTTTCTTTTCCTATAAATTATACAAAAAAAAAAAAAATAAAAATAGGTTACAAAAAGCAAAACATGGAAGGATATTGCTGGGCTTCTGGGAATCGGAGCGAGTAGTAGCGCAGC
Source organism: Episyrphus balteatus (assembly GCF_945859705.1). Lineage (NCBI taxonomy): Eukaryota > Metazoa > Arthropoda > Insecta > Diptera > Syrphidae > Episyrphus > Episyrphus balteatus. Next base: position 101,095,016 of record NC_079136.1, on the reverse strand, counting down.
TTATACTCTGCGAAAACACTACACCAAAAATCTTTTGGCATTTGAATGTCATTTCGATCGGGGAGACATTGATCCATTGCCAATAATACAACAAGTCGAGGCTGGTTCCAAAAAGAAATCTGCCAAAGCTGCATCAGTTCCATCACCAGGTAAATTTTTTTAAACTGAAATTTAAATAAAAATCAAATAAAATTTATTTAAAAATTAGCTGAATAACGATGAAACATTAAAATATATTTTCATTATTTTTCTCTCCCCCACCTCTCTTTCTCTCTCTCTCTCTGTCATTCTCTTTTTTTCTCTCTACCTCTTCTTTTCGCCATAAATCTCATTTTTCATTCATACATTTTAAATTACGAACAACTGGTTCTGCAACAGCTGGCTCTTCGAACTCCCAGGACTCGTTCCCGGCACCGGTGGCGGCGAACACAACTATTGATAGTTATCCGGGTTATCCGAGTGGTTATCCTTCTGGAGCACAGCCCGATTACAATGCAGGTGCTCAAATCCAAAGGCCACCGTCACAAACTAACGCACAAACCCCTCATGCAGGTGACTAAACGCTTTTCATTTAACTCCCATTATTTTCATTTCAAAATAAAAACAAAAGCAATATAATAACTATTTATTTTTGTATATAAACATAAATATTTATTTTTTTATTTTGTTTTGACAAATCATATTCATTATATATTTTTTTTAATTTTTATGAACGTGTAAAAAGTTCCATTTTCATATAAACTAATCAAAACTACTTCGCCTCATTTGCCTTTTATTGTTTTCTGTTACTTTAATCGTTGTTTGTCCTTTTTTTCTTAAAAAGGAATGGACATTTTTTTTGTTTGTTTGTTTCTTTATTTCTAAAAGTATTATTTTTGGCTTTTATGTTGATTTGTTTTATATATTTTCATAACATACGAGTATGTACCTACTACTATCTCACTTTTAAAACAGCAAAAGAACGAAATACGAAATCCTTTGGCACGCGAGTTAAAAATTAAAATAAAAGAAAACACGAAAATAGTTAGAGTAATTGTATTAAAATAAGAATTCAAATTTCTTTACTATTTGCTCTCTGATTCTAATGAGTTTATTTTTAAATCTTTATAATAAAAAAATAAAAATAAGTCGAATTGTTGTTCAGTTAGTTTAATAGAAGTAGTTTTTATTTCTTTTCTTCTTAAGTTATTTTTTTTTTAATTGCAAACTATATTTTGTTGTTTAAGTTTTCGTTTTTCTCCATTATTACTATTTAAGTTAATAAAACCAAAAATTCGTGTGTTTGTATGTTACAATTGTAATAAATAGGAAATACTCAAGCAACAGCTGGTGATAATATTAGTGTCAGCAATCCTTTTGATGACCCGGTAGGTGCACAGCCTCGTGCCCCTTATCAACAGGGTAGTACATATCCTCCGGTGTCTAGATCGCAAGGTATTAATTAATAAACTTTTATTTTTTTGGTTTGTTTGTTTACAAAAAAAAAAAAAAAATGAGACTACTCTTCTTCTCTCTCTCTACATACGAAAATATTTTTTTTTTTTTTATATATTGAACAAATTTTTTTCTTATATACTTTTGCAACAACAACAAAAATCAAATATTTGTGTACCTACTTTCAAAATATTTTTTTTTGTTTTTAATATAATTTTATTTGTTGTAATATTGGTAAATAATGTGCAAAGCTTTTTTCTATAAATTGATTTCGTTTTTTGATTTGCCATTCATTTTTCTAAAGACATCTATCTACAAAACAGTTATTTCGTTGCATGCCTTATTTTTTTAGGTTATTTTTTAACTAATTTTTACACATATGTTATTTTTCTTTAATTTTTTATTGAAATTATTTTTGGTTCAGATTTTACCATTCAAATCTTATTCATACTTAAATACGAAGTGAAATAGCAATGGGAGAGAACAATAGCCGTTTTGTGGTAACTCAGTATATATCTGGGTAAACAGTTTTTACTAGCCGTGTTTTATTGGTACTCAGTATTTTACTGAGTAAACATTTTATGCTGTAAACAACAACAATTGATTACTTTTATTTATTTATTAATAATCCTTATTGTTGAAGGGCCAAATATGTATAATGCCCAAATCACAATATTACGAGACGACGAGACGAGAGCGAGATTTTAAAAAATTCCAAATAATGAAAATATATGAAACAATACACAATATTCCGATTCTCGTTGCGTTAAAATTCCGAAAATTTGGAAAAAGGACGCACGAGACGACGATTTTTCGAAAATGAAATTTTAATATAAAAATATTCTTGACAGTTCATATGAATAAAAGTTTTCTCAATTTAAAACATTCGAGTTAGCTCAGATGAGAAGGTGATTGCCTCCCAACTTCTCCGCCCGGAGTTCGATTCTCAGTAAATACTGTTTATTTTTTTTATTTTTGTTTACTTTATAGAATAAAAAATCGCAGTATTGTGAATTTCCATACGATTATAAAACGATTTTTATTTAAATCGAAAACGTTCAGAAAAAACGTCTCGCTCTCGTCTCGTCGTCTCGCAATATTGTGAATGGGGCATAAGTTTAGAAAAAAAATTTCTCTGTAAACCACAAACGAATACTTTTGTTTATCCTAACCAATCATTTGTCTTTGTTAATCGTTACAAAATTTTACTGAGCTAAGTACTGTTACCAGTTACCAATAAAACACGTCAACTGTTAACAACAACGAACGAATACTTTTATTTATTATTATTAATCCTTTGTTGCTGGAGGGTCAAAAATGTAAATGTTTCAAGAAAAAATTCTCTGTAAACTACAAACGAATACTTTTGTTTATCCTTAGCAATCAATTGTTGTGTTTACCGTGAAAATGTTTACTCAGCTAAGTACTAAGTTACCGCAATAAGACGGTTTTTTTATTTTGAAATCGGGGGTAATATTGCAGCGGATGTAGCATGTAATGCTTGATTGCAAACTTAGAAGTGTGACATCAAGCTTCATCTAGACACCAGCCGTTAAATTATACAAGATGATTTGCATTAGATGCGAAAAAAGCTAGAGCGTGTATGTTGGATTGAAACAATAAAACAAATAAAATCAGAGAAAATCTTGTAGTTCAAAGTATCTTTATCTTAAATATCTATTGGAAATTTAAGATTTTGTTAAGTGTCGAGAAAATTTTTTTTAAATTAAGAAATCGAAAGTTAAAAAATCAAATTTAAAAAAATCTTTTTTTAACATTAAAAGTTTTTTTTTACATTTTACACTTCAAAATGATGTCTGTTAAGCTAGAACTACATCGAAACACAAAAGCAAAAAAAATATAAAAAGTAAACAAAAGTACAAAATTACAAAAACAAATTTATTGATGTGACATTTAAAAACATGTATTATTTGAAAAATTAGAATACTTTTTGTACTTTTTTCAATCTGTGTTTCTACATATATAGTTCAGGCTTAAATTTTGAAAAAACTGACTTATGCTTTGATGAAATTAATAAATTAAAAAAAATTAATCAATTTTTCCGCCATATTTCCGTTCTCCGAATTTTTTGAGAAAAACTAAAAAAAGATTCTAACAGTTTTGTTAGAATCAATTAAACTATTACGTACACTAAATTTAATCGAAATCGTTATAGCCGTTTTCGAGAAAAGCAATACCTCAAAAGCGGCATATGGGAAACATGCGTTGGAGATACTAAAAAACTAAAAAAACGGGTCTAGAAAACTACGCAAAAATAATCTGTACCAAGTTTCAAGCAAATCCATCCATCCGCTTAGCCTAGCTCGATGTAAAAATAGATATTCCTAGGAATAAGCTCAAACTGAGGTTTATATGACTATTGAAAAATTTGGTACAGTGCAATAACACCCGCGGCAGTAACCCCTGCAGTTGTTATCCCTAAAGGAAATATCCCCTGGAGGCTTTCTTTCAAGCAATAACACCTACTTCAAAAAGCATTAAGGTTGTTTTTGTCACTCTGAATGTGAGTAATAAGCACTTTCACTACCAATAACGAATATAAAAGTAGAGGAAGGTATGGGGGAGGGGCATTCTGCCCCCGTCACCCCCCTGCTTGGGCTCATTATAGGATTTGGGGTGGGGACAAGGTTGGGTATGTACAAAGTTTCTTTTGGTATCCAAGAAACTTTAAAATTTTGAAGGAAAATTTGCCTACACCTCGGACCCACCCCAAATCCTATAGTGTGCCCAAGCAAGGGGTCTTGCAGCATGCGCCCCCAATACCTTCCTCAACGTTTATGGGGCGTATGCATTGCATTTTTTTTTTGGTTTTCAATCAAATAAAGTGGATTACTTAAAACTCGAAAAAATTAAGAAAAAGCTATAAGACCCACGGCTGCAATTGCCATTTTAGAAAGGAAAGAAAGTCTTTTCGTTTGGGAGATAACCCCTGTAGGGGTTATTGCAGCGGGGGCTATTTCTCTGCACAGGTTTCCATGGGGAAGTTCATATTTCCATCAAAAATGATTTTTTTTAAACATGGGAGATTGATTTATACTTGCAAGAATTGATTTCGTGCTGGAGAATACCGAAAAAGTGGGTCTCGAAATTCCGTCCGTGCATCTGTGCGTCCATCTGTACACATTTCCACAGCCTAAACGCATGGACGGATTATCTTCAAATTTGTTACTAATGATTGTTACTAATGATTTTTATAGAATTCTGAAATTCAAATATTTCAAGTTATACCAAATAAATCCAAAACGGCTCTAACGATTTTGATTAAAGTTTGCAGACGTAATACATATTCAAAGCAATTTCAATAAAACTGCAAACAAAATTTTGCCCTAAATGTCGGCTCTTCCCAACATCAACAATATTTCTTTAAAATTTATATAGAGGCATCTCCTAAGATCTGCAAGTAAACTAACATAAAAGTGTTTTGAACTGCAACAGCAAGTACGTCCGACCAAGTCGTGCATTTTATTTTAACATGAAGGATTGATTTTTTTTCTTTTGTCATTGTAGTTGTGTAACTTTGTGTAATGAGTCTGTTGAAGCTGTCAAATTTCCATCAAAAATAAAAAAAAAATGTCTTAACCACTTGATTCAATTTCAGAAGAAAAAGATGAAATTAAAATTGCTTCCATTTTTTGTTAATAGTATAAACAAATTTTACTGATATTTGAATGTGTAGGTAGTATTAGTATAAGTGCAAAGAAGGCCTGCAGAATTGATTTTCAATGATTTTCAATTAAAACTAAATCAATTTGTGTTTGTTTCCCCATGGAATGCAAAAATATGGCAAATCCTTGTTTTTACTAGTCTTTCAGTAACTATTCGCCCGATGATGGAACGTTGTTTCTAAAAGGCGCCGCAATAATTTAAAATTACAAAAAACTAAAGAAAGTTGTTAAAAATTTAATATTTCATAAAATAAAAACATTTAAATTAAAAATATTTAAATAACAAATTTTTTAAAATTGAAATTTTTTATATGTTTTTCTTTTTTATTTTTCATAATTTTATGGTCCGTAGACCGTCTGTAAAGTCGGTCTACATCTAATGTTCTTTTTCTTTTATGAAGCTTTATTTTAAGACCCAATTTTGATTTTAGACAAAAAATAGATTCTATAAAGAAATAAATAAAAGTTATCAAATAAAGTGGTTTCAAAATACCGAGAAAATAGTTTTAGTCCGAAGTTTTCTACTTTTCATTCCCCTGTTTTTCGGCGTATATAGTTATTTTAAGTTTTTACAAAATTTCCTCAAATCAGGTAATTTACCTGCGTTTGCAGGGGGAGCTGTAAGAAAATGACTACTTTGGTTTACTTGCAAAAAAAAAAGAACTCAGTTCAGTTCAAATTACTAACTTCAACAACGAATTGAAACTACGCCATTGCATTTTGAATGAAACGAGTATTTATAGGATCAGTTTCAGTCAGTCATTCGACGCACACAGACGTGCCGCGGATAAATATTGAAATTAAACAACCACCGACCCTAATCCCCAGAAAACCTTTTTTTTCTACCAACGGAGGATTACCTGGAAATTGGCTTACGTTTTATTACCCTGTGGTAATAAAACATAATCTTAATTAACAGAGCTAATCCGTTAAGCTGCTGGTTAATGTGCGCGCGAAAGTTTTTTTAAAAATATTGTGTGTGCAGTTAAGCAGTGTCATAAACTTAAACAATAAAACATACCTAAAAGTAATTAAAACAATGGCCGATCGTTTTAATCCGGACACCGCATTTATTGCCCTGGAGAAACTCCTCCAAAAAATCATTAATGACCTGGGACCTGAATATAGTCCCAGATTAAATATGACATTGGGAAGTTTTATCCAATTAAACAAAGAAGGACAACTAGACAAGGGAAACCAAGAAGATGACAACATGGAGACGGAGTGCGAGCCAAGCGACGAAAGTGATAAAAAGCCAGCCAACGAAGAACAGCCTGCCAGCGAGGAAGTTATTGTCAGTGATGAAGAGGACATCAGTGACTCTGCTTCTAGTTCTGAGGACGGCAGCTTATCCCCCCAGCCAGGTCAGAAGAGACCGCGAAAACCAGCCAAAGATGCCAAGGGAGCTAAAAAACCAACTAAAATTATAGACAGCAAGGCATCATCACCAACGGAGTCACCAATAACTGCCCCACCACAAGCAGGAAGCCAGCTAGCACCAAAAACTGCAACCCAAACGAGTGGGCAACAACCAACGGCTATCATCACCAACTCAACCCAGCCAACGAAACCAACATCAAGCAACAAGACAACAGGAATGCCGCCAATCTTCTGCTTTTCCGGCAACATTGCAGAAATCAGGCGATTCTGCAACGGAAAAAAGATCAACGTGACCTTCAAAAACCGAAACACTAAGACGACAATCATCTCTACAGGAAACCGCCAATCATTTGAAGATGTTAAGAACTTCTTAAAAGCTAGGAAGATTCAGTTTAACACCTTTACTCCCCGTGAGGACCGGAAGAACCTACTGCTCTTGAAGGGACTTCATTTCACACTGGCAGCCATAGAAGTGGAGGATGAACTGAGGATTGAGGGTCTTCCAGTAATAAAAGTCACGGAGTTTAAATCGAAGAAGGCGCAAGCAAAGCCGTGCAATAACTTTGTTGTCGAACTCAACAAAAACTGTGACATCGCTGAAGTTTTCTCCAAGACCCTGATAATGAACCACAAGGTTTATTGGGAGCGGTTAAGGTCGAACGACATCGTGCAGTGCCGCAACTGCCAACGCTTTGGTCACACTGCCACCAACTGCGGGCGCCAGTACGTGTGCGTCAAATGCAAGGAGGAACACGAACCAGGCCAGTGCAAAAGGAAAGAGAACACCGGATTGGACGTTTGGTGCGCCAATTGCCAAAAGGAAGGACATCCAGCGAGCTTTAAGGGATGCCCAACACTAAAGGCTAAGCTCACAGAGAGAAACACCATGAAGGCGGAGAAAAAGGCTCAGCAAGAGTTTACTGCAAAATCAGCCTGTGCGCTGACCCGCCCAGCAATCAGTTATGCAGCAATGGCCCAAAAAGCACGAGGAGTTAAACCTACGACAGCAACAACAACAGCAAAACCAACAAGCACCAAAAGCCAGACGCAGCAGCAGCCACAACAACAGCAAACAAGGACCCCAGCTAAAACCTTCCCTGTCAAGACAGGACCAACGAAGCCATCAAGACCAGGCCCAACATCAACACCACCATCGATGAACCTCAACAACGAGGTTGAGCGCCTCTTTGGGGATAATCTTATCACAGTGATGCAGAAAGCCCGAAGTGCCGTTCCTACAAATTATCGGCAACTGAGTGAGGGAGATAAGTCCGCGGCCTTAGCCACCTTCATATTTACCTTATGCCATTAAAGAAGCTCCGCATACTGACGTACAATGTCAATTCATTGTACAGCCTGGAAAAGAGGACATCATTTCACTTGTTCATGAAGAACCACAATCCAGACATTGCCCTAATTAGCGAAACCAACGTAACAAGGAAGAACAATATCGATATCCTTGGATTTAACACCTATCGTCAGGATAAAACGGAGAACCGCAGAGGAACCGCAATATTTGTCAAGAAGAAACTGAGCACCAGCGAAACCATCATCACCGGACTCCTCACCAGTGAAGCCACTGCCATCAACTTAAACGTAGGGAGAGATGAAACTTTGACGATTATCAGCGTATACTTCAAGTGCAGCTCCACCGTCAGAAACATCCAAAAAGATCTGCAAACCCTCAACGGCATCCTGTCAAGAAGCACTTATGGACTCATCGGCGGTGATTTTAATGCGAGACATCACCTTTGGATGGATACAACTATTAGCATCGGAGGCAAGGCGATAGCTGACTGGCTGGATGTCAACAGTTCTCTACACTCGCTAGTAACAGTCTCCCAACCAAAACCAACCTACCCGAGAACGCCATCAACGCTGGACTTCTTTCTCGCAACATCAAACCTCATCCACATCGAACCAGCCTACAGCAACTTCAACTGTTCAACAGTACCCAGCGACTCGGACCATGAAGCTGTTCAGCTTATTATCCAGCTTCACCAACCCATCTCCCTAGCAGCACAACCATCGGCGTGCTTCATCAACTACAGAAGTTTTGACGTAGACCGGCTGCAGAGAGACGTCGAACAAACCGTCAGGCTCCCTCCACACAATAAGAACCTTGAGAATACTGAAATTGATGCTGCTATTGACTCCCTAGAAATGGCAATTACAAGCGCAGTGGACAACCAAAAACAGCCGAAGACATCAAAGGACCGCTACCAACATCTCCCAGAACAGGTGCAAAACCTATACGCCCACAGACAACGGTTAAGGAAACGCCTCCAAAGGATTCACCAACGGGACCTGAATACATCAAACCCCAACTACCGGACAGTGTGGAGTGAGCTACAGTGCACTAACATCATGCTCCGTAACTCCATTCAGCACTATAACAACACACAGTTCCAGAAGAGACTGCAGTCAATAAAGCCAGGGCCTGATGCCTTCAAGAACATCAACCGAATTGTTGGACAGAAGTCACCAATGCCGGAAGTCGTTAACACCAACAATGGAGAAGCAACAACATCTCTGGAAAAAGCAGAAGCATTTGCAGCCCACTTTGAAGGTAACTTCTCACCGAACCCTTCCGCAGACACAGACTTTATAGAGGAAGTCGAGGCATCCATCCAAAGGACTCTGCTACCTAACCCGGATAAAGTGATATTCAGCGACACAAATCCTGCAAGTGATCCTACTGACAGCCCAAACCTGACTACCCCAGAAGAGATTGCCGAAATAATTAACCTATCCAAACCGAAAAAATCTGCTGGACCGGATGGCATCTCCAACTTCATCATAAAGAGGCTCCCGCAAACAGTGATAATCTTCTTGGCTATCATCCTCAACAACTGCATAAACAACTGCTACTTCCCACAGAAATGGAAAACTGCAAGAATTGTGGCGATTCCTAAGAAAGGTGCTAGGAACATCATCTCCAATTACAGACCAATCTCTCTTCTCAACAATCTTAGTAAGCTCTTGGAAGAGCTGACACTCAGGAAGCTGAAGAAGTTTTGCAGCGATAACAACATCATCCCAGACATGCAGTTCGGTTTTCGGGAGAAGCACTCCACACTGCATCCGCTCATGAAGTTCCACCAAGACATCACCTCAGCTTTAAACAACAATCAAGTTACCGTCGCATGCTTTCTGGATGTCGAGAAAGCATTTGACAGCGTATGGATCGATGCCCTTATCCATAAACTTCATTTACTAAGCTTTCCTTTGGCACTAATTAAAATTATTTTTTCTTTTCTCTCTTCCAGAAACTTTTTTGTGCAAGTGGAGGATCGGAAATCACCAATGAAAGTCATTCGAGCTGGAGTTGCTCAAGGATCCAAACTTGGCCCCTTTCTATTCAGCATCCTGACATCAGACCAACCGCCTGCAAGTGAGTGCGAGAACCTGCTTTACGCGGACGATTCACTCACATACTGCAAGTCCATCTCGCCAAACATAGCTGCCAGGAAAGTCGAAGCTCACATTCGGAAACTGTATGAGTTCTACAGTAAATGGGGTATCCGGATCAACTCATCCAAGTCGGAACTATTGTGCCTTAGACGATCAGGAGGAAGAGGCAGTCGATCGGCTGGAAGCTGCAGAAGCATCACATTGACACTTCCAGATGGAACTAGATTGCCAGCCAAACGCAGCGCCAAGTACTTAGGAATCAACTTTAACGAGCTCCTCAGATTCAACAATCACTCCCGTTTGGTCCTCAAAAAAGCCAACTTTGCCTTCCATCGCCTTCACCCTCTGATAAAAAAAAGAACAGGATTAAGTCAACCAACGAAACTCTTGATCTACAAGCAGCTTCTGCGACCTGTCATTGCCTACAGCTTTCCGGTATGGTATACCATCTCCAAGACAGCCATGAAGGAACTACAAATGTTCGAGAGAAAAATACTGAGGATGTGCACCGGACTTTACTTCGATCGACAGCGACAAAAATACTACAGCAACAAGCGACTCTACAAGGAAGCAAAAATCATACCACTGGACAAGTATCTACTGCGATCGGCGAAGATACTTGTAGGAAATATCGCCAACCACCCCAATCAGCTGATGAGAAGAATGATAGCCCAACAACGACATCCGGAACCTAGGTACCTTTGCGCTTTGGATATACTGGATGAGCACATAATTTCAATAGACAACGAAGAAGCAGTTAACTTTTACGCCGACACCCAGTCGGCATACTATCGTGGCTAAACGCCAATCAAACCAACCCAACTCAACCAACCCCACAACTGGACATCCGGGTCTGAACACCCCGAGGACAACCTAGTCAGCAGACTTTTTAAATTAAGTTTATCCATGTATAATATTTATTTATATTTTATAACTTAGTCATTGTATAAGGTTAGGCCCCTTCTGTGCCAACAAAATTTTATATCAACCAATGTATCTTAGAAATAAGTTAATTTTAAGTCAATTGTAAATAACAAGTTCAATAAACTAAATTGAATTGAATTGAAAGTATTTATAGGATTGTACGACTGTACAAGAATTTGAAAAATTCTAGAAACAATATCATCTAAAAATGCATTTAAAACCCAAGAGAGCAAAAGAGGGTGTCAACCCAAAATATGATAAAAAGGAGGGAAATTCTAAGAAAAATGTCGCAAAATGAAAGAATTACACTAAAAATTTTAAGAAAGGAAATTAAGAAAAGAAGCAAACAAGAAACGAGAGAATTTAATAAACAAAATTTCAAAAAAAAAAAAACAAAGAAAACACCAAATCTGTAAAAAGAAGTAAAAAAAGTATGAAATTGGATAAAGAGTGTGTCTTAGGTGTTACGAAAAATAACGAACAAATTCGGGCAACAGAGTTTATAAAAACGATCGACAAAGTGCATCTAGCAGTAGACTTCAGCAGAAACTAGATCAAAATTCAGAACAGATATTTTCAATGAAGTACTATCCATTGGAGAAATTCCATCTCAATCTTATATAACGCTTCTATATAAAAAAAAAAAGAAAGAAGGACGGCATTAACAACTATGGGGCGATAAGTCTTATATCTAACATCTATTAGATCTTCACGTCTTCCAGTCTATTTCATTTTTATTAATTTTAAAAAAGCTTTCGATTCTATCAACCAAGACCTTATGTGGAACACACTTCTAAACCAAGGTGTAAATGCTCCATAGGTTCAAATTTTCTTTTTCTACTTGGAAAATTAAAACCGAAATCTTCAGAGAATCATTCAAACCAAAGAAAGACCAAATATCACAACCTTTCTTTGCAGCCACTTTAAAAAAATGTTTTAGAAAATTAGAACATCGGCATTAAAATCAATGGAAAAATATCTTTCAAACTTGAGACTTGCCGACGATATACTGATGAGTGAAAATCCTGAAGATCTTCAAGGTTAAATAAGCGATCATAATCAATTATTTTATGTATAAAACGGTATATTTGAATATATGTAATTTCGGACACTTATTTTCTTACTTATAATTAAAAACATTTTTCATTTTTTTCTGTACTGTTGGTGTATAACACGTATCAACCAAATTTTCCACAAGAACCGAAATATACTTTTCTAAAGGTCCTAGGGGTGCTGAACTCGAATCCGAAGTTGGAAAAATTTTATTGGTCTGCATTTGGAAAATACTACCGTTATAAAATGCAAACAAAAACGTTTCCTTTTAGACTGTTGTTTTTTTTATACTGTTCTAAATAGAACAATACCCGCTAACAAAACCAAGTAGATAATGAGAAACTTTAGAAACTTCACAATTATGTACATACATGTCAATTATGTACATTCTGAATATACGCATGTGTTCAAAATGCTGTAAAACATTATACATTAAGTTTACCTAATCATCAGCTGTTTTCACAATTTAATCCATTATTTAAATTGACCTTAAAATTCGAATCTTCAGTTTAAATGATAAATTTAGTACGTTTTGTTTCTTGGAGAGTTGAAAATCATATTTTTCTTTTGCAGGTATTGCTAAATTTGTCTAAGAGTGAGGGGCAAATTTAAGAATAAAAAAAACGACGAAATCTGTTTAATATATTCTGCGTTAACTTAAGTGTAATGTAAATCTCAAATCGTTTTAAATAAATAAAAAAAAGTGGTTGGGAAAGTATCATTGATCTAAACAAGTGATTGATATGCCTTAGACTTGAGCTGTAGGTATACTTAGGTTTTCACACTTGCGATCAAAATTCTAGAATCACCCTCTTGCTTTATGTTAAGAAATTTGTTTCGATGCATTTTAAATGCATTTAAGTTTATAGTATCGATAAAAACTTGGTTCATCAGCTTTAAATAAATCCTACAACAATATCACTTTGGGACATTAAGAGATAATCGTTAAAGTTGAATTATCTCCCAAAAAAACTGAGTTAAATTGAGACAAAGATTAGCTGGAGCCCCCAGCACGTAAATTAATACAATCGAGTGTGGTCGACACAGTCGAGTATCGGCAGCATATAATTTGATTCAATCCCAGGTTTATCAATGGAAAATGCTCGATTGATCTAAAATAGCTTCTGCCAGTGCTTGATCGCATCGACTTTACTCGATTGTACAAATTTGCAAGCTGGCACCTCAGGAAAATTTAAATATTTAAGATAAAATCAAGTGATTTAGTACTTTGCATTTCCCCGCTAGCAGTTATTACAAATTTTTCATTGACATAATTAAACCAAGATTAGACCTAATTTCCAATACTGGTCTCTTATATGTACATTAAGGTGGTCCTTTTATTGTTTTTTTTACGAAATTCCCCGGTGGACGGACATCAATTATTTCTAAATAGCGAAAAAAAATCTCCAATTTTTGCGGATTTCAACTGCTTAGTCTGCATAAAAATAAAAAGATACGACGTTTTACATGTAAAGTACCTGGGTGACCGAGCTTTGCTCGGTATCTTTAAATGTCATAACTTTCAGTGAAAAAAGTCAAATGTAAACAGCAATTTTTTGGAGTGGGTTTGAGTTTGCAATGACCAGTTTTTTCGCGGGTTACAAAACACCACATTCCCACTTTATAATCCAGTTTATTTACGTTTGAATACACATACGACGATCAGTAATGGATAGAAGGGTTACAGGAATCTGCATTATCGAAAATGCCTACAGCAATGAGATCCCTTTTTGTTCAAATTTTAATTTACGGGTCAGAAAGTTTTGGATAGTGTACATAAAGTTAATCTTTTTTTCAAGTTAAGCCTTGTCGGCTTGTTGTGAGTTATTTTATTTTTATACGTTAACAATAGTTGCATTTAATCAAAAGAAAAACGTAAGACAAAGGTAATGTGTGATACCTAATTAACAAATTACTTAAAAGTTTCAATACATGATCAAAAAAGTCATGATCTAAAAATTTTTGTTTAGTTATTGTAACAAAAAGAAAAAGAACAATGCGTAAAATATGGAACCATCCTTCAAAATTTTATTGAAATCGTTAAATCTGTCTCCGCGAAAAAAAACTAATGTAAGAGAAAATACTTTCAAAATGTTGTATTTGCCTAGAGGAAAAAACCCTCAAAATTTTATCGAAATCTTTAAAGCAATTACCAAAAAACTAATATGTGAGAAAAATAAGCGTAGCTGTGAGCGGATGTTTCTAAAAGTACTTCCAAAACATTTTATTCGGCTAGGGGACCAAAACCTTAAAATTTCATCGAAATCCTTAAAGTTGTTACCAAAAAAAATTCCATGTTAAAAAAGTGGGCGTGGAGGTGGGCGGATTTTTCCAAAAATACTTCCAAACTTTTTACTCACTTAGATAAACAAACTCCGAAAATTTCATCGAAATCCTTAAAGTGGTTACCAAAAAAAAATTCCATGTTAAAAAAGTGGGCGTGGCAGTGGGCGGATTTTTCCAAAAATACTTCCAAACTTTTTACTCGCTAAGATAAACAAACCCTGAAAATTTCATCGAAATCGTTAGAGCCGTTTCTGAAAAAACTTATATGTTAAAAAAGTGGGCGTGGCAGTGGGCGGATTTTTCCAAAAAAAACTTCCAAAACTTTTGACTCGCTAAGATAAACAAACCCTGAAAATTTCATCGAAATCGTTAGAGCCGTTTCTGAAAAAACTTATATGTTAAAAAAGTGGGCGTGGCAGTGGGCGGATTTTTCCAAAAAAAACTTCCAAAACTTTTGACTCGCTAAGATAAACAAACCCTGAAAATTTCATCGAAATCGTTAGAGCCGTTTCTGAAAAAACTTATATGTATGTTAAAAAAGTGGGCGTGGCAGTGGGCGGATTTTCCAAAAAAAACTTCCAAAACTTTTGACTCGCTAAGATAAACAAACCCTGAAAATTTCATCGAAATCGTTAGAGCCGTTACTGAAAAAACTTATATGTTAAAAAAGTGGGCGTGGCAGTGGGCGGATTTTTCCAAAAAAAACTTGCAAAACTTTTGACTCGCTAAGATAAACAAACCCTGAAAATTTCATCGAAATCGTTAGAGCCGTTTCTGAAAAAACTTATATGTTAAAAAAGTGGGCGTGGCAGTGGGCGGATTTTTCCAAAAATACTTCCAAAATTTTTTACTCGCTTAGATGAACAAACCCTGAAAATTTCATCGAAATCGTTAGAGCCGTTTCCGAGATCCCAATTTTATATATATTTATTATATATATATACATATATATAAACAATTTTAGCTCGTTTAAAGTTATAAGATTTCACGCGGGAGAGGAGAGGAAGAAAGTCAAATAAAAATCTAAAAAAATAAGGAATTTGTTCCTCAACATTTCTAACCGGATGGCGGCTATCCAACTGCATGTATCGGATAAGGACCACCCTAAGGTACATACATGTGTGTGTATTTCGTTTTTATGCATCTTTCTTATGCCAACTTTTATTAGTAAATTTTTTAAAATGTTGGAGTTTATGTTTCTGTTCTCAATTTAAAGTTGAAGCCATAACAGATATTTCAGTAGAAGTACTGGAATCATGGAAATTGTTGTTTTTAAGAGGCAAACATTAGTGGTTCCATATTTTTGCTCGAAAGTGTATAAATATCTGCACTCCAATTTAAATGAAAGTGGAAAAATAAGAACCGGTCGAAATTAAAATTGAACAAATAGTTTTTCTGGGATAGCAGTTTAATTCAAATTCAGAACAATTTTTCGCTAATATTATAATATTTTCTCATGCATATTTGTTTAAAAGCAGTATTATATATTTAACAAGACATCGTTATTTTGTTTATTTCCTACAGTTATTAATTATTTTCATTTAAAAATGCTTCAACCTGCTTGATATAACATTTTGTTGCTTTGTGTGTAGAAAATATTACAATTATAAAAATTCATGTTTTTTTTTTTTTTGTTTTTAACTCTTCCATTCTCATTGACTTATATACTTTGTCCTAAACATAAAAAAAAAGAAAATAGTGTTTTTTGAAGAATATTTTTTGTATAAAAAAAAAATTTAATTTGTTCTAGGTGCCCCATATCCAGGCCAACCAGGCTATAACCAATACGGGTCGAGCGAACAATATAATTCTTCAGTACCGGCCGGGCAGTTTACTCAAGGTCAAGGCCAGTTTCCACCTCAAAATCGTACCATGTATCCTCCCTATGGTCCGGAGGGAGAAGCGTGAGTCATTTATTATCGATTTTTCTTTTTGCACTATAATAATTATTTGTAATGTCAATTATTATTGTTTCTGATTAAATTAAAAAACAAAACAATTTTCTATATACTATATAACTAAACGTCTCAAAATGAAAAATTGTTTTGCTTTAAGTTCCTCACCGGCTGCAAATACGTACCCTTATGCCAGCCGGCCTTATAACCAACCACCTCCGGGAGCTACTCAAACAGTACCTCCATCGGGTGGTAGCACGACAACGCCAACTGGTCCGCCAACTGGAGCTGGAGCATCTCCCAGTACATATCCTCCTGCTGCTCCACAACAACCAGATTACTATAGGCCTCCTGAACAGGTAAAATTAAAAACATCTATTTTGAATTTAAATTATGGAATGTGAAAAAAAATTTAATTACAACAGAGTCCGCAGCCAAGGAGACATCCAGACTTTGTAAAAGATTCTCAGGGATATGCTGGTTACAATCAGAGACCGCAAATGTATGGTAAGTATTCGACACAAATATTTTTTAAGTAAAATACAAAAATTAAGAAAAACACCAACTTCTAAATATTAAACTTTTTGTCCTCACAGGAGGTTGGCAAGGTGGTGCTGGACAGTACCGTGGCCAATACCCGCCTTCACCTACGCCACAAGCATGGTGTAATTCCCCTCGTGCGTCTGGACCACCACCGCCGCCGAATCAACAGGCAGCGGCTCAATGGGATCAACACCGCTACCCTACACAGTCTCAACCTCCATATCCAGCTAATCAGCAGCAGCCGTGGACAAATATGACCTCACCACAGCAGAATCCCGGTTCGCCACTACGACCACCGCCTCAACGATTGCCAGGCGGTGGATCAGTTGTTGGACTCTCAACTACGGTTGCCATTAGTCCAGGCGGAAAACCACCCTTCAATATGCCGCCACCTCAACCCAGTGGAAGTAGTGTAGCTCCGCCACCTGGCCCACCCGGGTCGGTAGGTGTACAACCAGGTGTTGCAGTCAGCGGCCCATCGATTCCACCTGGACCAAATGTGATGCCCGGTGGAAGTAAAGCAACGCCTCCACCACCACAACCGGGCCAATTTCCTCCGCCCGCAGCCCAAATACAAAAGAAAGACATTGTGTTTCCACCGGATAGTGTGGAATCTACAACGCCAGTCTTGTATCGACGAAAACGTCTTGTTAAAAGTGATGTGTGTCCCATTGATCCATGGCGAATATTCATGTCACTTCGGTCGGGTCTACTTTCGGAAAGCACATGGGCGCTTGATATACTCAACATTCTGCTGTACGATGACTCAACTATCCAGTACTTTGGTTTGACTCATCTGCCTGGATTACTTAGTCTTCTGTTGGAGCATTTCCAAAAGAACCTCGCTGAAATGTTCGAAAACGAAAACAGCGACTGTGTCACAAGTATTTGTAGCCGAAGTAGGGCGCGACACTATGAAAACAACGCTGACAAAGACTGCAATTATAATGTGGACTTAGGACAACTAATGGCACCCACAAACACTGACGAGAAGGTACTGCTGCTTTCGAACACCCCTAACTACACAATGGTCTCACGCAAGAACATGCCCGTCCGGATACAAAATGCCGAAGACGATATATTCGTTTCGGAGCAGCTGAAGCCTTGGGACTTTGATTCGAATAAAAAGTACCAGCTTACTGTGCCAATTGGTAGTGATGCCTGGACGTACGATCACATTGAACGTGATCCACACGATAATGTTATCGACGTTTTTAAGTCTGAGATCATTGACATTCCATTTGCTCGATATATTGGTGGCAGAAGGAGTAAAAAAGACAAATCTGTCAGATTGTTCCATGATTATTTGGATCGAGACGAAGCAGGTCTTGGAGGGGATGATGAAGAGGATAGTAACAACAAAGTACTGGCGTTCAACAAAAAACGAAGACACATTAGCATTTCCAGCAACACAAGCAGCAATAACAATAAGAATGGACTCAGTAATCTTGTCGCAACTGCTAAGAAAAGTAAGTTAAATTTCCTAGAAGCAAGCAGTGGCGATGGTTCTTCAGCTCTTGCGATTTCCATTAAAACAGAGGTTAAAAAAGAGGAAATAGAGGATGTTGCTGTTGGTGCAGATGGTTTGATCTGTGAACGGAGTAGTGATAGTGTCATCAAACCAAAGGACCTTCTCGACAGTGACTGCCGAGAGGTGGACATGGACATTGAACACCCTCGTGTGCTTCTTAATGGCGCTCCTCCGCCTACCAAAAGATCTGATTTCGATCCAAAATCAAGCGTCCGAGATCCAGCATCCGTGCTTCAACGTCGTCGCATGTCTGGCTATGAGGACGAGTGCTATACCCGCGATGAAGCTAGTCTTTACTTAGTTAACGAAAGCCAGGATTCCCTGGCTCGTCGTTGCATCTGTCTATCGAATATATTCCGCAATTTAACCTTTGTTCCTGGTAACGAGACAATTTTGGCGAAATCTTCGAAATTCCTCGCCCTGCTGGGAAAGTTGCTCCTTTTAAATCATGAGCACGTATTAAGGACTCCAAAAACTCGAAATTACGATCGAGAAGAGGACACTGATTTCTCTGATTCTTGTAGCTCCTTGCATGGAGAAAAAGAATGGTGGTGGGATTATTTGATTACAATTCGGGAAAATATGCTGGTTGCTGTGGCCAATATTGCTGGTCATCTGGAATTGTCGCGTTACGAGGAGATTATTACAAGGCCTGTTCTCGATGGATTATTGCATTGGGCCGTCTGTCCATCAGCTCATGGACAGGATCCATTTCCGTCATGTGGATCAAACTCTGCGTTGTCTCCACAGCGCCTGGCTCTAGAAGCCCTCTGCAAGTTGTGCGTAACTGATGCGAACGTTGATTTGGTAATTGCCACCCCGCCACATTCGAGGCTTGAAAAGCTATGCGCTGTTCTTACACGACACCTTTGCCGCAACGAGGATCAAGTGCTAAGGGAGTTTTCAGTAAATTTGTTGCATTACCTCGCGGCTGCTGACAGCTCAATGGCTCGTTCAGTGGCTTTGCAATCGCCGTGTATATCATACTTGGTTGCATTCATCGAGCAAGCAGAACAAACTGCTATTGGAGTTGCTAATCAGCATGGCATTAACTACCTCCGCGAGAATCCGGATTCAATGGGCACGAGTTTAGATATGCTTAGGCGAGCAGCTGGAACTTTGCTCCATCTATCTCGACATCCAGACAATCGGTCATTGTTTATGCAGCAGGAACCTCGTCTTTTGGGTTTAGTTATGAGCCATATATTGGATCAGCAGGTTGCTCTCATCATTTCACGAGTGTTATTCCAGGTGTCTCGTGGTCCTGGCCCAATGCCGTCTATGGAATATCGATTGCAGCAGCGTCAGCAGCTGCATCAGCAACAACAGGACAACATAAAATCCAATGAGAATAGAAAACTGATGCAGCAACAGCAACAGCAGCAGCAGCATACACATCAACAACTACCAGCAATAGTTGTCGATGAAGTCGGTTGCCCCACTGTCGCCGGTGATTTAAGTACAAATGCAAATGTCGCTTCGGCGGCAGCAGTCATAGCAGTAACGAACTTCTCATCTAATGTTCATAGTAGTAATAGCAACAGCAGCAGTAGTTGTTACAGCAGTTCTAGCCTAACTTGTAACAAATCAGAAGAAATCCTAGTACCACCGTCGGCAACCCTTAACGATATTAGCAATAGCAGTAACAGCAGTTGTGGTAGCAGCAACAGCAGTAGCAATATCACTGCTCCCATCATCGGTGCTACTACTATTCCTCCTCCATCAATAGCTTCACCATCTTCGTCATCGTCTTCGACGGCTTCATCGTCGGCTGGAGCAACTGCATCAGCATCATCAACACCTGCGATAACAGCACCCAATAGCATTGAAAATCCAACATCGGGTAGTAGTGGAATTGTTGCAATTGGCAATAATAATAAAAACCTGAGTACAACAACAGCAACAATAACAGGAAATAGTAGTAGCAGTAGCGGTAGTAGTAATAATAATAATAATAGTAGCAACAGTAGTAGCAATAGTAATAATAACACAAATATAAAGGCGACAACATCAACTACGGCCGCTGTTGCGTAGTAAACAAGAAGTCGACGTAGTCGTTATTAGTTTTACAAGTCAGTGGTTAGACAACTGGAGGAATGTGTTTTTGAAAAATAGTAGGGGGTTAAATTTTAATGCGGATAATAGTTTAGAGATGATTTACTGAATGTAGAGATAAATTTTGATCGAATCAGATATTCAAAAAATAGTTTTATTGAAGTATTCCAGCAGAAGTGTCACTGAACATCTTCTTCTGCAACTACTGCAGGAAAATGGTAAAAAGAAATAGTTATTGAAACTGAAAGGGAAGCCAAAGGCATACCAATATTAGCTGGCGAAAAGAGAAGGTGTGTATGAAGTTTGTATGAAAGCAAATATTTTAAAAATAAATTAATAGAAAAACAAAAAAAAAACACAATTCAATTAGTGCTAGTAGTCGTAGTAGAATTATTGGTAGCTTACGGTTGTTTTTATGTATGTATAGCGAAAGAAATAAAACAAAAACATAAACAAAACAAAAAAAATAAGAAAGAGCAGAAGATAAATAACAAGTCATCAGCAGAAATAAGATTTGTTTAATTTTAAATATTTGCTTTTAACGATGCTGTGATTGAATAAAAAGAAATGATAACGACGAAAAGAATTTTCCCGGGGCAAATTGTTTTTTTTTTTTATTTGTTTCTCTTTTCATACACAATTCTTGATGAAAAATAAATACAAAAATAAAACAGAAAAAAAAACTTTGAGACTGCGCCAGCGATGTATACGTGACGCAACAATAAGAGAATATACTTAAATATTGCACTCAATATTAAAAATTAAATTAATATTATATAAATATACATATATGTATATAATAATATGTATATATATATATAACACAGTTTATGTAAAAAAAAATGAAAAATAGGTATTTTTCTATTTGTTATTTAAAAAAAAAAAAAAATAAAATAAAAAAAAACGATGACTTTAAGTAATCCATGAAATCAGCCAAAACATAAAAGAACACATTGATGGTGACTGATCAAAATAAAAACAAAATATACACACACACACAAAACATACATATAACGAAACTTGTATAAAACATAATGAACAAACTCTTCAACATAAAAATATAAAATTTACAAATTAAATATAATAAATAATACTTGACTGCAATTTTTAGCAGGAAACAGTAGATATGCGATGAATGTAACTTAATTATATATTTAAGTAATTATTATTATTATTATTATGATAAAGATATATAAATATATATATATAAATATAACACTCTGAGACAAACCACACACTTATTAAATATTTAAACAAAATAATACATAAATATAATATTTCCTTAAAAACAAAAAATGAAAATAAACTAATCTACTGATTAGAAGCAACTTTAAAAGTTTATATATATTAACTATATTAATGATAATAATAATAAATAATAATAATAATGCTGATGGTGGTTGCTAACAATGATGCATGTTTGAATGTGGATATTTTTAAATCAAAGCTGTAGTTGTATTTAAATTTGTTTAAAAATATTTCTTATTTGTTTTCATTTTAAAACGTCGAAAAAATACATATTATACAAATATTGTTCTCTTAAAAAGTTCTACATAGAAGGTTTAATCTTCAAACACACACAAAAAAAAATATTATGTATAACTTCTGATGTATGTATAATGACTTTAATATAAATAATACAATCTAAGCATTGACTTTCTCTTCAATATTTAGATTAAACAAAATTAAATTAAAAAAAAATTAAAACAAGACAGAAGATTTCACAAATAAATGAAAATGAAAACAAAAAATAATGATGACAACACACATTAATTAAGAACACAAAAAAAAAGAATAATTATAAAAATAACAAACTGCATATTTTGTTTTACATTTTTATAAATATTAATTAAATATAAACTAAATTATAATAATATATATATTTAAAAAAAACAAATATATATGTATGTTTATCGTAATTGTATATGTAAAAAAAAATAATTATAGCGACTATTGTAATTGTATAGGTTTTTTTTATTTGCAAATTAATTATACGAAACTATTTTACATAAAATAATAAATAAAAAAAAGCAAAAAAATACATAAAATGTATGTAGTAGTATTTTTTTTTTTAATTTTTTATATATATTTCGCCTATACACAGCCTCTCATAGGTAACTTATAAATTTATTTAAAAATAATATACAGAATGCATGCTTATTTACTATAAAAAAAACAACTTTCAATTAAATGTGTATACCTATAGATACTTCTGTTTTGTTTAATAGTCTTTTTACATTTCTTATATTTTTACTTGTTTTAAATTTTTATTATTATTAAATTAAATGCGTAAGTACATAAAACGAGTATTCATTAAAAAAAAAAATAAATAAGTAAATAAAGCGACACACCGACGATAAAAAAGCAGCAGAAAACTGTTTACAGAAAAAAAATTAATTAACTGGCAAATATTTTAAAAACCTATAATGAAACATAAATGAAAACATGATGTGTAATTTATTAAAAAATATATAAGCGAATTTCTTGAAAAAAATCGATTTAATTAAGAATCGAAATGAAAAAAAAAAAACATGAAAAAACGTAAATTAATTTAACAAAAAAAAAAAAGAAAAAAAACGGACAAGACCTTCTTGAAAAAAAAATATTCTAGCAAATAAATGGTGGATACTATTAATATATATATATAAACAAACAAAAATATATATAATTAAGGAAACAATATTTAAAAGAAATGCACTAATAATTAAAAAAAAGTAATACAAAAAAAAAAAAAACTTATTAAGGAAAAATGAATGATTGTAGTAATATATATTATACATATAAATAAATTATGTAAAAAAAGAATGAAAAACCATATTTAAGAATAAATATAAAAATTACAAAAATATAAAAAATAAACAATGTTTTTATTTTATTATTGAGTCATTTATCGATTTCTATATATGTAGCATTTGTGTTTCAAAACTATTTGGAATTTGTTACTGCTTCATTTTCCTGATCGCTATAACCGGCCCCTAAAGTGGATAACAACCCTATTTCTACTGCAATTAGTCAAATATCAGCACGTTTGAATGACGAAATTGAAATTCGGTCTGCATTTTAGCGCCTTCCATTTTTGATCTACATAATTCAATTTATTCATTTTGTTTCTGTGCACGAATAACGAAACTGAAGGCAAAAAACGGTATCCTAAGAGAATGATGTCGCGAGTATAGTATATTCAGTCAATTGGGAAAAATTGAAAAAAAAAATAACGTTGTGACGTTAGCTAAATTTCTTGTTTTGTTTTTATTCGCCATCAAAATCTAATTGAGAAAAGCGCTGTCGATTTCTCTGATTGGTTAGGTGTCAGACCTTACGACTGTCTCGTTTTTCATAGTCGCTTCTGTAGTGTCTATAGTTTCCTTCAGTATCGTTTATAGAACCAAATACCTACAAACTTTTATGAGCAATTATACTCAAATCCATCTTTAAGTTTATTTACTGCTCCAAGAACATACAAATCGAGATGACTTTCCACCTAGGGGCGTAGCGATGGTCCAAGCCATGGGTATGATTGTATGTTAAGTTTCATTAAAATTGGTCACTAATTTTTATCAGTGAAATTTTTTGATTGAACTTATCTTTTGCTAATAACGAAAATTGAAAAAAATTAAATTAAAGCGGTTATTCAAATTTGGCCAAAAAGAATATGACGCCAAATCAAATTAAAAAAGACTTCTATTAGACATTGGGGGAATCTGCGCCTTCATATTCCACGGTCAAAAGTTGGCAGCTTTATTTAAACATGACAGACAGAGCGTCGAAGATGATCCCAGAAGCGGAAGCCAACAACATACACCTCTTCAGAAAACGTCAATAAAGTCCATAAAATGGTTTTAGACGACCGAAAGTTAAAATTGCGAAAAATAAGCAAGACTATGGGGATCTCTTCTGAGCGGGTTTACCACATTTTGACCGAAGAATTGGGGTCGAAAAAACGTTCCGTAAGGTGGCTGCCGCGTTTGCTTAAAAAGAACAAATATTCAATCGAGTTGAAATCTCTAAAAAGAATCTAAACTCCATGAACTTCGATTTGGAGTACTGAACAACCCTCTTATTCAGCTGATTTGGCACCATCAGACAACTACCTCTTTCCAAACGAAAAAAAATTGGCTGGACGCTAATTCTTCACCAACGAAGAGGTGATTGCTGAGTCGGAGCTGTTTTTTGAAGAGTTGGAGGAATCGGCCTATAAAAAGGGAATAGAAGCACCAGGAAACACATGAAATGAGTGTATTGGCATAAGAAGAGAATTTGTAGAAAGAGATTAAAAAACGTTTTAAAATTTATTGCGTTACAAATTACACATTCCTTAATAGTTAAAAAAAAAATATTTTTGGTAAAAAAACAAATTAGGCACATTTGCAGTCTTTAAAATTAAGGTTTTTAATTTCAAAAAAATTAACATAAAACATAATACATAAAATTGACTTTTAATTTAAAGTCTAACGCTGCGATATTTTAACAATGCCCATTTTTCGATAGGTTAGCTTAGTTGAATTTTATCAACTATATCTTTTGAGGAATATAGCAGCATCAACTAATTTAACCTTTCTTCACCCATGGTCGTGCGCAAATAATTGAGAACTCTTTTAAGTTTACTAAATGACCGCTTATAAGAAGATGACGTCATACGAGCGGTAAACATGTAGTAAACTGACTTGAAGGCTAACGGAATTACATATCAGTTTAAATACCTCTTTGGTAATGTCGTCGAAATTCGAGCATTCGTTGCAAGAAAAAAGAAGAATTTGCAATTCAGATAAGTAGCATGCCACATCCTCTTTTAAAAAAATAGGATCCAATTCCACAATAAATTCGACTAATTCTATTGTGGCATTGGCTCTTAGAAGCGGGTATTTTAAAATTTCTTAAAAATGGTTCAAAAACAGTTAAATTATCTTTTACGCGTGACATAGTAGTTTGAAGAACCATTTTGAATTCTTTCCTATAAAATGTTTCCAAATAAAAACAGAAGCGATTTCAGGATTTTCATCAATTCTTTTTAGAAACCTACGAGTTCTATGATGTTTCAAAAAATTTTCCACTTCTAGATTTTCTATTAAAATTTTTACTTTGAACACGACATTTTTGCGAAAATATAAAGAACTGATAAAATCAAAATTCAAGATACTTTTAAGGGTTCGTATGGTAAATTAATTTTCAGAATTCTTTACTTTATTTGACGTGTTTGTAGGTTCTATTCTATCAAAAGGAATAAAATTCCAATGTGATTACAGGACATGACACGAGCTAACCAGATGTTAAATACACCTACGTACGCTAAAAAAAATTATTTGGCGATTAATTTGCCGACTCGGTAAATCGTACTATATCGAACTGCATGAGCCTGGTAACAGTCGATGCTATACTTTATAATTTATATTTTTTATCTTTTTTGTATCGAACATCACGAGCCTGGTAACTCTGCAGTCGATGCTATGCTTTATCATGGTATAAAAAGAGAAGGTATATGATCATTAGAAAAAAACTCTGTATCGAGAACTGTCAAAACTTAAAAATGGCTACTTAAGGTTTTGACAGCTGCCCATTGAAATTGTTGTTGTAAACAAATTTGTCTTGGAAATTGTTGTTGCTTTTGACTTTGCCAAATATTAAACGTCAAAACCTTATTACCCCATTTTGTAAGATGGCGGCTCTAATGATCATACCTTGTCTTTTTATACCATGATACCTACTTTATAATTTATATTTTTTATCTTTTTTGTGTCGAACTGCACGAGCCTGGTAACTCTGCAGTCGATACTATAATCATTGAATAAGAAGTACAGGAAGGGGCAGAGATACCCAAAGGAGATGGGAAACTTTCGTACGTTTTACCCCCAAAAACCCATTTGCTTATTTCGTGTTGTTGTAATCTCTTTTGTATTCGTGAATAAATGTGAAAAACACGCACGGTGTTTTTACGCACACCTAGCCAAAAATGTACGATTTTGCACGCATACTTATAGCGTTTTCGTTTGGTCGTCCGGGACTGTCCGGAATTCTCCCGAACGATTCTAAAACTGATCGTTTGGCACTCAATGACAGTTCTAATTCTGGAAAGAAGAGAAAATCGATTCCGAATTTTGAGGCAGAATCAAAACCAGAATCACGCACACATGTTAACACTTAAGACGTCAAAGTAATGAAATGTCATTCTTTGTTGTTCATTTCTAAATTTCAAGATTTTTAACTATGCACAAACTTTAAACTATATTAAAATAATGTGAAGAAAACAAAACAAAAATAGATAACTTAATGATAATAAAAAAAAAATAAACAAAACAAAACTTTCATCAGACGTTCGCATTTGATGTTTCACAAATACAAAGAAACCCAAACTTCAGAATAAAAAAAAGTATCCAACTCTGATCGTTTGGCATTCCGGATCGGACAGTCCCGGACGCTTCTAAGAATTCCCAAACGAAAACGCTATTAGCCAAAAGCTAATGATTGCATCGCCTTGTCATCACCAATAAGAGTGAGTTCGCCCATGGAAAACTAGCTCGAAATTTGACAGATTATATATTTTTTTTGACAGATTAGGGTAGAGTTGCCTATTTTCGGCCGTATCCAATTTCCGGCCACCTTTCGGAAAATCGTTATATCTAGGAATTTCGGAGGGTTTATTCCAAAATTTTGCTCTTGTGCTGTTCTATTATATGTTAGAACAGCATACGAGTGAAAATTTGGAATAAACTCCTTTGAAATCACTATTTATAACGATTTTCTGAAAGGTGGCCGGTAACTGGAGACGGCCGCAAATAGGCAACTCTACCCTATATATTGTTTTTAATTTGTTTGTGGCTTCACTCACCAACTCTAAAGGTGTGATCTTTGTATATAAAATCTATAGTACTATCATGAAAAAAAACAGCGCCACCAAAAAAGTAAGCGAGCGAACGAACTAAAAACTATGTCAAATTTCAAACAGAAATGTATATCTCATCTCCTTACTCTCATTATTGAATTCGATCTAAGCGCCCTAGCGACCACTCAGGTAGCGAACAAACTAAAAAATTTCACTTCATGATAATGCTATAGATTTTATATACAAAGGGTGTACTTCTTATTCAATGACTATAATTTATAATTTATATTTTATCTTTCTTCTATGTAACTTGACGAAAGAGTAGCTTTCGTCTCGTTTTTATATTTGACGAAAGTCAGTTCTGATTCGAAACTCGTGAAGGAAGCAGAGTTTAATAATCAGGTTCTAATGTGCAGCGTGTTATTTTAAATAAAGGGTGGTTTGTATAACATTTTCCACTATAATTCTGTTTCTTGTTATTATTGTAGTTCCATTTGCTTCCACTGTGCTACGTTACGCGTACCTCGTACGCGACAAGAGCTAGCCAGATTTTAAAAACATACACTTATGTCGAATTCCTTTCAATTTTTTGAATCGCCTCAAAAAAATCGAATTTTTGGTTTTAAAAAGGAACATGAAAACAGACCGAATTCTTTTTGCGATTGTATGTGTGTCATTTGACAACAATTTTTACACGAACGTCAAGCTGAAACCAAAACAATTTCTGCAAAATAAAACCAGAGATTCCTTTGATCAATAATTTTGTTTATTTTCTTCGGTAATATAGATTTATTTTAATCAGAATCAAAGGGAAATTGCAGTTATTATTAAGATCTGAGTGAAGATGAAGTAGAAGGTTATTATTTTGGCCGTATGCTGTGGTTTTACAGAGAAAAAAATTTTCTGACGACAATTACGAGAAGAAAAGTCACAGTAATTTAACTTTTTCACAAGAACTATGCCAGGAAAAAATATATTTTGATCGCACATTGTTTTTTTTTATTTATTTCATATTTTTCCGCAATAAAAATAGGATATTCAATTAAAATTTACTTTTTATTTGAAGTTGGTGTTCTCAAATAAACAAACAACACGAAGAAAACTTTCAGCTTGACGTTTGAGAAATGTCAAATGTTCCAAGTGTGTGTGCAAATCCGTGTAAATCTCTCAAAAAAGAGGGATTAAAAAAAATTCGAATTCTGCTTCGTTTGAGGCGAAATTTTTTTCTATGGAACATGATTTTCAGAAAAAATTCGCTTCGAGATCGCCGAAAATTCGATTTTTCAATTGAAAGGAATTCGACATTATGTACATACAAAAAATGATTTGGCGATAAATTTGTTGCCTACCGATTTGCCGACTCGGAAAATCGGGGGGAGGGGGGTGAGACCCACACACCCCCCTCTCGTTACGCCCCTGTTTCCACCCTTTCTTAAAAGCAAATTGAAAAGGCAGTAGAAAGCTAAGAAAAAAGCAAAGGAAACGACGGAATAGCTTAGGAAGTTCCAAACCAATGGACAAAGTCCGAGATAATACTCAGCCATAAAAAGGGTAATAAAGAAGATATAAAAAACTACCGTCCAGTTAGTGAAATATCATCAATCTACAAAATTTTTGCAAAATGTTTATTTCAATCAGCCCATTGAGCAACCTGGCTTTAGATCGAGCTTTCCCACAATTGATCATTTACAGAGTGTCTGTCAAATTATAGAAAAATGTAATGAATACAATTTAACCATTTATTTTGTTTTCATCGACTTCGATACTTTCGAACAGAATTTCACTTTTAAAGCAACCTCAACCATACTTCGAGTTCAAGCATATAGGTGTCAAACATGGCAAATTTAAAAAAAATACTGAGATAAAGTTACGGTTGTCCCAAAGAGCAATGGAGAGAAGTATCTTAAGGATTTATATATATTTATTTATAGAGATATACCAAGTCGAACTAATTTCGTTAGGTACAGACTCAAAAAATAAGTTGGAATGGGCTAGACATGTTGTTCGAATGATTTATACCCGCTGGACGAAGGCTTTAAATATGATATAAAGAAGGGTAAGAAGGCAATCGAACCTTTGGAGAGACGATATATAAATGCCAGTTGGCCACGCTATTATCATGATGCATTAGACAGAACAAGATGTAGAAGAATGCTAACTAAAGAATGGATAAGCCTAAAAAGGTTGATACCAACACTTAACCAAATTAGAAAAAAGTTCTATCACAGCCAGTTCAGAAAATTTTAGCTTTTTTTTCAGTGTATTTTTATTTTCATCATCTTACGTTTTCGTTCACCACAACCACGAATGAATGAAATTTATAAGTTCCCTTTTTCATAATTTTGTACAATAACACTGTGTTTCGAAATAAAAATCATTTCAATTACTTTGGAAGTGACCTAGCAGAAGTTGTAGGTATTACTGAGTACATTATATTTCGGACTTGAAATTTTTCATAGACCCTCAAAATTTCAAGTTATCGTTAAAAACCCGTTTTTCAATTTTTACACATTTCAACGATTTTTTACTCAGTCGTTTTTAGGTCACTTTCAATAGAGTAACCAAATCAACACCTCAAAAAAACACCCTTTCAAGTGAAAAAAAAATTATATACTTATTTTATTTGAAAAAATTCCAATTGGAAACAAAAATTGGAATTTTCTCAAACATCTTTAATTATACTTATTTTATTTGTAATTCCCTTGGCAAATACAACATTTTTAATAAATATCGAAAGGGTAGCTTTTATACCATTGATTTTATCGGACTAATCGCGGATTTTCCTTTTTTCCTAAAAAATTTGTATGGTCTGCTTTGATACCTGGTTTCGGTTATAAATGAAACATTCTCATTGGGGTACCATTTTTGTTCCATTTTTGTGGTACTAATTCTGAATTTCATTATTTCTTAAAAAAACACATTTTCACTCAATATGATTTTGTAGACTCAATAGATTCTTAGTTCTTATAATAAAAGAAACGTTTTCACAAAGTTAAACAGATTTACAAAATTTATATCAACTGTAATGATACCTTTCTCACACAAAACTCAACCACTCAACAAAAAAAAAACACCCTTTCACCAAAAATATTTTTAAGAACTTTATGGATCCTTTGTCCCTGCTTTATCTTAAAGCTTCATCCCGAATTTCATGAGTGTATCATATTTTTCAGATGGGTGTCGGTTATATTTTACTTGTTGAAGACAAAAACAAGCACCCTTGCGTTTAATGCTTTCGGAAATGTCAACTTTATCTTAATATTTAAATTTGTGGGAGGTTTGCCTTTGACCTAAAATTAAAAAAAAAAAAAAACCTCTTTGCTACCACAGGATTCATAGAGAAAAACAACAGATTGCAAAAAATATAAATTTTATTTTGATTAAGCACACTTGTGACAGCACGGTGCCAAATTCTCATTTTATATAATAATAAAACAATAAATACATACTATAAATCATTTTTTTGTACACTTAACATAAATCTACTTCGGCTTCGGGATCGGCATCAACTCAAAACCACCTATGAAAGATAAAATAAAAATAATTTTAAATAATGTATTTTTGTTAATAAAAATGCTTGTTATTTGTCCTATCATCGTATCCGATTGGGTTGGAACAAGATTCAATGTTTAATCCTAGTATGCAGATCGAGCTAAATTTTAACTCCCATACAAAAATCTCTCAAAAGTTGGCGTCAGAAATGGAACAATACAAAACCGGGACGCTTACCGCCAACCCGGCGAACCCCACAGGCGGATCACTAGTGTGAAGCAGATACGTGGGATAGCGGATAGTTATGATCCCCTCGACATCGAGATCATAACAGCGCCGAGAAAAGGAAGAAGACAAAAATCGCTCCAAAATTCAACCGAGTAGTGCACAGCTCCATCTAAATAATTAGATTTTCCTTTCTAACCATACATTGGTTATCTGTCATGGAGAAAAAATGTGTACTAATACTAAGCGAGATCTGCGTATTAGGCAAAAAGAGACATTAGAACAGCTCAACTTTGAAAATGATTACCTTTTTGAAAATAACACGGAAAGTTTTTAGAATAATAAACCAGTATCAATACGTATTTTTTTCCTTCAATCTTTAAATGAAAGAATTGTAGGAAACAGAATTAAATTGTAAACACGGGTCAAAACTAGTTCAAAGTCGTAGTTTTTTTTTCGTAATTTCACAAAAAAGAGGCAGTAGGCTTTCTATTTACCAAAATACTAATTTTGCTGCTGGTTTTCTAGAAGCCTACTGACTCTCCGACCTATAAAGTTTTACACACTGATAGACAAATATGTAAAAAAAATGCAAGAAATTGTTATTTTTAATTTCTGCATTTTTGAGGATATGATGATAGCATGTTTATGCACTGATTCTAAATTTCATAAATAAATCAAATGAGTTTACCTCCACCTTGAGAATTGTTTTTCTTGCAAATCCAACCATTGTTTGCGGATTTTTTGCTTCCAGCTGTTGCTCCTCCTCGCCTGCCTCCTCTTTTTTTCGGACTCCTAACAATATATGAGTTTGAAATACCACCATTAGCAGAACTGTTTGCTGCTCTTTTGTATTTCTTAGCCGCACTCCCTCGCCAAGAACCTTTCCGCTTGCCAGTTTGACGGTATCCACTTGTTTTAGCGGGTGCAACCGAATCCCATGAGGTAGTAAAGTCGTCATTATCGCCCATCATATTTTGATTTTCACCACCAAATGATGATGTTGTTGCTTTCTTGCGACTGACAGATGGTTTTGGTGATGGCGGAGCATCATCAACATCACTAGCTTCTTCTATCATAGTATTCTCTTGTAAATCCATCAATAGACAAAGCTTTTCCGCTGCATGATTTCTAGTAATTTCCAACATCTGTTCACCATATTTATCGTAATTGGCTTTCGTTACATGTGGAATTGCACGCATATCGGCTTCTGTCTCAGGCAGAGACTCGGCCATAGCTTTGAGAGCTTGAATATTCATTATGCTCGCCATGGTGGCATTTTTGGATGCCGCTATACGTCTACATAGATCCAAAAGTTCCGTGTAGCAACGTTCAGAAATTAATTTTAGTTCTGGTGAAGTTTTGCGATCACGAGATTGACCTGATGTAGTTGGTTCTTCATTATCTGCTGCCGAGTTCTTGGCTGCCTTTTCAGTTCTTACAATGGCAAATCGTATTTCGATTTTTTGAGTCATCAAACTTTGAGCTTTAGGTCCAAGATTTATGTAAGCTTGAGGAATATCATTTGAGAATATCATATCCTCACGCAAAAACTCCTCAATTACCAGTTTTCTTAAAAGCCGTTGAATATCGTTTTTATCCCAATCTTTGAGTCGACCATGGAAGGGCAGCGTATTGTGTCTGTTATCAACAATTTTTTTGATCATACAACCCTTTAGAACATCAGCTGAAAGTAGTGTTTATACACAAAAAAAAAATCAATTAAACAAAAGTTCTTTAGATTGTACTTGTAAAAGCTCATACCAATATGTAGAAGAGTGAATCTAGAGCGGCCAGCACAGATATCTTTAATTGCCCGAACTGCTACTTTGCAGTCTTCAGTTACATCTAATTCCTGAAAATTGTTTTAAATTTCGATTAAAAATTTGTTTTAATGTCATTAATACATTTTTTTTTAAATATAGGAGTTTTAGTAGTTCATTCGATCAAGTTTCAAACTTATAAAATTGCTTACCATATAATCTTTCTTTTTTAAACAATTATCACATGCGGTTTTGCGATTCTCCAAACACTGATCACTTGTAAAATGCTCCCCAAAATAGTCCAATTGTTGGGCTCTGCGACAATCGCTAACATTTTCACAAAACCCAACAATCCGATTGAGATTTTCAATATGAATTTTCTTGACATTATAGTCACTTCCACCTGAAAGAAGATGAAATCTGTGAAAAAAACACACATAACTTACTTCAGTACTTACGCTCAAGATCAATCATTTTCTTATATCGCAGCATATCACCATAATTATAGTAGAGAATGCAATTAGCAAGTTCGCCGTCACGTCCAGCACGACCAGCTTCTTGATAATAGCCTTCAATACTCTTTGGCATCGAGTAGTGCAATACAAAACGAACATCCGGTTTATCAATACCCATACCAAATGCAATTGTTGCACATATAACTCGAAATTTATTTGTAATCCAATCTTTTTGCCTGGATTCTCGAAGATTATCTGTTAGACCAGCATGATAACTGGCAGCTTTAATGCCAAATGAGTTCATTTTTGCGGCAACCGTGTCACATTCTTTTCGTGATAGGCAATAAATTATACCACTCGCTGAAGTTGGCTGGGATCTTATGAATTTGTTAATTTCATCAAATGTTTTAACACCTTTTTTTGGTAAGACAGAGTAGCGCAGATTTGGTCTATTGAAGCTGGAAAGGAACCATTTGCATTGAACGAGGCCTAATTGGCGCAGAATATCGATGCGAACGCGGGGTGTTGCGGTAGCTGTAAGCGCCATAGTTGGGACATTGGGAAATCGTTTCCTAAGTATACCCAGTTTCTTGTAATCTGGTCGAAAATCATGACCCCATTGCGAAACACAATGAGCTTCGTCAATAACAAATCGACTGATGTTATTTCGGCTGTACAGTAGATCCAAAATATCCTGAAATCAAAGAAAATACTTTACTTTAGAACTTTACCCTTGGTGAATATAAAGCCAATACCGGTATAAAACAACTCCGACAACGATCTTAACATGTTCGATTTTGGAGCGGAGCGAAATCGAATCAATCACTCAGTTGTCAGTGACAACTGAGTTCTTGTCACATCTTAATATTCACAAGGGGACTTGAAAGCCTTCAGATCAACAATTAGTCAATCAAATTGATCATTTTACCCTTGTAAGCTAGCATCCTTCCAACATCCTGGACTGGAAATACTACCTCCTTGGCGCTTAAATCCGGGTAAAGAAAATTCTTGTTGAAGACACGAACCAGAAATTAGAGAGCACTCAGATAGATCTTCATCAATAAATGAATAGAGGAATATCCAGCTCTAAGACGCAAGAGGCAGTTTTGAAAAATAAGTCCTCTAGTCTTTTAGGTTATTCTAAGTTAGGGATAACATTCAAAACTTCTATCAAAAGCTGTGTTCCTTTGGCCCTAAGTATCTACTGCTAAGTACTTCTGGTTGTATTCAACTCCATTTCTTCTATAGAAAAATGTATTTGAATGGATTCAGAAGTACTAAAAAGTACTTTGCTGAGCCCAAAGGAACACAGCCAAAGAGTGAAAGAAGGATACTAGCTTCAGTTGGCAAAAACGGGAATATGGTAGGAGAAAGGAGAGAAAGCACACTTCATAAACCGCTATATGGCGAAGACAACCAATCATCCTCGGAAAGGCAAAATGATGACGTTCAAAATAACGAACAACCAGACTATTGCCTTAAGGCCCTTACTGCTAAATTATATCGGCACCGGGCGCTTTCGGCATATATTAAGGAAAGTTCACAGGTTTTATCAATTAAAAAAAGAATTAACTCAATGCTGTGTCACTTTATTGTATGTTAAGGAAGTGGAATTCCTAAGCGAAGGATAGCAATATAATATAAGTCATCGTCTGAAGAAGTCTCTAGACTCTTGTTGTTAAAGGCCGTGAATAGTGTATACAAATAAATTGACTTTTTAATTCTTATAAATTGTATTACTCTAAGTTTGACTTACCTGGAATTTAACCGAGCTTGATATTTTTTCAGGGGTTACATAAAGAATTTTTATTTTTGGTGGCTGACATTCTAAGTCGACGAAAACACCTCGAGCTTCACTCAAAGTCTGGTCCCCTGATAAATTTTTCGCATATATCTATAAATATAAATGAATAATACAGAATATTTTTTTCGTTAATTTGAAAATTCGAAAAAAAAGTAAACCTACATCCAATGAATTCAATTTATTGACTTGATCCAAAATTAAAGACTTCAAGGGGCTAATAACAATTGTTACACCTTCTGTTAATAGCGCTGGAAGTTGATAGCACAACGATTTTCCACCGCCCGTAGGCATGAGAACAAAACAATCGTGATTTGTGAGCCCTGCATTTATCACCTGCAATTGATTTGGACGGAAACTCTTTAAACCGAAGCTGAACTGTAATGCCTCCATTAGGCTATCCGAATGGGGATAGTTATTGCCATCAAACTCTCCAGTAATGCCATCGTTATTTATGTTGGAGTGGAATTTACCATCAACTTTTTGTGCTGATTTATTTGAAACAAGTGATGATGATGAACTTTGACTATATAAATTTCGATTGTTACTTGTGGATGCAGAAGGGCTTTGAAGTTCAAGGAAACTTCTCACCTGTATTAAAGGTGTATGTTTTGGCGCCGGTGCTGGTGCAGGTACTGATACTGACGCTACTTGTGAAGCACTTTCGAATTTTTCAAAATCGTACACTTCCCATCCATCGGCATCCAGCTCAGGTTCAGGTTCTTTTGGTTTTTCTTCGAAAAGAATTCTTTGGCTGTTGGTTTTTGATTCTTTATTAGCCACTTTTGTATCCTCGAAATCTTTGTAGATGTAATCATCATAATCGGATTTCTTTCCATGCAGCATGTCCTCATGGTTTTTGATCTCGTGCATAAAACTGTCAAATTCATCATTGTCGTCGCCTGTAGGAGCTTTGTGATCAAGCTGCATGCTGTCATCGTCGTCGATACAAATGACTTGAGGACTTTCATTCATATAATCTGGAAAATCTTCGCACAAATCATGAATAAGTTCTTGGCGTTTTCTCACATCGTCATGTTGTTTTTGCAATACTGGCGATTTCTTTTTTTGAACTTCTAATTGGCGGATTTCTTCTTCTTCATCTTCTTCTGGATAATTCGATTTGATTGCGTTTGACTCGTTTTCAATTTGTAGGAATTCTTCTTCATCATCACAGTTTGAAAAGTTTTGAAAGACAGTTTGCAAGGCAGGTTTATGAGGTAGTAAATTTGTTTTAGCTTTTGTGAACTGTTGTGGAACATTCTCTTCTTCATCTTCTTCTGGAAACTGCTCTAGCTGGAACTGCTTTTCACGTTCTTCTTTTCGTTTGTTGAGTGTGTTTTTGATAAGTTTTGTTTTGGCTTTGAACTTTTGTCTTAAGATCTTGAGCTTGAGGAAGGTGTTTGGTTGAAAACCATCTATAGTTGAGAAAAAATCAGTTGGTATTTGATCGATTATGTTACAGTATTTTTCAACGAGGTCCATATAAGTTGATTTAAAAAATGAGAGTCTCGAAGTAAGAGCCATTTCACTGTCCTGAAATTAAATAACAAAGATGTATATCAGAGTAATTTGAAAAATTGATTAATTTTGAGTTCTCTGCACAGAGATAGATACGTTTACATAAGTAACATTTCTAAAAAAGAAAACACAATATGAGCCAGAGATGGCTTACATTGTATAGACAAGAAGGTCAAGGGCCTTCGAGGCGGCTTACCTCAACGTGTCACTTATGCACATGCTTTCGGGCCGTAATACTATTACGTGCGTAAGTGAGTATCGGTCTTAAAAGCGAGGTATACCGGCAGTGAAACACCTTATTTACCGCCAATAGTTTTTTTGTGGGATAAATTGACAAGGAATAAAGTAGAATAATAACCCTTGAAAACTGTTGCTATTTCGTGAAAACAAACGATGAAGTTTATAGGTCCGTTCCACACTCAGTTTGCAACTGCCGAATTTAGTAATATTTAGTTATTTTTGATCAGAGTCTGTTCCCAACTTCAAAAATTGTGTAGAAGAGAGCGCTCACGAGAGCGTAAAAAATTTCCCCACCCTGACAAATTTAGCCCAAAGAATTTCTTTCGGCAGAAATATGAGTTCTGTCAAATGAAAAGTTGACGTATGTCAAACAAATAAATAAAGATGAAAACAAATGAAATTGTAGTGATTTTTAAATTGAATCGAGTTTACGTTTTTTTTGCATTAAAAAAGTGTTAATGTTTATCGAATTAAGCATAAAATATGAAATTGTGTTGAATAATGGTGTTCAACTTGTTCCAGACTTTTTGGCAGTCTTTCGTAGTTTTATTTCCTTCTGAGAGAATTCTCTCCCAACTCTCATTAATTTGACAGACTGCCTAATTTAGTGCACAAAAAGTCTGGAACAGACCTTATGTTTTACAAGTTATTTGGCGAAGTGTTGGAGAATAAACAGAAAAGTAGCTTTAGTGCTAGAGTATCGACGGTTTCAAAAGAAAAATTAGGGAAAAATAGCATCAGTAATGATGAACAGCCCATGTCTTACATTATGGGTACCTCATTATTAAAAATTAAAATGTGTTATGTAAAGATGTATACAGTCAAAGTATTAAATTTAACCCCTTACCGCACAGTGGCTCATATATGAGCCAAACCATAAAAAGCCTTAATACTTTAAAGTTAAAAAAAAAAATCTAGTTTTGTTTAAACTTTTCGAATTAAGTAATATAAGGCCTCTAAATAACATTATAAAACGCCATCTGTAATGATTTGGGCGAGCATAGTTATGCGGTAAAGTGGCCGAACTGGTGATAGGCAGGACAAAGCATATTTGAAAAATTGAAAATTGAATAAAAAATATAAAACAATGAGTAAGATCTTTTAAAAAAATATGCCAATAAAGGATATAATGTGATTATTATTGCTAATATATATTTTGTTACATTTATCAAGTTTTAGACATTTGAAAGTGGCATTAAGTGATTGGATCATATATGAGCCACCGTGCAGAAATGTTCCCCTCCTGTTGGTCCATATATGAGCCATCGTGCAACAAGGGAACAAATTAATTTTTTTTCTTATTATCTACAACCGATTTTTTCTACGTTTTCGTGCGGAATGTTTTAAATTTAATTTAAAATAGATTATAAGGCCTCTTAATCTATTTTATTGAGACTCATACAGTTCCAGCGCGTAGTTTTTACGTATAATTAATTTAATTTACATTTTTTTTTGTTCGTTTTCTGCTCAATGTGCCAAATATGATCCAAACCGGAAAAACCAAAATTTTCAGACTTTTACTCAAAAAATTGAAAATTCCTGAAACACGTGTCTTTTTATTTAACAAAATCTACCATATATATTTTTTTCACGAAAAAAAAAAAAAATCATGCGGTAAGGGGTTAAATAAAATTTTGGTGTTGCCTCAACCCAAATTTTCGTAGAATCTACACCAATATTTTTAACCGTGTAGATACATATTATGTTATAATTTCGCTATGTGAATTGATTGGTGGTCCTGGTATTTAAATTGTTTCACTAACAATATTTTACTTTATGTAGAATCTAAATGATTTTTTACAAAAAAAGAGCGCGATCTTAGCTATTGCGTAGGGCGTAGATATATGAGAGAAATTAAGATACATATGTAGTTATATTTCACAAATTGTCTATGCCACAAGTCGTTCTCGAGATATTGAGATTAGGTATTACTCAGAAGAAACCCTCTTCAAGACTGCATCCAAACTAAGCTGACTTCACAACTCTTTCACATTTTTTCCCCATTCCACCCGAAAGAATAAAATTTCACTTTTCCTCTATTGTGAGTTGCAGGCGAAAATGTGTTCGCTTCCTGAAAACTTCTCGATGAAACTTGCAATAGCTTTTTAAATTCCGGTTGAACAAAAATATTTCGGGCGAAAAATTGTCCATGTGAAACTCACAACAGAGCAGATTAATAATACAAAATAAAATGCACGACTGGGGTCACACGAACTAGCTCTTATGCTTAAAGTAACTCTAATGTTATAGGTTTTAATTCAAGAAAACTAGAATAAACTTAAAATTTGATATTTTTAAGAATCTTCATAAGTAGTTTAAAAAAATAAAATACGTTTTTATAATTAATTAAAAACCATTTTTCAAAAAAAAATTGGTATGCCATTTGAAGAAATAATTAATTAACACATAAAAAGCAAATTTTAAAATTTTACACAAAAACGTTTTCAAAAAATTGATTTTTGAAAAAAAAAATGAAATTTTTTAAAAAATCCATAAATGTGTTTTTTGAAAATTTTTTAATATCGTAATATTACCTTTACTTAAACGCTTTTGTATACAAATGTTAATGTTGTTACGAGATATTCAGAAACCAAAAAAACCGTTCTATGACAAAAGTTGGCTCTTATGTGTAATACTACACACAAACATTTCAATCAAAATCGTTAGAGCCGTTTTTGAAAAAAGTTAACTTTTCTATTTTTGTTATATGGCAGGTACCGTTAGTTTATAAAAAAAATGTAATTTCCCTTCTAGGGAATCACCAAAAACTGCTACCTAACTACCAAGTTTGAAGAAAATCACTTCACTCATTTAGGCTATAGCTTGAGGTATGTATATATAGACAGACAGAAAGAATTGCCGGACCCAGTTTTTGGGATTCTCCATCATCGTAATGTCATGTAAAATTGTTATCTCGAGTTCGATTTTTAAGCTATTGCATAGATTTTAACGCAGGCCTGGCATGGGGAGCTAACCAAGAAAAAACGTAACGAAAAATTAGTACATTTATGATGGTATGTGTGTATATGCATATGATACGATTGTACGAAGCTTGCATGGATGTGTGAATGGTTTTGGTTCAGTCAGAAAGGGTTATATAAATTGTGTTAGACAACAAAAAGAAGAGTAAGGAAGACGACCATAAATGCTGTGTCTGCAGAATAAATCAGAAGCAAAAAAATTATCTGTATTTTCTTTTGTCTTCCCATTCTTCTGTTTCTTGTTCAACTTCTTATCTTGTGATTTGTGAACGAGTAAAGCGTTGCATTGCGCTTGCGATCACGGTTGCCGGAGTGGGTAGGATCCTACCAAACTGGGTAGGTTTTTTTACCTTGGGTAGGTTGGTAGGTTTGAAGTCAATTTGGTAGGTTTTTCCAAGTTCTTTCTCTAAAATAATTTTATTTTTAATAATTGACAAAAAAAAATTGTAATTATGTCAAATCTACCCAAAATATTTGTCCCAAACAAATGTGCCCATCTAAACCGAGAATAATAATATTAAGTAGTGTATGCAAACGCAGTATCCTCATTGTTGGTGTCTGAACTCATCCATTTTCATGTTTTGTGTTGACACTAACTTCACATTCTTGATTAGTGATTTCTACAAAATGGCATTACAATTTTATTTTAAAAGTTTTTTTCCAAAAAATTATTTATAAAAAATTGTTTTTTTTTTAAAAACGGCTCTAACGATTTTAAAATTTTTTTTTCTAAAAATGCACGTTTATATATCAATCAAAACTGCATACTTGTTTTGGAGGGCAATTTAATTTCAGATTTTATTTTATTTTTTTAAACGAATTTTATTTTTTTTTCCAAATTTCTATATAGAAAGTCTTAAAAATTTAAGCAACTTTAACTCCAAGAGCAAGTTCGTGCGACCCAGTCGTGCATTTTATTTTTTTAAACAAGAATTTATTCTCTTAAAATCAAAAATTTTCGTTGGGTAGGTTTTTCTTTGAATTGGTAGGTTTTTTTTCGAAACTTTGGTAGGAAATTTTTTATGCGAGT
This sequence comes from Episyrphus balteatus, assembly GCF_945859705.1. Lineage (NCBI taxonomy): Eukaryota > Metazoa > Arthropoda > Insecta > Diptera > Syrphidae > Episyrphus > Episyrphus balteatus. The sequence goes on along the minus strand of NC_079136.1, from coordinate 101,054,490 downwards.
GGCAACCGTGCTTGCGATATTAAATCAGAAGAGAAAAAGTATTCTTGTGATTTCTTTTTTTTTTTTTTTTGTCTGGACATGAGATTGTGTGTATGCATGTTTTTAAATGTGACCTTGTTGTTGTATATGAATTGATAGGTAGATAAAAAAAACATAATCATTGGTTTTGTGTAGTGTAGGTAAATAAATAATTATAATTGCATAAGTCGATAAAAAATGCAATGCAATAGCTTTACCGCGGCAGTCCTCGAGTGACACAAGTCTTTTTTTTTTTTTACGAATCCTTAACTTGCCCTATAGTAACTATGTATATCGTAAGTTAATTTTTTGAAACCCCCCTATAAATTTTTTTTCTCCGTTCGCCCCTGAGCATATTAGTGCAAAATTGAAAATGTATGGTCTCAGAGGCAATGAATTGAACTGGTTCAAGTCTTACCTTATAGGAAGGACCCAAAGAAAGTACTATATCCAATGCAATGCAATGGATATAATGGCCTTCCGAGTGTATTAAAAATTAGCTTAGCATAAATGTTTTTAAAAATAAACTTATTTTTCTTATACAAATTTGTGTACGCTCATTAAAAAATGTTTTCTAACCTCATATACTGAGTATTTTAGGATCTAGCGCACATAACAGCCTAATCTCCTGCAATTCATAGATAGGTACTCTTGGCTTATGCCAAGATGGTTCCATAAACTCTATTATTATAAAAAGGCGATAAGTAAGGTTCTAGTTGTATTCAGTATGTTGGTAGTTTTTTCATAATAAAATCTTTACTTACAATCATAATATTAGACTTGAAGTCATCAGTCTGAAGAATACTACATAAATACTCATCCAGTCCGCTTTCAAACACAACAAACGCTTTTTTCTCTGGCACATGACTGACTTCGCTAGATTCCTTTGAATTATTTGTAGAACCAGTCTTCGGTACGTTAGACTCATAAGAAATTGGTTCTTGTTTCTTCGGTTCTACAACTTCTTTACTTGATAAATTTTCTAATATTGTTGCATTCTTGTGCTCAACTGGTTTGTTTAAACAAGTTTCTTCTTTCTTGTTTATGCAATCATTTCTAAACAACAAATCTGTTTTTACTGACAATGGCACCTTCTTTGGTGATGGTGATGTAAATGTATGTGCTGTCTTGGTTTTTTCATTTTTACTAATCTTTTCAATATTTTTGTTAATACTCGACAGGGCTTTGGTGTAAATTGAATCATTCCGAATCAATTCGTCAATCGAATCAAGACTTAGTTTATCGGGAGATACAGTTAAATTTGATTGTGGATTATATTTGGTTTCCAAAGGTGATAGAGAGATATTATTTGAGTAGCTTGTTTCAAGCTTACTCCGCACAGGAGAGAGGTTTTCGATTGATTTGTGTTTTGGCAAGTGTAAATCTAATGCATTTTCTTTGGTTGAAGGACTTGAAAATGTTTTTGGTGAGGAGCAATTGGCTGTCGTAAGGTCGAAAACTTTTGTTTTTTTAATTGGGCTGGTTGTGGTGTAATCATTGATTTGCATTTCTTCATCGGAAGATTCCAAGCATAGTGCATTTATTTTCTTTCGAACAAACTTATTTGACATAGAAGAAACATTTTTAACTTCATTGGAAGCTGTAAAAATAAAAACTTCATTAAATTAATCGAGAAATCAAAAATTAAAATGATGTACTTTTGTGTTCGATTTTGGCGGACTTTTTCTTTTTGAGTTCATTATAGTTTAAAAAGGAACTTAAAGAAAGTTGCTTGCCCGTTTTTGAATCTTTCTTATTCATAATTGCATTTGATGTTTGAAGATTCTTTTTTTTAATAAATTTTAATACACACAAAATTCTTGTTTTGATTAAAAATATTAACAGAAATTAATTCAGTTTGTTTTGGTAACTATTTTTTTCTGTTCTCAAATTTACTTCATATGTTTTTTTTTTTTGTTTGCATCTGTCAAAAAAACATAGAATATTGAAAGAATTCAAAGTTAAAGTGAAGACATAAACCAAAATGATTTCTATGTCAGCTGATGTCTGCACACACCCAATAAAGGCTTGATCACACTGGAGAAGTATGCGGTTGCGGGACGCATAAAGGCTTGGCCACACTGGAGGGTATGCTATACCGCTATAGGTGTGGAATTTTTTTAGTACAAATATCGTTACCGCTATACCGCATACCCTCCGGTGTGGCCAAGCCTTTAATTGTTTGAACAAAATTTCAACTACCCGTACCACTACCACATTTTTTTCTAGCTAGCGAAATTATTTTGTAAAAAAGAGTATAAAAAGTTGTTTTTAGACAAAAAAAAATAAGTTTTCAGTTTTCCACCCGGAAAAACTATAAAAAATTACGTTTAAAAATGTTCAATTTTCTACTTTTTTACTTTTTGAGCCAATGTATTTAAAAAGTGAAAAATTTTGTAATCGGAAAAACTGTCACAAAATGAGTTTAAAAATGATCAGTTTTTGACTTATTACAAAAAGTGGCCGTTGTAATTATACCTACAAGCCTGGTACGCTGTTCGCGCTAAATTTTAGCCGAGATAAAATTCCCATACAAGTCATCGATAATTTGTATGGGATCCATTCTTATCGGCTAATTTTTTTTCGATAATTTGTATGGGAGCTAAAATTTAGCGCGAACTACGTACCAGGCAACAACTACCTAAAAAGTGAAAAAGTGGGAAATTTAGAAAAGTAAAATGTTTTTATTATTTTTTTGTTAGCGCTAGATATTTGTTTTTGGAAAAAATTACAAAAATTGTTTTTTAAACCAAAAAATAAGCTTTCTGCATCATAATCTTTAGTTTTGTGGTCGGTAAAACCATTGACTTACAGCCCTATTTATAAACTCATCATAGAGAGTACATAGCATTATGTACTCTTTATAATGTATTTAAACAAAAAATTGTGATTTATAATATTTATGCAACGTTTAATAAAGGTTGTATAAGCTAAACGCGTTTTGAGGTTGTTTAGAGCCTGAATAAGTATTTATTTTGCTTAAATGTCATTGGAACTTCACATAATTTTCAGAAAAATAAAACATAGCAATGATTTGTATATATATTTTTTTTTAATTGAAGAATGTATTTTTTGACAATTTGAAATCAACTAAAACAAAAAATAAGAAATTTGGAGATTTTTTCCTGATATAATTTCCTGATTTATGTATATATGTATGTAGGTATATTATATGACATTGAGAACTTTCACTCACATTTTTGTTTTTTTTTTTTTTTGTTTATTTTCGAATCAGATGGAATTATTTTATCGACAGATGGAGTTGTTTGTCGTTATAAAAAGTACTTATTTTCTTTTTTAGTACTTATTTGGACACAAACCTAGCATAATTATAATGGCTAAGAAAATGTTTTAATAAATAGAAATTTATGAAACGTCGCATAGAGGCTACGTAAAACTTTATGTATTGTATAACTATGCAGCCGTTTAGAGCTGTTTAGCGAAATCTAATAAATACCCAACTAGCACAACAGCTTCTATAAATTGAAATCTCGCAGGATCTACTTTCTATACAGCTTGTATTGAGCTTGCTTCTGAATTTAACTGCTTATAGAAGTTCGGACTTGTTTAAAAACTTCTAATAAGTTGTTTAAATACTGTTAAAGAAACTTAAACAAAAAAAACTTGTTTTTCGGATAAGCCTGTTTAATGAATTTATAGAAGCTTTACAGAAATTAACAAGTTTTGTATTTGATTTTTGGTTTTGATATTAAATAATCTAGCTCGGACACTTTTTGGTTTTGACATTGAATAATTTAGCTCGGACATTTTTTTGCTATTTGAACTGATTAAGTTTTTGATTTCATTAATGAATATACTAGGATGGCCGAGTGGGTAGAGTGATGGACTACCACCAAGCAGATACGAAGTTCGATTCCTGGGTGTGGTAAAAAAATTATATACTTTTAAAATTATTATTAATAGATATACTAAAAACGAATGGAATGTTATATATAATATCAGATCAAAAGATAAAATTCATGATTTTAAACCAGTTAAAAAAGAATTCTTTTTTGTTTTTGTAGTTGTTTTTTTTTTTTTTTAATTTCGATAAGACATGTATTAAAGAGCTATACAAGCTCTTCCGAAGCTATCTGTCAAACCTCAAAGCTTCTGTAGAGCTTCGGTAAAGCTTCGTTTAAGATCCTTATAGAGGGTCAAAGTTGTATAACGTTCTCCTTTTTCCATGCCCAACAACCTTACTAAAGTTTAAAAGAAGCTGAAATGTAGCTTTTGTAATACCTTAACCGAAGCTGAAATGTTAGTTGGGTAAGGCTGTTAATATATATGGACTGCTAGACCCAACTAGCACAACAGCTTCTATAAATTGAGATCTCGCAGGTACTTCTTTTTATACAGCTTGTATTGAGCTTGCTTCAGAATTTAATTGCTTATAGAAGTTCGAACTTGTTTAACAACTTCTAATAAGTTGTTTAAATACTGTTAAGGAAACTTAAACGAAAAAAGCTTATTTTCGGAAAAGCCTTCTTAATGAATTTATAGAAGCTTTACAGAAATTACAAAGTTTAGTATTTGATTTTTGGTTTTGATATTTAATAATCTAGCTGGGACACTTTTTGGTTTTGACATTGAATTATTTAGCTCGGACATGATTTGTTTTGACATTTCTGCTATTTGAACTGATTAAGTTTTTGACTTCATTAATGAATTTAATAGGATGGCCGAGTGGGTAGAGTGGCGGACTGCCACCAAGCAGATACGAAGTTCGATTCCTGGGTGTGGTAAAAAAAATTATATACTTTTAAAATTATTATTAATAGATATGCTAAAAACAAATGGAATAATATATATAATAGCTGTGTTTTTTTGTTTATCTATATAGATTTTGTGCAAAAAAACGACATCGAGATTTTTTAAATCCATGCAAACATTTGGCACCACTGTACATATACTTTGGCAGCTGTCTGTCCCAAATGTTGCTTTTGTTTTTTTTTTATTTTAACTACGAAGTGGGAAGGCCATTACATCCATGTTGGATGCAAACAAAAATTTTCATATGGCCATGGCATCCATGTTGGATTCAAAAAATTTTTTTTTCACAAAAAACCAAAAATTATCTGTATATTCTTAGCTACATTTTAAGACCATGACCATTAACATTGGTTGCGTCGTTCTTGTGTTATAAGCGTTTGAAGGTAGCCATATTGAATTTTTTTTCGATTTTTTTAAAATCAAATGTAAAAACTTTTTTATTTTTATTTCTAATTTTTCGAAAAAACTTTGGTAATTTTATATACATATCTGTTCAACAATCTTATCAGGATCCATTTAAGACATTTATCTGAAAAGTGCATTGCGTATATCTCGAGATATTAACATTTCAATGCAACCATGTCAAACAAATTTTTGATTATTTTTTTCTATGAGAGTTTTTTTCAAACCTCGTTTTCTCCGCTTTTTTTTTTTTTGTTAATATTTTCAGATATTTTTGTATGAACACAACAAATAAAGTACCTTGGCACTACTGTTTTTATCGAGAGAAAGTAAAATCTGGATAATTATCTGGATTTTTCAAAAATCTATACAGATAAAGTTTTTGTTGTTTTTAACACGTAAATTGTTTTGATTTAAAAAATCTCGATGTCGTTTTTTTGCACAAAATCTATATAGATAAACAAAAAAACACACCTAATTTCAGATCAAAATATAAAATTCATGATTTGAAATCAAATAAACACCAGTTAAAAAAGATTTTGTTTTTGTTTTTGTAGTTGTTTTTTTTTTTTAATTTCGATAAGACATGTATTAAAGACCTATACAAGCTCTTCCGAAGCTATCTGTCAAATTTCAAAGCTTCTGTAGAGCATCTGTAAAGCTTCGTTTAAACGTCTTATAGAGGGTCAAACTTGTATAACGTTCTCCTTTTTCCATGCCCAACAACCTTACTAAAGGCTTAACTACATACACCACTTTTTGAAAAAGTACAAAAGTGAAAATATTTTTTTTCTGGCTTGTGCAATTGTTTTATGGAAAAGAGTATACAAATTATTTTTTAGACCAAAAAATAAGCTTTCTGCATAATTTGTTTTAATTTTCCAGCCCGAAAGCCCAGCAAAAATGCATTTGAAAATGTTCACTTTTGTACTTTTTCACTTTTTGAGCCAATGTAGTTAAGCCTTAAAGCTTAAAAGAAGCTGAAATGTAGCTTTTGTAATACGTAATACCTTAATCGAAGCTGAAATGTTAGTTGGGGAAGCATATTCAGGTTGGTTCCACTTGTTTCTTCGCGATACTAGCACCCTAAAAAAAAGTGGAGAATAAGTGCAACATTTTTGACGAAGTGCGAAAGGAACAAATATAGAAAAACAGAGAAAGCACTACCTTTTAACGACAGATGTCATTCACTAAAAGTTTCCTCTTTTCGCCGTCTAAGGTTATACCGCTAGTAGAGCTAGAAAGATGTGGAATCATTTTTTTTCAATTTTTGTATGGAAAAGTCAAACGACTAGCAGTCCATATATAGTAGGTCAATGGGTAAAACTGTCACGAAATGAGTTTGAACATTTTCACTTTTTTCAAAAAGTGGCCAATGTAGTCAATCCCTTATGCATACGGGTCATTGTGTTTACGTAATAAAAAAAAAATAATGTGTTAAAGCCTTAAAGCAAATTAAAAATGGCGGAAAACTTTCGGACTACTAAAAAATTTCGGAGTTAACTGACCGCTGTCATTTTTTCTCATTATTAAAAAATATTCTTTATATTTGGATTAAATTATTGTAGAAAGTGTTTTAATTAAATACAATTTAAAAAAAAACTTTTGAGACATAAAAAAGCATAGTTGGGCGATGATTTCATACGGTTTGTAAAATAGCTCAGAACAAAGTTTAAAAGAATAAAAACAAAAAATCATTTGTGTGGTATTTGGGCATTTTATGTCAACTATTTCCTACGACTACACACAATTTTCCTTTTTCTCAATTTCAATTTAATTTTTTTTTGTTCTATCAAATTATCGTGTTCAAATTGTTAATTTTGCTGTGTTTTTAGTTTCATTCGAATTGTAAATAGATCTTGTTTAAGTAAATAATATTTTAACTTTATATTATACTAAAAAAAAAACAACAAGTTCCCCGAGGTGTTGCATATTTTCTTTATTTAAAACTTTTTTCTTTGTTTAATATATAATATATGTTTGTTTGAGTTTAACCTTAGTTGGTTTAATAAATTATTAGAAGAAAAAAAGACAAATTCTAAATAAAGTCTTCAGTTGCATCAACTTTTTCCATTCATTATGGCAAAAATGTATGGAAAAGGTAAGAGTAAGTAAAATTAAAATAATTTCTATTTAATATATAGGTATTATGTGTATAATAATGTTAAAAACAAAAATCCAGCTTTTAAAAGCAATATATAAATAACAACTAACCCTTATTTCAATTTTGCATATATTTTTGTGTGTAAGGTCGTGCAAAAAAAGGAATTTATAAATTAAATATAAGTTATTTGGTTACTAACCTTTTCGTGGGAAACCCTTTCGCTAATAATCGCGCTTTATAGTTAGAAACTTGGTCGTTTGCATCTTTCTTGGTCTTGAATACCCATTTAGTATAGATGAATTTCTTTCCAGGTGATTCTTTTTGTATGTTTTACTTTGAAGCAATGATCTATACCAGTGTTTTTGAGTTCGCGACCCGTTTGAGAGGGAAAATATTTTGGCGACCCCCTCACACTATAATGTGTCAGTATTTTTATTTAGCTGTATACACTGTACCCGTTCAAGACTCCGGATTTTTTCCCGTGTTGGACATTTTATTTTGTAAAGCTCTCCCTGCTTACACAGGGCTGCCAAATAAAATTTTATTAATGTCGGGACAACAGGTCTTAAAAGCCGGGACAAATCGGGACAGCAAAATAAAAAATTAAAGAAAATAATACAAAATAATAGAAAATGCATTTTACTTAATTTCTTACATTTTATGCAAAAGTATGAACCAATTAATGGTAAAAATTCCATTTTTTGAAAACTAAACTTAAAGAAAATTAACAACGTCTTCATCCATAAAAAATAAAAATAACTAACTATTTCCATTAAATTTAACGTTGCCTTTTGAAAGAGGAAGTTTTTAAAATTGTATGCAATATGACAGTTTTTTTATTTTTAATGTGGACTTTAAATATTATAATTATTGAGAATTAATAAATTGAATCTAAAAGATTTTTATGTTTAAAATTTTAATACATAACAGAAAAATAATGTACCAATCATTTTACTTTACACACGTGAAATAAAAAATGGGAAAGCAATGCAAAACATGCTGCAAATGTTCTATAGAAAAAAAATTATTGAAATAATGGAAGTTATTTTAGATCTCTTCGGAGAATTAAAAAGAATAGTATTTCATTTGAAATCAGAATTAGGGATAAACATTTATTTTAATAAAATCTAAAAACTCAAAACGAAATGAAAGCTATATTAATTTTAACAAAGTAATTTATAACAAGTAAATTTCAACACTCCCACTAAAATTAACGCTTGCCAAGACCTACAGCTTCTAAAAATTTGTTTAAACTGTCTTTAGTGACGGCTTTTGTGAAAGCATCTGCTTTCATTTCTTGTGATGAAACATGAAGTAATTTAATTGATTGGTCTTCAATATGTTGACGAATGAAATGATGTCGAACATCTATGTGCTTGGTTCTAGCATGAAAAGTGTTTGCAGATGCTAGACTGAGAGCACTTTTGTTATCGCAATATAAAATTATAGGGGATAGCACTTTTTCGTCAAGTTCCTCCTTCAGTTGCTTGAACCACAGAGCTTCTTGAGTTCCATTACTAAGCGACATATGTTCGGCTTCGGTCGTAGAAAGAGCAACAGTAGGTTGTCTTCTTGTGGCCCAAGTTATAGCACCACTTTGGTCTAAAAACAGATTGCCACTTACTGAACGTCTGTCATTCACATCTGAAGCCCAATCTGCATCGCAAAACCCTTGAATAGTTGATTTTAAATCTTGCTTGTAAATCAGTTTGAAATCCATTGTGCTTTCAGATATCGAAATATCCGTTTAACTGCTTCCCAATGTGATTTCGTCGGGTTATTGCAAAATCGACTAACATTGTTGATTGCAAAGGATATATCGGGTCTTGAGACTTGTGATATATATAACAAACTGCCTACAGCTTCTCGATAAGGAACGTTTGTCAACTGCTCATCGTTTGTATCACACTTAACAAGCTTCTGACCAGGATCCATAGGAGTAGAGACGGCATTGCAATCCACCATGTTGAATTTTGTAAGCATATCATGGATGTGCTGTTCTTGGTCAAGTGTGACTTTTCCTTTTTCTTGTGTTATACGCATACCTAAGACAAACTTTGCCTTACCAATATCTTTCATGTGAAATTTTTCTAAAAGAGCTGTTCTTAAAGCAGTTTCCAATTTCTTATCATTACTAAAAATGATCAAGTCATCCACATAGATTGCAACGTATATTCTTCTTGATTCATCAATCTTGTAGTATACACATTGATCCACTTCAGATCTCTTTAGCCCAATTTCTTTAAGTCCCTTGTCAAGCTTTTGATTCCATATACGGCTAGCTTGTTTTAGTCCGTATAAAGATTTTTTCAATTTACAAACTTTATTTCCCTTTGCAAAACCTTCTGGTTGGATCATATAAATTTCATCTTTTAAATCGCCTTGCAAAAAAGCTGTAACTGCATCCATCTGTGTTATTTCTAGGTCATATTTTGCTGCCAAACTGAGAAGATATCGTATCGTGCCATACCGCACTACTGGAGAAAAAGTTTCTTCATAATCTATTCCCAGTTTCTGAGAACAGCCTTTTATGACAAGTCGAGCCTTGTAACGTTCAATATCACCTTTGACATTTCTCTTCGACTTAAACACCCACTTGCAATTCAATGCCTTTTTATTATCTGGGAGATCGCATAAGATCCAAGTTTTGTTGTTGATTAGGGCATTATACTCTTCTTTCATTGCTTGTTTCCAAACTTTAGCATCAGATCTTTCTTCAAGTTGACGAACACTATTCGGATCATCGAAAGATTGTGCATCTGCTGACATGTAGGTAACGGGGTTCGGATAAAAAACAGTTTCTTTTCTAACACGTGTAGATCTTCGAACTTCATCTGACGGACCTTCAAAAGAATCGGAGCAATCTTCGAAAGAATCGGAGGTATTTAAGTTCATTTCTTGATCTTCGTTAGTAGAATCGGAGGTATTCAAATTCATATCTTCATTATAGTCTAAGAGCCAGGAGCAGATTTCTTGCGTAAAAGGTAACCGATTCATATGAATGTCAGAGGTAGCGTGGGTAATGGTGATGACGAATACCTTAGTCTGCCTGCATTTATTTGGGCCGTTGTCGAGAAAAAGCGCATCAAAAGTACCATTTTTCTGAAAATCGATTTAGTGAGGGTAACCACTTAAAATTTATTGATAACCAACGCCACATACTCACTGATAACAAATATACCAATGGCAGACATTTTAAGTGCGGCCAAAGCCCCGGCAGACTGTCCCGAAAATGCGTTTTTTTTGGCGTTTTTAGACTTTGGGGTAACCACCTAAAATTAATCGCATCCTATAGTGGTGGACTCCCTGATAACAAAAATACCCATGGCAGACATTTTGAGTGTGGCCAAACCCAGTTTTTCTGAAAATTGATTTATTAAGGGTAACCACTTGAAATTAGTCGCATCCTGTAGCGGTGGACTTCCTGATAACAAAAACACCCATGGCAGACATTTTGAGTGTGGCCAAACCCCCGGCAGACGGTTTTGAAAATGCAGTTTTTCTGAAAATTGATTTATTTAGGGTAACCACTTGAAATTAGTCGCATCCTGTAGCGGTGGACTCCCTGATAACAAAAATACCCATGGCAGACATTTTGAGTGTGGCCAAACCCTCGGCAGACGGTTTTGAAAATGCAGTTTTTCTGAAAATTTATTTATTTTACTTTTTCACATAACTCGCGTATTATTGGACCTAGCAGAAAAAATTGTATAGCAATCTTAAAGATAATTGAATTTCCTACAGAATATGTTAAATAAGTTTTTTCGATTAAACCTTCGGTTTAAGAGTTAGGGTGGTTTTTTTGAAGCAAGTCAAAGGGTGATTTTCTTATTTTCGTCATATCTCTTTTATTTGAGCTTTTTTAAAAATTAATTTGAAGTAAAAGTTGTAGATCTTTTTATTACCTTCATTTATTACATTAACGGTTTTTCGATTTGAAAGACCGTTTTCGATGTGTTGGAAAAAAACTTCAAAAAGTTTGCACAAAACCGAATTTGAATGGCATTTTCCTTTAGGACAATCTCTTGAGTAGTGACCAAATTTGTTGCAAGAAAAACAACGAACGGATTTGGTACTACGCTTCAATTTTGAGTTCTTGTTTTTCGTCCCACCAAACAAAGCTGAATTGGCGTCATTCGAAATTTTGTCATATTCAACGTCTTGAAGTAATTTCGTCTTCACAGAATCTCCAGTTATTTCCAAACCAGAACTTTCTAATCCCATTATCATTGGAGTAAACTTTTCTGGTAAGCCTGCCAGTAAAAGAGTTCCAACCCAAAGTTCGGAAATATCCATTCCAATTCCCCGAAGTTTGTGAGCTGTAGAGACTATTTTGTCGACATACTCCTCCACAGATGCAGATTTCTCTAACGTTGTTGTAATTAACGTTCTTAACAGTCCAACCTTTCGACTTAGACCAGAGTCCAAAAATGCTTTTTCCAAAGCATCCCAGACTTCTTTTGCAGTTTTTGCACTCCTGATGTGCACATAATTAATTGGATCCACCAATAAAATAATTTTTGCTTTCGCCTTGTTAAGTTTCTTGGCGTCGGTTTCAGTACCAAGGACGCAATCCCAAAGCTCTTCATGCTCCAGATAAGTTTTCACTGCAAAGCTCCAGTTATCATAATTCTCTCTTCCTCTCAATTTTTCTACCAATGGAATCGGTACTCCGGCGGCCATTTCTTAATAACCGTTGAAAAATTTTTCAAATTCAGAATTTTCAAATAAAACAAAAATTTTTTTTAATTCTTATCCAAAATGCAATTAGGTGGCCTGGGCCCATAACCTATTGAAATAATGGAAGTTATTTTAGATCTCTTCGGAGAATTAAAAAGAATAGTATTTCATTTGAAATCAGAATTAGGAATAAAAATTTATTTTAATAAAATCTAAAAACTCAAAACGAAATGAAAGCTATATTAATTTTAACAAAGTAATTTATAACAAGTAAATTTCAACAAAAATTGAATTTGAAATCTAAACTAACCTCATTTGCGAAATTATCTCATTTGAGCTCTAGTGAAAACAGGTTATAAGGAAATGTCTAATGGAATTCATTTATTTTCGTACACCAGTCACTTATTTTCTTCCACAAAGTTTTCAAATGAAAACGGATTGTCGGGACAAAATCGGGACATTTTGTAAATCGGGACAGATATCGGGACAGGGTCGAAAAGTCGGGACTGTCCCGCCGAAATCGGGACGTCTGGCAGCCCTACTTACACTTTACACAACATGTTTTAAAAAAGCTGTCGCGAGTCGTGGCTACGGAAAGGATTGGACAATCAGTTTTTGCTTTTGCTTTTGCAGCAAAAAAAAGGTCCATCTGCGACCTTTCTAAAAAGAGAACATTTTGCTTTCAAAAAAGAGAACTTCGAAGAAAAAAAAGAGAACAAAAAAGAGAGCATTTGATTTCAAAAACAAACAAGCAAGCAAACAAATTTTTTTTTCAACGTATAATTAAAGGCTAGACCAGGGCTACCTTCGTAGATTTTCAAAAAGAGACCAGATAGAATAAGTTAAGAACGACAATCACACGAAATACCTCATTTGCGCTTTTCCCGAACTGCAACACAAACCTTTTAACACAATTTCGTAAAATTAAAATTGTATGAACATGAACATAATAAGAATAATATTAAAACATTAACTGCGCATAATTTCTTCAAGAAACAACACAAAATTTATCAAAAATAACCTTATAAAAATCAAATCAGCGCTTAACAACAGTATAACATATTTTTTTACAATTGAGTCGTTATAATTGAAAGTGGTATAAGTAATATTTTCCTTGATTTACAAAAAATGTCAATTTTTTTAATCAAACGAAAAAAAAGGAAAAAGAGGAACCAAAATATCAAATAGAGGGATTTTTTGTCAATTTTTAAAAAGTGAAGGGGAGTGGATTGGTTAAAAAAAGAGGAAAAACAACTCTTTATAGGCGCAAATGTAGCCCTGGGCTAGACCACACCGAAGTGTACATGTACATCTAACCATTCTAAAGATATTCGAGGTCAAATTTAAAAAAAAATTATAAAAACATTTTTTTATTTTCAAAATTTTCTAATTCACTGAAAATTCATTATTTTCAAATTAACAAGATATATTCTTGTAGCGGCTTGAACGTTTTATAAAAAATTTCTTGGAATCAAATTGATTGCTTTAACCGTTTAAAAGATCCAAATCGCAATGCATACGAGTCATAAGAAAACTACTGAAATCAGTGATCATTGGTTTGGATACGTATATCTTCTAAACGGTTAAAGCAATCCGTTTGATTCCGAGTAATTTTTTATAGAACGTTTAAGCCCCTACAAGAATATATCTTGTAAATTTGAAAATAATGAATTTTCAGTGTATTAGAAAATTTTGAAAAGTAAAAAATGTTTTTATAATTTATTTTAAATTTGACCTCGAATATCTTTAGAATGGTTAGATTAATGAAAAAAGTTAATTCAACCTTTTTTGTGGAACAATCTATTTTCTACAAGAATATGTCTTGCGCGTTTGATTATTATAATTTTTCAATTTGTTACAAAATTAAGAACAAAGAACGAATTTTTAAAGATTTTCTTGATTTTTGGACCTCAAATATCTATTAAACGGTTAGATAAACGAAAAAAGTGTTTGAGGCCTTTTTTGTAGAGCGTTCAACTTCCTACAAGAATATGTAAAGAAATTTGCTAAAAAGTCGATTTAAAAAAAAATGATTTTTTTTTAGTAGAAGCTTGATGTAAAAATGGAAAATTGCGAAGCGGAGGACCTTCCCATTAATATTAAGAGCTCATATTTGGTGTGTATATTCTAGAGGTGTCTAGCAATCGATTTTTTGGAATTTGCATTTAAAAGGTCTTAAATTTAAGTGGACCAACTGCAAAGCTTCACTTGAACGAAGACAATTCACTCATGGTCTATCTTTGCCGGAAAAATCGATACCAGAAACAGCTCCTTGTTTCATTTTCATTATACCATCATAATTTGCGAATATTCGCATCCACAAATGCAGAGCTCGTGCATCAATTTGCACATCTGCATCAGCATCCGCAATAATCAGAGCGGATTTTAAAGAAGCTGCGACAAGAAATAAATTGGGCAGAGCGGGCGAACGGCGCGTACCAATGGGATAGACCGAGAGCCGGGAGCAGATTTCTTGCGTGAGAGATAACCGATTCATATGAATGTCGGAAGTAGCGTGGGTCATGGTGATGACGAATACCTTAGTCTGTCTGCATTTATTTGGGGCGTTGTCGAGAAAAAGCGCATCAAAAGTACCATTTTTCTGAAAATCGATTTAGTGAGGGTAACCACTTAAAATTTATAGATAACCAACGCCACATACTCACTGATAACAAATATACCAATGGCAGACATTTTAAGTGGGGCCAAACCCCCGTCAGACTGTCCCGAAAATGCGTTTTTTTTTTTGCGTTTTTAGACTTTGGGGTAACCACCTAAAATTAATCGCATCCTGTAGCGGTGGACTCCCTGATAACAAAAATACCCATGGCAGACATTTTAAGTGGGGCCAAACCCTCGGCAGACGGTTTCGAAAATGCAGTTTTTCTGAAAATTGAATTATTTAGGGTAACCACTTGAAATTAGTCGCATCCTGTAGCGGTGGACTCCCTGATAACAAAAACACCCATGGCAGACATTTTGAGTGGGGCCAAACCCCCGGCAGACGGTCCCGAAAATGCAGTTTTTCTGAAAACTGATTTATTTAGGGTAACCACTTAAAACTAGTCGTCAAAGGGCAAGTCAAAGGGTGATTTTCTTATTTTTGTCATATCTCTTTTATTTGAGCTTTTTTAAAAATTAATTTGAAGTAAAAGTTGTAGATCCTTTTATTACCTTCATTTATTACATTAACCCTCTACTGCATGAATTAATATTAGCGGACGAAAAAATTAAAAAATGCTTTACATGGGTTCTTTGGGTTGATTTAAAACGGTTTTCATTAAAAAAATTTGTTTAAATTAATTTGTTTAAAAAATTTGTTTATAAGCCAAATTTGGCTTAGTATGCATTAAGGGGTAAGAAATTTTACTAATTTTATTTATTCAGATTATGTAAATAATTCAATTAAAAATATCAAAAGATAAATATTTATCATTTAAAAACAAAATAAAGTAAAATAAATACATTGCATTACAAAAAGCTAAGAATTAATTCAAATTTGGCTCATTTTAAGACATGAAACCGAGAAAAGCAATTTAACAAATTGTGTAGATTTACAACCCCTTAATGCATACAAAGCCAAATATGGCTTCCGTACTTTTTGCCCTCCCAAGACCAGGCAAATTTAATTCCACTTTGCTTTCTAAACAAACGCAGTAATTAACACTTAAAGTATGAATATATTCTACACTTTCGATTTCAATGCACACGACTGATCGACTCACCTATGATCATAAAATACACCTTAATTTTGTGTCGGACACACGAAAAAACTATCTCTATGGGTTCACAGAAACACAAAGAAGAGGATTGTATTTAATCTTTGCCATTTTTTTGTGACAGAGAAGCGAAAAGTGCATACAAAGAGACAAAACCATATTTGGCTTCGTATGCAGTAGAGGGTTAACGGTTTTTCGATTTGACAGACCGTTTTCGATCTGTAGGAAAAAAACTTCAAAAAGTTTGCAATTTTTTATATAGCTTTTTCCTATATAAAAAATTGCAATCGTTTTGCCCCTCCCCGCCTAAAACTATACGATTTTTTTCTTGCCTGAGTGCAACCTACACTCCTAGGTTTTTTCTTACATCTATTGCAAATTACCCTGTACTATGTAGAACCTTTATCCTATATAAAAAATTGCAAACTTTTTGAAGTTTTTTTCCTACAGATCGAAAACGGTCTGTCAAATCGAAAAACCGTTAATGTAATAAATGAAGGTAATAAAAAGATCTACAGCTTCTACTTCAAATTAATTTTTAAAAAAGCTCAAATAAAAGAGATATGACAAAAATAAGAAAATCACCCTTTGACTTGCTTCAAAAAAACCACCCTAACTCTTAAACCGAAGGTTTAATCGAAAAAAACTTATTTAACATATTCTGTAGGAAATTAAATTATCTTTAAGATTGCTATACAATTTTTTCTGCTAGGTCCAATAATACGCGAGTTATATGAAAAAGTAAAATAAATACATTTTCAGAAAAAACTGCATTTTCGGGAGCGTCTGCCGGGGGTTTGGCCCCACTTAAAATGTCTGCCATGGGTATTTTTGTCTTCAGGGAGTCCACCGCTACAGGATGCGACTAGTTTTAAGTGGTTACCCTAAATAAATCAGTTTTCAGAAAAACTGCATTTTCGGAACCTTCTGCCGCACAGTGGTTCCCTTCTATGGAGGAAGTGGAAAAAACCTATAAAAACTGAATCGGTCCACCCGACCGATTTGATTGAAATTTGTTATATAAATCAAATAAAACGAATTCTCATCGTGATCTAAAAATTGTGCGTCGTACTTTAAAATTACTCATTTTTTTAAAAGTTGTATTGATTAATACGAGTATATTCATTATTTTTGTTTCCTTTTCTTGTTTTTTTTTGTGATGTGAATTTCTCTTATACTTTTAAAACTTAATTAAAACTAAATACAAAGAAGGTTTTGAGAAAGCAAATAACTAAAAAGTTTCAGAATTATTATAGCACCTTACTACTTACTTACTAGCCCAAAAAATTGTGATTTTTTTTTAGTGATTTTCGATAGGCTGTATCTCAGTAAAAAATGATCGTATCATGACAAAACAAAAAGCATGTGAAAGCTACATTCGTCTAGTTTTAGGATTTAAAAACTAAATATTTTATTTCTAATGGTAAAATAACTAGATCTGGAATTATTCAAATACCAACATTTTCCAAATTTGTTTTGTTTTTACTCTTCTCTAAAAAAAGTGGGAACATTTTTTGCGAAAAAATGATTATCATTTTTAAAAAGGCTATTTATTTGGCTTTAAAATTCTTTTTGTTTCAAACTTCTACGATTTTTTTTAGACTGCAAACCAAAAACCATAGTTTTGACTTTGACTATCAATATCTCAACAACGGATCACCTTACAGAGAATTTAAGGATACATTTGAAAACTTCATTTAATTCTCTACAAATAAATTAAGTTTACTTTGTTAAAAAAAAATGTTTTCTCACATTTGAGATCATTTTAGAAAAGCTATCAAAATAGGCCTTTTTACGGTTTCTGAGAAAATGTGCCGCTATTTTATATTATAACTATGGTTGATTATGAGCAAAATTAAATTCGTTTGAGTTTATTTCAACATTTTATTAAAACATACCGTTTAAATTTTAGATAAACCAAAGAAAATTAAAAGTTTTCAAAAAAAAGTTAAATTTATACCGTTTTCTGATATTTTCCCTTTTTTTTTAAAATTTTTGATTTTTCTTTATTTTTTGGTTTATCAGTGATGGCTACATAGACCTCTTATAATGTATTTTACAAAAAAAGCGGTTAAATTAGAAACGGTAATACCAGAAGCCAATTTCAAGTGCTGTTTGAGTGAAACGCATTGCTACTGCTACACTCAAGAAGCTCTTACAGGAGAATGGGTCAATATGGGTCATTTGTTTTAACACCATAAATAGTATATATAATAAGCTATAAATTAATACTAAAATGAACGTGGAGCATCGTGGAGCTTTTTTTTATAGGCCTACAAAGAGTAAAAACTATTCGCTCTATAGTCGAGTCAAATTAGACATAAAATTTGTAAAATCTCGGAATCCAGGGAAAGTCGATGCATCTGAAAAACGAGTATAGGGCTGCATTATAAAAGGGTCAAATAAGAAAGTTAAAAAAAAAATTTCACCGCTCTCGATTACAACAGTTTTTATGGACCGTTAACTGTCATTCCGTATGCAAGCGTCAATCGGAATTGCTGTCTCATTTTAGATTTTGATCAAACTTTGTAGGGATGTTCTCTAGGACTGTAAGGAAGCAAATCCATGATGATTTAATTTTAAGTTGCGTGGTTTCCCCGCTACCCGCATTCGAACTTTTTCAGAAGGTCATTTTTATGTTATTATAGCTTTGCGTCTACTAAAGATATCTTTTTGTTTGAAACGCCATTTTAAAGCTTAAGAGTAGTAATTTTTGAATATATATTAAAAAATTACGTAATAATTATCCCTGAATTAAAAATAATTTTTGAAAAACTGGTAATTTTGCTGATTTTTCATGGTTTTTGACTGGCTCCAGAACCTTGGCTATTATATGTAGGAAGCTTATACTTACCAAATATTAAATATAGATATTTTTCAACAAAATAAATCTAAAATGAACTCGATGGCTGTACTCCTTATGCAAAAATTTTAAGTTCAAAGTTTTGAGTTTTTTGAAAAAATATTTTTTTATTCTATGATTTTTTACGATTTGACTAAAGATAGAAACATGAAACTAACAGTGTGTTAAGTTGAAACTTCCTTACAGTCCTAGAGAACATCCCTACAAAGTTTGATCAAAATCTAAAATGAGACAGCAATTCCGATTGACGCTTGCATACGGAATGACAGTTAACGGTCCATAAAAACTGTTGTAATCGAGAGCGGGGAAATTTTTTTTTTTAACTTTCTTATTTGACCCTTTTATAATGCAGCCCTATACTCGTTTTTCAGATGCATCGACTTTCCCTGGATTCCGAGGTATAAAGCTAATTTGACTCCACTACTAGAGGTTTCATCATATAATATTCTGGTTTTTCTGATTCAAAAGCAAATTCAACAAACGGTAAATGTAGACTTAAGGACAAATATACCAATAACAACACTACATACTTTTTTTTTTTTTTAAAAAAAGCTCTATTCTTAAAAAAAAATTCGTCAAAAGTTGCAGAAAAAAAGAACGAAATTTCCAAAATTTTAAAGAATCTAGTTTGAGCTAAGAATCACTGAATCGATTTTCAGAAAAATGGTACTTTTGATGCGCTTTTTCTCGACAACGCCCCAAATAAATGCAGGCAGACTAAGGTATTCGTCATCACCATGACCCACGCTACCTCTGACATTCATGTGAATCGGTTACATCTCACGCAGGAAATCTGCTCCTGGCACTTAGACTAGGAGTCACAACAAGTAATGGCCTGTGAGCTGTGACCGATTCTTTTGAGCAAAACACAGAAAAAATTCAAAAAGTCTTAGTTTTACAAGAGATCTTTCTTTTCGGACAGAAAAAAAAAGCAAAATAACTTTGGATTTTGCCCTCGCATATTTCTTCTTATCCGTTTCTTCAGTGATTACAGCTTCCCAGAGATCTTCCAGCACCAGATAATTTTCGACAGAACCTTAAACTTTTCAATAGCTGGTAACGAAGAACTCGCCATATTTTTAAATTTAAAAAGTTGTTCCGATATCAGGTAATCAATTATATGCTATTCTACGCCCATAACTATATAGTTTATTGCAGAAAGTTCCAATTGAAATAAAAAAAAAAAAAAAAAAAAAACACGTTCAAAATGTTTAAAAGAAGTATACAAAATAATATTTTGAATAAAAAGTCTGTTCCACACTTTTTGTGCACTAAATTAGGAAGTCTGTCAAATTTCTGAAATTTTAGAGAGAATTCTCTCAGGAGGATATCAAACTACGAAAGACTGCAAAAGCATGTGGAACAAGTTGAACATCGTTTTTCAACCACAATTTCATATTATACGTTTAATTCGATAAACAAAAACACTTTTTGAATGCAAAACACAAGAAAACATTCAATATAACAATCAACACAATCGATTCGTTTTCGTCTTTTATTTATTTGTTTGACATACCCCAACTTTTCATTTGACAGAACTCATATTTCAGCTTAATTTAAGTAATTAGTAATTTTAGTCATTTTAAACCCCAATCTGCGGTAAAATTCCTAGTAGGCTGAATTTTGTTATTCACCTTTATTACGGCATTTCAATCAAGATGTTAAAAATCGACATTGATATCCTGCCGGCTTAAAAAGTTATAAAGTTCAAAAGGTCACACAAAGTTTTTCGCAAATATCTCGCGAACTATTGTTCGTCGTGAAATTACCTACAACATATCCTTGTAACATTTTTCTGTAAAATGAACCTTTTCGGGAGTAGAGCGCAAAGAAGGTGACTAGATTGCACTCAAATACGAAAAAATACATATTTTTGGTTTGTTTTGCTCAATTTTGGAGATTTTTATCGAATTAGCTTACATTTTTTTGGTGATAGTAACTTATCTTATTACATAAAAACGGATTAACTAAAAAAAAGTAATAATGTACACATTGAGATAAAATAAATTGCACGACTGGGGTCGCACGTACTTGCTCTTATGCTTAAAGTAACAATAATGTTAAAGCTTTTTATTCAAGAAATTTAAAATTTCATAAGTAGTATAAAAAAATTAAATCTGTTTTTATAATTAATTAAACTCCGTTTTAAATTATCTTAAAAAAAAAAAAAAATATGCCATTTTATTTCTTGTATAAAAAGGTATTTTTAGAAAAAAAATTTCGAAAATTGTAAGAGCCGTTTTTTAAAAAAATAAATTTTTATATATAAAAATTTTTTAACATTTTTTAAAAAAAAAGTTGGTATGCCATTTTGAAGAAATAATTAATTTACACATAAAAACTAAATTTCAAAATTTTTCATTGATCCGTTTTCAAAAAATTGATTTTTCAAAAAAAAATTTTGAAATATTTTTAAAAAAACCAAAAATGCGTTTTTTGAAAATTTTCTAAAATTTTATTATTATCTTTACTTACACACTTTTGTATAAAAATTTTCATTTAAATCGGGTTAATTTTGTACGAGATATTCAGAAACGAAAAAAACCGTTCTATGACAGGTACAAAAAATATTTTTTTTATTTCAAAAGTTGGCTCTTATGTGTTGTACTACACACAAAAATTTTAATCAAAATCGTTAGAGCCGTTTTTGAAAAAAATTAACTTTTCTATTTCCGTTATATGACAGGTACCGTTAGTTTTGGTCATAAAAAAAAATTTCAATTTCCCCTCTAGGGAATCACCAAAAACTGCTAACTACCAAGTTTGAAGAAAATCACTTCACTCGTTTAGGCTGCAGCTCCAGATAGAGACAGACACACAGACAGACAGACAGACAGAATTGCCAGACCCACTTTTTTGGCATTCTCCATCATCGTTATGTCATGTAAAATTGTTATCTCGAGTTCGATTTTTTTTACGAATCCTAAACTTGCCCTATAGTACCTATATCGCAAGTAAAAATATATACAAAAGGGTAAACCTCGTTTTTTGGATATTTGGCATATTTTCCTTTTTGGTACAATTAGCGCCTTCATTATTAAGAACACACTTTTTAAACTCTTGCAGCGGACATTGATGTTTAAGCTTTAAGGCAACAGATAGGGAATTGGAGTTAACGCAGTGAATAGAAAGACAAGTTAAATGACGCATTAAAATGAAAATGTCAAAAAATGCAGATTCGCGGTTTTGGCTTTGTGCCGACGATATATAGCTACACATATGAGCATCAAGAATTAAGTCCACCTCTTGCTTTATGTAAAGATAGTAATCGCTCTCGATGCTTTAACATTTCGGTTGACGTCCCATAAATACTGGATAGGTTTTAGGCCTGAGATAAGTACTGGCTAGTTCATCGGCGCAATACCTACTTCCCTAAGGAATTCGAAATTGGAAGGAATTGTGTGCTTATACGAATTCTGCAGACATCTGACATCATACACCAAATTAGCGGAGATATACCGGTCCGAACTGATGCACCACCACCTTCAGGTACAAAAACCTGTTAAACTGATTCTTCCCCGTAAGCCACATTCCGGCAAATAAGATTTGGACGAATCGCTCACCAGGTTGGTTGTATTCTTTGAACCTACAACTATGCAGCGGATGTGTGATTGAGCAAATTGAAGTTGAGGTTGTTTGTAGTCAATTTTGGTCCTATGACCATCGTTAAGTCGTCTACTAACTGTCCATTCGCAAACGACTATTCCTTTTACCAGCAGTAATGTTTAATGTTTTTTTTAGTATATTTTTTTGCTTGAAAAAATTGTTTAAAAAACAATTAACTTATTTTTTCAACTCACCAATTTTGTTTTCTAATTGTCGAAAAGAAGGCTACTATTATACTACTTTGTTTGCTACTATATTTGTGTTTCAAGTAACAGAAACAACAAAAACCTATTTAGAGAATGAACATTTTTCTTCTGCATTTAAAGCAGAGTTCCATCTCCATACATTTTTTCCAGTTTCGGTCGTTAATAAAATACGTCACACTAATTTGTATTGCCTCGTCTCAAAAATTTATCGGTTGCTGGTGGTTTATTTGGGAAGGACAAGAATACAATTTTCATATGCAATCACACATAAGTATAACTTTTTTTAATGTAGTACCACCATTTAGTTTTAAGTTACTTTTAAAGCTAAAAGTTCAAGTTGAACTTAAACTTTGAGAATATTTGAATATGTTATTGATGGTGCACCGATCCCACTATTGAAAACGAAAATTGAGGTATTATTTATTTTTTATTTCACCTACGAATCCATTATCCTGGTAAAGTTGTTTGAATTCAGTTCTAACAGATCCTGGGGCTTTGTTTAAATTAACTATTAATAATAAATTAACCCCGATGTATATGTATTAGTCTATTTATATTTTTTTTTTTCATTTTAATTTTATTTTATAAAAGAGAATAATTCAATTTTGGTGTGATAAAAACAAAATTTGAAATAAACAATATATTTGAAAATAGTATATATTT
Organism: Episyrphus balteatus; assembly: GCF_945859705.1. Classification (NCBI taxonomy): domain Eukaryota; kingdom Metazoa; phylum Arthropoda; class Insecta; order Diptera; family Syrphidae; genus Episyrphus; species Episyrphus balteatus. Next base: position 101,031,456 of record NC_079136.1, on the reverse strand, counting down.
ATTTAAATAAATAAATAAATATATACTATTTTCAAATATATTGTTTATTTCAAATTTTGTTTTTATCACACCAAAATTGAATTATTCTCTTTTATAAAATAAAATTAAAATGAAAAAAAAAAATCAAATTATTAAATAAAAATTACAAAAATGTTTTTATTCTCTTCAAAACAGCTTCTATCGAGTCCGACGATCAACAAAGATTAAGATGGCAAGTAGAACTCGAATTCGTCCAGTGTTTAGCTAATCCAAATTATCTTAACTGTAAGTACTGAACGTTTTTATGTAAGTTCTAATTAATTTGTGATGTTCTTGACTTAATTGTTATACAAAACATTTTTGTACCTTACGTTTGTTAGTTCTTAGTTCTTCTGACCAACAACAAAAGTTAATTTCTAAAAAAAAAAAAATAATAAATATCTTTGTAATAAAACATTTAAATCAGCCATAACAACACTCCTGTTTTGAATGCCTCAAATCAATCGTTACATTTTTAAGCACACGAATTTACTTTGTAAAATATGTACATTTATCTTTGAGGCATCTTTTAAATCTTTGAAATTAATATTTCAGAAATAAAAAGGTCAAAAGTCAAAATTATTTTTCAAAGAAGTTGAAAAAACAAACGAAAGTAAAAAACCAGTCGAAATAGGAAAATTCAATACTTTCAAGACCTTTTCTAGGAAAATTTCCCAATTTTATTTTAAAAAAATAAACGAAACCTCAAGAATTAATTATAAGACTTCTTTAAGTAGGCTTGGAGTGATGACCACGCTTTTAGAAACTTTAAATTAAAAAGTCCAATAAAATGCATTAGACATCTGTGGAAAATTTCTTTGTCCTCCATTAGAAACTTTTCTTCATCATTCTCAATGAACCCTGTCGAACAAATCTTCTGAGCATCTAGACCTACAATTTTGAGTAAAAGAAAGTTTTATAAACAACAAGCGCATACCCGTGAATTGTTTTGATTGAAAAACTGAGTTTTTGAAAAAATATAACAATAATTTACTAAGATGCACATTCCTCATCATTTTCATGAATATCAATGTTTTTATTTAGTTTTAGCTCAACGTGGATACTTCAAAGACCAAGCTTTTATTAATTATCTCAAATACCTACAATATTGGAAGGAACCAGAATATGCCAAATATCTAATGTATCCAATGTGCTTGTATTTTCTCGATCTACTGCAATATGAACATTTTCGTCGTGAAATTGTCAATTCACAGTGCTCCAAATTTATTGACGATCAAGCAATATTACTTTGGCAACATTATACGAGAAAACGTACAAAACTTTTTGATGCCGTCAATGGAACACCACCCGACACAGGAATGAATGATAATTCTCTAGCAGGTGGTAATGTTGCAAACTCACATTTTATGCAAAATGGAGTGACAAATCAACAAAATGGAATTGGACCTGGTGGACAAAAAATATAGCACTGAAAAGTTAATTTATTAAATATTAGATAATGTTAGAGATTAGTAAGGCACACTGTATGCAAAACTAGATGACAAATTGGACCTGTTGGAAAAAAAAAAACAAATTAAAGCACTGAAAAAAAAATATCTCATACAATGTATATATTAATGTATGTATATAATAATAAATAATATTTTATATTAAAATTTAATTGAACATGAAAACCCATTTTTAAAAAATTATTTGTGTTGTTGTTCTGTAGGTAATTTGAAGCCTAGTCATAAGCAAATGTAAAGTATAATACAGTTTATGATGGATTAATGAGAAAATGCCTGTTCCACTCAGCATTCATATCAGTGAAGACCATATTTGTGTTTGAGAAAAATCAAATCTCGTTTGGTGCCAAAAACGTTATTTTTTTTTGTAAAAGAGCGTCGCACAAAGGGCAAGACTCTAAAAAGCTAGCATTTAAATCATGAAGTTGAGCTTTCTATTTGAGCGATCTATTCCTCTCCAAAATACATAGAGAATAAAAAATGAGAAATAGAGAATTAATTTGCATCACGTAATATTCCAGAGATCATCTCAAATGAAGATCTACCTTTTAAGCGAAAAATGTAAACCACTAACAAACATAATTCGGGTGAAAAGTCTTTCCATGCGACACTCAGAATAAACCCTAACCCAGTGTATCCCAACCTATCTTGTCATATGACCCTCCAGAACCTTCCCAAATTTCGAATGCCCCCCTGACATTTTGTGACTAAAAAAATTTAACACCTGAAATTTTGAAAATTTAAAAAAAATTAAATCTCAAAAAAAAAAAAATAATTAAGCTTATTGCTTTGGAAGACAACAAAAACAATTGAATAATGTTTGACGACAAGTGTCTTAAGTTTTTATATGAGAAAAAAATGTAGAACAAAATGAAATGTTCACGAAAATCTTCAGAATTGGGCGGGGCAGAACCCTGATGGGGTCATTAAACAGTGTTTAAACACCAATAAATATGAAGGGTCCAGGGGAAAAACAGCATAATTCCTTTCCAACTCATTTCGAGAAAAACGCATTTTAAAATTTTTTTCTCCATACAACTTAGTACTCAAAGCACAAATTTTATTTATTTTTTCGGCAAGGCTTAAATTTGTTTTATAAAAGTAAGGATCACATTAGATAGTGCTCAGTAAATACTACAAGACCTTATCATTAATTTATTTTTGACAAAAAGTGGACATGTGCCGTTTTTCCCCTAGACCCTTCATATGTTATTATTAACAAAATACCAAAAACTTGTACTTTTACTTTTTTTTTAATTTGGCACATTAAACGAAACATTGAATGAAGTTAAATAATTGACAGTCGACAAAATGAATGACAGATCCCAGATTTGTTTACCAATATATCTTTAAGTTTGGAAACAGAAGAATTACATATTTTTCTTATAAAACCAAATTGCCCCCCTGTGGGTTGTGGGCCCCGCGTTGGGAAACACTGCGCCTAACCAGTCCCCTATCATAGAATTAATCTCAAGTGTTGCTCCTCACAGTTGTAGTTGTTAAGTTGAATTTGAATTTTTATTTATCTAGCAACAATTATTACTTTCAAAAGACATCATGATAGTTGCTATGATAGTTGCTGGTCTTAAGAAGTAGCAGCAGAATATAAAAAATCATTAATTCTATGATAGGGGTAACATTTTATTATATTCTTTAACATTAATCATATTTAAATATTGTAGTTTAAAAATTCATAATGGAAAGCAATGAAATTATCAAATCTGATTTCTATGGAGTTTACTTACTGTGCAGCGATAGTGCAGAAAAGAAATATAATGGAAAATGTTACATTGGTTATACCGTAAATCCAAATCGTCGAATAAATCAGCACAATCGTGGGCGAGACTTTGGTGGAGCAAAAAAGACTTCCAACAAGGGTCCATGGAGAATGATATTGATTGTCTATGGCTTTCCAAATAACATTTCCGCTTTGCAAGTAAGCTTTTTGTTTATTTATTAGATTTGAATAGCTTAATAAAAATACATTGTATTTTTTTTTGTATTTTATAGTTTGAATGGGCTTGGCAACAACCAACACAATCATCCCGCCTCAAACATTATTTGGAATTAAAAAGAAAAAACAACAAAGAAAGCTTTTTACAATACAATTTTCGTATTCTTTCTGTTATGCTTGATATTGGTCCCTGGAATCGTTTACCAGTAACTATACGATGGCTGGAGACTGATAAAGTAATGGAGTTTCGGGTGAGATATTTAAAAAAAAAATCAATTGTATAAACAAATAAGACTAATGTACATAATTTTCCAATACAGCCTCAACCTCCAAAACACATGAAAATCATTTCGGGGAAAATAAAAATTGGCAAACAAAATAAAAATACTGCCGAAGAATTACAGACACATTTGTGGGCTTTAGAATGTCATCTTTGTATGAAACCAATCGATAATCCTGAAAGATCTCGAATTGGTTGTTTGAATGCAAAATGCAAACTTACTTGCCATATTGTTTGTATGGCGGAGCATATGTTAACGTTAAATGAAAGTCATAAAGGACATTACATACCAATCGATGGAGAGTGCCCCATGTGTGGAGAAACCTTGACTTGGGTGGATTTGCTTAAAAATCGAAATAATTCCGTTCCAGAAGAAATAGAAATTGATTTTGAAGATCTTGCCGACATCGACGACGATGATGTTAATTAATATTACAAAAAAATAAACTGTAAAACAAATTGAATAAATAAGTTTTTTTGTCGAAAATACTTTTAAAATAATATAATAATATTTTTTTTTCCTTATATACATGCATTCGGTATCTATGATTCTCTTCTTCGTTGAATAACAAACTACCTTTCGGATCGTTCAATAGAAGTCGTATTCGATAAATTCTTATCTGATACTAACAAATGTAAACGCTGTTGAGTCTCAGGGGTTAGTTTTATTTTCGAGTCTATTTCTATTTTGATCCCCCGAGATCGAAATCATAACAGCAGCGCCGAAAAAGGAAGAAAAAGATTTCTTTTTAAGAATTTTATTTTTTGTTTATTTGAATTTCGTCAAAATTTTTAACAATAATGAATTCTTTCTGTTCATCGTCAGTGAGTGGCGCATTTCCTGGTCTTTGCAATATTATTACCTGCATTCCAGCCTCCAAAGCAGCTTTTCCTTCTACAAATAACAATAAGGGTTTAACACTTAAAAATAACACTATTTTTATAATAATATTTACCTGCGGTGATATCGGTTAAAAAAAGTATATCTTGACTATCTACATCCAAATGTTGCACAATTTTTGTATAAGATTTAGATTCTCTCTTATTGCCAATTGCAGTATCAAAGTAATCAGTTAAAAACGGCATCAAATTACCAAAATCTGAATTAGCAAATAGCATTTTTTGTGCCATCACACTACCGCTTGAATAGATACAAATTTTAATTCCATTTTTCGTCCACTTTTCAAAAGCTGGAGGGACGTCTTCATAAATGCTGTGTTAAGTATACAAAAATATCGTTGATGGATTCAGTATGTAATATAAATTTAATCAGCATTAACTTACTGTCCTTTTATAGTTTTATCAACGTAACCATGATTCCAAATAAGTCCCTGAAGAGTCTTTAATGGGCCTAATTTTAAGTCTTTCTCAATAAGGTATAGAACAAATTCTGTTACTGTCTCAACAGTAATATCAGATTCGTTGATGGGTTTGCTTTGGAAATTTTTGTATTCGGCTAAGTTAATTAGGTCAGCAACTATTTGTTTTGTTTCGTTTTCATGCCAATGGGTTTGAAGATAGTTTTTTGCATGGTCTTTTGCATAAGGAAAGAGAACATCCTGTAAAAAAAATTAAAAACATTTCACAAATCATTTTCAAATGTTACATAATAATACAAGGTAGAACTTTTGAATTTATTAATATTTTAGATTCAGATTATCAGATTTTTCCAAAGCAGCACAGCAGAAAAGTTTACTTGCTACAATTTGCTCCCTTTTGTGAATTGTTCATTTTTAGTTGGTGACGTAATTCTCTATAAACGCACGTTTTTTGAAAAAAAATGAGAGTCATAAAGACATCTATATTATTTAATTCAATCATTTATAAAATGTGTATTTATGTATGTATGAGAAAATATTTGAAAAAAAAAAAAATTAATTAACACATTTATTTTAAAAAATAATAATGAAATAATAAAAAAAACATACAAAAGTGACAACCCTAATTTTTATTTATTTTTTTATAATTGCAATTGTATTACTATTTTATAAAAGGCATTCAAAGTTTAACTAAAACTGATTGAGAGTTCTCCGAGAAATTTCGAAAATCTTAAAAAAGTGAATGGGTGGGGTGGTCTGGTAACCCCAAAAAAATGGACTTGGCCATTCGAAATTTTGACTATGAACTAACATTCGTTCCAAATTTCAAGTGTCTTATTCTTTTTTAGTTGATCTAATGCTAGCTTTTTGCAATTTTGCCCCATTGTCAGTGCCGGATTAACCATGTCATGGGCCCCTAGGCACAGTAATTCTTGGGCCCTTTTCCGATGGTTTTTCAATATCATAAGCTCTTTTTAAGTTAAGTTAGAAATTTGTGTAGGTAACTTACTAAAGACTAATCGGCTATAATCTGTGTCCTATCATGTCATTTTATAAACGTAAACTAAAAGTTTTGTAATAACTATAATAAATATTGCAGCGATATTTCAACATTAAAGCAACTTGATGCTTCACAGATAACTTCGATTAACGATAAGTTATTAGAAAATATTAATATGCCGACTTTTCACGAGTCGGTTTTAGCCACATGATATGTCTCACGGCTAAAGTCGACTAGGACTCTAGTATGGGGATTATCACTTTAGTCGCGTGCGGCTTACCTTCACACGACTCGACTGACGCCGAAAAGCTTCGCCGCACGGCGAAAATCGACTCGTGATAAGTCGGCATTACGGTTTCATTATAAAACTGGAGAGAGAAATCATACCAAAAAGTTTTAATTTTGATTCAATTACACAGCCACACAAAAAAATATAAAAGTTCTGGTCTGGGGTTGCGACCAGGTTTTTCATATAGTTTTGGGGTCGCTGAAAACGAATCCGAAGTCCGTTTTGCCCCATCACGTCAGGTTTTCGAGATAACCTCAAAAAATGTCACGAAAACACAATTTTTTTTTCTCCGATCTGGATGTGCGAATATGTTATTCATATAGTTTTTGGATCGCTGAATCCAGATTCGAAGTCAATTTTGCCCTATCACGTCAGGTTTCTGAGATATCCTCAAAAAAATGTCAAAACCAACAAAACAAAATTTCTTATCTGGAGTTGCGACTAGGTTTTTCATATAGTTTTTGGGTTGCTAAAACCGAATCCGAAGTCTATTTTGCCATATCACGTCAGGTTTTTGAGATATAATCAAAAAATGTCAGATAAGAACTTTTTTTTTTAGTTTAGACATTTTTTGAGGATATTTCAAAAACCTGACGTGATACGGCAAAATAGACTTCGGATTCGGTTTAAGCAACCCAAAAACTATATGAAAAATCGAGTCGCAACTCCAGATAAGAAATTTTGTTTTTTTGGTTTTGACATTTTTTTGAGGATATCTCAGAAACTTGACGTGATAGGGCAAAATTGACTTCGAATCTGGATTCAGCGATCCAAAAACTATATGAATAACATATTCGCACATCCAGATCGGAGAAAAAAAAATTGTGTTTTCGTGACATTTTTTGAGGTTATCTCGAAAACCTGACGTGATGGGGAAAAACGGACTTCGGATTCGGTTTCAGCGACCCCAAAACTATATGAAAAACCTGGTCGCAACCCCAGACCAGAACTTTTATATTTTTTTGTGTGGCTGTGTTATTATAGCCCAGGCAAATTAGTCAAAATATGGGCATGAAATCAGATTTTTTCACGTTACAATATTTTTTTCATGCGAAACACAGGTTGTCCTTATCATAAAAGTTAATTTGTTTGGATGATAGGAGGTCGGGAGCAGCCGCCATCTTGGAAAAGAGATTGGTATCGTTTTTATTGAATAGCTACATTGTTGTTCAAATAAACAAAAAATGACAAAGGTAAGATTTATTAACAATAAAGTTATATAAAAAATTATATACAAACCAATTCCGTGATTTGATTAAATCTAATATCAATTTGAGTAACTTCTCTGCGTGCACAATCTCACATTTTCTGACGTATCTGATTGCAACATGAAGATCTTGAATGGCACCATCTCGTTACTAAACTGTGGTTCGATGTCGTTGGAATTATATTCGAATACACAAGTAATATTAATATTTTTTTTTTTAAGAAGAGATTTACAGTTTAAATATTAAGGTTGGAGCACATGGGAAGAAGTATTTTTTTTTAATTTGTTATATAAATATGATGAATTTTGAATTTGTAAAAAGAACTTTTTTATTAAAACGTGATATATTTTGAGCTGACTGTATTCCCATTTTCTGGGTTGATTTTTCCGTTTTCCCTAATCAAAAATCCCGAAAAAAACGGGAAAAAATCCCTCAATCTGGCATCGCTGGGTTGGGCCCTTCAGGATGGGATGGGAGTCATAATTCATTATAAACAAATGCATACATATATACAATAGCCCTGTTATATTGAAGGTGGTAGTTTACTCGTGAGTAGAAATCTAGTTCAACAACTACACATTCCTATCTCCGCGAGTAGAAGATTGTGTTATTTATAGTAGGTACTAGATCTACTCATGACTAACCACCTCCAATGGAACGGGGCTAATGTTTTTATGATTTGCAAAAGTTTTTTTATTCTTCTTTTTTTTTGTTCTTCTTTTTTCTTATTTTTTCAAATACAATGTAATGCTGTTTTTTATTGAAGATACTTTTCCAAGAAATTTTGTTTGTTCGTTGTCAGGGTGAGGGGCCCCTAGCTGAAGTGGGGCCCCTAGGCAGCTGCCTAGTTTGCCTTGAGGCTAATCCGGCACTGCCCATTGTGCAGCGATTCGAATGAAAATGTTAAACGAAGACTATGAAACTGACCATGGAGTAAGGAGAGCTCGGATATGACATCGGGGACTGTTCCTAGTTAAGACAGTAGGTTCATACCATAACATAACTGTTTTACTTATGAACGCCAGATACCAAGTGCTACTAGTTAATCCCTTTGACATTTCATTTCAAAAAATAAATTTTCATACCCCAGCGCCGCAAAAAGAAGTAGGTATAACTTCATCGATATTTTAAAAACTAACATTTTACAAAACTTCACTTAACCTTTGAATAAGAAGTACTTCTTATTCAATGCAGTTAACTTCATGCGTTTCATTTATAAATATAAAACCTGAATTTTTATTGACAGTTTTTAGACCTCCGCGGAGCTCCGGGCATGGATTTTAATAAGCTGGTATGGTAACCCTACAAACTCCACAGGTAGACCACCCGTGTGAAGCGTAAAGAGTTATGATCTCCTCGCCTATGAGATTAACAAAAGGGCAGGATAAAGAAAAAACAAAATGATTCTTCAAAAGTATTGTTTATAGCGCCCATTTCAAATTCTTTGGGCGCCCGGGTAAACGGGCCGTTTAGCCGGTTGACGGCTTCGTGTAACCTAAGAATGTAAGGACATAAGTTAAAACAAAGGCAACTTTCAACAAGAAGGGTGAATGAGGATTTGGACAGTTTCAGAAATATTAGATGCTTGTCTTAGAAAACTGATCTTAAAAATTGTGAACAGTTATACTTTCTCATTTTTTGTAGATATATTGCAATATATACTTTTATATGAAATTCAAGCTTACCTTAACAAAGCTAATTGAAGTGGTTGTTCCTTCAATATCACAAAGTACTATTTTTGCATTAATTGTATGCATTGGATTTATTTTTTCTTTAATTTTTAAACTACTATGGCGATTGTAAACAATCAAAGCAAAAGCAGGCGCAAAAAAACAAAACTTCTTAAATGTCACAATTGATGTTCACACTATAGAACGAATGTTGTAGGTGTGAAGACTTGACGTCAGACATGAAAGTAAGCAATTTACATATACATACAACGATTTTTTAGTTGTTGGGAAAAATATTCATCATAAACCCAACGATTTGTATCGATGTCGTTTTTCATTTGCTATATTCAGCCATATCGTGAGTTTCACGTGGAATGTTTTCCACCCGGAAAATTTTTGTTCGCCCCGAATTTATAAAGGTATCGTGAGTTTCACCCGAAGGGAATACTGAAATTAATTTTTTTGTGGGTGGAAATTTGTTCACGTGAAACTCACGATAGGGTTGATTGAGATTTTTGTGAGATACTCAAGACTACAAGAGCAAAAAATAGTCATTTTTAACTTTTTAAATAATTAAAAATAGTTATTTGTGACTATTTTAGTAGTCAATCGAAGGTTTTTTCAAATTAACTGTTAAATAGTCAATTTTAACTATTTTAATAGTTATTTGTGACTATTTAAATAGTCAGATGGAAGGGAGGGGCTATGTGACTATATACAATGCATTTTTTGTTTACAGGGGGAAGGGGGTGATATATCTCCCTCCACTTACGGGAGGGGAAATTATATAAAAAAAAACAATAAAAATTAAAAAATATTTATTAAAGAGTTTTTTTTATTTATAACCGTTTTTTATGCAATGTCCCAAAAATAATGGTTCGAACGAAATTTGATGATAGGACAAAATAAGGGCTCGCGGATTTTGTTCATAATTGATTTTTGTTTCACTGAAAAATTAGTTAATAAATTTGAACAATTAATAATTATTTAATTTCTTACTTTTGTTTGGAGCAACACCCTGAAAAAAAAAAAATTGTATGAACAATAGGTTTAAATCTTTTTAAACAAAAGTCTCAATTTTTGCCCACACACGACTTGAAACTTGTACTCGCACTGGCACACTCCGATATTTTTTTGTAGCTATATAAAATATGTAGTTACTTTTAACTATTTTGTTTTGGCATGTAACTATTATAATAGTAATTTTTAACTATTTTCTTAGATTAGCTAAAATTCGGATTTGGGGAAGGTGGAAACATAGTACCTACATATAAGAATACAACCCTTATTATTTTTATATGAATTAACCTGTTCGAAATCACGAAAATATACAAATATTAATTTTTTTTCAAACCTGCATGGTTCGTGCCCAATTTAGCCCAGGATAGCCCAAGATTTTTTTTCGCTAGCCCATCCATAGTTCTAAAATTATAACGGAATTATTATTTTTTCACCTCAAAAATCACAAAAAAATAAATTTTATTTATTCAGTGTAAAAATTGTTGGTTTTGCACTGTGGTTCGTTTGCCCAACGTTAGCCCAGGATAGCCCAACTTTTTTTCTTTATTCCATTATTTTTTTAAAAGATACAACGAAAACCCTTTTTTGATTTTTTTTCCTGTATAAAAATCGTTAGTTTAAAACCGTGGTTTGTTTGCCCAAGGTTTGCCCAGGATATCCCAATTTTTATTTCCGCTATCCTACGCTTAGTTTAATCATTATAGGAGCATTATTTTTTATTCACCACAAAAAAAAAAAAATAGCACGCATATCCCACAGTGACCTTTTCAATTTATAATTTACAAAAGGAAAATCCACTGGTGTGGGCACTGCGCCTCAAATGGTATTTATTTGACTTTGAATTCTTACTTGACTGAATATAGTCCATATAACATTCCTGTTAATTTAATTTTTAATTTAATTTAATTTTAATCACTTTTTTTTCGTTAGCCCAAAAAAACCCTTTTCAAATTACCAACCTATTAAAAGTCAAAATTTGTTTTTTGTCAGTGTAAAAATTGTCCTTTTGACACTTTTTTCTCAATTAACCATTGTTTTTAGAAAAGGTCACTGTGGTGTATGCATACTATTTTTATTTTGTGTGGTAAATAAAAACTAATGCTTCTATAAATTTTAAACTAAGCGTAGGATAGTGAAAGTAAAAGTTATTCTATCCTGGTCTAATTTTGGGCAAAAGAACCACAGTGCGAAACCAACAATTCTTACACTGAATAAATAAAAATTATTTTCTGTGATTTTTGAGGTGAACAAAAAATAATAAGAACTATGGGTGGTCTAACGAAAAAAAATCTTGGGCTATCCTGGGCTTACGAGCCAGACAGGGCTGAAAAAAAAATTATCATTTGGGGCTGCCAACTTCGGTATGTTTAAATGTCGTTAATCATCGACCAAAATGTTGCGAGTTAGAAAGGGTACAACAGCATCTAACTGATGAGCAGAACTGCTGTACCTGGGCGAAACGCATTTTGGACTACAGGTCAACATAAAAAAAATTATGAATCTATTTTCATTATTTTAATTTTCTGCTTTCTTTCTTGAAATTTAGAATATCCAATTTCATTTCACGTGAAATTGAAAAGTGATGTCAAATTTGAAATTCTTTAAATATATCTAGATTCACTATATTTAGCCTTCCTTTTGGAACAAAATAAAATCCATATCTATCCTAAAAACAATTTTTCTCATATCCCAAATTAGCTAAAATATATATCGTGTCATTTAATTGCAGCTATGTTGGTAGATCATAACTTTTTAGAAAAGAAAACGGCAAAATGAAAACTAAAACAGTTGTGGCCTACGTGGCGTATACGTGTTAATAAATGAATTTATTAAAAAAGCCTCAAATTCTCATAAAAAACGTTTGCAAAAATTTCAAAGCAAATTAGTGAGTCAAAAAAATCAATTTTACTGCCTAATTTTCGTGTGGTCTTTTAATTTATAACATAAAACAAACTTCTGGCTGTTGAGGGAAAGAATGAAAAAAAAAAACTTAAAAAAAAGTAACCCTTCCCTTTATTTTTAATAAAATTGTTTGTAACAACAATTTCAAGTAAGTGTAAGATCCTGGCATTCCGTCACCAACATTATTTTTCATTGAATTCACTTGATATAAAAGACGATTTATGTTATAGGTGTTAGGATAGGTATAGGACAAAAACAAGTGAAAAACATTTCGTTACTAAGAAACAATTGTATCCTTACACACTTTATGTTTATCAACCCCCCAGTTTATTAGCTTGTAAATTTTATTTGCTAAAAGGTGCGTAGTTATTTATTCCAAAAAAATGTCCTCACATATGGGGACGAATTTTTTACATTCCTGCATTAAGGTACCAATTGATCCGTGTAATAATTGTCCAGCTCCCGGTTATAATCGTCCAAAGGTTTTTCTTAGTCAAAGTTCAACACCATCAAATAAATTTGTGACTACGAAAAAAATATCAGATTGTTATTTGGACTTAGATACTCTTAATGCTGCTAATGGAATGCGTTCGTTAGCGACCTTCTATGATAGTATACCAGGTAAATACTGTCTAAATCGATAAATCTTTATATCTAATTTTTTATTATTACTATGCCCACTAAAATGCACTGAATTGTGAATTCTTTAGATTATTGTGAGATAAATCATTTGCCAGAAAACGAATTCTATTCAACATTGGAAACTATAAAAACGACTTATCGTCAATTTAAATCCAAGCCAAGTGTACCTGTTTGCTTGCGAAACGAAAGTAGTGTTTCATTAAATTATGAAATCCCAAAATCTGCTAAAATAAAAAGTGCGTCTTCTAAATGCATTAAAAAGAAAACAACATCGAGGAAAAATTCGGCCAAAAAAGATAACAGGAACCTATCTAACAGCCAGTGCAAGTCTTCATATAAGGATTTGTGCGAAAGGATGAATATTTTTGAGTTTGTGAAATTATAATTATTATAAGTGCTAACAGCTTTTATGTATCAGCGCATACAGTATGATTTTTAATTATTTAGTCTTGTCATTGCTAAGTGAATGAATACCTAAGTCAGTTTAGCTTCCTAGATTTTTTTTTCTAACAAAATTCTTAAATTTAGAACCTTACATTTTTACTTGCGATAATTACGATAATGGAGAACGCCAAAAAAGTGTCTGTCTGTCTGTACGTCTGTACGTCTGTATGCAACTCGAGCTACAGCCTAACTGGAGAGATTTTATTTACATTTGTTTTTTTTTTGGGGAAATTGAAATTTATTTTTTAGGACCAAAACTAACGGTACCTGTCATATAAAGGCTAGACCACACCGGAAGGTATATGTTGTAGCGGTAAGGGTACTTGTATGAAAAAAATTCCACACCTAAATATTGATGTTCGAGTTTGGAACCGCTACCGCATACCTTCCGGTTTTTTTTTTCGAAAACGCTCTAACGATTTTGATTCAAATTTTTGCCTGCAGTATTACATATAAGAGTCAAAACTTTTGAAATAAAAAAAATATTTTTTGTACCGTTATTAACGGTACCTGCCATAGAACGCTTTTTTTTTGTTTTTGAATATTTCGTACACGACTTACCCGATTTCAACGAAAATTTTTATACAAAAGCGTTAAAGTAACTGTAATTTTTTTTAAATAACACAGTTTTGAAATGGGACCACATTGCAGCCACCAGCTTTCCAATACAAAAAGAATTTTCAAAATTGGTTCACTCAGTCCAAAGTTATGAAATCACAAACACAAAAAAAAATACAGACGAATTGAATACCTCCTCCTCTTTGGAAGTCGGTAAAAATAAAAGAATATACACAACTTTATAGTAAGAACAAAACAACGTACAATTTGTTTATTTTGTGCCCTAAAAACCATTTATATTTCACAAATAAACGAAAATTGCCTCTGGTTCTTCATTTCTTTACAAAATTTTATCTGTGTAAATCCGTCTCAAAAAAGCGATTTAAAAAGAATCGATTCTTCGGGAAAAAGTAGCGAATTCATAGTAGTAAAAAGTAGCGACTGCAAGTCGACTGCAGATCGAATTTTTGGTTGTTTGGAATTCGACATTAAAAAACAGGTACCTATTAGCTGATTTTGAGCACCTAACTAGTACTCGGTGATAAATTAACAGTATTAGGACCTAGTTTTTAGGAATCATTTATTCTGTATGCGCTGTGTATACTCTATAATAGGCATAAAGCTATATTATAGCATGTTGGTTCATTGAATTATAAAATTTTAAAGTTTAAATCCTTAGATACAAACGATGTGACATTGATGATGATAAACTTTCTAAAGTCTGTGTTACTCCAATCAAAAGCAATTCTCCTGTTTTATACAAATCTTTATCAATGCATCAATTGGTAAAAGACGATATTCAACCTGGAATACTCGATTCGGTTAAAACAACCCGAACAAATGAAGACACTTCAGTGAAACGGAGGCCCTCGACTCCCGGAATTAGAGAATTTTTAAAGAAATCGTTTTCATTCAATGATATTAATACAAAACGTTGGCAAGAACGATCAAAAACAGAGGGAGATATTATTTTAAGCCGGTAAGTGTACATATCGAACCATTTTTTCCCCATGTAAGTGAAATTGAGTTTACAAAAATAATATTATTACTTAATTATGCCAAAGTAGAACAGTTCAGAACAGAAAAACCTCAATGAACAGTCCTGATCTCCCGAATAACGTCGTTGAACACAAAGGAAATGAAGTGATCACTTTGACTTCAACAGTTTTCTGTTTATTTTTATAATAAATCTTATCTTTTTAACAAGATAGGATTTAAGAAAAGCATCATCTTAATTTTAAGTGTCTTTTTTCACTGTGATTTAGTTTTATGTTCGTTTTATCTCAAATTGATACACACACACATAGATCCTTGTTATTTTTTAGCTGATGATAAACACAAACAGTAGAGTAGTAAACTTTAGGTAAACTCTATAGGTATACCGCAACAAAAATAATTAGAATTTTTTTTATTTAAAGGTCTCCAGAATCAAATGGGGATGTTGTGCCAAAAATTAATTTACAGCCTCCTAGTCCTACAAAATTAAATGATGCTCATAAAGTGGAATCATCAAAACAAAGTACACCAAGTACTAGAAAAAATAAATCCGGAAAACCCAAGACTGGTTCCCCAAAAGTTCCTTTCTCATTTCTTGGAATAAATGAGTGTACAACGAGTGGAAAGGTATTTTAAATTAAGTTAATTTTATTTAAGATTTGAAATAAGTGAAAAAAAAGGTTAAAAAATAAATATTTTAAATCAAATAAATTACTGTGTATTCGGGACATTATAAGGTAAGTTTTCACCAAATTTCTTAAAAAAAAAAACATTTTTTTTGAAAAAGATAAAAATAAAAAACAAAAAACTCGGTTTTTTGAATTTTTCACATAAATTTTGAGGTTATGTGAAAAAATTGTCAATACATAAGTTGTAGATCTTTTTATTACCTACAACCTTGCAATACAACTTTTTTCCATAAGACTTGTTTTGTCGGAAATCGAGATATACCATTTTTTACCATTAAAAACTCAACCCTACCCCTACCACTTCCCGAACTTTAATTTAATTTAATTTTCCTTTTATTTTTATCATATTCACCTCTTTTTCCAATGGGTTTCATCCAACTATGATTTTTTCTTACTTTTTAATGTTTTTGAAGGCTTCGGCACTGGTCTATAGTATAGAGGAAAAATTTAAAGAAAGTAGAAACTATTCATAATATCACAATGAATACTTCCAATAATTTTAGCCAAATACGAAATATTACGTAAAATATTAGTAAATTTTCTTATAAATTTCATTTCAGGCATCTTCAGTTTCTCCCATCCATCCCGTAGCAAGACCTAATTTAGCAGCAACGCTTAGACTCGAAGTTTCAAAGAAAAAAGTCAAAGAACTGCAAAACAATTGTACGTATAATGACCATAGATCTCAAATAGACTGGGAAGTAAGAAAAACTCCGGCATGGAAGTCTCTTAGTCATAAGTAAATCTTTTGAGATAGAAATCTAAAATCGATCTCAAATTATAAAAAAAAAAATTATTTTCAGTGAATCACATAAAGAAATTTTAGCCATGCGCTTGGCCACACGAAAAGCTGAACAAGAGCTTCAAAAACGTGAATACGAAATACAGATGGAAATAATGCGTCAACGAGTAAAATCAGCTCCGTTGCTTCTTGAAGGTCCAACATTTTGGGGACCTCATGTTGGTAAGCTTTCACACTCTTGCCACAAGGATAGTTTAAAACATACTTGTCAACAAGCAACAAATGGAAATAAAAAGAAGAAAACCAATAAGATACATTCAAGAAAATGTCATTCAAATATATCATATTCAAGAAACTCAAATCACAGCACAAATTTGCAAGATAGTGATGAATTATCGAGTTTAGATAGAGCTTATTTGTAGTTGTAATATGAAATTAAAGTATTTTAATAAAAAGAAGAAAATAAGTACATATTTGAATAATAATGTACCTGATAAGCCGAGATTGCCTCAAAGGATAATTTTCTTCCGACAAAAATAAAGATTTTAAAAAGAGATCACGTTAAAAGTTTATTTTTTATTTTTATTACATTGCATAATTATTAATATAATTTATTTACAAGAGCAATTGGCGTAATGGTTGGTGCGATGAACAATGAGGCCAGGGAATCTGGGTTCAAATCTATCCTCCCCCAACTAGACATTTTCCCAAGTTTTGTGGCTTAATTTTGACGATTGGTGAGTTTTAATTTAAAAGTAATGGCGCAAAATTACACTCGTTGTTGTTGTTTTACATGAGACATAATCTTCTAAGGATTATTAAGTGTGCAAAAACTATTTCGGATTTATTTTTATATTCAATGTTAGTTTTGTCAACAGAAACAATGATACACATACGTCAGAGTGACCAATAATTGCATTATAGAATCATTGAACACTCGAATTCGAACTTTAAAACTGAGTTATTGAATGAAAGCTTATTAAAATTACCTATTACCATATTGATACAGCATTAAAATTTTTGTTGATGAACCCGCTAAAATATGTTCCTTGTAATCTGAAATTCCTATTACAAGAATTAAAATAATAATAAAAAAAACAATTTTTTTATTTTCAGTTTTTATTTAATTAGCAAATAGAATACCTAATTTAAATTTAAACGAGCCTTTTAGAAAAAAAATTATATGATTTAATAGAAAACTACACGTATTTATTACCATGAAACAAAATGAATGGAATGAAACAAAAATTTAAGAAAAAAGTTACAATTTTTTTAATGTACATACTCGTATTTTTGTTATTATAAAACCACTAAGGTTTAACGAAAAATTAATCAGCAAAACCAAGCATTTATCTCATAGACTTAGTAAATAATAAAAAAAAAAGTAACTAAGTACAAGTAAGTTAAAGTACCTAAATCTTAATGTTTGTCAAGCTTAATGTCATGTAACGTGATGTATCGTAATTAAAACCAATATTTCAAAACACATTTAAATATAGAAAACTTTATTTAATTACTACATATCAATTATTTCTTTGAATATTTACCAAGTCTTTGGGGGTAAACTTTAAGCTTTACTGATAATCTTAAAACTTATTGCAGTTCGGGCGGGGCCTTACATAATAACAAATAATTATGTATTTAAAGAATTTAAATGGACATTTTTTGTTTGTTATTTTATTACTAATTTTTATATAGGTACCAAACCAAATTGAATTACGAAGCAAGTACAGCAGATGTTGCCATTTCACTCACACCACATGTATTATCTCCTCGGTAGACACGATAGTAACCTTGTTCACCCCATTTTGGTCCCCAAGAATTTTTGACAATCCAGTAAGGGAGAGTTTTTTTGAATGTTGGATATTCGGAAATACCATAACCAACAATTAGCACTCCATGATCTAGATTTTTCTTTGAACAGAGCATTTTCCAGGGATGTGAGACACCACCACGATAAAACTGCATAGCATTGGCATTGATTCCAATTGAAATTGGTCCATTGACAATCAGCCATTTAGCCATTTCGGTTTCGTTCTTTGGCAAATCAACAGCACCTGAGATTTTAACGTGGGACAAGCTACTGTTAAAATGGCATTGGCTCTTTTTAGCTTGATATGGATATTCAGATTCAAGTTCAAGACCTCCAATATTTTCAATTGCTCTAAGAACAAAAAAAAAAAAATATATATATGTGCTTTTAATGTACATTAATTTTATTTTTAGTTTAACTCACTTATAGGCATCGTCTGGAAGACCACCGTTGCAAGCAGAGTCAATTGTATCACAGTCAAGTAGTTCTTGTTCGGAGTATTCCTCAAGTTTGCCAGTTTTAACAGCGTGTAAACCTTCAATGTTACCAGTCACACTGAATGCCCAACATGAGCCACAATTTCCTTGGTTTTTAACCTATGATTAAAAGAAGTCAACACAAAAAAAATGTAATAAATAGTCATGAATATGATTAAAATATACATATGTTCGGATAAAATTAACTAAATAAATAAATACAATGGGGCAAAATTTTAAACAATTTAGTAAAATGCTAAATCTATTTTCGTAAGTTATTAAGTCAAAAAACAGAATGATTTTTAATTTAGTAAATTACTAAAACGGCTCCAAGATTTTACTTAATCGTTTATAATTTTGCGTTATTAAGATTGTATGCGAATAGTTTTTATATATTGATAAGATCAGATTTTTTACAAATTTACTACCTATACCTATTTAGCCTATGGTCCAATAAACGAAATTTTCTGAAATATAGAAAACCAAAAATATTTTGTAGAAAATATTTTAGGCAGCTAAAATTTAGCTTATCAAATAGCGCCTGTTTTAAGGTATTACTACAATGGTCATTTTAAATCAGCCTACATACACGAAACGAATTGATTCTTTCAACATTAAACTTTTACCACCGTTATAAATAGTCAAAGAAAAAAAAAAAACAATGATTTACTTTAGAAATAGCGCCTTTCTCCCTCCAATCGAATCTGGAATTTTCGCAGGTGAACGAACTGAATTGCTCTCTTCTCTCGATAAAAGACCAGTCCTATCTTTTGGTAGTTCTACGTCTGGAATTTTCGCAGGTGAACGAACTGAATTGCTCTCTTCTCTCGATAAAAGACCAGTCCTATCTCTGTACTCGGTTGTTTTTCATATCAGCAAACTCAGTGATACCGTATTTTGCACTTCCTTTAGAATAAACAGTCCAATAATCTACCAAGCACAATCGTTTTCATGATGATAATCGAGTTACAGAAATAAAAAAAAAATGAAAACGCTTTCGACAATAGTGATTATTAATCCTCTGTCGGCACACGGGTGCAAATTTGGCACAACAAAAATAAAAAAATTAACAATTTAAAAACGTGTTATGAAAAATGGTGAAAATATATTTTTTTGGAATTCTGAATACAATATCCGAATTCCTCGAAAAATTCTACATAAATTGCACATGCGTATTCTTTATAAAATATGAAGCATAAAAAAGTTCTAGATACATTAAAAAGTAGAAGCCAAATTCGAACCCGTGTGCCTATCACGTCACAAAAAAGAGGTGTGTCTACAGAAGGTTAAAGTTACGGAATTCAAACCCATACCGTCGAAACGATATCGTATTTCGATAATCGAGTTACGTAAATACCCCTAGGTTTTCAAATTTGCAGTAACATGAAAATGGAGCCGCATTTGAAAGAGAAGCTGACTTCAGCCAAATCAGCTATCAGTGCTATTTAAAAAACTGTTTGGAAGACACTTCTATCTACATATATTTTCAAAATGTGTCAGGCTTCCAGTAGGAAAATTGCTGAGTTACTTCTTAAACAGAGTGTTCAAGCTATATCGCAGCCAAAAATACGCCTAATGAATGGCACTGAATAAGCAGGGAGCTTAAACTCTAATCTCAAACGGATCAGTGTTTTCAACAACTTGTGTTTCCTAGCTGCAATAGCTGAAATATTTGTAAAATTTTGGTCTGTATAGGAAAGGTTCTTGGAACTTTTGAATCACGTTACCATTCGTTTTAGTAGGTTTAAACTCGAATTGGTAAGCTTTTTGATAAACTTGAAGGAAACAATTAAAAAAAAAAATGTTGACAATTACATATTATTATAAATTGTAAAATCTGTTTTTAAACGTTACTATTTCAATACTTAGCTTCCGAACGTCCGACTTTTAAAATACATATTTTTATTTGGAAATGGAAAACGACTTTCTTGCTTGCTATCTTGAAAGCAACGAAATTTTCTGAAATATAGAAAACCAAAAATATTTTGTAGAAAATATTTTAGGCAGCTAAAATTTAGCTTATCAAATAGCGCCTGTTTTAAGGTATTACTACAATGGTCATTTTAAATCAGCCTACATACACGAAACGAATTGATTCTTTCAACATTAAACTTTTACCACCGTTATAAATAGTCAAAGAAAAAAAAAAAACAATGATTTACTTTAGAAATAGCGCCTTTCTCCCTCCAATCGAATTCTTTTGGTAGTTCTACGTCTGGAATTTTCGCAGGTGAACGAACTGAATTGCTCTCTTCTCTCGATAAAAGACCAGTCCTATCTCTGTACTCGGTTGTTGTCATATCAGCAAACTCAGTGATACCGTATTTTGCACTTCCTTTAGAAAATAAAAAAAAAAGTTGATATAAGAAACCACAATCATTTTTAATTTTAATTACTTACCCATTTCATTCTTGTTTAAATCATGAATTAATTTTAAATTATGCTTGAAAATTCTTAATCTCATTTGTCTTTCCATACTATTTAGATATTGTTTCTGGTATTTAATTTGAAATTTTTGAAACAAATGTTCTGCTTTGTCTAGTGAACGATGACTTTTTTTGTTTGTCTTTTTTTCACTGTATTCAATGGAGCGACTATGACGATGTACACTCTTTTGTTTGTCTTTGAATTCGAATGTTACTTCATATCCATCAATTGGAATCCATGGTCGAGACCATAATGATACTGTGCAGTTTTCCTTTGCGCCTGTGTTTTCATCAATTAATTCAGCAAAAATCTTCACTAGAGAACCAGCAACTGTTTGTTTTGTGCCATTAAATGCTCTTGAAATTCTATTTGTATTAAATAAAATTGTTTATTTTAATTTAAATTTAATGACATTGAAATAATAATAATACTTGTATGAAGGTCCATCACCAGATGAAATTTTTGCTAGTGATTGGGCAACTCTGCCTTCTTGTTCTTTGAGTTCAAAATCGGTAAGGGGTTTTGGACCTCCTTTTTTAGTCTGAAAAATACAAAAAAAAATATTAAATTTAAAAACTACTTATAGCTTGAATCACCAAAAAACTTTGCATATAGAAAATAACGGAAAGTTTATTGAACTTTTTCGAAGTTTTAATTTGAGCCAATATCACGATGATGGAGGAGTCCAAAAAGTGATTTTCGTCATTCCAATTGTCGGTCTGTGTGTCTGTTTGTCTGTGCATTAATCTGTACATCGAGCTTAGGCTTAAAAGTATATGGATTTTCTTGAAATTTGGTACAGATAATTTTGTTGTAGTTTTCAAGACCCGTTTTTGATTTATCTAATGAGCGGTTTTGTGTAAGAAACATTTGGTTTCGTGGTATCGTGCGTTGTCCGTAGGTTTGTTTGTTTTTTTTTTTTTTACAATTTCTAAGGTGTTTTGTACAACGTTTTCGAAAATAGTTCAAAGGAATTCGGTTCAAGTGTTAAGCCTGAACTACATCAAAAGTCAAAAGTACAAAAAAGTAAACACGATGTTTTTCTTCCTCCCCCTAGTAGCTTGTTTGTATATCTCTCTTTTATTTTAAATAAGTATTCGATTCAAAAAGCTTGAACAAGACCAAGCTTTCAATTTTCACAAAGTTTTAAAAACAAATACACTCAAACAATATTTTATATCCTTTCCGTTAGGTAGCTCTTCGATCACACAGTTCCTGTCATTTTGCTAAAAAAAAAAACTCTTTTGACAAACAATTGAAATTTCAAATACAGTCGATTCCCTATAAGTCGTACTTTCTTTAGGTCAAATTTTCCTCTAACTCAATTTTTTTTACCGTTTTTAATGAAACCAACTGCACCAAAAAGATTAAATAGAGTCCTCTTAGTCGAATTTCCCTCTAACTTGAACCAATTTTCGTGTCCTGTGACAATTCGAATTAGATGGAATTGACTGTAATTTGTTTACTTTTTCAATTTTTTTATTTGAAATTTCAAAACTTCAAAAACAAAAAAGCTTTTTTATGTCGTTTTCGATTGGTTTCACTCAAGCATTGGGCAGGTTCAGAAACGTTAGGTAATTTCTCGGTCTCTGATTGGTCAGCTGTCAAAAAAAATCGTTCCAATTTAGGTAATTTTATTGGAAAGCTGACTGGAAAGTTAGGCAAGAAAATTTTCCCTAAAAATTTAGGAAAATTTTTTTTTGTCAACATGACAGCAGATTGTTTTAAATTAAAGAATTTATTTAGCAAAATTAAATTTATTTGTGTGAAAAACAACTAAAAAGTGCATTACCGGTTATAATTAATTTTATTTATTCATTACAGTTAAGTGAAATTTGGTGTCTTACCCATACGAACGGTAAAATTCTTAAATAAATTTCGAAATTTGACAATAGCATCATATCCAAGCTAATTTATGTCGTTTTCGATTGGCTCTCCGGAAGCTTCCGGAATCATTCAGAAGCCTTCTGAAAGTGTTTTACTCGCACGAATATGACAGGCAGAACGCTTCTCAGAATAGAAATTCTCTTCTTGATTTCAAAACAGAATTGAAATCAGAATTCACTCACATGTCAAAAAAAAGCACTCAATCAGTGTTTTTTGTTTTTCATTCAACAATTTATTGATTTCTGAAATTTAAATTAATTTCAAATTAAAAATTAATACATAAATGGATAAATTACCATTTATTTCGAATAATAAATTCATAATTTTCAAACTCTAACGCCATAACTGTCGTTTGCAAGAAAAAAAAATAATACAAATATTTGACAATTGAAATATCAGACAAATAAAAAATAGAATTGAGTGGAAGCGATTTGACCTGTTCCATTCGATTTCAGAATGAGTCAATTCTTGAGTGAAATCAATCGAAAACGACATTAGTCAATTTACTCAAATTTCCGTTCAGAAAATGACGTTGCCTAAATATCTAGTCTTTAATATTTCCTGAACGTGCCCATTCACTCATTCTAAAATCGAATGGAACAGGTCAAATAGCTTCCACTCAATTCTGTTTTTTTTTTGTGTGTTTTTCTTCTAAATTTCAAATGTCAAATATTTATATTAATTTATTTTTCTTTCAAATGAAATGTTTTAAATTTTTTTAAAAATTGGTAATGTTCAAGAAAATAATAGGGAAGTTGGTTTTCAAAATATTTTAAGTAAGTTTAAAAATGAATTAAAAAATTTGTTTCGGAAAAAAATTAATTTATTTCAAAAAATAAAAAAAATTTTGATTGAGTGATTAATTTGACTTTTAAATATTTGTGTATTAGTGCTTCTCGAGTGAATTCTGATTTTTGAAAATATGAATAAGCATTTTTAATTTTGAATAAATTTTCATTTATTTCCCAAATTATTTCAACATTAAGATAAATGATTTTCAAATTAAAAATCAAGATTAATTAATTTTTCGAAGAACTCACCCTATTATCAAGGGAACGACTAAAACGTTGAACAGTTTTTGGTGTATTTTTACAATCAAGAGTCATTTCATAACAATTTTCTTTTAACCATGGTTGTGACCAAAGGGATATTGTACAACGATCTTTCTTTCCAGTTTTACTATCAACCATATCACAATATAGTTTTACAAGACTACCAGCGACCACTTGTTTAGTTCCAGAATCACACTTTTCAATCCTATAATTATGTATAATACTTTTTAAATAAGTAAAGTTCATGAAAAGTTTATAAACCTACTTCAAATTAGTTGAATCACCAGAAGCGAGTTTGGTTAGGGAATTAGAAAAAATCTCCACTTCTTTTTGCAATTCATCGGCGTCTAATACTCCAGGTCCTCCAACCAAAACACTCCTAGTTTGTCTCTGCAATTTTATTATTGATTTAATTATTTATAAAAATGGCAATACGACCACAACCAAGTTCTGGATACTAAAGGCTTTGATTGGTCACAGATAAGAAATTAGTTACGATTTTGAGGTGAAAATTTTGATCTGAAAATTCAGATCAGGATGGTCGAAAGGGTAAAATCAGTAAATATGCTTTACACATAAACTGAATTTGTTCGGATTAGATTTTGTTAGTACGTAATAAATAGTTAATAAAATACATGGACTGCATTTATTTTGTGTTCTTCTTTCGCGTGTTTGCGTGGATGTATAAAACAATCAAATGAAAGTCAGCATTAAAAATAATTAAAACTAGAAACCAAAGCAACAAAAAACATAAATAAACGAATAATTAAAAAGCATGTAATGATACCAAAAATATAATTCGTGACACTTTCTCCTCCTTTCGCTTTTTTGTTCAGTGAACAACCCACATCCTAAATAAAGCACTGTCTAATGTATTGGTCTGGTGTAAAAATTCATTTTTATAATCTGGTCGGCCTTTAGTATGTTCAATGAATGAAAACTCTGCATAGTATGGTGTGTCCCATCTACAACAATGGAGACGCACTGAATTGTGTCTACCTACATTATTTACAGTGATGGTCAAAACAATAAGACCACAAATCATAAAAAACATATTTTTAGTTGTTTTTTTTTTTTTTTTGAGAAAAAAAAATTATTAATATTATAATAGTATGAGGAACTTAAATCAATTCACTATTTGACAAGGTTTTTTTGTTTAAATAAAAAATACAGAAATAAATTGGTTTCTAAAACAGTTAAAACAATAGGACCACTACTAAAAAATGGAAATTATTTAATATTTCAATTCTGTTTGAGGTCAAAATCAATATATTGTCGAAAAACCCTTATTTGCTATCACCGAACGTACCTCTTCGAGGGATTAAATTCGACTTATTTGCGACAAGTGCTTCCCGGCATTGCATACCAAGCCTCTTGAATTATTTGCCACAACTCGTCCTTGTTTCTTGACTTTTCTGCACCAATGACTTCTTAAACGATCGCCCACAAATTTTCAATTGGATTGGGATCCGGCGGTTGGGCAGGTCAAGACATAACATCAATCCTATGCTCCTAAAGCCATCTTTGAACTGAACGCGATGTATGTATAGAGTCATTATCATGCTTGCACTGGCAATTTAGGGTAAATTTCCATTCCGCATAGGGAAGCATGACTTCTTCTAAGACCTCGGCATACAAATGCTGGTCTATCTTTTTTTAACCCAAACAATTAGACACCATGACGTTTCCACCACCGTGTTTAATCGTTTGTCTTGTGTATTGCGGTTTGAATTCTGCGTTTCCTGGACATCTAACCCACCTTTTGCCATCTGATCCCACTAATTTGAAATTACGCCATTTTTTTCAATATCTGGGCCACTCCAATTTAAATGACTTTTGCAAAATGGATTCGGTTTTTGCGATGCCTGGAACTTCCCCGGGGCTTCTTTCGAAGAGATGCTATACTTCTAGTCTTCTTCTAAGCATTCTGTCACTTATGGGTAAGTAAAGCTCTAATTTGTGTCTTTTTGGGACAATCGCAATATTTTGAAGACTTGTTTTTGTATAAAATTTTGTCGGCTTTTTTTTGTCTCGATCGCCAACGAATCTACTGGCTCCTATCAGTTTGGTTTTAGGAGAGAAAAATCAAACAGTACTTGGAGAAAAGTCAAGAATACCAAATCGATTAACACCATCTCTTTATTGATATTAAATAAGCTTATGCTAGCGTTTGGGGTTAAAAATATCAAATCAGTTGTTGACAAGAACACCTTTTTTATGAAAAATTGAATGAGAAACATGAGACTTCGCACATTTAAAGATGGATTTATACAATGAAGATGTTTTTAATTCGCAAACGACTTTTAAATTTAAAATCAAAATTGATTAATTTTTCGCACTTACCCTATCATCAACGGAACGACTATAACGATGAACAGTTTTTGGTGCGTCCTTACAATCAAAACTGATTTCATTACCATCTTCTAGCCATGGCTGCGACCAAAGAGCTATTGTACAACGATCTTTCTTTCCAGTTTTGCTATCAACCATATCACAATCTAGTTTGATGAGACTACCAGCGACCACTTGTTTGGTTCCTGAATGACACTTTCCAACCCTATAAATAATTTCATAATGAATATATCAATTCAACTATGTTAAGCTACTAAAAACCGTAAAACTTACGTCCAATTAGTTTTATCGCCAGAAGCTAGTTTGGCTACGGATTTAGAGATATTTTCCTCCTCTTGTTTTAATTCTTCAGCTTCTAATTGTGAAGCTCCTCCAAGCACGGCACTGCTTCTCTTTCTCTGTAAATTTAAATTATTATTCAATTATTTAAAGCTCAATATATTTTTGTAGTGAAGGGAGATTTGAAAGGTTTAATCATTTTGTATTCGTTCGATTCACGAGTCATAATAGAGCCCATAATAACCTTATAAAGAAACGGTGATATAACTTGAACTTCGCATGAACTTTTTATTTATTCAAAATTTGATGATTACATTTTCAAACCACTTACCCTATCATTAACGGAACGACTATAACGATGAACAGTTTTGGGTGCGTCCTTACAGTCAAAACTGATTTCATAACCATCTTCTTTTAGCCATGGCT
Organism: Episyrphus balteatus; assembly: GCF_945859705.1. Lineage (NCBI taxonomy): Eukaryota > Metazoa > Arthropoda > Insecta > Diptera > Syrphidae > Episyrphus > Episyrphus balteatus. The sequence continues at coordinate 101,004,547 of NC_079136.1, read as the reverse complement.
GTGACCAAAGGGATATTGTACAACGATCTTTCTTTCCAGTTTTACTATCAACCAAATCACAATCTAGTTTAACAATAGTGCCAGCGACCACTTGTTTGGTTCCTGAATGACACTTTTCAACCCTTTAAATAATTTCAGATTGAATTAATTCATTTAATTAATTTATGTTCTTAAACTTACGTCCAATTAGTTTTATCGCCAGAAGCTAGTTTGGCTACTGATTTAGATATATTTTCCTCTTCTTGTTTTAATTCTTCATCTTTTAATGGTGTTTGTCCACCAGGCATGGCACTCCTCGATTTCCTCTGGAAATTGAAATTTTATTCAATTTTTTATAACTTAACTTTTTTTTTTAAATAAATAATAACTTCAACTTAATCTCAAAACTTAACAAAGCTTAACTTAAAAAGCAAAATAATATCCTTTAATATTAATACTAAAGTATTTAGTTGTAATGAAGTTATTTCACAAGAATTAGAAAACTAAAGATGAACTAAAGAGAAACTAAAGAGAAACTAAAGAGAAACTAAAGAGAAACCAAAGAGAAACTAAAGAGAAACCTAAGGGTCTTGTCATGTTTTGAAAATAAAGTAAAGAGAAACTAAAGAGAAACCAAAGAGAAACCAAAGGGTATTGTCTTGTCATGCTTTAAAAATAAAGTCGTCTCAAAAACAATAATATTAACATTATGAAAATGCACTTCAAACAAACTATTTACGTTTTCATTTATGGAACGGCTATGACGATAAACGCTTTTTGGATTGTTTTTGCAGTCAAAAGTCACTTCATAACCATCTTTTTCCAACCAAGGACGCGACCAAAGGGACATTAAACAACGATCTTTTTCTCCAGTGTCCTTGTGGACCATGTCACAGTCTAGTTTAACGAGATCACCACCAACCACTTGTGAACTTCCCGAATGACATGTATTAATTCTGTATTTAAAAGTTATTTAAAAATACTTGAATTAATCTTAAACACAAGCGGAATTTTCTTTTTTACTCGAATTTCGGTGGGGAATCACCAGACTGAAGTATTGTCAGAGATTTGTTGAGAACTTCTTGGTGTCCTTTCACTTCTTCAGCATCAAATTGTACAACTCCACCGGGGACATCTCTTCTGAATCTCTATAATTAGAATGTATAACTTAAACAACAAACTGTTTCCAAAGCTTAATTTTTTGAATACATAGTATGTATTATTGAAATTAAGTTAGCATGGACCGTTTGATTTCATATGCGAGTTTCTTTAGTTCTTCGTCAAAATAAAATTGATTTTATCGAATAGTATATCATCATGCAAAATAAAGATTCAAAAACCTTCAACCTGGATTAGAAAATAATGTATCATTTCTTGGTTTGTTTTTAACGATACAACGGAACCCTTGAATTTAATTAATGGGCATTTAGTTGAAACTTAAATAAAACTAAAAATATTAAATAAATCTTGAAAAATACGTTCTATAGTTATAATTGTAAACTAATAAGCTCATATCTGAATAGTCGCCTGCAATGCACGGCTGTAGGAAATAATATTTCATTGTTGCTTGGCGTTCCGGCTGGAGTTCCGCAGGGATCTATTATTGGGCCGTTACTTTTCACACTTTATGTAAATGAGATTCCTCAAGTCACTAAGCATTGCACGGTCCCTATGTTTGCAGAAGACGTCCAACTTTATCTTAATTTCAACTTAGATGGTGTTTGCAACGTTATCCAGAAAATGAATGCAGATTTAGAGATTATTCAACAGTGGACAATTAAACATAATCTATCATTGAATCCAGCAAAGTCGAAAACCATATCCATATTTAAGCGAAAATTAGATACTTCTCTTTTTCCTATGAAGCTTGGTAAGTCGTCTATAGAATATGTATCTAAAGTTCGTAACCTTGGAATGATTTTTAACGATTCTCTTACTTGGACTGATCATGTTTCGGCTACAATTGGCAAGGTCTACAGTGGTCTTCGACTTTTATGGTCGACGCAAAGTTCTTTGCCTCCCAATACCAAAATGTTACTTGTAAAGTCTTTAGTATAATGCCAATCTTGTTATACGGTTGCGAGATACTTTGCTGTATCGACTCTATTACTAGAAGGAAATTGAACGTTGTCTACAATAATATGGCCAGATACATTTTCAAAAAACGCTTGTTCGATCATATATCAAACTTTTCCATGCAGATCATGGGCATTAGCTTTGACAATCTCATAAAGTCCAGAACTTTAATACTTTTTTATAATATAAAGCAGACTAAGCAACCTGACTTGTAACCGAATTGGCTTTTTATCATAAATAATTAATAACTTAAAAAAATAAAAAGAAATTATTAAAAAGCAACACAACCGACGACGACGACTTCTTCAACTTTATGTTTTTTTTTGTTTACCCGCACCGCACATTAAACAAATTATGTTATCTCATTTACACCTATAGATGTAAAGGAAAAAAAAGGGTATAGGTCTTTCCTTTTTGCTAGGAGGAGAATGTTTTGTCTCTAGTATAATTTGAGTAATTGTCAGCCTTTTGCTATAATATGAGAAATATTCAGTGCTACAAAATGTTAAATGTCTTGGGGAAGTAAACATTGTTGCTGAAACATGTTTATAAGATTTATCTTTCATGATATAAATGTATCCAGGGCTTGATCTTGATATTTAATCCAGACAAGCGTATAAAAATACAAACGCACTTTCACCCACATTTAAGTGCGTAAAAATGCGTATAACATTTAATTATGTGCGTATTATTGAATAACAAAGGCTGGAAAATTTAAATAAGTTAGTATTAGTGTAGTTATTAGATTTTAGGGTTCTTTAGCAAAGCCGACGGTAGGTACTTTCTTTTCAAAAAGAACAACCCGAGCTGCAAGAAGCATAGTCAATATATAGAGGAAAGAAATAAAGTATAGAAGAAAGAACAAATCATATAGTACTGATTTGGACTTACAGATTATCAATAATTTTAAATGTAAGTAAAACAATATTTCAAATACCTATGTACATTATTTTCAATTCTAAATGAAAATTTAAATTGCTAGTGAAACCAACCTATTTCTATAAGCCAGATTCAAATACGAATCCTTGAATTTGGGCGAACCGAATATATATGTACGTATATACGACATATACCGAAGATATACTTTCGTGAAATTAAAAATTGCGAAAAAGAATACCTTTAACAAGAAGACAAGGTAAGCTTACATTAGCTTGAATTTAAGAAGTGTAAAAGGTGACTTAAAAATAATTTTTTTATGTGTAGCTACATAGGTCGTCAAGATATTTGGCGGCCTGAACAAAAGAATAGCGAATTACCGTTTTTCGTTGCATGAGTCAAGAAATTTGAACCCAACAAAAAATCTCCCGTCATCCGAAAGAACTGAAATATAAACTCAAAGTTTTCGAAAGTTGGTCGTCGAGAGAAAAAGGGAAAAGAAGAATTGCCAAGGGGGCGCAAAAACGTCGTCGTTTGCGGCGGCATCATTAAGACCGTTTTCGCTTCATTTGCATTCGCATACAAAGGAAACAAAAAAAATCCAAATCAAAATTTTTTATTCATTTTTTTTGGTTTTTTTTATATATTAAAAGCCTAATTGTAAATTTTTATATCTGTAAATTTTTTGAAAATCAAAATACGTAATTTAAAAGTTTTTTTGAATTTTTGCAATTTTAAAGAATACATATATATATATATATACATATATAAGAACCTATATACATATATATATATATATATATACATTTAGCAAATCTCATTTAAGAGAATAATTAAAAAGTGCGGTAATATTTATTAAATTTTAATTAATAATTCGAAATAATAACAAAAAGTGTTGAAAGGAAAGCACCAACAAAAAAAATATACTCCAAGATTCATCGAAAGAGTGGCCACTGCGACGAATAATTTTGGGGGTAAGTTATTTCATGTTGTGTTTGTCAAAAAGGACATATATATAATTTATTAAACATTGCCCCTTTTTAAAATAAAATAAAACAGAATTAAATACATTTATTTATAAATACGAAAGAAGTATTTAGCATAATTTTGATTTTTAAGAAATAAAAAGATAAAGATACTTTTAAATAAAATTTTCCTAAAATTTGAATCTCAATGTGAAAAATTATAATGAATATCTACTCTGTTAAGACTTTGAATTTTAATTAAAACATATGCTTATAAAATTAATATGAATTTCTAAGTTATTTAAAGAGGGGAAGATGAGGAGGAAGTGATGAACGGGTAAAAGGGGGGTCGAGGAAAAGGAAAGTGTGCAAAGGGGTTGTTTGGCGAGAAAACAACCAGGTAGGGTGGGATTAGAAATAACATCTCGCGCATCATAACACCAAGATGTATGGAGCCTGGCATATTTTTTTGATAACGAGGAGGTTAAAGAACCCACAGCTGAGCTAGCTAGGGATGATTTTTGTGCCAGCAGAACCTCAAGGCTAAATAACTCGTTACAGACTACTTGTACAGCAGATTTGGTTTTCCAAGTTCGCAAAGAACATGTATTTTTATTCTACCTCGTTTTTATTGTTTTCAATCGGAGCGCTCATTCTTGGTACACGCCAGTGACACATAAATAGATCTTACTTATTTTTTTATTTAGCTCAAGCTTTTATTAGTTAATAATAATAATTAAACATAGTACATATTTAATTTAAATTCCAAAAAAATATTATATATTGTACATCTGTAAAGCATTCACTACCTTTAAGATTCTTCTTAATATGAAATCATTTTTTAATCAATAAATGGTACCCACTTAAGGTACCCACAAAAATATATGTATAGCAATACCGCTTGAGGTATATCGCCACTAGTGAGTCCACCTATATTTACCGCTACAGTATTAATTACATACTTCTATTGTACTTATATTTTTACCGTGTACCTTTCTGGTTTAGGTGTGGTTGTACTTTTAAGCTGTTTCAGTATTATCATAGTATCACAATAAATAGCATTATCTGATATGTTTAAAAATAAAATAACATTTATTTATTTTTTATTATTAATTTCTTTTTTTTAACCAAACAGAAGGGCAGTTTCACATAAGAAAACTTAATTTTTATAATGGAACAACTTATTGAACGCACTTTACTATTTTTATAAAACAGCTCAAACAAAAGATTTATAATACAAAAATTTCAAAATATTTTCTAAAAAAATTATTTGAAAAAAAAAATGATAAACAAAATAAATTAACTTTTTTAAAAAATCCAAAAAAGTAGGATTTTTGAAAATTACGGACTGGCAATACATTCCAAAATGTATAGGTTTTTACTCATTCAAAATATAGTGTATTTTAATCTTTTTAACTATCTTTTACTGTTGCACTTGCAATGGTTCTATACCGCGTGCGTCCAGCACTCACATACGGTTTACAATGTTGTACATTGAACAGAAAGTATGAAAGTAAATTAACGGCCACTGAAGTGAAGATTCTTTGTGTTTGTATGACACCAGGAGTAACAAAGATTGATCGAATTAGAAGTACAAAGATACGAGAAAGCCTACACGTTAAAAATATAATCTCCTAAAAATACGAATCTTGACTATTAGAATTTTGTTTCCATCTATTCTCACCTACTCTGCTTAAAAAAAAGACTTGAAACAGCTTGAAAATCTAGAAAACCCTGAAAAAAAAGAACTGAAACTTTTGCATCTTCGTAATAGACGTTTATGATTTATTTGTATATGGAACTTCATTTTCGCAAAAGCAATCTAGCACATTGCTCTGTGCTGAATCTAATAAAATTTCAGCTAAGGCGCGAAATTTACAAGTTAGTTAAGAAAGAAAACGTTTAATTATTATGATTTCAACACAATTTGTACAACAGCATAATTTGTGCAATTTATTCGATTTTATTAGATGATAAATAAATATGACTAAATAAACAAAATGTGCTTTATGTTTGTGAGACAAAAAATTTTACACTTTCACATAAAATACTTTTACAAACCCTTCTTTTTTCCAACAAACAAAATTACCTTATCACTTTCTTGCGCTCCATCGTTAGCGCTCTGTGCATTTTTATTTGCTTGTGAAGCTTCGAAATTATAAGATCCTATTGATAGAAAATCATCTAACCACTTTTTTTCATTGTCACTTAATTCTGGAATTTTTTCAGTTGTAGTGGATTCACTCGATGAAGCAACAACAGTTTCCACTTCATTACTCTTATTTTCACTGCTCGAATCGGATTGAATTGGTGAATTCGTTTGCTTCACAACATCTTCTGAGTCACTTACTTGTTCTGTTGTAGAAACAATAATTGATTCAGTAGTTGTGGGAAGTGGGTTTGCAGCACGTTGTCTTGTCATTTGTGGATTTTTTGATGGTCCAACTATTTGCGATTCCAAATTCAACATGTCATCGGCTGTCAGTTCATTTCGACTGCCGCTAAATATTGCATTTGTCTCATATTTTTCTTCAAGGGCTTTACGATTCCTAGAAGCATCTGGTAATTCTTCACTAGTGCAGTTAGATTCCTGTAGTAAGCGAACCTTATCACCCCATATTGTTGTGAGCCAAGGTTTCTCCAGCACCACTATGCGACAAATGATTTCAGTGTTGTTGTCTGTTGTATTCACAGCATTCAAAACGATTTCATATCGCACCCCATCGACTACTTCTCTGTATGCATCAATGATATTGATGAAATTTATTGTTATTGGAATATTTGTTACTGCGATATTTTGAACTCCAATCAGATTGGGAGAAAGATACTCCTTTTCGCCTGGCTGTAAGGCATGAATTTTTTGGGCGGCTTCTTCTACAACAGGTGTTTGTTCTCCATTCTACAAAAGGATTTTTATTTGTTTTTTTTTTTTTTTTTCTTATATAAATATGACTTGTTTTGTGCTCAGGATGCCTACTCCATGGTTTAAAAAATGTGATTGTTAGCTGAATAAAGTGCTTTATGTTAATGCTTTTTGTGCATAATTTGATGAAAGTTTTTTGTACAATTCCATCACCAGTGTTAAAACATACATATATAATAAATAAAATGTTGTACAAAATAAAATGCAACCATTGTAAGCTTCAATCTTGGTTGAAAAAGCCAGCAAACTGCTTAAAAAAACCTATGGTAGAATTGGCGTTGTTAATAAATGAAAATTCAGCTAAAAAATTTAATATATCCGTCGATATTTTGATTGTATTTAGAGTAGAATGTTTTTAATTATGCAAATATCTGACAAAAATTAAGACCTAAAAATGCCTATTATTTGATTGATGTTGTGAAAAAGTATTGAATCAATTAATTAGGTTAGGTTGGAATAGTTGTTGGGAAAAGAATAAAGCACTGCATATCATGATATTGCAAGGAGGACATCTAGAACATTTCAGATTCAGCTAAGGTCTAGATCTGCTTCGTCGCTGGGCTTGGTTGTAATTTTTTTTAACCATCTACTGTTTGGTACTTCTATAGCTTCCTGTTTTAGCATGCTTTTGTACGTAGCGGTTGTTATGCCAATGTTCACTTTATTAGGTAAAATTTGAATATACACAGTTCCATTGCTGTCGAGTTCATCTGCTTTACAGTTTTTCAGAATGTCTCTGTTTTCCGACACTCAAATCAGGTGAACGCTTAACTTTTTCGTCATCTTTAGAGGGGTTACCAATAAATTTAAAGCTCACTTAAATTTTTGACTGAATTCTACACCGCCAAAAAACTAATTTAATAGTCAGGTTAAAGGCTACCGCTCGGTTAAATTTTATAATTGAGTTTTCCAACTATAAAATTAAAACGAGCGTTTATCTTTAACATGATTATTAATTTGGTTTTGGGTATGGTGAACTATGTAGAATTCAGTTAAATATTTAAGTGATTATTAAATTTGATTATTGGTAACCCTTATAAGAGATAATAGATAGTCGAGGGCAGTTAAGGAGTTTGTGGAAATGGAAGCTAACAACTTGAGGCCAGCTTAAAAAAATATAAAAATTGGTATTTACTTTTTGAAAAAAGTTATTGAGCTCATTGGGCCAAATTCATAGTTGTTGTTTAAATAAAACTGGAGTTTATCCAATGCAATTGAAATGGGATAAAATCAAGTTTTTCTTCAAAGTAGCTTACACAGTGTTTATGAATACGCCTCATTTTCTTTATTATATAAATATAATAAGGGTATTCACGTAACGAGATAATTTTCTACTTTGCAGAAAAATAGAAAATTCCGCAAAAGGTTTAAATGAACACCCCAGCAGAAAATAATTGCGTAAACAAGGGAAACACACAGCTGTTTGTTAAACGTCAAATTGAACTTGTTTAATTAAAAAAAAATAAGTCAAGCTTATTTTGCAAATACTATAAGCTTATTTTGCAAATACAATAAAAAAAATGTTATTTGCTCAAATAAAATAATATTCTCTTTTCAATATTAACATATTAAATAAATCTATGCAATTAAGATACCCGTTTTAAGATAACAAAGCAAACAAATCAGATGTTTTTATTGTTGAAATATTCGTGCTGTTGTTTGTATTGCAGATGTACCTATATTTGTATTGTAATTGTTTAGTAACATTTAAATAAAAAATAAAATTAAAAAATCAAATGCAATAATTCGAACAAAGAATACACAACATTAAGAAATATTATTTTCTTGCTTTGTTATTTTGAAAGGTGTACCTTAATAAAATACATCGATTATAAGAAAATGTATTGAAGATGCCATGAAATATGAAGCAAAACTTTGGCATTTTTAGTAGATATTACATAGTTCAATTTTTCCTTCTGCTTATACAAAATATAACCTTTTTCCATAGATCTTTTGATTATTCTTTTTATAAATGAAACTTTTTGCCAATATTATCTATTTAGTTAAATTACACGCTTTATGAAATAAGCAAATAAGATGTTTTTCTTGATATCTGTTTTTGTTTGTTTGTTTTTTCAAAGACAGTTTAAAAAAATATTTGACAGTCAAATCCAATGCAAACAAAAAGTGGAACAATAAAAATATTAAATACTTATTTGGTTGTGTAACTTATTTGAAGCGTGTAACTTGATTAAATAGATTATAATAATAATAGATATGCCATCAAATATGAAACAAATTTATTGAATTTTTAAATGATAAATCAATAGAAACAAAAATTAAGAAAATTCAAAAACCCTGAAAAACGGTGAAGTATTTTAAATATTTTTTTTTGTGTTTTAAGGTCACAATATTACCGATATTTTTTGAAAATACATAATTGTAGGTACAAAGTTCCATTTATGAAGGGAGTTATAAATCAAAAGATGGAGGTAAATTTGTTTCTAGGTATGCTTTTTAATATTTAAAGTTTGGTTTAAGCTTGAACTCTACCTCTCCTCTTCCAAAATTAATATCAATACTTATTGCTTCAAAAACTGTGAAAAAACTGCTAACAAAATTTTGTTTTTGAAGCATAAATTTTGTTTTTGAAGTAAAAATTAACCATTCAAAACATATGATACATGTACCAGGCCAAGTAAATGAAGAGTATGAAAGTAAATAAGAACCAATAGAATTTTTACGGATTATGTTATAGCTACCAGCCTTAAATACATGAGCTTGGAAGGCACAAGAAGCGAATCAATCTGATTCAAAAGTATGTCTTGTCTACGTTAAATATTTTTTTATATAAAATATTCATCAGTCCACGTACCATGATTTCTATTTGATTCATAAAATATTTTCTGTATCGTTCTTTTTTTATTTCGGGAGAACTTCATAATAAACAAATCGTGATAGTACAGGGCTAAAGAAAATAAATTTTAAATAAACACTTTGTTGTAAAGGCATCGCCACTTTGAAAGGTTTTTGGTGCTGTGTGGATGCCGTCGTTTAAAAAAACACGTTTTGGTCAATATTTTGAGAACAACTCATCTGAGCGCTCTAAAACTGAAAGTATAACTTTAAAAAGATATGATGTATGAAAGAGAATTTAGAACAAAATATGATGGGACTTAGAACAATCAAGAATACTCGGGTCTCATTTTCAAAAGCTACTTACCTGTGTTTTTTGTTCTATGTCCCATTAAATTATATTATTTGCTGAAAAGAAATTTTTTAGACAAAAATCCTTTTCAAATTCGGAAAAAGCACTCTCAAATTAGTAAAACTGCATCATTATCTCATTTTCGGTAAAAAGTGGATTAAGAAGAATTTTGCTTTACGCCGACGAATTGTAATTGTAATTATATACAGTGTCGGACAAAACATTTGCAACTCAAAGTGATATTAAAAAAATTTTTCAGATTCGTTAACATAATCAGTACTATAACAAATTTTCTTACATTTCGAAAGTTCATTATTTATGGAAAATTAAATTACATAATTTTCAAAATAATAAAAAAAAAAATTATATTTATAAACTGTGCTAAATTTTATCGGGTAATTTTAAATTTACATGCGACAAAACTGTTTTGTCGCATGTTTTTAATTTAACCTCAAAAACAAATAAATTTAAAAATACTCAATATTTAGTGAAAAAAGGAAACATTGGTTCAATTAAATTTTGTAAAATAGATATTAGTATTTCATTCCAAGCCTTTTCATATCAGCTTCTGCGTTTTTTAAATTTTCTCAATTAATTTTGCGTTTGACAATCTTGCACAGATTTTTTTTGGCTTTTTTCATTGAAAAATTTGACTTCCCTCATATTTAGTTTATTATACAAAACAACCAATACCAATTTTTCATATCACTTATAATTTTGAAAACCTTACATAAACAATATGTAAATGAAATAGCATTTTTCAACTGTACTCAAAAAAGTGCAGCGAGCGGTGATGACTTAAGTTATTCTATAATACGGGGTAACTGCTTCAGCATAATTTGTTGTTTCAACATAATTTGTTTGTTTTAATCTTTACGATATTTCTTTTACTACCCGAGATATCTGAAGTTGAATTTGGTTTGTTTTGGCTTACTGTATTATAAAGTACCTATGATATAATAAACCAAAACACACTAATTCCAATTTTAGATCCCTCGGACAATAAAAGAGATATTAAAAGGATTTAAACCGGTTTAGAAGAAACATGAAAAAAAATTGAATTTGAATTTGGTTGACTAGTGTTATTTTAGAAATAAAAGTCAGGAAAGACTGTCAGAATTGGCAACTCAATCTATTGAAGCAAGCATATCATCTAATAATTACTCTCATTAATCAGTCTAATAAGGCTAAATGCAGGAAATTTCTGTTTTACATTGTTTTCATTATAATTAAATATTTTTAATTCATAACATTTCTTCCTATTCCACCAGAATTCCTCGCTTAATATACCTTCCTCATATTAAATTTGTGTGTTGATTGCGACTGGAACGAAAGTACTTATTGAATTAAACTATATTTTTCGATATTAACTACTTTTTACCAAATTGTGTTCGCCAACTGCTGATAATGAAGTAATGACACAAGAGTCTCATCATTTCACATAATCAAATTGATATACACTTCGCGTCACTTGAATAGAAACAACAATTTTTCTTTAGAAAATAGCGGTTGGCGCTTTGGTGAGGTAATTTAGTAGATTTTTGGTTTTGCATTTTCAAAGAGGAACTTTTAACAAACAATGTTGTAAAAACAAAAAACCCAAAACAGAAACCGTATGGCTTCTAGTTGCGTTTTTTCGCATTACCTCACAAAAAACAATGTTTTTTTTGCGTCACTTGAATAGAAACAAGCTCTTATATTAGATAAAAATGATGAAAAATCATGGAAAACACTAATTATAGTAAAGCAATATTAAGCTTTGACATTATTTGCACATTATAACCAATTATGGGCTACGAGCTACCAGTAGGCACCACAGAAAATGCATAAATAGCAGCTAACATTGGAAATGCACCTGCACTATGCAAAATCGCGAAAGATATTGGAAAATTAGCCAAATTTGGATGAGACAATTTTTTAAATTTTGTAAACTAGTGATCAAATCAAAAAATAAGACAGGTGAGACCCAAGTCACGAGCAGAGAAAAAAATAACTTAAAAACTAGCTGCAATTTTCTTCACTTTGCTTCTAAAATCGGTCAAAAACGTGGTGTTAGTGCGATGGAAACGTGTTGGTTTGTTCCATCCTGGAAGTTATAAAAGGTGCACAACATTAAAAAAGCCTCAAAATGCAAAATAACAACATTTTAAGTTCTACTAAGATTACAAAAAAGTTAACTATTTTATAGTTGCATTCGAACTGAAAAGTAGTGAGGTAAAGAGTGGTTTTTTTAAAGGAAAACATACCAACTCAGATGGACCACGTTAAAATTAGCCCTATTTCATTGGTTTATAAAAGAATAACCTTTATGGCATCGCCAATGAAGGGCACTAAAATGTGTTATAGTAATACGCTTTGTTTTTATGATGTGCAATAGCAAAATTGAAGCTTCACGCTTCAAAAACAGATATAACTTTTACAAAGAAATAATGGTAGAAGCTCTTGGCAAGTTTAGGAACGTCGAAGAACAACCGTCTTAGAGATTGCACAAGGATAGTTCAAGAAAAAACAACGTAATAAAAACAAAACAGATGCATTCCGGATAAAAACGAAAGTTTATTTCACTTATTCAATCCTTAAATTGTAGAAAATGTCATTTTCTTAATTTGTAAGAAGTTACCAAACACTTTTATCACTTTCTCCAATTAGGTCCACGATTGTGTACAGTAGAAGTGCATTTTCAATGTTAAATTCTATTTATACAAAAAAAACATTGTTTTTTGTGAGGTAATGCGAAAAAACGCAACTAGAAGCCATACGGTTTCTGTTTTGGGTTTTTTGTTTTTACAACATTGTTTGTTAAAAGTTCCTCTTTGAAAATGCAAAACCAAAAATCTACTAAATTACCTCACCAAAGCGCCAACCGCTATTTTCTTAAGAAAAAATGTTGTTTCTATTCAAGTGACGCGAAGTGTACTTCATAGCATTTTTTTTTTTTTTAATTAAGGTTCCTACTTTAAAAACAAAACCAGTAGATAAGATGTGTTTTTTATTGTTCAAATATTTCTTTTTCTGCGTGTATTGTCTTTGTTAAATAATATTTTTTTTTATTAACATTGACTGCACAGTAAAAGCTAAAAAAAAAAACAACTTCACACTTACAAGTCCATTGTTTTCTTGTTTATAAAAGAAAAGCAAAGACAAAATATTTTATATACCTAGCTACCTAACAATATCTTACAAACTATTTATAAATTTCTTTAGGCTGTGAACAATCGGCAAAGCAGCTGGCTAAATTGTTTGTTTTAAGATAGGAACTTGTACCCAATCCTATCTAGTTAGCTAGCTATATCGAAAGTGAATCAGTAATCTAACGTTTTCTCGATTAATTTTGCGTTTGACGATAATCCATTACAATGATATTGTCTTCATTTACGCGTTTTAATTGGACTTTCTTTCCTTTTTGGGTAACTGCCGTGCTGAAAGATCAAACGCAATGATATTTCCCATTTCACAATTTTTTTTTGTTACCAATATCAATTTTTGCATATAGCTTATAATTTTTTTGAAAACCATACATAAACAATACTAAAATAGCATATTTCAACTGTACTCAAACAAGTACAGCGGGCGGTGATGGCTTAAGTTATGCTATAAAGTGGAGTAACTGCTTCAACATAATTTGTTTGTTTTAATATTCACAATATTCTTTTACTACCCGTTATATCTGAAGATGAATTTCGTTTGTTTTGGCTTGCTGTATCATGAAGTTATGATATAACCAAAACACACTAATTTGTAATTTAAGATCTCTCGGACAATAAAAGTGATATCGGAAAGATTTAAACCGGTTTCGAAAGAAACATAAAAAATATTAATTTTGGTGATAAGTGTTATTTTAGAGATACAAGTCAGGAAACTTTCAGCATAAGCAACTTAATCTATTGATACAGGCATATCATTTAATCATTACTCTCATTAATAAGTTTAATAAGGCTAAATGCAGGAAAATTTTGTGTTTTTAATTCATAACATTTCTTCCTATGCCACCAAAGTCGCTCGCTAAATATACCTTCTCTACATTAAATTTTGTCTTGTCTGCGACTGGAACGAAAGTACTTACTGAATTAAACAATATTTTTGGATATCAACTACTTTTTACTTAATTGCGTTTGCTAACTGCTGAAAATGAAGTAATGACACAAGAGTCTCATCATTTCACGTAATCAAATAGGTATACCTTCTTCATGGAATTTTTAAGTATTATGTATTTTTTTTAAATAAAGGTTCCTACTTCAAAAACAAAACCAGCAGATAAGATGTTTTTTTTTTATTGTTCAAATATTTCTTTTTCTGCGTGCATTGTCTTTGTTAAATAATGTTTTTTTTTATTTACATTGACTGTACGTTAAAAGTTCAGAAAAAAACAACTTCACACTTAAAATTGATTCGATAAAGATATGAATACAAGTCCATTGTTTTCTTGTTTATAAAAGAAAAGCAATGACAAAATATTTTATATACCTACCTCACAATATCTTAAAAACTATTTATACATTTCTTTAGGCTGTGAGCAAGCGGCTCACTAAATTGTTTGTTTTAAGATAGAAACTTGTACCCAAGCCTAGCTAGTTAGCTAGCTAGCTATGTATATCGAAAGTGAATCAGTAATTAAATGCACAGATGATACAACCAAACCCATAAACTTATGATCTAATGGAAGATATTAGTCACAGATCGTGTATAATTTATAATACAGTTTTGTTACTTTTGCTATTTACAAAATAAACCAGATAAGAGGGCATTTTCTGTTTTCTCTCCTCTTGCCAATTGCCATTGATTGATAACTCATTTAGGTACATAGGTATGAATATTTTCTTATCTTTGCAAAACGAGATGTCTACCCCAGGGTCAGTATAATACTGATGACTTTTGTTTATATTTTTATTTTTTTTTGTAGATTATATACAATGATTTATTTTAAATAAGCGAAGCTATATTTTGTATGCTTCGTAATTGCCTTTGTTTTATTAAAAGCTTGTGGAATTGAAAACAAAAAAAAACTATTAATTTATGCACTTTTTTTTAGTTTTGCGACGTAGGATGATTTCAAAAGCAAATTATTGTCTGATTTTAATCGAGATTTTTTTTATGCAAAAGTTAAAATGAATGTTATAGCTTAAAAAAGTTAATAATACTAGCTTTCATTCAATAGTAATAATAACTTTAAAAAATTTAATTTGTTGGTAGATAAAGAAAAACAATTAAAAAAATTAGATGTAACTTACTTTTTCAGAAATATCCGCATGGGTAGAACATATAATGGCGCATAATAGGCCGATAAATAAAATGTTGGGTTTTTTCATTTTAATAGTTTATTTTGTGATATATTTTTTCAATATAACTGTAGAATGTATAATTTTCTTGGATGTCTCTTCTATTAAAAGAAGAAATTTTCTATACAAAACGACAATGCAATGAAGGCAAGTGACAAAACAACTCTGGCGAAAAAAATTGACAACCAGACACAAGGAAAAAACCAAACATTTTTTTTCTAGTGCTACCAAATTTATTGTTTTCTATAAATAATTAAATTGTTCAGGGTTCGGAAAACTGATATCATTTAAAGGCTAGTACGCTGCTGATATGAAAGAAAAATTCCCATACAAATAGTACAACGAAATCGTAAACAAAAAATTTCGTTCTGCTTTTCGCACACAAACCACCTATTTGTCTCATACAAACAATTGCCGCGGAAATTAATTTTGTTCGGAAAAAGGACATAAATATGGGTTTTTTGTTTGTTGTTTATTTTGTCAATGTATGCCCTTTCTGAGATATGTTTATTTGCTATTATTTTATTTTTTATTAAACGCATTAGGGGTATTCACGATCCGGTGTAACAAAAAAGTGTAAAAATGCAAAATTTTGTTTTCTACTACTACAACTATAATAGACAAATTTTGCACCATTGTATTTTATTTTTGCAATAGGGTTGGGGTATAGCAAAAGTGTAAAAGTGTAAAAAAATTGTATTCTGTATATTTGGTTGTTTTATTTTAAGAAAATGTTACACTTTTGCACTTTTACAACGATACAAGACCATATGCATCGAATCGTGAATACCCCTATTATACCTTTCACACGTATTCACAGATAGGAAAACAAGAGAAAAATAATAAATATCTGAAATTGAATTTGCTGGTTTTTTGGGCAAGGGGGGACCGCCATCAACTTAGCAGCACTTAGTGGGGATTTTCAAAATTTTTTATGCAAATAATTAGGTGAGAATTAGGTGAAATTTAGTGAATCAATTTTACAATTTGGTGAATCATAGTTTAAAAGTTATTAACAAATTACGTAAGGCGTAAAGTTAGCAGCACTTGGTCATGAAATTCAAAAAAAATTTCTCCATAATTCAGTGTCAATTTAGTGAATCGTATTTCATCAGTTTCATAATTTGGTGAATCATAGTTTATTAAATAATAACTAAAATAGAAAAATTAACAAACGTGACGTAACGTAAAAAAAGCATTTGTTAATCATTGACACAAACCTCACGAATGAGAATGGCAGAGTTCAACACACCAAAACTGAACCTTAATTCAGATTTTTTCACATTGAACGCACTTAATATAAATGTATACTATGACAATGCGTTCAGGTGACGTTTTTCATTTACAAGATACACTTTGATTTGAAAATTTCCAATGCGAGTTACAACAAAAATGCTATTTTATAATACAAAAAAAGTTTGTTTACATCTTCACTAGCCCAGAACTAACATTGGACACAGATCTGTCTTGGAACATTTTTGAACTTCCGCAGATGATTGCTTCAAAAGTATGATTCACCAAATTCTGAAATTTGGAACATTTATTCAGAAAAAGACCACAAGCATTTTGGTACATAATTCATAATTTGGTGAATCTTAATTCAAGAGTTACATGCGATTTTCTTTTTGCGTCTTGGAACATTTTTGAACTTCCGCAGATGATTACTTCAAAAGTATGATTCACCAAATTCTGAAATTTGGAACATTTATTCAGAAAAAGACCACAAGCATTTTCGTACATAATTCATAATTTGGTGAATCTTAATTCAAGAGTTACATGCGATTTTCTTTTTTTCGCGTGCGTCTTGGAACATTTTTGAACTTCCGCAGATGATTACTTCAAAAATATGATTCACCAAATTCTGAAATTTGGAACATTTATTCAGAAAAAGACCACAAGCATTTTGGTACATAATTCATAATTTGGTGAATCTTAATTCAAGAGTTACATGCTATTTTCTTTTTGCGTCTTGGAACATTTTTGAACTTCCGCAGATGATTACTTCAAAATTATGATTCACCAAATTCTGAAATTTGGAACATTTATTCAGAAAAAGACCACAAGCATTTTGGTACATAATTCATAATTTGGTGAATCTTAATTCAAGAGTTACATGCGATTTTGTCTTGGAACACGATACATGTGTCCAAAGGTATACAAATAGCTGTGTTCCTTTGGCCTTAAGTATCTACTGCTAAGTACTTTTGGTTGTAAACAACTCCATTTCTTCTATAGAAAAAATAGCCGTTTTTTATTATCACTTGATCCATATAGATCATTAATTAAAATGTATTACAACAACTACATGAGATCTTGCTTTTCATCAGGATCACGAATCGTGATCTTGCTTTTCATCAGGATCACGAATCGCGATCTTGCAAGATCTCATGTAGTTGTTGTAATACATTTTAATTAATGATCTATATGGATCAAGTGATAATAAAAAACGGCTATTTTTTCTATAGAAGAAATGGAGTTGTTTACAACCAAAAGTACTTAGCAGTAGATACTTAAGGCCAAAGGAACACAGCTATTTGTATACCTTTGGACACATGTATCGTGTTCCAAGACAAAATCGCATGTAACTCTTGAATTAAGATTCACCAAATTATGAATTATGTACCAAAATGCTTGTGGTCTTTTTCTGAATAAATGTTCCAAATTTAAGAATTTGGTGAATCATACTTTTGAAGTAATCATCTGCGGAAGTTCAAAAATGTTCCAAGACGCACGCGAAAAAAAGAAAATCGCATGTAACTCTTGAATTAAGATTCACCAAATTATGAATTATGTACGAAAATGCTTGTGGTCTTTTTCTGAATAAATGTTCCAAATTTCAGAATTTGGTGAATCATACTTTTGAAGTAATCATCTGCGGAAGTTCAAAAATGTTCCAAGACGCAAAAAGAAAATCGCATGTAACTCTTGAATTAAGATTCACCAAATTATGAATTATGTACCAAAATGCTTGTGGTCTTTTTCTGAATAAATGTTCCAAATTTCAGAATTTGGTGAATCATACTTTTGAAGCAATCATCTGCGGAAGTTCAAAAATGTTCCAAGACAGATCAGTGTCCAATGTTAGTTCTGGGCTAGTGAAGATGTAAACAAACTTTTTTTGTATTATAAAATAGCATTTTTGTTGTAACTCGCATTGGAAATTTTCAAATCAAAGTGTATCTTGTAAATGAAAAACGTCACCTGAACGCATTGTCATAGTATACATTTATATTAAGTGCGTTCAATGTGAAAAAATCTGAATTAAGGTTCAGTTTTGGTGTGTTGAACTCTGCCATTCTCATTCGTGAGGTTTGTGTCCATGATTAACAAATGCTTTTTTTACGTTACGTCACGTTTGTTAATTTTTCTATTTTAGTTATTATTTAATAAACTATGATTCATCAAATTATGAAACTGATGAAATACGATTCACTAAATTGACACTGAATTATGGAGAAATTTTTTTTGAATTTCATGACCAAGTGCTGCTAACTTTACGCCTTACGTAATTTGTTAATAACTTTTAAACTATGATTCACCAAATTGTAAAATTGATTCACTAAATTTCACCTAATTCTCACCTAATTATTTGCATAAAAAATTTTGAAAATCCCCACTAAGTGCTGCTAAGTTGATGGCGGTCAAGGGGGGTAGGGCTCCCAGACGTCCCCATTTTGCCCCCGACATATAGACCCTGTCCAGTTATCTGTCCCGATTCGCAAAATGTCCCGATTTTGTCCCGACATTCCGTTTCTTTATCAGTCTTCGTTCGAAAACTGTAGGGAGAAAAAAAACGATTTTGGGTAACAGTTTTAATTTATTTTCGCCATTCCAGGGGATTAAGATATTTTGTATTTCAATGCCAATAGTATTTACTATATCTTAAGATCTTGACTTGAACTTCTAAAACAAAATTGCAATAGTTTTAATTTTAAAATTCAATGAAAAGTAAAAAGTAAACAATTTAAGATTTTACCCTTATATCCCGTTTTCACTAGGTATAGTCTTTTATGGATGAAGACTTTATTTTTTTTTTTTTCAAATAATGATTTTCAAAAAATGGTTTTTTAACCAACTCAGTTGTGCAAGAAGTCCACAAAAATTTAGGAGTGAGTCATATGCATGGAAAAGTTTGTATTTTACTATTTTTTTAGTTTCGATTTCATGTATTTTTTTTCTGTCCATTTGAGACCTGTTGTCCCGACAATAAT
The DNA here is from genome assembly GCF_945859705.1 of Episyrphus balteatus. NCBI lineage: Eukaryota > Metazoa > Arthropoda > Insecta > Diptera > Syrphidae > Episyrphus > Episyrphus balteatus. The sequence goes on along the minus strand of NC_079136.1, from coordinate 100,985,093 downwards.
AAAATTTTATCTGGCAGCCCTAAAGGGGGGTACGAGTCGGCTCTCTAGGTATTTCTTCCTCTATGCAGTAGGTGCCCTCACAAACGGGTTTGTGTTTTGAATTTAATCATGATTTTGGTTTGTGTATGAACTTGATTGAGCTATCTGAGCTTAAATAGCTCATTATAGACACCCACCTTTCAATAAATATGTACAGAAATAAAAATAAACGTTCGTGTTTTGAATTTATTATTATTATTTTATGAATTAGTTCGTCTAATGAGCACTTAAATAATTGTTTTGAGCAAAACTCCACAATTGAATGTGTTGGTGCCATTTAAAATGCACGGTAAAACTACCACATATAAACACTGTGGAGTTTTTTCTCTCATTGCAGCTTGTAGGATGGAAGAGAAAAATCAACCGAAGTCACGTCTCTAGGTATTCCTTTCTCTATGGTAGTTACTATGCTACAAGAAAAAAAAGACTTGTGGCACTCGAGGTCGAGGACTGCCGCGGTTAAGCTATTGCATTGCATTTTTTGTCAACTTATGCAATTATAATTTGTTTACCTACCCTACACAAAACCAATGATCATGTTTTGTATCTACCTATCAATTCATATACCTACAACAACAAGGTCACATTTGAAAACATGCATACACACAATCCCATGTCATAAACTCCAGACCAAAAAATAAGAAAACACAAGAATACTTTTTCTCTACAATCGCAACGCAACGCCTTAGGCCCATTTCACACATAACCGAGACCGGCTATCCGGCCCGGATACACGGTTTTGTCAAAAAATTAGTATAGGTACTTTCACATACACCCGGCAGCCGGTCGGCTGCAGCTGCAGAACAAGGGAAGAAACAAGAATTTATCTTGTAGGTTTCACTTCGAATTGATCGACAGAAAATAAAAAAAAAAACAACCCCTATCTTACCTCACAATACGAACTGACATCAAAATATAAAAAAAAAAACAAAATAAACCCCTTTCTTGACTACAACTACAGCACATGAGAAGAAAACCAGAACGGCAGCTAAGTTGAAGCAAAGACAAGAGAAATATATAATTCTCCTGTCTGTGGTTGTAGTAAGCGCAGTTGGTTTCATTCTGGCAGCCGAACCGTGTACACGGTTTCGGTTTCGGTTTGTACGTGTGAAGGTGCCCATAAGAACGTGTATCCTAGCAACCGTGTATCCGGGCCGTTTATCCGGTTCTCGGCGACGCACAGTGTGGCCGATGGTAGGAAAAGTTGGCAAAAATTATTTTTCTTCGTTTCTAAGTTTGTTATGGGTAAAAATACTATATTAAAGCACAAAACTGAGACAACTTTTGTGATTCTATGAAAAATTATAAAAAACGCACATTATAAGGACATAAGTATCTGTTACCTTTAACTTTGAAGTTGTTTGAGAAAGAAAATTGTTATTTATTTGTTCAATACTTAGATTTTACTGTTTTTTTTTTTTTTAAATAAGATTATTCTTAAAAATAGATTTTAGACCTGACTCAACGGTTTAGTCATAACAAAATCTTCTTAATGAAAAAATACACTGGTCAACAAAATTCAACTTTTTTTGTCCGAAGAACCAAAACATACTTTTCTGAAAGATTTAGGGATGCTGAACTCGAATCCACGAAAGAAATATTCTATTAGCTTCCGTTTTTTGGAATATTACCGTTATAAAATGCAAAAAAAAACACGTTATTTTGAATGTTTATGAGGTTATGGTAAAAAAGTGTGGTAATTTCTTTAAGCATAGTTTGACGCGGTCATCTTCTTCAGAGAACCGTTTCAAATTTTCCCATCTTTTTTCATGTATGAGATATCTCAAGCTGCGCCTGCGTCTCCATTGTGTAGATCAACACTAGCTATTTCCTTAAATTTTTAGCCACAATGCTAACCGTACACACTTTCAGTTTTGGCTAATAGAATAATTCTGACAATGGATACGAGTTCAGAATTTCTAACACCTTCAGAAAAGTAAAATTCTGTTGAACTGTATTGTCAGTACTTCCGGAATCTGAGAAATATATACAAAAAAATCGTTATTTTTAGATAACTTCACATAGTGTTTACTCAAAACATGGGCACCACTTTTTTAATTGACACGAAAGACGACACTCTCAACAATAAAGGGACACCAAAAACAAAGCGCCACTTCACACCTTTGTGAACTTTTTCTTAACGAGTTTGTATGACGCACACAAAAAACGAATGATTTTAAAGACACCGAATTCGAATAATTTTTTCAAACAAACTAGACACTCATAATTCAAAAGAGCAATGAGAATCGAAAGCTTCCCTTTTGCTTGTAATTCCATATTTATTTCAAATTTTTATCTTTTGATTTAACGAAATAGCACTTAAAACTTGAAACACAGACGGGAGCTAGAAAAAGGTAAATAACGAATAATTTCGTCAATGGCGACATTTTAAAGTGTAGTTACTCACCGCGTTAGACTTAAACCGTGGAATAAAAACCGGTTTTGTGTAGCTTATTAATCCCTTTATTAAAGTAAATTTGTATTTGGCAGTTCGGTACAATTTGAAAATAGCTATTTTTGCCAGCTTTTGATACCATTGGCCACACTGTGCGACGTGTGAAATGGGCCTTACTCGTTCACAAATCACAACAAGTTGAACAAGAAACAGAAGAATGGGAAGAGAAAACAAAACCAAAGAAAAGAAAATAATAAAATACAGATAATTTTTTTTTTGCTTTTGATTTAAGCCAGAACCATAATTGGCGGATGGAGTCGGAAGCTACTGTCAATTGTTGTTGTTTTCTTTGTATTTTCGACAAGTTTTCATCCGTCGAGTGCGGTTGCGAGCGCTGTTCCCCTCCGTTTTCATCCGACGATCCGACTATTATAGAACTGGCTTTATTCTGCAGACACAGCATTTATGGTCTTCTTTCTTACTCCTTTCTTTGTTGTCTAACACAATTTATATAACCCTCTCTGTCTGAACCAATAACCATTCACACAATACACAAACAGCGCTTGCTTGCTCTCGTTCGTCTCGATACATGGAAGCTTCGTACAATTGTACATTCGTACCAAGTACACACATACCATACACTTTTAGTGAACCATCCACGTGTGCGGCGTAATAATTGTTCGTGACATTTTTCGTTACTATTTTCGTTACTATATTTTTTGGATTAGTCCCCATCCCTATGCCAAGGTCTGCCATAAAATCTATGCAACAGCTTAAAAATTTTTTGGAATATTTTTATTTTATTCCACTTTGAATGTGAGAGGAGAAGACAATAGTGCGAAGCTGTCGAAAGCAGTAAAATGCCACTATACCACTTTCAGTGCTTAAGTACTCATAAGTAACTCACGACATCCAAACGAACGAGCTTATTGTCCAGAACATTTTTCTTAATCTAAAAAAGTTTTTTTTTCATGATTTCTGTAGAAGAAATTACGCCTAGTAACCCAAGTATAGCACGATCAACAACCAGTAAAGTAAAAACAACTGTAAAGTTAAAACAACTTAGATTAGACTATAATTCATGTTAAAATAACCAATAAAAACAAAAGTTGTTCTGCTTTCATTTTAAAACTATCGTCTGACGGAAAACAGTAATTATATTCGTCTAATGAATTTGCAAGAACACAAGGCACCGATTCACTTTTTCATAACAAAGATACTCATGTAGGCTTTGTCAATTTAAAATGTTTTTGGTGCTAGAAGCTGGGATTTGAACCCAGACCTCTAACGTCAATCATCAATCGTCATTGCTTAGATATCAATTATGTATAAAAATTCATTAACTAAGTTTCCTGACCTTAGCACGTATCTTTCTCTGACTATGGCTCGTATGCAATAAAAATGAGCTTAAGCTCTTATCCCACTTTTCAGTACATTTTCTTGAGATCTATCTCATTTTCTTGAGATAGATCTCTAAAAAGTGTACTGAAAAGTGAGATAGAGCTTAAGCTCATTCTTTTTGCATATGAGCCTATGTTTAAATTAAGAAACAAAGACAAGAATAAATAATAAAGAAACAAGATTTTATATTCCGTATAATTTATTCTAATATATATCTTAAATCGTATTTATATGTAGGTATAAGTATAATAATTACCACTAGATTATCCTAAAATGTTTTTACATATACATACTTTGTATTCAACATTAATAATAAAAAATAAATAATTACTCTCTGGAATTAACATCACACCGACGATGAACTTCAATTTGAGGCATAACCTCACATCTCAAAGACATATTCATCGTAAAGCGTATGTCCTCAAACTTTGATGTAGTCGTCACTTTGAAGTTTCTTATGATTTTACTTAGAATAACCTTGAGGAACATTTCCGCATAGCGCCAGCCTGAAATAAAATAAATTGAATTAATATTAATTTTGTTTTATAATTTGGTTACAGTTTTTTCTATCAGATACTGATATCTATTTATCTAGGGAATACTATGTACATATATTGTTTTGAGTATTTAAAAATATAAACATAATAAATAATAAAGTTCACATTTTCAATAATTCAACAATAATTAATACTGTCTTTTCTTAAGGGGTTAGTCAACAACTGTAGGTGGTGGAAAAAGTTTTCTTTTAATGTTTTTTTTTTTAATTCAAAAAGTGTAATTTAAAAAATCTTGGGAAAATATTCCATAATGTAGTACCTACAGTGAATCTCTGAACGTGCATTAAAAAAAAATGTTCAACAGCACGCAGCATATCTCAAGCAGTTTTCAGTATTTTCACTTGAAATTAAGTGTAAAACTTTAAAACATTGATTCCGGACAGAAAACAAAAATGCGTACTAATTTTTTGAAAATATTGAACTTTGAGTATTTTTTACGCATATGAAATTAATTTTTACTTGCTGCCTCGGAAAGGTATAGAAGGCCAAGTTGTCAGTATACAGTGTCTTACACATTATTAACGAATTGGGTCACTGTGGCGTATGTGGGACATTTTTTTCTTTTTATGACACCATTATGTAACCTTTCGCAAACAAAGTTTTTTCTGAGATAGGAACCGACTTGCAGGCTAAGGAATACGTTATTCTTACTCGAAGATTTTTTTTTTTTATTTGACAAATGCTTTCTGTTACCAATCTTATTTGAGAATTATTATTCATTTTTTAGTTTTAAGAATGTTTGCAAAAATATATTTTATTGTTTAGGATAATTAAAATATTACTTGAAAGAAAATCATATATTGTAAACCAAGTTTTGAGGACACATGAAAAAAATGTAAACAATTCTTACCTATACAATTTCTGGGCCCTTTAGAGAATGGTATAAACCCATAAGCATGCTTTCCATCTAAATTCTGTGGCAAAAAGTTATCAGGATTGAATTCCTTTGCATGTGGTCCCCATACATCCTCATCTCGATGTAGATTGAATATATCAATTAAAATTGACGTTCCCTGTGGAATCGAAAGGTTTTCTGATATTTTAACATCGCCTCCGTTAGCATCACGTCCTAATAGAGGAATAGTTGCTGCAACTCTTAAAGTCTCATTGATAATCATGTCAAGATAGACAAGCTGTTGCAGATCCTCAAAGTTAACATCATCAGTTCCATCAGGAAAAACTAATTTTAGTTCTTCGTAAAGTTTCTCCTGGTATTGTGGGTGCATTGCAAGAAGCATCAATACAGTGTAGAGTGAAGATGCTGATGTTTCGAAAGCCTTTAATTTTAAGTTATAATTTTTAAAGATTAGTAAAAGTCTACTTTATCAAATAAGTTTATAACTTACAGCTAGAACTAATACATTTGACTCAATGAAAACATCCTTCCATGAAAATAAATTTGTCCGATAAAGTTCTACAGCTTGGTCGATGAATATTTTTCGAGATTTTGTTATGTCCACTTTATCTTCAGTCGAATCGTTCAAATAAAGGCTTTCCATTTTTTTGAATTTTTCATTAATGAGCTTTAAAAGAATATATATTTTGATTATTTAGTATTCATTTATAAATGCCCATATATTTAAAACTCACATCTGTTATAAAGCTGTAAATATATTTTCTTGATGCAACATATGAGTTGTAAAATTTATTGAAGTAAAAAATTGCATTTATCTTTCTCCAAGGTGCCAATGAGCGATCAATGCTAATCCTTAAATGGCTAATAAAAAAAAATCATAAATTAAGGTTATTATTTTATAATCTGTTTGTGATATGGAAAATATTGGACAACCTTACCATATTCATTTCTAAAAAAAGATACTATAAGAGAATCTATTAAGGTCTAAAGGTTTGACACTTTTTTAGGAGAAGATGATGGAAAATGTTTATGAATAATAACGATATGGTTAAATTGGGGTACAATAAAATGTATTTGTATATCGTTTTCACAATGTTAACTATAATTAAGTTTGTTTATAGAGTAGTTTATTTTTGTATGGAAAATTTCGTTTTGCTTCCGCTGCGTCCTAGGCTTTATTCTAAAAAAAATGGGTGACAGACTTTGTGAAATCTATTTTTATCTGTAGCCACACTCGGTGGTGCTCTAGCTCTGAAATATATTTGCAATCAGAAAGATCTCTGCAAATTTTCTGTGCAACAAGTCATTGTCATGATATTGAGACTTTAACGTCAAAATCAATACGCAAACTAAGATTTATGCTCAAAATAAACGCCTTTTGAAAATCCTGCATTCAAACTTAGCTTTTTTCTTGAAACATGGTAAGTCTTAAGGGCTCATGGTAAAGTTGATATTCTAGAAGTAGCTTAAAAAAAAAAAAACTTAATTTTTCACAGACAAAGACGAGTACGTTTACCTATTTTTTTCGAAACTAAAACAAACGAAACTTCAACAGAATCGACTTTATGATGAGCCCTTTAGTCTCACCAAGATTTTTTTAGAAAATAGATTGTTTCTCCTACTGAAAACAAGCGTCAATATGTCCTCTACGTTACTTTGGTGGAATGACCGTAAACTATTACTATACTAGAAGTATTAGAAGATTGAAGGAAAGTAGGAAGGAATTAAAGGATAGTACCATTTATAAAATTGAAGACAAGAATCATGAGCCATCTGAAACCAAAGTGTTCGATCTTTTTAAAAACTCTGAGCGTAATTATTTCGTCTAAGCCCAACAGCTTTTCCCTTTTTGGCATATTTAATCAGCCCACTGACTTTTTCAGCTGTGACATCGAATATTTCAGTTCAAAATGGACGAAGCAACTAAAAATGTTTTGAAAACAAAAATGCATTACCTAGATAACAACCTATATAGTGAGGCGGCTTAGCATTAAAAAACAGCTCAATCGTGCACTTTGTGATAAAAGCATGAAATTTACATCATTGGTAGTACTCAATATAAGAGTTATTTTGAGATATTGGGCTACCTTGTATTCCATCTGGAAGGGTAGATACAAGAGTTTTTCTGTGTTGCACTTGCTTTATTGCATATCATAATATAAGTAGTAAAACATTTTTATTAATATGATGCATGATTTCGATGTATTTTTTAATGCCCGATCGAATAAAACTATGTCTCGAACATCATGAAAAAAGCTATTGGACTCTTTATGAATAGTCTTTTACTTAAAGAGCAAGAATCAGAATATTACCAATTGCTCTTTGAAAAATAGTGGTAGGCTGATAAAATTAAGAAAGGACGTTTCATATACCATAGAAAAAAATAATAAAATATGTCCATCAGAATATTTCTTGTTAAAGGGTGTTTTTTTTAACGAGAAGGAACACTTTTGAAATGGTAACATTGCACTTTATGGAAAATTTTTGCATTTTTTTGAACCGCATATATATTTTATACTCGTATAAGAATCAAAAATAATCAAAAAATGAATTATATTTACCATGGAATATTGAATTTTCATGATGGAATGAACTTATATTGCTTACTTTTATTTCTTATTAAATTTTCATACAAATTAATGTTTTGAAGGAGTGAGGTGCAAAAGTAAAAGTATCAAAATTAATTGTGATAAAAGTATCTAATTAATAGGATTGTTAGTACAATATATAACCCTCATTTTAAGATATTGGGCCACTTAATATTAATTAAGTTAAGTTTAACTAAGCTTTTGTAACATTTATTGCACAAAATCAAAAAAAACTACGAAATAAAAAAAACCACCATTCGTAATATATAATATCAAGGGGCACGGTAGTGCCCAGCCAAGTTCTCTAACAACTTTGGCACTACACCCTTATTTACAGGAAAGAACTCAGGCCATTTTCGACCCCCCTCTAACTTCCACACCAGAGATGCTAGAAATTTCAAACTCGCTACATTTGTTGAGCTGGTCCAAACCAAACTCCTCACAAAATTTCAGCCTCTTCCGATGAGTAGTTTCTGAGATATAGGGCTTCAAAAATCGCAAAAACCGTAACTGACTGACTGACTGACTCACTCACTCACTCACTCACTGACAGATCATCAAAATTATGGAGAACTTCCCGTAAACGTAGAAGCTTGAAATTTTACACGGTGATAGGACTTGTGGTGTATACAAAGGGAAAAATCGAAAATTTGAGATTTTCTATTCAGGGGGCGTGGCATCCGCCCATTTCCGCTGAATTTTCATCAAATATTATAGAGGACTTCTGATTATCGTAGAATCTTGAAATTTGGTAGAATGGTAGAGCTGGTAGTAAATACAAAGGAAATAATTTTAAGTAAGAGAATTTCAGCCAGGGGGCGTGGCAACCGCCCATTTCCGCTGAATTTTCATAAAATATTATAGAGCCTTTCTGATTATCGTAGATTATTGAAATTTTGTAGAATGGTAGAGCTGGTAGTTTATACAAAGGAAAAAATTTAAAGTTTGAGAATTTCAGCCAGGGGCGTGGCAACCGCCCATTATCACTGAATTTTCATAAAATATAGATATTTTCAATTCTACAGCCATACCTTGCAAA